>NC_091621.1:3750000-4375000 GCF_027580195.1 Bos mutus | reverse complement strand
GTTCCTGCTGACATCTATACCCACAAGGTCTCATTTATTCCAAACGGCTTTTCAAAGTATTTTTCCAAATAGTAAGTTTCCTCTCTAAGAATTACAGTGCCAGCTGCTTTCAGAATAGTCATTTAAAAAAGCATCCAAATGCCATCTTATCTTCAGTCCCAAAGCAGGGACATACTCTAATGGAATTAAAAGCATAAATGAAAAATGCTCTCTGCAGCTGCCTTGCCATCGATTTCAAGTGCACTGGAAAGGAGGGCTGTCCTCCCAGCCACAGAGGACAGAAGGTGCCTACTGAAGGTTTTCACATTAAGTTTGTTGAATTGAAATCCCAGACACATTTGCCCTTCCTGAAGGCTCCGAGCAAGCTGCAGCTGCCATCTCCTAGAGAGAAAGGGACTAGTTGTTCTGAAAAACCTTGGAGGGGAATCGTGGACAGTCTCCCTTTGAGCAGTTCTGTCCGAACGTATGATTCATCTCTGAACTTTTAGCTCAGAACAAGCAAAGTTCACTATTTCGGCTTAGGTTTTAGAGAAAAATTAAACTGGTAGTCATCTTCCCATCTGACTTGTAAATGGGCTGAAATGAAACAGGCATTGGTAGTGAAGCTTTCCCAAAGTCACCTGGCTGAGATACTGTTCTCGATAAAGTGGATGGCAGCAATTGCTCTGCTGCAAGTGAGATCCGAAATAGAAATTCTCTCTCCAACACTGTGGCCAAGCTCCAAAAGCACTGGCTTCCAGTAATGTATTGACTTTGGGTCCTGGAACTAATTTAGGAATTACCGAGAATGCTGAGGCTGCTAGCTGAACTGGTCTTGTGCTTGCTCGCGCTATTAACTAGGGTCGTGAAAGGTCACCCAACTTGGAGACACTTAACTTTTCTGAGCTCCCGTCTCCTTACCTTTCCTTGGAAGCATCCCTCACCAAATTACTGTGTGGATAAAATGAGACTGTGCTATGAGAACATGTTTTAAAACTAAAATTCTCTACCAAGGGAAGAAATCACTATCTAGAATTGGCTCCATTCCACTCTGTCTCCTCTGTTTTATTGGGCTCTATTTTTTCCTTATCACTGTCTGAACTATCTTATATATGTATGATGTTACTAGTATATATAGTTATCTGTACTGTACTATAGTTATCTGTACTGTATTATACTGCGTGTGCACTCAGTCATGTACAACTCCTTGTGACTGCATGGACTGTAGCCCCAGGTTCCTCTGACCATGGAATTCTCTAGGCAAGAATATTGGAGTTGAGTGCCATTTCCTACTCCACGGGATCTTCACAACCCAGAGATCAAACCCACATCTCTTGCATTTCCTGAATTGGCAGGCAGATTCTTTATCACTAGTGCCACCTGTATTGTATACAATATATATATTGTATGCAATATGTAATTACGTATAACTGATGTGTGTGTATATATATATATATATATAAAAAGTTGCTTGTGTTTTGTCTGTCTCTTTCTTTAGAATGGAAGCTCCATGAGGACTTTTTTTGTTCACCATGCATGCCTAACCCCCTGGAATAGTGCCTGGCACATAGTAGGTCTTCAGATATTTGAAGACTGAATGATTTATATTATTGCTATTCACCAAGAACACTATGAATCATTCGACATATGGGAATTTTTTTAACCCATATGGTCACCATATGAAATTGGCACTGTACCCACTTTCCATTAGCCCACTTGCCAAGTAAGGATAAACTAGTTGAGGTACCAGTGTCCGTCCTTCCTATTCTGCCCTCTGACAACCTCGCAGGGAAATCCCGCATCCAACCATGGCATCAGGCCATGATCAGCCATCATATCAGTCCTGGATGGATTATTAAAACTCATTCTCCGCTATGAAAAAGCCCATGCATGTGTGCTTGGTCACTCAGTCGTGCCTGACTCTTGGCGACCCCATGGACAGTAGCCTCCAGGCTCCTCTGTCCATGGGATTCTCCAGGCAAGAATACTGGAGTGGGTTGCCATGCCCTCCTCCAGGGGATCTTCCCAACCCAGGGATCGAACCCAAGTCTCTTCTCCTGCATTGGCAGGTGGGTTCTTTACCATTAGTGCCCACCTGGGTTCTCTCCAATTTAAAACTTTCACCTGACTTCCATGGAAGTAAGAGTCTCCCTCTCTCTATGCCTCAGAATTTGCTCTGTGAAAGGGGAGGGGGAGTTTTTTTCTTTCCTATTCTGACTCCTCCAGGGTTAGAGGAGGGGTCAGTGGGGGAGGGTGGCTAGAGGAAAGCAGCTGGAGTCATTTTGCCCAGTCGGTGCTCTCCAAAGGCTCCTCCCAGCTATCAGTGTGCTCTGCTTGGATCCCCATCCGTGTGCCTGGGTGGGTGTCCAGCAGTGTGTTTACGGGCACCTCCTGTGGGTCCCCCTCCACTGGCTGCAGGGTGGTGCTCTCCAGCTGACCTCCCACTGCCCATCACTCTCGCTCCTTGCCTGAGGATTCACCCTGTGGCTCTGGCCTCGTGCTGGAGGGTTTTGACCAGGTCTCTGCGCACCTCGTGTTGCACTCTTATTCTCAGAGACACCCAGATGAGTTTCCACAAGTGTAATGAGTGTGGAACAGGCCAAACGTACAAATAGAAAATGGCTTTGCTTTGTTCCTCAACTGTGTTCTGGCCAAACTGCCTTCCTGAACCCCTGATGGTTTTGTGGCAGGTTGAATAGCTTTTTGGTTATCGACTGAAAAAACAAGCCTCTTTTCAATAATGTAGATGCTCTTGTAGACACTAAAGTCCAGCCCAGTGCTCCAGTTAAAACTGCAGTCTCTCATTTACTTCAGAACTCCTTCCCCTCAACTCCACCCCATGAGTGGCCAGTTGATGGGGGTTGGAAACCTGAAATGGGGGCGGGGGAGGGGAATGGTTTGACCTTCTGCTCATCCCTGACCTTTCCTTCCTGCTGCTGGTGCCTCCAGGCTTGCCAGGGTGAGAAAAAACATTTCCAAAGGGATAGCCCTAGTGCTCCAGCAGAGGCAGGGAAATAAATATTTAGAGAACAACAGAATTGTCAATTGAAACAAACACAAGGTAATAGGGATCAGAATTGGCCTACATCTGACATCATACTCAGTCAAACTACCCAATCTTATTAAAGACAATTCTTTTTAACAGATATTAGAAGTATCTGGGTGTGGGTATGTTAGTCGTGGAGTCGTGTCTGACTCTTTGCAATTGTGTCCGACTATAACCCACCAGGCTCTTCTGTCCATATGGAATTCTCCAGGCAAGAATACTGGAGTAAGTTGTCATTCCCTTCTCCAGGGGATCTTCCCGACCCAGGGATCAAACCCGGGTCTCCTGCATTGCAGGCAGATTCTTTATTGCTGAGCCACCAGGGAAGCCCTAGAGGTGTCTAGCTATGTATAATTATAAATACAGCATTCATGGATGTTTAATAAAATTAGTAAAAATAGCAAACACTTACATTAGTTCGGTTCAGTCACTCATTTGTGTCCGACTCTTTGCGACACCATGGACTGCAGCACGCCAGGCCTCCCTATCCATCACCAACTCCCGGAGTTTACTCAGTCTCAAGTGTATCGAGACGGTGATGCCATCCAACCAGCTCATCTTCTATTGTCCCCTTCTCCTCCCGCCTTCAATCTTTCCCAGAATCAGGGTCTTTTCAAATGAGTCAGCTCTTCGCATCAGGTGGCCAAAGTATTGGAGTTTCAGCTTCAGCATCAGTCCTTCCAATGAACACCCAGGACTGATCTCCTTTAGGATGGACTGGTTGGATCTCCTTGAAGTCCAAGGGACTCTCAAGAGTCTTCTCCAACACCACAGTTCAAAAGCATCGATTCTTTAGCATTCAGCTTTCTTTATAGTCCAACTCTCTCATCTATACATGACTACTGGAAAAACCAAAGCCTTGACTAGATGGACCTTTGTTGGCCAAGTAATGTCTCTGCTTTTTAATCTGCTATCTAGGTTGGTCATAACTTTTCTTCCAAGGAGCAAGCATCTTTTAATTGCATGGGTGCAGCAGTGATTTTGGAGGCCCCCCCCCCAAAATAACGTCAGTCACTGTTTCTACTGTTTCCCCATCTATTTGCCATGAAGTGATGGGACTATATGCCATGGTCTTAGTTTTCTGAATGTTGAACTTTAAGCCAACTTTTTCACTCTCCTCTTTCACTTTCATCAAGAGGCCCTTTAGTTCTTCTTCACTTTCTGCCATAGTGTAGTGTCATCTGCATATCTGAGGTTATTGATATTTCTCCCAGCCATCTTGATTCCAGCTTGTGCTTCATCCAGTCCAGCATTTCTCATGATGTACTCTGCATATAAGTTAAATAAGCAAGGTGACAATATACAGCTTTGATGTACTCCTTTCCCAATTTGGAATCAATCTGTTGTTCCATGTCAGTTCTAACTGTTGCTTCTTGACCTGCATACAGATTTCTCAGGAGGCATGTCAGGTGGTCTGGTATTCCCATCTCTTGAAGAATTTTCCACAGGTAATTGTGATCCACACAGTCAAAGGCTTTGGCATAGTCAATAAAGCAGAAGTAAATGTTTTTCTTGAACTCTCTTGCTTTTTCTATGATCTAGTAGATGTTAGCAATTTAATCTTTGGTTCCTCTGCCTTTTCTAAAACCAGCTTGAATATCTGGAACTTCATGGTTCACGTACTGTTGAAGCCTGGCTTGGAGAATTTTGAGCATTACTTTACTAGCATGTGAGATGGGTGCAATTGTGCAGTAGTTCGAGCATTTTTTGACATTACCTTCCTTTGGGATGGAATGAAAACTGACCTTTTCCAGTCCTGTGGCCATTGCTGAGTTTCCCAAATTTGCTGGAATATTGAGTGCAGCACTTTCACAGCATTATCTTTTAGGATTTGAAATAGCTCAACTGGAATTCCATCACCTCCACTAGCTTTGTTTATAGTGATACTTCCTAAGACCCACTTGACTTCACATTCTAGGATGTCTAGCTCTAGGTGAATGATCACACCATCGTGATTATCTGGTTCATGAAGATCTTTTTTGTATAGTTCTTCTGTGTTTTCTTGCCACCTCTTCTTAATATCTTCTGCTCCTGTTCAGTCCATACCAGTTCTGTCCTTTATTGATCCCATCTTTGCATGAAATGTTCCCTTGGTATCTCTAATTTTCTTGAAGAGATCTCTAGTCTTTTCCATTCTATTGTTTTCCTCTATTTCTTTGCATTGATCACTGAGGAAGGCTTTCTTATCTCTCCTCGCTATTCTTTGGAACTCTGCATTCAAGTGGGTATATCTTTCCTCTCCTCTTTCGTCTTTCCCTTCTCTTTTCATAGCTGTTTGGAAGGCCTCCTCAGACAACTATTTTGCCTTTTTGCATTTCTTTTTCCCTTGGGGATTGTCTTGATCACTGCCTCCTGTACAATGTCATGAACCTCCATCCATAGTTCTTCAGGCATTCTGTCTATCAGATCTAATCCCTTGAATCTATTTGTGACTTCCAGTGTATAGTCCTAAGGGATTTGATTTAGGTCATACCTGAATGGTCTAGTGGTTTTCCCTATGCTCTTCAATTTAAGTCTGAATTTGGCAATAAGGAGTTCATGATCTGAGCCACAGTCAGCTCCCCGTCTTGTTTTTGCTGACTGTATAGAGCTTCTCCATCTTTGGCTGCAAGGAATATAATCAATCTGATTTCAGTGTTGACTGTCTGGTGATGTCCATGTGTCTCTTGTGTTGTTGGAAGAGGGTGTTTGCTATGACCAGTGCATTCTCTGGCTTTCATAAGCCTCTTATCCTTCTTTATCAGAGAGCAGACAGACTGAAAACTACAATCACAGAAAACTAACCAATCTGATCATATGGCAGCCTTGTCTAACTCAATGAAACTATGACCCATGCCTTGTAGGGCCACCCAAGATGGATGGGTCATGGTGGAGAGTTCTAATAAAATGTGGTCCACTGGAGAAGGGAATGACAAAGCACTTCAGTATTCTTGCCTTGAGAACCCCATGAACAGTATGAAAAGGCAAAAAGATAGGACACTGAAAGATGAACTCCCCAGGTTGGTAGGTGCCCAATATGCTACTGGAGATCAGTGGAGAACTAACTCCAGAAAGAATGAAGAGATGGAGCCAAAGCAAAAACAAAACCCAGTTGTGGATGTGACTGGTGATGGAAGTAAAGTCTGATGCTGTAAAGAGCAATATTGCATAGGAACCTGGAATGTTAGGTCCATGAATCAAGGCAAATTGGTAGTGCAAACAGTAGATGGCAAGAGTGAACATCAACATTTTAGGAATCAGCGAACTAAAATGGACTGGAATGGGTGAATTTAACTCAAATGACCATTATATCTACTACTGTGGGCAAGAATCCCTTAGAAGAAATGGAGTAGCCATCATGATCAACAAAAGAGTCTGAAATGCAGTACTTGGATGCAGTCTCAAAAATGACAGAATGATCTCTGTTCATTTCCAAGGCAAACCATTCAATATCACAGTAATCCAAGTCTATGCCCTGACCAGTAATGCTGAAGAAGCTGAAGTTGAATGGTTCTGTGAAGACCTACAAAACCTTCTAGAACTAACACCCAAAAAAGATGTCCTTTTCATTATAGGGGGCTAGAATCAAAAGTAGGAAGTCAAGAAATACCTGGAGTAACAGGAAAATTTGGCCTTGGAATACAGAATGAAGCAGGGCAAAGGCTAACAGAGTTTTGCCAAGAGAATGCAGTGGTCATAGCAAACACCCTCTTTCAACACTTACATAGGACTTTCTACATATCTGGCCCTATTCTAAGCACTTTACATATGTCAACCTTGTTTAATCCCCCAAACAACTCTGTGAGGTGGTAATTGTTATTTTCCCCATTTCATAGATGAGTAAACTGAGTCCCAGAGAGGTTAAGTAATTCACCCAAGGTCAAAAAGCCAGTAAGTAGATCTGTGATTCAGAATGTGAACCTGAGAAGTCTGGTTCCAAAATCCATGTACTTAACTGTCTCCTTTACACAGAGCAAGTTATTTTTAGGGTTAGGGTGGGTATGTGTAGAGGCAGGTTTTGCCTAAACAATTGTCCTTTAGACTTTGGTGTCATCATTAGCAGTCACCTGGACACTTACACGTGATCAAATTTAGGAGTGAAGTCTTGGCCTCTCCGTCTCTCAGTGGTTAAGCATGCTGGTCACTGCAATCGAGATATTCCCCCTTCAGCTCTTCCCCTCTGGGTGTTCCAGGCACTGGAAACCCCTGCCAGTATTTCCCAGCCTGCCTCCCCACCAGCCCATGGGCTCACCCATTTATTAGGAGTGCATTTATCTCAGGAGATGGGCGAGAGGTTGGGAGTCCTCTGGGTGTGTGCATGTGAGAAACCACAAAACAAGATGACAGGCGTGCCCTTGAGCTGTGAGCAGCCAGGACGGGAGGAAGGGGTGCAGAGGAGGAAACTGTGCCCTCCTCAGGGTGGTGGGTGAGGGGCAGTCTGAGAACCAGGTCAGTCCAGAAGACTTCTCAGAACCCAGTATTGCCTTCTCCCAACCCACAGCCTTGTGAGATCCATGGAAGGCAGAAGTGGGTGTTTCCATTTCACCAAATGCTTCTTTCTCCTGCTCTTCTACTGGTCTTTTGCATGCTAAGTCACTTCAGTGGTGTCTGGCTCTTTGCGACCCTATGGATTATAGCCTCCCAGGCTCATCTGTCCATGGGATTCTCTAGGCAAGGATATTGGAGTGGTTTGCCATGCCCTTCTCCAGATCTTCCTGATGCAAGAATCAAACCCTCATCTCTTAATGTCTCTTAATGAACCTTGGCAGGCAGGTTCTTTACCGCTAGCGCCACTGGTCTTTTAGAAGTTCTGAAAACTCCACCCAGGCCACTCTGCTTTCTGAGGTGGCCCACACTCTTGTCTGCCAAGTGTGTTTCTTTCTAAATAAATCCACTTCTTACCTAGCCAAAAAAAAAAAAAAAAAAAAAAATTCCTTCCCTAAGACATCCCTGGTGGTCCAATGGTTCAGAATCCACCTTTCAATGCAGGGGATGTGTGTTTGATCCCCAGTCAGGGAACTAAACCCACGGCCCACACTGCCAACAAAGAGCCCACCTCCTGAAACTAAGACCCATTGCAACCCCCAAACAAAGCAACAACAAAAAGCTCTACCTGCACAGAGATGCAAACTGTGTTTAGCGAGAGTTAAGTTTTTCCAGAAAGAAAAACTGGGCCTCCGATTTCTGGCTAAGAGAACATCTCTAACTGGAATGCCTTCCAGGCACTTGCAGCAGATATTCCTTCCAGCGGAGGCTGAAATGCAAAAGAATGTCTTCTTCCTCAAACTTCTCTTGAGGCCCACCATGTGCGATAGGTGAGGAGTTCCCAACAATGCTAGTCTTCCGAGCCCTGAAGGTGAGGGCCTGTCACCCTTACCCTGTGTGACCCTGGACAGGCCCCATTTCCCTCTCTGAACCTCAGTCCCTCCATCTATCACGGGGGGAAGTTAGTCTACAAATGTGCAAACATCTTTACCATATTAAGACACTTTTCAACTAGAAATCATGATGACAGTAACACTGACTCTTTTGCCAGGCACTGGGTCAAGCCCTCTGCATGTATTACCTCATTTAATCTTCTACAGCTCTGTGAACTAGATGCCTTCTTTGTTCCCATTTAAAGATGAAATAGTTGACTCTAGGGCCACTGGAGCCTTTCTTATGAGGTAAATCCTGGGTAGAAATCAGAAGGTTTATCAGTTAGGAATTGTGTTGGGTTGTGGTTAAAAGATGCCCCTCCTCATTCCCAAACAAGGACTTAAATAAATTAGTGGTTTTACTTTTCTTCACATAGAGTAAATCTAAAAGAGGATAACCTATGCTGGTATACAGCTCTACAGTAGCATCAGGGAACTACCGGGACTACTTCTCTCTCTGTGCTCTGCCATCCCTACCAGATAGCTTCTAATTTCTAGGTCACCTCATGGTCCAAAGTGGCTGCCTGACAACAAAGCCTATATTCCAGGCAAGAAGTATGAAAAAAGGGTGTAGGGAGAGAAAGGTCAAAACTTCAGCCGAGTCAGCTCTCCAGAGCTTGCCCAGAGCCCTGCCCAGCGATTTCCCTTTTGTCTCACTGGCTGCCCTTGGCTGTCAGGGAGGTGGGAAAATGTAGTCCACCATCTCCTGGAATAAAAAATTAGAGTTTGGTTAGAGAGGAAAAGAGGTAGACATTTAGCCATTTTATCCATATAAGAGCTTCTCAGAAATCCATGTAACCCTTTTCTTTAAAAAAAAAAAAAAAGAGCTGTAATAGACATTTAACATTATATTAGTTTTAGGTGTACAACACAGTGATTTGATATATGTGTATATTTCAAAATGATTGACACAATCAATTTAGTTGACATCCATCACTACACAGAGGTACAAGTTTCTTTCTTGTGATGGGAATTTTTTTAAAATTCATAGTTTGCATGAGAAATTTGTTTGTTTATTTTTGGCTGGCTGGGTCCTCCTTGCTGCGTGTAGGCTTTCTCTCGTTGTGGGGAGTGCGGGCTTCTCTCTAGTTGTGGTACGTGGGCTTCTCATTGCAGGGGCTCCTCTTATTGCACGGGTTCTAGAACGCAGCCTCGGTAATTGTGGTGCACTGATTTAATTGCTCCACGGCATGTGGGATCTCCCCAGGCCAGGGATCGAACCTGTGTCCCCTGCATTGGCAGCTGGATACTTAACCACCGGACCACCAGACAAGTTCCATGAGAACTTTTAAGGTCGACTCTCCTCACAACTGTCAAACATACAGTACAGTATTTTTAACTCCAGTCATCGTACTGTATGTGGCGACCCAGAACTCATTTATCTAATAAATGGGAGTAAGCACCTTCTGATCACCTTCACCTGTCTCTCCCCCATGTGTCCTTTTTGTGTCACAACTAGGAAATGGACCCCAGAATCCCGAGAGCGGGTAAGGTCTACTCTCAAATGTGGAGCCCACGGGATCCAGTGTAGGTGGCAACAGGTGACCAGCTTAGACTGTGTGTGGGTAACATGATTTACGGTCCACGGTTTGTTGAACTTATCAAGAAGAGGCTGATTCACCAATAGGCAACTGGACACCTGTGACCACAGGGCAATTTGAATACATGCAGAGGCCCTTTGGCCTCACAAATACCCCTCCCTACTCCCCACCCCCAGAGGGCTTGATGATTTCTCAAAATCCTTGATTCCTTTCATTTAAGGCCTTTAGTTTGTCCTGCAAGTATGACAAAGCAGGATAATTCATTAATATTTACTGGTTGCTAATACTTCAATACAAATAAGTTTAATCTATTAAAGGAACTTAGAGATCTGTTGGTGAGACCTTCTCATCTTCCAGACCAGAACACTAAAAGTCAGAGGGATTGAATGAGTTTCCTAAAGTCATACATGTAGTGGCAGGGCTGGATCTGACAGGTGGGGGCCATCAGTGGATGTCTGCTATGGCCATGAGAGGTAGGAAGACTGGAGGAAGGGGGTCTGGGGCAGCAGACGCACTTGTATGAATTGAATTTATTTATATCCTGTCTTTTCCCCATGAGGCTTGAGGTACTTGGGAATTTGGGCTGTGGGTAGCGCTTACTTGAATGTATGGCTCCTTCCTTCCTGCCATCCTTGCTTGAGCAATGCAAAAAACAAACGAACAACAATGTTCTGGGACCTGTGCTTCTGTCAGCCATATAAATGGGGAACACAGATGAGGCCATAGATCCCTCTTGTTTTAAGTGACTGCCCTCCTCCAGTACTCTTGCCTGGAAAATCCCATGGGTGGAGGAGCCTGGTAGGCTGCAGTCCATGGGGTCGCGAAGAGTCGGACACAGCTGAGCGGCTTCCCTTTCACTTTTCACTTTCATGCACTGAAGGAAATGGCAACCCACTCCGGTGTTCTTGCCTGGAGAATCCCAGGGACGGGGGAGCCTGGAGGGCTGCCGTCTATGGGGTTGCACAGAGTCGGACACGACTGAAGCGACTTAGCAGCAGCAACAGCAGCAGTTCCTCCTTGAGTCCTCACAATCTGCCTGACCCCAGGTCGCTCACACACCTGTGGAGGGGCACAGAGACAGACCACGGGACTCTTGAGGAATCTTTGGGATTCTTCAGGGATGGTCTTTTTTCAACTTGCAAAGTAAAAAAATTAAGCACATGGATAGTTTCCTTCTACTTCAATTTCTTGCATATGTTTTTCTTAACCTTTAGTATCTGCTATAGTGTGTCCATATCAGAATGTCTAATTTCACACCAGATTCCACATTTTGTTATTTCAGGAGTCTTTACTGACATGCAGCCTGAAAGTTTAGAAATCAAATTGTATGGGTTTGAATCCCATCTCCACCATTTACCTGCTGCATGAACTCAGAAGACTTCTTAATAGCTATGAGCCTCAGTTTCCTCCTCTGTAAAATGGGGACATGGTTCTAACCACCTGAGGACTGTTGAGATAATGACTGTTAAAAGGGCTGCCTTACCACTGCTGCTGCTGTCGCTTCAGTCGTGTCCAACTCTGTGCGACCCCATAGACGGCAGCCCACCAGGCTCCCCCGTCCCTGGGATACTCCAGGCAAGAACACTGGAGTGGGTTGCCATTGCCTTCTCCAATGCATGAAAGTGAAAAGTGAAAGTGAAGTCTCTCAGCCGTGTCCGACTCTTCGAGACCCTATGGACTGCAACCTACCAGGCTCCTCCGTCCATGGAGTGCGTGGTAAATATAAACAGTCAATGCACTTCAGCTATAATTGTGATTTCAGTTTACCTTTGCAACATTTTATGAGTTTAATACATCATGCTTTTAATATACCATCAGCAACATATCAATGTTTCAACCTTTCCAGATGCTCTTCCTTCTGAACAATTTTGAGAACAATTGTTCTAAAAATTTCTTACATTGCACACATGCTACCTTCACCACCCTCACCCTCTCTTATTATCGTCTTCAGAATTATTCCATTTTTGACTTAACCTTATCTTATGTAACTCACCTCATTCTAGCTAAATCAGTGTATGATGACTGTTTCCTTTTACACTCACACACATGACACATCATACCATCAGCCTAAGGACAATCTTGGGCTCACATATGGATTTTTGGACTTCCTGGAATTGTTATCCACAGTACTTATCAAGGGGCAACAGATTGTTAGATTGTTACCTTTCTAGCCCTGGGAGTTTTCTTGGAATTCTTCACCAGTCTGTATGCATGATTTGAAATTCCATTTCTGTCTCATTGCTCTAGATGTAAGTTTCTTGTAATTTTTTGAAATTTCTTTTGTGGAATTTCCGGTGGAACCTGCATCAGGATAGAACCTCCCTCAACCTCCAGTGCCTGGTACCCAAATGTGCTACTTCTCCCCACATTGTTAAATGCATCAGATCAGATCAGATCAGTCGCTCAGTCGTGTCCGACTCTTTGCAACCCCATGAATCCCAGCAGGCCAGGCCTCCCTGTCCATCACCAACTCCTGGAGTTCATTGAGACTCACGTCCATTGAGTCAGTGATGCCGTCCAGCCATCTCATCCTCTGTCGTCCCCTTCTCCTCCTGCCCCCAATCCCTCCCAGCATCAGAGTCTTTTCCAATGAATCAACTCTTCAAATGAGGTGGCCAAAGTACTGGAGTTTCAGCTTTAGCATCATTCCTTCCAAAGAAATCCCAGGGTTGATCTCCTTCAGAATGGACTGGTTGGATCTCCTTGCAGTCCAAGGGACTCTCAAGAGTCTTCTCCAACACCACAGTTCAAAAGCATCAATTCTTCGGCGCTCAGCCTTCTTCACAGTCCAACTCTCACATCCATACATGACCACAGGAAAAACCATAGCCTTGACTAGACGAAACTTTGTTGGCAAAGTAATGTTTCTGCTTTGAATATGCTATCTAGGTTGGTCATAACTTTCCTTCCAAGGAGTAAGCGTCTTTTAATTTCATGGCTGCAATCACCATCTGTAGTGATTTTGGAGCCCAGAAAAATAGTCTGACACTGTTTCCACTGTTTCCCCATCTATTTGCCATGAAGTGGTGGGACCGGATGCCATGATCTTTGTTTTCTGAATGTTGAGCTTTAAGCCCACTTTTTCAGTCTCCACTTTCACTTTCATCAAGAGGCTTTTGAGTTCCTCTTCACTTTCTGCCATACGGGTGGTGTCATCTGCATATCTGAGGTTATTGATATTTCTCCCAGCAATTTTAATTCCAGTTTGTGTTTCTTCCAGTCCAGCGTTTCTCATGATGTACTCTGCATATAAGCTAAATAAGCAGGGTGACAATATACAGCCTTGATGTACTCCTTTTCCTATTTGGAACCAGTCTGCTGTTCCATGTCCAGTTCTAACTGTTGCTTCCTGACCTGCATACAGATTTCTCAAGAGGCAGATCAGGTGGTCTGGTATTCCCATCTCTTTCAGAATTTTCCACAGTTTATTGTGATCCACATAGTCAAAGGCTTTGGCATAGTCAATAAAGCAGAAATAGATGTTTTTCTGGAACTCTCTTGCTTTTTCTATGATCCAGCAGATGTTGGCAATTTGATCTCTGGTTCCTCTGCCTTTTCTAAAACCAGCTTGAACATCAGGAAGTTCACGGTTCACATATTCCTGAAGCCTGGCTTGGAGAATTTTGAGCATTACTTTACTAGCGTGTGAGATGAGTGCAATTGTGCAGTAGTTTGAGCATTCTTTGGCATTGCCTTTCTTTGGGATTGGAATGAAAACTGACCTTTTCCAGTCCTGTGGCCACTGCTGAGTTTTCCAAATTTGCTGGCATATTGAGTGCAGCACTTTCACAGCATCATCTTTCAGGATTTGGAATAGCTGAACTGGAATTCCATCACCTCCACTAGCTTTGTTCGTAGTGATGCTTTCTAAGGCCCACTTGACTTCACATTCCAGGATGTCTGGCTCTAGGTCAGTGATCACACCATCGTGATTATCTGGGTCATGAAGATCTTTTTTGTACAGTTCTTCGGTGTATTCTTGCCATCTCTTCTTAATATCTTCTGCTTCTGTTAGGTCCATACCATTTCTGTCCTTTATCAAGCTCATCTTTGCATGAAATGTTCCTTTGGTATCTCTGATTTTCTTGAAGAGATCCCTAGTCTTTCTCATTCTGTTGTTTTCCTTTATTTCTTTGCATTGATCGCTGAAGAAGGCTTTCTTATCTCTTCTTGCTATTCTTTGGAACTCTGCATTCAGATGTTTATATCTTTCCTTTTCTCCTTTGCTTTTTGCTTCTCTTCTTTTCACAGCTATTTGTAAGGCCTCCCCAGACAGCCATTTTGCTTTTTAGTAAAATTACTCTGGCAAACACCCATTTCAAGGTGGTAGCATTGAGGTAAAGTGTTCAGGAAAACTTATTCATATTACCATCCTTAACTATTTTTTCTTCTCTGAAAAAGGGACAAGGTCTATTGTCAACAAAGAGAATGAATATCCTTGTGACAATTAGAATCCCTTTTAAATAACTTCTTCCCCTAATCCTTTTTCTCTCTGGTTCAAAAAATTGTTGTGTGTTTTATGAGAAAGCCCAAGACTTCTACGATACATGGTTATAAAAGAACAACTTGTCATTGTACTGAATTTATAATTCTGACTATTTGAAAAGGCCCTTTTCTTTTCCCACACCAAAATGACCTCTGAAATAAGATGGGCAACTTTTGTTTTAAAACAGTCTCCTGCAGACTTGATTCTTTGTACACATGAATTTGTCTCCCTCAGAGTCTGGGGGGATCTCCACTTCATTGCACTGGGACTTCTGGATTAGTTCTTGTCGGTGGCAAATCTTTGCCTACTGAGGGGGATTGAGTTTGGGGGCACAACCCAAAGCCTTTTCTCAGTGCATCCCTGATGACTCAGTTTGGAGATCAACCTGGATCGGGACAATACAACTTGGGGTCAAAATCAAACAAGGCCTGTTTGTAGAGTAATGAGGCCAACTGGCTTCCGTATGTGGCTCTGAAGGTGTCTTTTGAGGGGACACCCACAGAGGACACTGAGGGTCTCATGCAGTTAGTGGATGCCTTGCTGGCTCCCTTGGGTGTCAGCAAAAGTGGTGAACAGAAAACACCGTGGAACTGGATCCCTGCTTCTTCTACTTGCTGGTGTCTGTGAGTCCAGGCAGCCGACCATAAAGCCCAGTCTCTCATCTGTGGAATGGGAACCATCATGTTCTCCTCCAGTGTGGTTTTTAGGATTAAATTTAGTGCCAAAAAGTAAAATACTTCGTCTAGTGTGTGGGTGTCAGTTCCTCCTCTTACTCTTCCCCTTCCTTATCTTAAAGGAGGCCGAGGGTTCGAAGATGCCATTTCAGGAACATTTGCCCCAAACTCACTTATATTTCTTAAAAGACTACACCCACATGTCAGGGTAGCTTGTGTGCTGAGTTCCCTTCTACCTAAAGCGGTGTGTTGTATGGAGTAAAGAATGGACCATGGAAGGAGACAACCCAACCACCACCTAAGAAAAGTTTCCAGCAGCCCCCGGAGAGACCAGCTCTCCAGAGCTTCTCCACTTCCCACCCCCCAGCCCGGGGAGCCCACTGCCCTGTCTGCCCAGGCTGAAAGAGCGGAGGGTGGGACTCCCGAGTAATTAAAGGGAATTTGGAAGACTGGGATGTCGCGGAATGTTAGATCAGTAGCTAGAACAGCATGTGGTGTTCTTTAGGCAGGCTTCATTGAATCCATACAAAAAAAGAAAGAGGGGCTGCCTGCCGTCTGCTCATTTATCAAACAGCGAAGCTCGACTCTTACTGCTTCACAAAAGTGTTTGACTGTTTGCTGAGTCTTGCTGCAGAAATTAAAAGCTGAACAGCCTTAGTGGGGCTGAACCAACCCTGCATTTTGAGACTCCAACTAAATTGTGCTGGGCTTTCAGATTCAGGGACCAGTTGATTATTTGGTGAAAGGAGAGGAGAATAATTTGTAATTTTCAGCCTATAAGAAACACTTAAAAAAAAAAAAAAAGCCAACTCCCTTCCCACAGGTTTTTGTTGTGGCTGGAGGGAGGAGGTGCTGTCGGCAACAGCTTTCTTTGCTCAGAGTGGGAGAAGTCTTGACCTCCAGTGGGGCAGAGAGCGATGTGGTGCAGCCGGGCCTCCACCCACCCCCCACCCCCCACTGCTAGCAGACTTCCTCTCTTCTTCCTGCTTCATCTGAAATGACCTTTCTTTTTGGAGAAGAGGATTTGGCCATCAGATATTTTTAGAGAAAAAGCATTTTCACAAACGAAACTAAAGATGCTAACAGTGCAGATATATGGCTTTGGATACTGTTGTTTCGTCACTGAGTCATGTCCGATTCTTTTGTGACCACCCCCCCACCCCCACCCCCACAGACTATAGCCATCCCAGGCTTCTCTGTCCATGGGATTTCCCAGGCAAGAATACTGGAGTGGGTTGTCATTTCCTTCTCCAGGGGATCTTCCCGACCCAAGGATAGAACCTGCTTCTCCTGCATTGGCAGACGGATTCTTTACCTCTGAGCCAAGATACCACAAAAGCCTTAAAACTGGGTTAACTGAGAATCCTCTGAAGATCTATCAAAATATGGAAAGATACAGTGCTACCTCTGCCAATGAAGAGAATGTGCTAGAAAAGGATGATGGCTCGTGGAAGACATCATGAGGGAGGCAGAGGTGACCCTCCCTGGCACCTCTTCACCTGTCCAGCCAGTGAAATTCCACCAACGTGGATCCTCTAGCCTCCAGGCTCCTCCTCCTCCTGGCTGACAAAGCTCTAGGTCCACTCTCTAACTTCTTGGACCCTGCTATAAGCCTGAAACACAGGCCGAAGAAGTGTTATATCCTCATCTGATAGATGGAAAAGCCTGGTGTTCAAATGGAAGAAAGAAACATAGGTCATTTTTTTTTTGGCTGTTCAATTTAGCACATTTTTAAAAAGTGGGGTACAGCAGAAACTAACACAACATTGTAAAGCAATTTTACTCGAACAAACAAAAAAAAAAGTGGTAATATCCTTCGATACTTCATGGGATGGGGAGAGGAGGAAGATGAGAGATGAGCCAGAATGAAAGAAGGAACTGGTGGGTTTGGACTTGTCTGGAGGCTTTACTGAGAAGTAGTTAAGGCAAGGCGTGCCTGGCAGCAGGGACAAAAGGAGATGGTTGCAGCAACCCAGGTGTGACATCATGGCTGGTAAAGATGGAGATACAGGTTATGTTGATGACAGAGGGAGAGTGGAACTTGGTCACAGACTGGAAGCAGTGGGTGCAGCAGTTTGGAGACGGAAGAGCTCTTACCTGGTCAGGGAACCAGGAAAGTTGTGATGGAGGCATACGGTGTATGTGGGGTAGTGGGTTTGAGGGCACAGTGGTGAGGAGGAAGAGACAGATGCAAGTGGAGCGTACAGAGGTACGGAGCCCAGAAGCTGTGAAGCAGTCAGAGAGCTCAGCTACATGGAGTAGGCTGATCTGGATGGAGCATAGGACACCTGACAGGTAATTTAAAGAGAAAAGATGGCAGGAAAAGGTGGCATTGCACAAGGGCGTTGAGCTCCTGGTGAAGGAGCCTATGGCCACAGAGAATTGTCGGAATCCACTGGGTAGACAGGTATTGACCTGGGTTGTCCCCCGCGGTAAATTCACTTCAGTTCAGTTCAGTTGCTCAGTTGTGTCCAACTCTTTGTCCCCATGGACTGCAGCATGCCAGGCTTCCCTATCCATCACCAGTTCCTGGAGCTTGCTCAAACTTAAGTCCACTGACTCGGTGATGCCATCCAACCATCTCATCCTCTGTCGTCCCCTTCTCCTCCTGCCTTCAGTCTTGCCCAGCATCAGGGTCTTTTCAAATGAGTCAGTTCTTCACATCAGATGGCCAAAGGATTGGAGTTTCAGCTTTAGCATCACTTCTTCCAATGAAAATTCAGGACTAATTTCCTTTACAATTGACTGCTTGGATCTCCTTGCTGTCCAAGGGACTCTCAAGAGTCTGCTTCAACACCACAGTTTAAGCATCATTTATTCAGCACTTAGCTTACTTTATGGTCCAACTCTCACATCCATACATGACTACTGGAAAAACTTTGACTAGATGGACATTTGTGGGCAAAGTAATGTCTCTGCTTTTTGATATGCTGTCTAGATTGGTCATAGCTTTTCTTCCAAGGAGTGAGCATCTTTTAATTTCATGGCTGCAGTCACATTCTGCAGTGATTTTGGAGCCCAAGAAAATAAAGTCTCTCACTGTTTCCATTGTTTCCCCATATACCTGCCATGAAGTGATGGGACCAGATGCCATGATCTTTGTTTTCTCAATGTTGAGTTTTCAAGCCAGGTCTTTTCACTCTCTTCGTTCACTTTCATCAAGAGGCTCTTTAGTTCTTCTTCACTTTCTGCCATAAGGGTGGTGTCATCTGCATATCTGAGGTTATAGATATTTCTCCCAGAAATCTTGATTCCAGCTTGTGCTTCATTCAGTCCATCATTTCATATGATGTACTCTGCATATAAGTTAAATAAACAGGGTGACAATATACAAGTACTCCTGTACATGACAATTGATGTACTCCTTTCCCAATTTGGAACCAGTCTGTGGGTCCAGGTCTGGTTTTAACTGTTGCTTTTTGACCTTCACGTAGATTTCTCAGGAGACAGGTAAAGTGGTCTGGTATTCCCGTCTCTTGAAGAACTTTCCGCAGTTTGTTGTGATCCACATAGTCAAAGGCTTTGGCGTAGTCAATAAAGCAGAAGTAGATGTTTTTCTTGAACTCTCTTGCGTTTTCTATGATCCAACGGATGTTGGCAATTTGATCCCTGGTTCCTCTGCCTTTTCTAAATCCAGCTTGAATATCTGGAAGTTCTCGGTTCATGTACAGTTGAACTCTGTCTTGGATAACTTTGAGCTTTACTTTGCTAGTGTGTGAGATGAGTGCAATTGTGTGGTAGTTTGAACATTCTTTGGCATTGCCTTTCTTTGAGATTGGAATGAAAACTGACCTTTTCCAGTCCTGGAGCCACTGTTGAGTTTTCCAAATTTGCTGGCATATTGAGTGCAGCACTTTCACAGCATCATCTTCTAGGATTTGAAATAGCTCAGCTTTGTTCATAGTGATGCTTCCTAAGGCCTAGCTTTGTTCATAGTGATGCTTCCTAAGGCCCACTTGACCACACTCCAGGTTGTCTAGCTCTACGTGAGTGATCACACCATCATGGTTATCTGGGTCAGAAGATCTTTTTTGTATAGTTCTTCTGTATATTCTTGCCACCTCTTCTTAATATCTTCTGCTTCTGTTAGGTCCATTCCGTTTCTGTCTTTGTTGTGCCCATCTTTGCATGATATTGTTCCCTTGGTATCCCTAATTTTCTTGAAGAGATCTCTAGTCTTTTTCCCATTCTATTGTTTTCCTCTATTTCTTTGAATTGATCACTGAGGAAGGCTTTCTTATCTCTCCTTGCTATTCTTTGGAATTCTACATTCAAATGGGTATATCTTTCCTTTTCTCCTTTGCCTTTTGCTTCTCTTTTCTCAGCTATTTGTAAGGCCAGACAACCATTTGTCTGGCCATCAGACAACCATTTGCCTTTTTGCATTTCTTTTTCTTGGGGATGGTATTGATCACTGCCTCCTGTACAATGTCATGAACCTCCGTCCATAGTCCAAATCCACCTGGGGACTTCATTTATCCAAAAAGAATGACTTTTTACTTTGTTAATATTTTCATCAAGCAGAAGGAGTGTTTAATCGCTGGATTTCCTCTTTACTGGCTGTGGGTAGATTCAACCCGGGAGGAGACAACAGTCTGCCTGCTGATGTCAGTCCTCTCCAAACTTTCCCACCTTTCTTGCCTATTAGGGGACAGTGCTCTCAGATGCTGCTCATAGCAGAGGCCACCAGAACATTTCCAAGAGAGTCAGAGTTGGGGGGAACTGAAAAGAAACATTCCTGGAAGTATAGATGGGAAGAAGAAATCATTTCCTTCCTCCAACACACCTGGCATGAACAAATGCAGGAATATGACATAAAAGAAAGACAAGTTTCTGTGAAAAGAAGGAATGAGGGACTTTAGGGCACTTTCATTCATCCAGAGGGAACCATACTGCTGTGGTAGAGTGTTGTGTCGGACGGGGTGCATTCAAATCCCAGGTCTGCACCTTGTGAGCTGCGTGGCTTTGTATGGGTTACTTAGCCTCTCCAAGCTTCAGTTTACTCATCTGTACAGAGGAAATAGCAATGGAACCTGGCTTGTAATGATTGACTGAGATAATATGTGCCAAGTGATGGGCACAGTGCCTTAGCTAGGACTTGCCTGTGTGCTTAACCAACTCACCTCCGTGTCCTATGCTTCCCGGCTTCCTAGGAAAAGAGAGGCAGGGGACATCTAAGTGTTCATGAGTAGGATCCCAGAGGAAGTGGGGGAGGCTCAGAGAAAGAGGAGCTCCTTGGGATGAGTGGGAGACAAGATGGGTTTGGCATTCCAGACAGAGGAATCAGCATGTCCCTGAAGCTCAGGGAGCACATTGGGGAAGAGGCAGGATTTGAGGCTGGGAGCTGGGCTGGGAGAGGTCACAGAGGGCATCCTGGGCTAGCCTGAGGATGCTGGCATTTTCTCCAGTGTGGGTAGCGAGGAGGCACCCACCATTTTCTACAAGAAAATGAAATGATCGCACTTGGATTTTAGAAAGATCCTGCTGGTGGGGCAGCAAGCCCGGAGATAGGGCAGCAAGCCTGGAGACAGGGCAGCCAGTTAGGAAGCTGGGTCTGTGGTCCAGGTGAAAGATCACAGGAGCTGGAGCTGTGGCAGAGCATCAGGAGAAGTGGCTGAAATCCACTGGATGTCTTGGGCAGAACCAACAGGAGAGGGGTTGTGCAGTGTTAGGAAGAAAGTGGTCTGTCCTGGGTGACTCATCAAAGGGTGATGCTGATCTCAATGACGGTAAAACTGTGTGTATTGTTGTTGTTGTTTAGTGCCTAAGTTATGTCTGACTCTTTTGCAACCCCATTGACTGTAGCCCGCCAGACTCCTCTGTCCATGGGACTTCCCAGGCAAGAATACTGGAGTGGGTTGCCATTCCCTTCCCCAGGGGATCATCCGGACCCAGGGTTCGAACCTGCATTTCCTGTATTGGCAGGTAGATTCTTTACCACTGAGCCACCAGGGAAAAGTGAAAGTGAAAGTGACTCAGTCATGTCCAAATCTTTGCAACCCCATGGACTGTATAGTCCATGGAATTCTCCAGGCCAGAATACTAGAGTGGGTAGCCTTTCCCTTCTCCAGGGGATCTTCCCAACCCAGGGATCGAACCCAGGTTTCACATAGTGCAGGCAGATTCTTTACCAGCTGAGCTACCAGGGAAGCCCAGGAATACTGGAGTCCGTAGCCTATCCCTTCTCCAGGGAACCAACCCAGGAATCAAACCAGGGTCTCCTGTGTTGCAGGCAGATTCTTTACCAGCTGAGCTACCAGGGAAGCACAGGCCATCAGGGAAGCCTTCAATATCTACACATATTTCAAAAAGAGTAAATAAAACCCATTGACTCTGGAGGAAATCATAAGTTAAATTGATTGTGAATTTACAGTTCCTGTTCTATGACTTGATAGTTCCTCAAGAACCTAATGCAAAAAATCACATACACGCTGGTTATGTTTTCTTGCCTCACAAAGGCAGGACAAGAACAGTGCCTCCTGAAGGCCTGTCCTCATTTCCCTGTGCCTCCAGGCATGTCTCTGGACCAGAGTCTAGGGGCCAAGGGCCAGGCACTGCTGTTTGCTTTGTGGACATTATGTTACACACCATTTGGATAAACATTTAAAAAGATTTCACAACTCTGCCCTTTCTGGTAAATCAAGTAAGAATCAAGCCTCTCAGTCAAAAAAAAAAAAAAAAATCTACATATTGTCTGTAGGAAGTGATCTATTTTTTAAAAAGAAAAACAACCAGTATAACATTCTTACAGATTTTTTATGCTTCCTTCAAGAATATCTTGAACTTCCTTGTCAATTAAGAATATTTCTAGGAAGAAAATCCTTTTCTAAAGAGTTGATTTTGTGCACAATGCATTATATAAAAATCTTTTATTCTCCCCACCATCCTGCTACCCTAACAAATATCCATTTTTATGTTTTCATTCCTCTAGTTGTACAAAAATTAATTACAACCTTAGCATAAATTTTGATGCCTGCTGTTTCAGTTAACATTATGTCATAAGCATTTTCTGTGTCATAGCATAGACTTTGTTACCATAATATTCTACTGGGTGGATATGCAGTCATTAATTTAGCCAGTTCTCTGTCATGTACATTTCCATTGTTTCCAGTTTTTCAGTCTCATTAGTAGCCCTGCACAGAGCTTCTCCTTATTTTAGCTTTTTCCCTTGGAATTAGTAGAAAAAGTATGATATTTATTGGTAAAAATGCTTCTCAGAAGGCTTGTACTAATAAACAATGTCATCAGCAATCTATGAGCTTTTCAGTTTTACCACACCCTTGACGGGATTCAGTATCATTGTTTTCAAAATGTCGCTAATATCAGAGCATTTTTAAACATGGCACCTTACTGTTGTGCCCATTGCATAGAAAAATTTCCCAGACTGAAAAAAAAAAAAAAAACCTCTGCTTTTCCTAAACAACTGATATGCATTTATCTTATGGATGGTGCATTTATCTTATGGATGGTGCATTTATCTTATGGATGGGCTTCCCTGGTGGCTCAGTGGTAACGATTCCACTTACCAATGAAGGAGACCTGAGCTTGATCCCTGAGTCAGGAAGACTCCTTGGAGGAGGGCATGGCAGCCCACTCCAGTTTGCTTGCCTGGGAAATCCCATGGACAGAGGCGCCTGGGAGACTATAGTCCATGAAATAAAAAAGAGTCGAACCCGTAGCTACTAAACAACAATATCTTATGGATACTGGACTAACTAACTTGACTGTATCTACTTTCTTTGCTTGAGTAGATAGAAAACTCAGAACCCAGATTATAACCCACTTTTAACTAATGTGAAGAACATGTGGATCTGTCTTTATACTTCCTATGCTTTTCTCTCCATCTCTGCTGTCATGTCTATAGCTTGTCTGTAGTTCAGTAATTGTACCCTATGAACAGCTGCTTTACATCTTGGCTCTGAAACCAATTATGTGGTAAAGGACTAGAGGGCATCCTTGGCCAGAGTTAATATAAGTGACCCAAAGGGATGAGGCCACTAAACCTTGGTGTGGTCTTAGGCTGCATGACAAACAAAGTGTTAGAGAGTCCTGTCACTGACCCCCTGAGTCAAACCCCATGCTTAGTGCTACATTTCCTTGGGTGGCAACAATTTTTAAAAATTGAGATCTACTTGGGCAAACTTGGGGAAATGGTGAGGGAGAGAGAAGCCTGGCATGCTACAGTCCACGGGTTCACAATTAGTTGGACTTGACTTGGCGACTGAACAACAACAACAAAAATAGTTCATTTACAATATTGTGTTAGTATCAGGTGTACAGTAAAGTGATTCAGATATGTGTGTGTGTGTGTATAAAATGTGTATTTTCAGATTATTTTCCATTATAATTTATTCAGTTCATTTCAATTCAGTCACTCAGTCATGTCTGTCTCTTTGCGACTCCATTGACTGCAGCATGCCAGGCTTCCCTGTCCATCACCAATTCCCAAAGCTTACTCAAACTCATCTCCATTAAGTTGGTGATGCCATCCAACCATCTCATCCTCTGTCATCCCCTTCTCCTTCCACCTTCAATCTTTCCCAGCATCATGGTCTTTTCCAATGAGTCAGTTCTTTGCATCAGGTGGTCAAAGTATTGGAACTTCAGCATCAGTCCTTCTAATGAATATTCAGTACAGATTTCCTCTAGGACTAACTGGTTGGATCTCCTTGCAGTACAAGGGACTCTCAAGAGTCTTCTCCAGCACCATATACAACTCCAACTTCTCCAACACCACAGTTCACAGTTATAGTTTATTCAGTTCAGTTCAGTTCAGTCGCTCAGTCGTGTCCGACTCTTTGCGACCCCATGAATCGCAGCACGCCAGGCCTCCCTGTCCATCACCAACTCCCGGATTTCACTCAAACTCATGTCCATCGAGTCAGTGATGCCATCCAGCCATCTCATCCTCTGTTGTTCTCCTCCTGCCCCCAATCCCTCCCAGCATCAGGGTCTTTTCCAATGAGTCAACTCTTCGTATTAGGTGGCCAAAGTACTGGAGTTTCAGCTTCAGCATCATTCCTCCCAAAGAAATCCCAGGGCTGATCTCCTTCAGAATGGACTGGTTGGATCTCCTTGCAGTCCAAGGGATTCTCAAGAGTCTTCTCCAACACCACAGTTCAAAAGCATCAATTCTTCAGCACTCAGCTTTCTTCACAGTCCAACTCTTACATCCATACATGACCACTGGAAAAACCATAGCCTTGACTAGACGGATCTTTGTTGGCAAAGTAATACCTCTGCTTTTGAATATGCTATCTAGGTTGGTCATAACTTTCCTTCCAAGGAGTAAGTGTCTTTTAATTTCATGGCTGCAGTCACCATCTGCAGTGATTTTGGAGCCCAATATAGTTTATTACAAGATATTAAATAAAGTTTCTTGTGTTATACAGTAAATCCTTGCTGTTTATCTATTTTATGTATGATACTGCGCATCTGTTAATCCCATATTCCTAATATATGCCTCCCCACTCCATAACCATACATTTGTTTTCGATCTTAGTTTTTGTAATGTAAATAAGTTCATTTGTACTGTTTTTAGATTCCACCTATAGGTAATATCATATAATATTTGTCTTTGATTCACTTCATTTAGTACAATAATCTCTAAGTCCATCCAAGTTGTTGCAAATGGCAGTATTTCATTCTTTTTTATAACTGAGTAATATTCCACTGTATATACACTGTATCTTCTTACATCAATCTTCTGTGTCAGTCATCTGTGGATGGGAACTTGTGTTGGTTCCATGTCTTTGCTAATGTAAATAGTGCTGCTATGAACATTGAAGGGCATGTATCCGTTTGAATCAGCGTTTTCATATTTTGGGGATGTATGGGTCACAACAATTTGAGAGGGATGTAGACAAAGTGAGAAGCTCACATCCTTGGCTTACAGGAGTTGAGATTAAAGAAACCAGGGATGTGTTGTCTCAAAAATGACACCCTTAAAGAATTTGGAGAATTACTGCATCACTTTGGTCTGTATCATCACTACAAGATTACATCTTAGAAGCCCTTTTTCTTACTCCCAAAAGTGGTATCATGATGTTATCTTATTAGATTCTCTAAACATCCTTGGGAGGATTTCAGCTTTTTTCATCCCTTTTCAAATAAAGAAATACTGTCCCAGCCATTCTCTACCCTGGAGACAGTTGGCAGCTTCCTGATATACAGAAATAATCAACCTTCATGTAAGGTTGTCTATTCCAGATTTTCAATTTCTCTCTAATTTCTCCAATTCTTTCCACCCTGCTGATGCCAATTCAATTGAGGCCACCAACATTTATCCCTCTGATGAGGGGAGAACTACAGAAGACCCCGAGTCCTCAGATGTTGGAGGAGGAAACTAAGGCACCGAGAGGTTAGATAGTGAGTCCAGGTTCCCATAGGACTACAGTTTGTTGAATGAATGAGCAAATCAATCAATGAGAGAATCAATGTAGATGGAAGAGGGTGTGAGAGGACCAACAGAGATGAATGAAAAGATGCTCATAGCTCATGCCGGGCTGGTGGAAAACCAGCAACAGCATCTCTCATGAAGGACAGTGTACAGACTTGCTCTCTCTGACCATGCTTGCCTGCTCGATGCTGTGTTAGAAGGGAAAATGAAAGTGTTAGTTGCTCAATCCTGTCCAACTCTTTGGAATTTTCCAAGCAAGAATTCCAGTATTCTTGCCAAGAGAATTCCATGGACAGAGGAGCCTGGCAGGTTGCAGTCCATGGGGTGACAAAGAGTTAGGCATGAGTGAGCAACTAACACTTTCACTTTCAAGCAAGAATACTGGAGTGGGTTACCATTCCCTTCTCCAGGAGATCTTCCTGACCCAGAGATTGAACCTGGGCCTCCTGCATTACAGGCAGATTCTTTACCGCTGAGCCAGCCAGGAAGGGAGCTGGAAGAATGTGGCTAGACTTAAAAGTCCCTGGAAATGAAACAGAATGAATGAGTCATCAAGATAATCACTGGTAATAATGGGTAACGTTTATTGATCACTTACTAAGTGCTAGGCACTGTTACAAATTATTTACATGTTTATGTTTTAAATTTTCACAAAGATTTTCTGAGGTAGGGGTTATTATCATTCCCATTTTACAAATGAGGAAGCTGAGTTATTTGAATGTTAAATAACCTGCCAGAGGGCCCCTGATAACAAATGGCTGAGCTCTGATCTAATCCAGGTAATCTAGCTCCAAAGCCTTTGCTCAGAACCCCTCCACCATCCTGCCTGTTCATAAACATCATTGCTCTAAACACCAAGAAAGATGCATTGGTTGTGTTTTCGCCTTGGCAGATGGCTCCCCCTCCTAGATTTCTGGCAAATCCATGTAGTTGTCCTGGGCAGCAGCAATTTGCATTGTCCACTAGGCAAATGAGCAGAGGAGGCTCCCCAGACCCCCCAGAGTTGGGCTTCATGCCTTCATCCAACAAACACAGACTCACCTCTCTTTGCCTGTGGCCTGGGCCACGTCCCTGCTCTCATGGAGCTTGTGCTCTAGTGGAAGGAGATGTAAGATAAGTACTCAGAGAATAAGAGCTCAAGACAACTTCAGAGAGTTCAAAGTGAGAGAAAAGAGGCAAGCAGGGTCTCATGATGGGGGTGGGAGGTGTCTGCTTGTGTTACTCTGCACCTGCTGGGCAGAGAAGGCATAGGCAGAAGGACTTTGTCCAGAGGCCCGAATGCTGTAGGAAAAGGACCTAATACTGTGAGGATCTGGTTGAAATGGGATACTCAAGGCAAGAAGAATCTCAAGAAATGGAGACTCTCAAGGCACAAGCTGCAATCAAGATTGCTGGGAGAAATACCAATAACCTCAGATACACAGATGACACCACCCTTACGGCAGATAGCAAAGAAGAACTAAAGAGCCTCTTGATGAAAGTGAGAGAGGAGAGTGAAAAAGTTGACTTAAAGCTCAACATTCAGAAAACTAAGATCATGGCATCTGGTCCCATCACTTAATGGCAAATAGATGGGGAAACAGTGGAAACAGTGTCAGACTTTATTTTCTTGGGCTCCAAAATCACTGCAGATGGTGACTGCAGCCATGAAATTAAAAGATGCTTGCTCCTTGGAAGAAAAGCTATGACCAACCTAGACAGCATATTAAAAAGCAGAGACATTACTTTGCCCACAAAGGTTCATCTAGTCAAAGCTATGGTTTTTCCAGTAGTCATGTATGAATGTGAGAGTTGAACTATAAAGAAAGCTGAGCACCAAAAGAATTGATGCTTTTGAACTGTGGTGTTGGAGAAGACTCTTAAGAATCCCTTGGACTGCAAGGAGATCCAACCAGTCCATCCTAAAGGAAATCAGTCCTGAATATTCATTGGAAGGACTGATGCTGAAGCTGAAACTCCAATATTTGACCACCTGATGCAAAGAACTGACTCATTTGAAAAGACCCTGATGCTGGGAAAGATTGAAGGCGGGAGGAGAAGGGACGACAGAGGATGAGATGGTTGGATGGCATCACCAACTTGATGGACATGAGTTTGAGTAAGCTTCAGGAGTTGGTGATGGACAGGGAGGCCTGGCGTGTTGCAGTCCATGGGATTGTGGAGTCGGACATGAGGACATGACTAAGTGACTGAACTGAACTGGGTGAAATTGTATTCCAGACAGAAGGAACTTCAGTACTAGGGCCCCCAATGGAGAGAAAGCCTGCCATGTTTCAGAAATAAGAAAAAAAAGAAAGCCAGTGTGGCTGGGATCCAGTGAGTCAGGGTGAGAGTCAGAGAAGAGGAAGGCCAGGAGGTAAGCACAAGTCACAGAGGCTGAGGTGGGGGGTTGGTTCCAGGTACATTGGAAGCCATCACTGCGGGGCTATAAACAGGGGAGAGACAAGCTCAGAGTCACTATGTACACTGCCTGTGTTGTGAGCAGGAAGGGAAGCCCGGAGCAGCCAAGTGAGACCCTCTCAGGATCCAGAGCCCCTGCATCACTCAGGTGGTCTCTTCCTGACCCACCCCCACCCCCCGACACCTGTGGTCCTCCAGGGGGCCTGTCAGACGCCCTCATTGCAGCCCAGGGTCCACGTTTTCCTCTGTTCTTTAGATTACCGTTCGTAAACACAGTCACTGTGCTCCCAGCCTTTTCCAATGGGTAACTGATTCTTGCTTGACTTGCAGATCATAAGGCAGCAGTTTCCTCAGTTAACCACCAGGAGACTCGGGACCCGCGGACAGTCAAAGTAAGCACCGACGGCCTTTCCACCTGCAGAGCGCGCGTCCATGGGCCTCCAGAGACCCAGACTCCGGGCCTCTCATCCTGAGCTCAGTCTGGGGAGAAGTCTGTGCCTGGTGGGAGTGGCCCCCTCTCCTAGGAGCCCTAACAGAGATGCTGTCCAAAGACCAGCTGCTTTAAGGAATCCGACTTGATGCTTCCCTGCCTGTAGGTGTTTATGTGAAGTAGTCTTGAGCATCTTCTAAAAGGAGCACCTTGTGGTCTTTTGACCAGTTTCCAGGTTACTCGGATTGTTTTGACCAGCAAACTGTGTACTCTCACAGAATCCAGTCAGCCAGAGAAGCAATATATACCAGTCCCTGCAAGGGAGATGGGCCAAAAGATGCTGTGGTACCCAGGCATCCTGCTTCCCAGTCACCCATTCTGTCAACCAACCCCCCAATGTTTGCTTCTCATTTTCTGATGTCAGATAATGGTGCTAAGTGCTGGGGACACGTGAGCAGACAGGTCCTGGACGGAGCAAATATTCTCCAGGGGAAGACACACACACACACACACACACACACACACACACACAAATATCATTAGATTGTGAAGGGGATTGTCCTAGGGAATAACAAAAGGGTGGCCTGGTCTAGAAAGGGTAGCCTAGGAAGGAAGGCCTTACTGAGGAGGTGACCCGAGGAGTGAGAAGGCTGTGCAGATGTCTGTCTCCCAGGTGAGAGTCAATAGGAAGGGAATCTCTGCCTATCCTGCCCAGGCTTCACAAAAATCTAGATTTATAAAGACTCATTTCAAAGGGTATTTCAAAATACTGTTGGAAGTGACTAGGTGTTCCGTGAAGAAGGTCTGTTGACCATCAAAGTTTGGTAAGCTCTGAACTAAACAGGTTCCTTTATACAGGACTTGTCAGAACCTTTATTATGCTAATTATACCTGGGGACTCCACTAGGGAGTGCTGTATTATGCAGCATTTCTATAAGCATTTTGACCATGTTGGGTAGCAGATCAACCCACACTGACTTATAAAATAATGAAACTTATTATTAAAACACAGCAACCACATATAGGACTTGTAAGACTTGTCACTTAAAGTGCTTCAGAAGCAGTGTATCCAATACTGTCCCCCTCATCCCAGCCCCCAGCCATCTCTGGGCAGCACATTCCTACCCTCCAAGGGTAGGTTTAACTTTGGAGCCAAGTTGGATAAAGAATGTGGAAAGTAGATGATCAAACTGGGGAAACCCTTTTTAGTAAAGGTCTGAAAATCAAATGAGACTAATTTTTTTTAATGTGGCTCAGAAGTTCTGGGGGGCAATTTTCAAAGAGAAAAATTTTGAGCAAGGGGTATTTTGGAATAAATTTCTAATAATTTTTCAGGGTGACTCCTCTGAAGAATAAATTTTGTTCATACTGAAGAAGTCAAGTATTTGTTTAAAATGAGTTTTCAGCCCTGGTAAGAGTATGGAGTAGAAAACCCAGATTCTTCCTTTCTTGTTTTCTGGTGAGCATGTGGTTGGCACACAAAGGCAATTCAATCTACAGATAAGTGGATGGCTGGAAAGCTATTGAATGAATGGAAAGGAATTATTTTTTTCTCCAGCCCATGGTCTTTTTAGCATCACTGGTTCCAATACATTGCTGCACGTTTCTGAGATAAAAGAGTATAAGTAGATAGTAATGATAGGTATGTGGTAAAAATAGGCAATAAGAATAATAAAAATAGAAGAGAAAGTCTTCCCATCCTACATAAACTTGGAGAAAGTTTCATTCTGTCTATATGTAAGGGCCTGCTTTTGTTTTTTGTTTTCTTTTTCTTTGACTTAGAGGTTGGCAAATGGGACAATATCTTTAAAAATTCAGTTTCATTGTATCCTCTCCATAAGCATCCTCCAAGGTTGGTCACACCTTCAACCAACTGAAAGGTAATAAGAAGCTCTGGTCTCCAACATGCCACTTGGCCTTACGGAGACAGTCCTGTCCGACTCTTTGCAACACTATAGACTGTAACCCACCAGGCTCTTCTGTCCATGGGATTCTCTAGGGAAGAATACTGAGTAGGTTGCCATGCCCTCCTCCAGGGTATCTTCCCAACCCAGGGATCGAACCTGAGTCTCCTGCGGCTCCTGCAGCAGGCAGGTTCTTTATCTGGGAAGCCAGATAAAGAAGGAAAGCCCCAGGGAAGCCCCTTATAGCGACAATCCCTCAGCAAATTTACCTGGACAGACTAAATGGGTGGGGGGTGGTGTGCTGGTGGACAGTGTGTTGACCTGAAATAAAAAAAACTTACGACCTGAAATAAAAACTTGAGAAGTGATCAGAGCACTAGCGTCACTAGCTTCACTGCAGTTGGCAATTCTAGCAGTATACTCTGAAAAATCAAGAAGTGGTCTGATCTTAATACGTTATTACCATCTTGAGCTTAAGAAAGAATAAGGGCGGACTTTGTAAAGTTAGGGAGGCATGTCATAACTACCTTCCCACCTGGAAGGTCTCCCAGAGCAAACGGAACTCGCCCACCCCACCCACCAAAGGAGTGCCTTCCGGGTGGAAAGGCAGTTATGACAGTTGGCAAGTAGAAGGCACAGACGATAGAAATCAGCTCGACATAAGGAAGAACTTCCTGATCGCTATACTGACCTAAAATGAGCTGGGCTGCCTTTGGAGGGTCCGAGTTCTTCATTCCAGCAGGCATTCAGATAGAGGCGCAATGCCCACTAAGCAGAAGTATCACAGAATGGTATCCGGAGTGGAGGGGGATTTGGGGGAGGGAAGGTTACCTGTGCTCAGCTCTCCTCTCCCAGGAAGGCTCTCCCAGAACTCAAGAGTGTTTTCTCCTTTGAGTTATTTCCTGGCTATCGCCACCAAATCGTTACCAGTAGAAAAGAGTAGTTACCACATTATACAGCATTTCTGAAATCGAGGTCCAGAATTACTTACATTAATATTGCCATGTGATTGCACAAAATGACCCTGGACCTGCTAAATGAGAATCTTTGGGGGTGGGACCTGGGAGTCTGTATTTTAATATGTTTTGTAGGTGATTCTTATCATTAGTAAAGTTTGAGAATCACTGGCTTAGTGGTGAAAAGCACCTTTAGAGGCTCAAATCCTGCCTCTACTGCTTACTCACTAGATGATCTTGGATGTCTTAATTCTCTAGGTCTTAGTTTCCTAGTCTGTAGTATGGGGATATTAATCAGTTCCAGCCTCCCAGGGGCTTTGTGAGATGAAATCAGGTAATGTGTGTAAAGCACTTAGCACCTTGTTAGCGACTATGCTACAAATAGTAGATAATGACCATCCCATCAAGCCAGGACCGTCCTGCAGGGCCGCACCCAGCAGGCTTGTGGATCCCAGAGGGATGTGCGTGAAAATTATCTGTGGTTTGTCTCAGTGCTGATTCTAGGGCCCTATCCCCTGTTCTGGGAAGGGGCCTTAGAATCTGTATTTTTATTATGTTCCATAAGAGGCTCTGACAAACATCAAAGTTCGTAGCAATGTGTTTTCTTAGTGCAGCACAGTGGCTCTGTGGTCAGATCGACCCACTTCCTCCCCTGAACAAGCTGTATGACCTTGAGCAAATTACTTAAGCTTTCTCTCCTCCAATTCTCATCTGTAGAAAGGTTATAATAATCTCCACTTCATAGCATTATTTTACAAATAAATGTAGGGAAAGCATTTGCCAAAGTGCCTAGCACACCATAAGTTCTTCATAGATTGTCGCTAAAATCCAAGCAAAATGCAGCCTCCATCCCTCATTAGTCTTAATTGAAAACATTACTATTATTAAGCCCTTCCTGAGTTAATAAAGGGTTCTGGTCTTTGTTTTCCATTCAGTGTCAACTGAAACACTGAGTTTATATTTTTAGATACAGTTGTTTAAGACTGCTATTTATTGATTAAGAAAAACATAGGCCAAATAAATTTTTGTTGTTGGTACAGTTGGCAGCCATGAACACCCTCGTCTCCTTGGGTCTTTGCTGAGGGGGACATTCAGACGCTGTGCCTGTAGAATCATGCTTGGCTAGATACAAGAGATTAAGTACAAATGGAAATTTTTTCATCCCACTTTCTGCTTTGCAAAGTATTTGACTTAACATTGTCTGTAGGAGGCAATTCTGGTTATTTTTACCTGTCTGATTGATGGCTGGCAACATGGAACTTTGTTTTAATTCTAGATTTCTAAGATGTTGAGCCTAACAGGGGAGTTAACTCTTTTAGTTCAGGGAGAATGGGTCCAAGCCATCATTGGCCTTGGGCTCCAATGGCTCAGGATCCCCCAGCTGATAAGGGTATACGTGGGTTTCTCTCTCTCTCTTACTTTACGGCCCAGGTACCATTACTATGGCATTGCAGTGAAGGAAAGCTCCCAATATTATGATGTGATGTATTCCAAGAAAGGAGCCGCCTGGGTGAGCGAGACAGGCAAGAAAGAAGTGAGCAAGCAGACGGTGGCGTATTCACCCCGGTCCAAACTTGGAACCTTGCTGCCAGAATTTCCGAATGTCAAAGATCTAAATCTACCGGCCAGTCTGCCAGAAGAGAAGGTGAGCACGCCTGCAGGACTGCTGGAGTGGGTGGTTCTCTCTCTCTCTCACAAACACACCACACCCACACACACCACACCCACACACACCACACCCACACACACCACACCCACACACCACAATCACACACAACACACTCACACACCACAACCACACACACAACACACATACTCCACACACACCATACTCACACATACCACACTCACACGCATCACACACATACACCACACACACACCACACTCACATACATCACTCACACATACCACATTCACATACACCACACTCACACACACCACGCACACACACCACACTCACACATACCAGAAATATACATACCACACTCACATATACCACACTTACACACATCCCATTCACACACCCCATTCACACACACCACACATGCACCGCACACACATACCACATTCACACGTGCCACACTCACACACACCACACACACACACCACTCACACACACCACACCCACATACACCACACTTATACACACTTATATTGCAAAATAGTGAGTTTAAAAGTATAAGGATAGAAATCTGAATCAAGTTGGTCCATTAGTTGTGACAAAGGTAGCATCCCAAAGCAAGATGTTAATAGTAGAGATAACGGGATATGAGGTATACAGAAGCTGCCTGAACTACCTTCATAACTGGCCTGCAAACCCAATCCTATTCTAAAATAAAATGTTTACCTCTCTCCCTGTCCAACTTGTCTACCTACCTACCCATCTGCGGTGCTGCACTGGTCTCCTTTCACAGGGGAGGGCCCCCTCCTCTGCATAGCTTTTTCATAGGATTAAGTTTATTTCCCCATGTGCTACAGAGGATGTGGTGACATCACACTCCCACAGACAAAGAAGATTTTAAAGGTGGTAGTGATTCAGATAGTTTGGGCCATGGTATTGGGGAGAAATAATTGGAAACACCAATCTGGAGACTCTCTGCTAGGTGATCCCATCCTAAGCGATCTATCTTTTTTTTTATGGGAGTATAGTTGCTTTATAATGTGTTTCTGAAGTGAATCAGTTATATGTATACATATATCCCCTGTTGTTTTTTGATTTTCTTCCCGTTTAGGTCATCATAGAAGCATTAAGTAGAGTTCCCTCTGCTATACAGCATAATGCATCTATCTTGATGTGGCCCAGGGTACCAGTAGGTGTTGAGTTTCTACATATCACACTGGAATGCAGTGATGAATGAGACTTGATTCCTGCTGTCAGGAAGCTTACAGTCAAGCCAGGGAGACAGATGCTTGTACAATCAAACTAAGTTTGTATTAAACGTATATCTATGTTCTCAAACAAAAAGAATAAATAAATCCTTATTTTTCTCAAATTTGCTTTTTTTTCTCAGCAAATTTCCTGTACCATTGCTTTAAAATTCTTGGGAAAGTGAAGCTAGAGATGCAGTTCTTTTGCTAAGCAGATTCCAGAGAATTTTCAAATGTCTTTTTTGTGTGATTTTGACAAAAGCACCTCTTCTTATAGATGTAGGCTGAATGTTAACTTTTCAATATCTCAGCTGATGAGAATTTAATCCAGTAGGCCTTACTGAACTCTATCTACAATGTGCCAGACACTGTGCTAAATGCTTGATACACAAGCATGAATAATATGCTGTTTTTATTAGTATTTTCCCAAAATCCAGAATTTCAGGGGGTAGACTTGGGGCAAAAAGAGAAACCTGTGCTTTCTGTACAACAGGGTGAGTGCTCTGAGAAACATTCAGGCACTATGGAGCACAGAGGAGGAAGCTGAGGGAAATGAGTTTCAATGGGACATTACAGGATGCATAGGAGTTAGACAAATTTCATCCCCTCAACAGAGAATAAATGACTTGAAATTCCAAAGGCAGCAGTAATGTGTACTAATGTATGCTTTTATTGTTGATCCTTCCCCACCCCCACAGGTTTCTACCTTTATTATGATGTACAGAACACACTGTCAGAGAATACTGGACACTGTAATAAGAGCCAACTTTGATGAGGTAGGTCAATAAGTGTTAGGCTGTGAATACTCTGCATTAAAATATTATATTACAATAACACTAGCTTTGACTAGTTTCCAGGTCTCTAGAAGCCCTTGATGTACATTAGCTCCCTGAATCCGCAGTGATCCCAGGAAGCAAGCACTATCACTACCCCCATTTTGCAGATTTTCTGTGTGGGCAGTGGCTGGCATGGCTTTTTCCTTGTTCTAATGAGTGAACTACATCCTGCCCAGTTGGCCTACTGGGAACCCAGTTTTGTCAAGATATCATTATGCCAGAATTATGCATTCAGAAAAACTAAAGGAAAGCTTATCTATATTTTGGATTTAACCTTTTCCTGAGGCTCATCTGCTTCAGTGCATTTGGAGCTGATTACCCTCCATTCTCAAGTTCTAGTCCCCATGTCCATTTAACACTGTCCGTAGGACCATCTTTGAATACAAACAGTGTGAGGATTTAATTTTGATTTTAAAATATTATAGTTAAAGAATGGAGAGAAGAAATGAGAGGATAGAGCACTGGTTATATAAACAGAGACAGTAAAATATTCTTGTCTAAAACGCCATCAGAAAGAACCTTCCAAAAGGATGGCAGGAAACCACATGTTTCACCCCATAACCTGAGGCCATTCTGTTTAAAGAAAATGCCTTTCAGACAAAAACAAAAACAAATAAAACCACCTGGGATCAGATGTGGACATTGAATCTGAGGGAAGATAACCTAGACTCTGGGCTTCCAGGATAGCTCAACTGATAAAGAATCTGCCTGCAATGCAGGAGACCCCAGTTCGATTCCTGGGTTGGGAAGTTCCCCTGGAGAAGGGATAGGCTACCCACTCCAGTGTTCTTGGGTTTCTCTGGTGGCTCAGATGGTAAAGAATCCGCCCACAATGCAGGAGACCTGGGTCAAATCCCTGCATTGGGAAGATTCCCTAGAGGAGGGCATGGCAACCCACTCCAGTATTCTTGCCTGGAGAATCCTCATGGACAGAGGAGCCTGGCAGGCCATAGGGTCACAAAGAGTCGGACATGACTGAGTGACTGAGCACAGCACAACCTAAGCTGTAAAAGGGCTACACGAATCTCTTGTTATTGGTGAAAAAATGCCTGAGATTTCCCTTTTTAGAGTGGGGGGTTCGTGTGCTGTTGGAGATGGAGGGGACAGGATGAGGTAAGGCAGTGAAGACTTGTTGAGCACTTGCTGGTACCTGTGCGGCTCCTTGTACTGTTCCCTCTGGAGCCTGCTGCAGCAGTGGTACCCCCTTATGTGAGCTGTCACTTGGTTCATAGGCACAGCTCCAGAAGAGGGGGCCATAGAGTAGGACTCTTCTTCCTGCTCTTGATTTTCATCCACTAAGTTTTTAAATCTCCCAAATTCCTTCTGTGACCATTTAAGTCGATTTTTTTGTCTTAAAGAAAGAAAGCTCATTGCTTTCTCTCATATTGTGGTTTGGTTATGCCTTATGTATCAAAGAACCCTGAGATCTGGGCAAATCATGACTCATGATTGGTTAAGACAACACTGGCTTCTGTAACACACAAGCCTCAAGTCTCAACACAATTTGACAAGACATGTCACAGTCCAATGTGGATGCCCTCGATTGGATGGCTGGTTGCTGGGGGTGGTTCAGGGACCCAGGCTCCTCCTACCTTATGGCTGTAGCCTGCCCTAGAGTCTTGGCATCCTCTTTGTTCAGCTGATGGATCAGGGAAAAGGATTACAGCAAAGACATCCTCTCTTCTTGAACTTGTTGGCCCAGAGATAAGATGCATCACTTTTGCCTGTATTCCATTGGCAAGAGCTGGTCTCATGGCACTCCCCCCACCCCCCTCTGCTCCTTGAGGTAAGGGGACCTGGGAAGTGTGGCTCCTCTCTGGGCAGCAGCTTATTTACTAGAGGAGATCTAGTGGTCCCTCTCTGCCACAAGTACTCATAACAAAACTGGTGATAGTCCTCGCTTAACATTCTTATCAAAACTTACTCATCGTCTCCCTTCACTGGCTTCCATTTCTTAATTCCGACACTTATTGGGCATCTAATGATTTATACACTGCTAGATCCCGGGAATGGGGTGATAAGATAAGCCTCGAAGGGAAAAAAGTCATGCATACCAGTAACTCTGGAGAAGGGAATGGCAACCCACTCTAGTATTCTTGCCTGTAAAATTCCATGGACAGAGGAACCTGGCAGGCTATAGCCCATGGAGTCACAAAAAGTTGGATACAACTGAGAAACTAACACACACCAGCAGTTAGGATGCAGAATATATGGTGAGAGGTCCAGAAACCTTGTGAGGGCTTGAGTGTTCCTGTGGGAGAAGGGCCAGACTTGGAGCTCAGGCTTGGATTCAAGATGTGGCTCAATTCCTTATCCTAGGAATGAAGATAAACATACCATCCCTGCCTATCCATTTCACAGGATTGTTGGAAGGAGGAGATGAGACAATGCCTGGTAAAAGGTCATAGAAATGCTTGCTTTTATCAGATATGTTAATCAGAGAATTAAGGGAGGTCACACAGGTGGTTAGATCTTTGTCACCTACCGCTGCTGGTCCAGTATTCTTTCCACCCCACTGGCAGGGGTATTTGGTGGCTGTTTTTGAGGTGGCTGATGAAAATGCGGTTGATTCTACCCAAACACAAAAAGAATGCAGGGGGCTATTTTACCTCTGATGAGAATGGCTTTCTCTCCTACAGCTGAGAAAAGTCATCGGTAAATAGATGGTGGATGTCTCTGGTACATTTTGATGATGTAGTTTGTTTCAGATCTTCAGGATCTTTAATATCCATTGAGGTCACAATGTATGCTAGTATCACAGTCTTAAATTACCTTGTTTCCTTGTTCATTGTTTGTCTCCTGCCACCAGAACACACAAGCCCTTAAGGGCAGGGATCTTGTTTACTACTGTATCCAGGTCAGCTATACTCTCAGGCTCTCAGTAAATATTTCTTGGGTGGGTGAGTAGATGGATTGATGGATGATGGATGGATGGAAAACCTCCACAGACTTACAGCATTATCAGGAGAGTGCAAAGAAGCCAAGTCTACATATAGGGGACTTCCTGCAAAGCCTTCTCCAAACTACATTGCACAAAGAGTTGTAAAATCAGATAGCCCCGTGTTTGAGTCTCAAATCCACCACTTACCAGCCTGTGACCTTGAGAAAGGTACTTAACCTCTGTGAGCCTCAGTTTCTTTTGCTGTAAAATGGGACTCAGAGGGAGATGAGAGGCTGCTTTGGCAGCTATGAGGTAGCTATATCTACCTCATAGTAAAATTGTGATAATTACATGAAAATTGTATAGATTAAAGTATCTAATTTCAAACTCAGAGCATAATAACTGCTAGCTATTGTTTTGTCAAGTTCCTTTTAACACTACAGCAATTAAGTACCCATGACTGGAAATCATCAGATATATTTCCACAAGATGCCAATATACCAGGAATAAAGTAAGTATGGACATGGAAAAGAAATAAAAAACTTACGTAGATATTGTTAAGGAAATCACCTTCTGATGCTTTATAGAGCAGAGAGGAAAAAGGCTGAGAATTCAAGGGACTAAAGTAGATAATCCAGAAAACTTGTTTTAAATAATCGTTTTCAATCATTTACCTGTGCTTCTTTCACCATTTTTGCTTGCAAGGAGTAAGGAGAACTTTTTCTGTCTAGTTATGCTTCCATTTATTAAATGCCTTCACGATGCCTGGCATTTTATAAATAATCTTATTTCATCCTACTAATAGGTAAACATCATCTCCATTTTGCTAAAGCTGATAACTCTCTTTTTTACATAATTATTTAGTCCCGAGCTCCAGATTCAACTGACTTGCCATCTAACATAACATGGCCTAATCAGAGCTCTGACTTTCCACCCTAAATCTGTTTTTCCCGAGTCTTAGATAGCCACTACCACACATCCAACTGCTCAAGCCACAAACCTCAATTCTTCATATCTAGTCTATCAGAATGTCCTGTTGACTCTACTTCCTGATAAGAACACCTAACTTGCAAGTATCAGCCCTTGAGCTTTGCAGTGTGTTCGCGCCTCCTGAGGAGCCAGCCCATCGGACACTGTTGTTGTTGTTCAGTTGCCCAGTCGTGTCTGGCAGACATTGCTGCTGCTGCTGCTGCTGCTAAGTCGCTTCAGTCGTGTCTGACTCTGTGTGATCCCATAGGCGGCAGCCCACCAGGCTTCCCCGTCCCTGGGATTCTCCAGGCAAGAACACTGGAGTGGGTTGCCATTTCCTTCTCCAATGCATGAAAGTGAAAAGTGAAAGGAAAGTCGTGTCCAAATCTTCGTGACCCCATGGACTGCAGCCTACCAGGCTCCTCCGTCCATGGGATTTTCCAGGCAAGAGTACTGGAATGGGGTGCCATTGCCTTTTCCGCCAGCAGACATTAAAGGCTCTTAAATGCAGAGTGAGGTTGAAACTGGGTAACACGGCATCTACAAATGCTGCTCCAGTGACAGAACCGACGGCGGCTCTCAGTGCCAGTTGGACAGACTTGAAAAAGACAGATGGCTGCTCGTGTGAGTGATCTTCTACAGATTTGTTTTACTGTACACAGTCGCTGATGCTTTCCAGAATTTCTGCTGGAAACCGACTCATAAAAAGAGAGTAGGGCTACATGCAAGGAGAACTTAGAAAGACAAATGAATTCAGAATCTTCCAAATATTAGCAATCAACTGGGCAGTGCTTCTTATTCAGAGTTGGAAGGTCAGGCAGGGAAGTGCAGGACCTGGCCAGAGGCCAATATCCTGGGATGAGATGGGATCTGGGGACAGCAGAGGGTTGTCTGGAGGGCGAGTACCTTGTCTAAGAGATGTGGCTATCTCCAGGCCCAAGTCAGCTAATAGCCATCCGTTATCCCAATGAAAACAAGAGCCTTGATAGGTGAGCAGAGCCACCATGGGGATCCTGGCTGGGTGATGCTCAGAAACTTAGGCGAGGGTATCTCAAGCATTTATGGCAGTACAGGGATTTCTTGGGGCTTCCCAGGTGGCACTAGTGGTAAAGAACCCACCTGCCAATGAAGGAAACATGAGAGATGCAGGTTTGATCTCTGGGTTGGGAAGATCCCCTGCAGGAGGGCATGGCAACCCACTCCAGTATTCTTACCTGGAGAGTCTCATGGACAGAGGAGCCTGGTGGGCTATAGTTCGTAGGGTCGCAAAGAGTCAAACATGACTGAAGTGACTTAGCACATATGCATGCACTGATTTCTTATGCCTAGAAGTGGTATGCCTCCATAATATAGTAATAGTAATAGAATTTAACCTTTATTAGGCATTTACTATGTGCCAAGCACTATAATAAGTACTTTTATAGGAATCTTTACCAAAATCTAGTTAATACTATTTTAATTCCCATTTCACTGATAAAGAAACTGAGGCATAGAGATATTACCCCTCTAGTTGGTAGTGGGGACTTAAAGGCAGTCTTCACTCATCTGATTTTAATTTTCAATCTGGTTGAAAACTTTGCCATATTTTCACTGTCATGGAATTAACAGAACTGCAACTTGAGTTTTACAATGTACAAATCTGACCTCATTCACCTTGATCATGTTTTTGGCAATTAACCATTTTCCCTCTAGGAAGTTAGGGGGCATGCTTCTCTCTCCATTCCTCATCCATCAAGCCCCCCATCCAGTATTTGCATTGAGAAGTCCAGCCAGGCCATGGGCATCAGGATAGTCTGTCCACTTGAGGCTGAGTTGATGTCACCAGGCTGGGGTCAGAGGTAGCCTGTAAAGAGGAAAGCAAGACCCAACTCCTAATAAGGGCTTGAAGGACATCTGCAGATTCCCAGGGTGGGGCCAGAAAGCTGGGAGGCAGGCGACAGTCCAAGGAGAGCCATAGGTCTCAGGAATGGGATAGAAGTCCAGTTACCAAAAGAAAAGCAAAGTAGCCATGAGATTGATTTATGGAAAGATAGGCAGACTTGCACTCTATCCATCCATTCCCTGACTTGCTGTCTGGCTTTGGACAAATAAGTTAATCTCTACAAAATGGGAGCAGCAATCCTCAGCTGTAGTATCAACTGAGAGAAACTGTGCTAAGTTTCTAACATATAGTAGCCCTCAGTAAATACATAATGCTGACACCAATAATTATACCACCTCCAAAGTGTTAGCTTCAAGTACTGAATTATTTCCTGCTTTGGATCAAGATTGACTTATGGAACCAGAGATATAGGCAGTGCTGTGCATGGGGTTCAGGAGTGCCCATCTGTGGAGGAAAGAATGATCCCTGGTCTAGGAACCAAGTCGAGCTTATAAGAATTCGCAGCAATTCAGTTATTTCTTCCCTAACCTTAAGATGAGTCGTGCCTCAATGTTAGTTCTGTCTGACTCTTTGTGACCCTATGGACTGTAGCCCTCCAGGCTTCTTTGTCCATGGAATTCTCTAGGCAGGAACATGAAATGGTGTGCTGTGCTTAGTTGCTCAGTTGTGTCTGTCTCTTTGCGACCTCGTGGACTGCAGCCCACCAGGCTCCTCTGTTCATGGAGCTTCATCAGGCAAGAATACTGTAATGGGTTGCCATACCTTCCACCAGGGGATCTTCCCAGTCCAATGATGGAAGCCAGGTCTCTCGCATTGCAGGCAGATTCTTTACCAACTGAATCACCAGGGAAGCCCACAGAGTGGGTAGCCTATCCCTTCTCCAGGAGGCCTTTCCAACCCAGGGATCAAACCTGGGTCTTTACATTGCAGGTGGATTCTTTACTGTCTGAGCCACCAGGGAAGCCCCTTGAAAATGTTATTATATGCACTAAGTAAATATCCTCAACTCTGTCCTTTCACTTCCTTTGTCTTGTCCCACCCCTCCACCCCCTACCCTTCTCTCTCACTGACCTCCAACTCACACCCTGGAAGATAGAGGTGTAGGGGCCTGATATCCTCATATTTACAACAATAATTCCATTTTGAGTGCCTACTAGATTTCTGTTCTGTGCTAGTGGTTAGAGTTGTGGGTTGGGGTGTGGTCATAGCTTACTGTCCAGATATCACTATCTAGCATCCCATAATAACACCAGCCAGCCAAGGCTGCACCAAAGGCTCTTTGAGAAAATGATGTAATCTGGATACAAAGGGGCCCTTGCAGTTTATCAATTTTGGGGGCACATGTGCATCAGGAGACTTCAGTTTGTGGCACCTACTCTCTTTCCTCCTAGACATATTCCTTTTACCAGCAGCTCATACACTGTTCTTTTCCTTTGCAGAACTCCTTGGGGCCCCCAGGGCACCAACAGGCTCAAAGAGTAGTTCTAGTGCTCCAAGCTTTTTAGAAGCCATGTCCCACTTTCCCTTTCTTAACCTTTTTACGCAGACCCCAGTAAGCATGAAGGGGCTGATGGGGTGACAAGCTACTCCTCTCTCCCAGGGCAGAGCAGACCCCAGGCTGCCAGGCCAGGTGCTCCTCCAGCAGGGGGCATGCGCACAGATGGCCAGGGTCAGGACTTGGGATGGGAGGACCTTCCAAAGCTCAAAATCCACCCCAGGCTGAGACAGCCTCTGCGTTTGCAGCGGGAGCAGAGAAGAGCACTGTGGACCGGAGTGGCCTTGGCCAAGTCCCCAGGCTCTGCTGGGAAGGCCCTGTGTAACTTCATGGTTCTTCTCCTCTCTGTGGGTCAATACAGGTTCAAAGTTTCCTTCTGCACTTTTGGCAAGGAATGCCGCCCCACATGCTGCCTGTGCTGGGCTCCTCCACGGTGGTGAACATCGTCGGCGTGTGCGACTCTATCCTCTACAAGGCTATCTCCGGAGTGCTGATGCCCACCGTACTGCAGGCGCTACCTGACAGGTGGGCACGCTTTTTCTCCTATCCCCGTGTGGCAGGTCCTCAGCCACTTCTCAGTTATGGAAAATAACTGCGTTCTTTGGGGTCCTCCCTTGTAAAGATCTTTAATTTTGTTGCTGCTGTTCAGTTGCTGTCATGTCTCTTTGCAACCCCATGGACTTCCGCACACCAGGCTCCCCTGTCCTCCACTATCTCCTGGAGTTTGCTCAAGTTCATGTCCATTGAGTCAGTGATGCTATCTACCCATCTCATCCTCTGCCGCCCCCTTCTCCTTTTGCCTTCAATCTTTCCCAGCATCAGGGTCTTTTCCAATGGGTCACTTCTTTGCATCAGGTGGCCAAAGTATTGGAGCTTCAGCTTTAGCATCAGACCTTCCAATGAATATTCAGGGTTGATTTCTTTTAGGATTGACTGGTTTGGTCTCCTTGCTGTCCAAGGGACTCTCAAGAGTCTCCTCCAGCACCACAATTTGAAAGCATAAATTCTTCAGCACTCAGCCTTCTTTATGGTCCAACTCTAAAGTCTGTACATGACTACTGGAAAAATCACAGCTTTGACTGTACAGATCTTTGTTGGTAAAGTGATGTCTCTGCTTCTTACTACACAGTCTAGGTTTGTCATAGTTTTTCTTCCAAGGAGCAAGTGTCTTTTAATTTCATGGCTGCAGTCACCATCTGCAGTGATTTTAGAGTTCCCCCCGCCCCCGCCAAAAAAAAAAAAAAAAAATCTGTCATTACTTACACTTTTTCCTGTTCTATTTGCCATGAAGTGATGGGACCAGAGGTCATGATCTTAGTTTTCTGAATGTTGAGTTGTAAGCCAGCTTTTCCATTCTCCTCTTTCCCTCTCATCAAGAGGATTTTCAGTTCCTTTTTGCTTTCTGCCATTAGACTGGTATCATTTGCATATCTGAGATTATTGATATTTCTCCTGGCAATCTTGATTCTAGCTTGTGAGTCATCCATTCTGGCATTTAGCATGATGTACTCTGCATAGAAGTTAAATAAGCGGGGTGACAATATACAGCCTTGACATACTCCTTTCCCAATTTTAAACCAGTCCCTTGTTTCATGCCTGATTCTAACTGTTGCTTCTTGACCTGCATACATGTTTCTCAGGAGGCAGATAAGGTGGTCTGGTATTTCCCATCTCTTTAAAAATTTCCCACAGTTTGGATCCACACAGTCAAAGGCTTTAGCATAGTCAATGAGGCAGAATTGGACTTTAAATTTTAAAGTATAAGACATTAAATTTTATTTATATTTTTAAATATTAGTAAAAAAGTTTAATATTTTAAACCACTTGTACCATTCAAAACTTTCCTGTGGTCCAGTGGTTGGGACTTCACCTTCCAGTACAGTGGATATGGGAGCTTCCCTGGTCGGGGAGCTAAGACCCCACTTGCCGTGCAGCCTGAAAACAAAAACATAAAACAGAAGCAGTATTATAACAAATTCTATAAATACTTTAAAAAAAATGGTCCATGTCAAAAAAAAAATCTTATAAAACAAGATACAAAACATTAAAAAAATTCAAAAAATATGACACGATACACAGCGAAATGTCTCCATTCTACTCTTCTTCCCCAGACACCCAGGCCCCCTCCCACAGAGCATCAGATATAAACATTTTCTTGGGGGGGAGCCATTCAGATCTGCTATTAACATGTAACCAATGCATGACATATACTTTGTCTTTTTTAATTTAATTTAATTTTTAATTGGAGGATAATTACTTTACAATATGTTTCTGTCATACTTCAACATGAGTCAGCCACAGGGATACATATCCATGTCCTCTCCCTCTTAAACTTCCCTCCCACCTCCCTCCCCATCCCACCCCTCTAGGTTGTCACAGAGCACCAGCTCTGGGTTCCCTGCATCATACAGGGAATTCCCACTGGCTGTCTGTTTAACAGTTGGTAAGGTATTTGTTCCAATACTACTCTCTCAAGTCTTCCCACCCTCTCCCTCCCCCACTGTGAACAGTCTGTTCTTTATGTCTGTGTCTCCTTTGCTGATCTGCGAATAAGTTCATCTGTACCGTCTTTCTAGATTCCATATATATGCATTCATATACAGTATTTGTTTTTCTCTTTCTGACTGACTTCTCTCTGTATGGGCTTCCCTTGTGGTTCAACTGGTAAAGAATCCACCTGCAACGTGGGAGACCTCAGTTCGATCCCTGGGTTGGGAAGATCCCTGGAGAAGTGAAAGGCTACCCACTCCAGTATTCTTGCCTGGAGAATTCCATGAATAGTCCATGGGGTTACAAAAAGTCAGACATGACTGAGCAACTTTCACTCACTTCACTCTGTATAATAGGCTCTAGTGACACCCTATATATGCTGTTTTGTACCTTGTTTCTAAAAGGAACAAGTCTTGAAGACTGTGTTGGACAGCTTCTGTGCCCCTGCAGAGGAAGGCTCCTCTGTGTTCTGTGCCACCTTCTGCCCTGTGAGGTGGAGCAGGGGAGGGTGCAGCCCCCTTATGCGGCTCCATTTCCCTTTGGCTTCCAGCTCAGATCAGCCAGTGTGAGGGTTGGGCGTCAGCAAGGAGGTCAGAAGGAGGGAGAAGAGTGAAGTCAGGAGACTGCCTCTCTGCCTCCTTCCCTGTGAGGTCACCTCTGGCTGGCCACGTCCTCCTTGGGGCTCTGCACCCGCTCAGGCAGCCTCTCTCTCTCTCTCCCTCCATGCTGTCCTTTGAGTGTGAGGTGGGTGACAGCCTGCTGGCCCTAAACCCGGGTTGCTGCAGTCACCCTTATGGGTTCACCTATGCCTATCCATGCCTTTATGACTTATCCCTTATAAATAAACTGCACTATTTTGAGTGGCATCTGTTTCCTGTTGGGACTGTTACAGAGAACATTCTACATCCGCCTATAATGAGGTTTGTTTTTTTCTTCTTTTTTAACACCTGCATATTATGCCTTTGTGTTGAGTTTAACTCGTTGTTATGATGTTTCCAGTCTTGTCCCACCACTATACAGTGCTGTGATGAATAATGTTCTCAGTACATTCTTTTATATGTTGCAGTTTGTTAGTTTCCTAGGGCTGCAGCAACAAAAAGTACCGCAAACTGGGTGGTCTGGAAAAAAAAAAACAAATATATTGCCTCACAGTTCTGGAGGCTGAAAGTCTGATGTCAGGGGGCTGTCAGGGTTGGTTCCTTGGGCTTCCCAGGTGGTGCTAGTGGTAAAGAATCCACCTGACAACGCAGGAGACATAAGAGGCTCAGGTTTGATTCCTGGGTCAGGAAGATCCCCTGCAGGAGGGCATGACTACCCACTGCAGTATTCTTGCCTAGAAAGTCCCATGGACAGAGGAGCCTGGCGGGCTACAATCCATGGGGTTGCAGAGTTGGACACGACTGGAGCAACTTGGCACACATGCATGCACAGGGTTGGTTCCTTTCAGAGACCGAGAGAAGATCTGTTCCACACCTCTCTCCCAGCTTCTGATGGCTACCATCAGTCCTGGGCATTCCTCGGTTTGTAGCTGCACCACCCGTCTCTGCCTCCATCTTCACACTGACCCCCACTCTATGTCTCTCTGTCTCTTGTAAAGACACTTGTCATTGGATTTAGGGCCCACCCAGTTAATCCAAGGTTTCATCCCAAGATCCTTAATTTAATCACATCTCTAAAAACCCTTTTATCAAATAAGGTCAACTTAACAGGTTCCAGTGGACTTATTTTGGGGGAAACAACCCTTCATCTTACTGCATAGAGTATACATGCAGGATCAATTCCTAAAGGGCTCAATTCCTAGTTCAAAGCCTATGTGACTTAAACTTTTCTCAGTGAAGTTTTAATTTGCATTTATCTTATTATGAATGGTGTTGAACATCCCTTCATGTCTTTAAGAGTGATTTTTATTTCTTTCCTGTGAACTCTCTGCTCTTAATCTTTGACTGTTTTTCTATTTGGTAGTTGCTGTTTTTCTCATTGATTTTTAAGAGCATTTTATTTTTTAGGGATATTAACCATGTGTCTGTAATAAGAGTTGCAAATATTTTCTCATTTTGTTCTTTTATTTTTGCCATACAGAAAATGTATTTGCATAGTTGAATTTATCAGCCCTTGTTTTTATGGCTTCTGGATTTTGTATCATTGTTTTAAACCTCTTCCCCACTCCAATTACAATAGAATTTTCTCATGGCTTATCCCACAAAACTTATGGTTTAATTTTGTACCTTTGAACTTTTATTCAATTTATAATTCATCCTTGTGTAAGATGTAAAGTTGACTCATTGGGAAAAACTCTGATGCTGGGAGGGATTGGGGGCAGGAGGAGAAGGGGACGACAGAGGATGAGATGGCTGGATGGCATCACTGACTCCATGGACGTGAGTCTGAGTGAACTCCAGGAGTTGGTGATGGACAGGGAGGCCTGGCGTGCTGCGATTCATGGGGTCGCAAAGGGTTGGACACGATTGAGCGACTGAACTGAACTGAAGATGTAAAGTGTGCCTTTTTCCCCCAGCAGTTCTTCTTATCCCAATACATATGTTAATTATTCTATCTTTTCTTCACAGATTTAATGTGCCTCCTATTTTATGTAGTAAATTGGTACTATTTCTAGCCTTCCTAGTCTATACCGTTTATATTGCTGTATATTCACGTTCTATGTTTCCCAGGTGGCGCTAGTGGTAAAGAACCCAGCTGCCAATGCAGGAGGCGAAAGAGACATGGGTTCAATTTCTGAGTTGAGAAGATTCCCCTAGAGGAGGGTATGGCAACCCACTCCAGGATTCTTGCCTGGAGAATCCCATGGACAGAGGAGCCTGGCACTCTATAGTCTATGGAGTCACAAAGAGTTGTACACGACTGAAGCGACTTAGTACGCACCCATGCATATTCATGTTTCAGGGTCACGCTATCTTTAAGCTCTGTGCTTTTAAATATATTTTATTTTATTTTTTAACTTTACAATATTGTATTGGTTTTGCCATATATCAACATGAATCTGCCACAGGTATACACGTGTTATATTTTAATATTTGATAGGCTAGCTCCTCATATTTACTTCCTTTTGTAGAATTTTCCTCTTATTGTCAACACAGTGGCATGTGGTTTTACATGTTTGTGTGTGCGTGTACGTACATATTGAATATATATGCATATTTAAAACTTGTCAGTTAGAAATGCATACTCTGTTTTTAGGGGTGAAATGATACAACATCTTGAATTTGCGTAAAACTCTCTAGAAAAGAAAGAGTAGCATGTTGTAAATCAAACCGGCAAAGTGTCTCTAATTATTCATGCTGGGTCATGGGTATTTGGAGGTTTAAAGTGTTTCATAGTAAAAGCATTAAAAGTAAAACTTAACAGAAAGTAGAGTGCCCACTGAAATAGAGAACACAAGAAAAGAACCAGGTGTGATGGGGAAATAATGAATTCTGTTTGAACATGTTTAATTTGATGAATCTTTGAGGGCTTTGAAATGGCGGTGTCCCCGGGGCTGCCTGCCCCACCCCTGAGTTGCTGCTTTCAGTGACTCCTAATGGTTGCAGTCAAAACACCATCAGAGATCATAAGACTCTGTAGGGCCCTGCAGGGAGGACTGTGGCCTGTACTGTAGGGAACACGTGAAGCCCTTTTTTGCTGTTGTTGTTTAGTTGCTAAGTTGTGTCTGACTCTTTTGCAGCTCCCATGGACTGTAGCCTGCCTGCCAGGCTCCTCTGTCCATGGAATTTCCCATGCAGGAATGCTGGAGTGAGTTGTCATTTCCTTCTGCAGGAAATCTTCCCTACCCAGGGATCGAACCCGCATCTCCTGCATTGGCTTCTTTAACCGCTGAGCCACCTGGGAAGCCCACGAGGTGCTAACGATGTGTCATTCCTCTTTCTAGCTTGACTCAGGTGATCCGGAAGTTTGCTAAGCAACTGGATGAGTGGCTAAAAGTGGCTCTCCATGACCTCCCAGAAAATTTGCGAAACATCAAGTTTGAATGTAAGTACTAAGTTTGGAAGCAGAGGGGAAGGGAGGGTAACACTTTAGTACCAGGTATTTCACACAGGTTGTCAATAAAATAACAATAAGAGCTAACAATTTACTGGTACCTACAAAGCACTGAGTACTATGCTTAGCACTTTCCATGCATTAATTTAGTTAATCCTTACAAAATGTTTATTAAGGGTGGCACACCTCTCCTTTACAGAAAATGAAACAGGCTCAGAGACAGAGTCAGCTGCAGAGGCAGGTCTGTCTGTCTGACGTCCATGTTTCTGCTATCACGGCCACACTTTTTATTCTAGTTAATCCTCACTCACTCGCTGATGTAGAAAACAATATCCCTCTTCTGCTGATGAGGCTCAGAGAAGCGAAGACAGTTCCCCCAAGCTACACAGTCACATAGCTGGTAATTAGGGGCCAGAAGTTGAACTCACATCTTTCTGACCCTAAAACTGAGATTTCCCCGAAGCTCCTGCCCACAGAATGGGGCTAACAGAAGACGAAAAACAGCTTCAGGGGTCCACATATTTAATTCTCTACCTAAGGGGAAAGCAAAATTAATATTTCTCACAGGGTATTGGGACTATGGATCTTTTCTCTGACAAGCGTCACCACTCAGTCCCCTAGTAATCATTTTGCCTGAGAAAACTGGACCTGTTCCTCTGGCTCAGTGTGTCCATACTTGTGGGAAGTCTCACGTGCCATTAAGTAAAGATGAAATGATTTTAAGCAAAACAAAGTTTTGAGGTATATGTTTCTTAGAGCTCCATTTGAATACAGCTTGCCATTCTTGCCCGAAATAAGTGCCAGCAAGAAAAATGAAGGAGATCAAATTACCCTCTCTCCACAGGCAAAGGGGGCCCTTTCAGACTCCCTTTGAGGCTGCCTGCCGTGCCCATCACCTATTGATAAAGCCCGCTTTATTTCACGGCTCTCAGTTCTTTTCTTTTCACAAGCACTAAATTCCACATCACAAAGTTAAAGAAAAAGTAATTAAGGAGAAGGATTAACGATTGATCGCCCTGGAAAATTAGAAGTTCATCTGTCCCCCCACCCCACCCACCTACCCCTCATTCCTCCACCCCACGCCCTATTTTTCCAACCAAGCTGGCTCTGAGCACAAATTGGAATAATCCCAGGGAAATTTCTGATTGTTTCTTGACCAGTTCAGAAATTAATGAGAAGAATGCCCCGTGCCCATTTTAATTACGCTGGCAAAACAAACCTGTTGAAAGTCTAAAGCCAGGAGGTTTGTTGCACCTGCCACCTGTGGGTGCCTGGAGGCATCCGCTCTCCCCAGGGGGCCTGGGGGTGCACTTGAAGAATTTACAAGGAGTAGAGACATACACCTCTCCAAAGGACTCTGTAAGGACGAAGATCTCAGACTGGCATGTGGCTTGTGTGCTTCAAAATCTACAGATATAAGATCACCCCACTTCAAAGCATCAGCCTGTTATGTTAGCAGAGGACCCAATCATCAAAACACACCAATAGGGCATGGAGACCGTTGGTTGAAAACGACAGATTGTGAATACAAAGCCATATTCAAGGTGCTGCCCAGGGTTCCATCCTAGAAGCAACCCTGCTCAATCAAGGTTTCCTAGTAGATACACTACTTTTTAAAGGGCCTTCTTCAAAGCTTCCACTCGATTCCTGCAATTATTTATGGGGAGAAGAGATTGAACTTGCAATTAGCGAAATGAAAGACAAGTAAATAATTGCTTTTACTCACGGTTGATTGACGCCACAATTTCTCACACCTGCCAGTGTGGAGTGCAGGCAACTTTGAAATATGTACCCCAAATATCACCATCTTAGGAAATAGTTGTCCAAGTGGGAGAACAAAAGAGCAGATGCAGGGTTTCATCAGTGGGTAATAGAAAATACTGTTGGACCATGCATGAGAAAAAGTTAGGCAAATAAGCTACTTTTGAAAATCGCCCCCAGAAAATCCCAGGTCAGACCATAAAGCATGCAAGTATTTCATACTCACTCTTTTCTTCTTGCAGTGTCAAGAAGATTTTCCCAAATCCTGAGACGGCAAACATCACTAAATCACCTTTGCCAGGTAGCTGTCCTGTGTTATACGTTCTAACTACTGCTAAGTCATTGCAACTGAGGGGCAAATCCACGGGAAACTCTGGAGAGGCTCCATCAGGATGATGTGGCTGTTTAACAGTACACTCTCATGGGACTTCTCTGGCGGTCCAGTGATTAAGACTTCACCCCCCAGTGCAGGGGGTCCAGGTTCTATCTCTGGTTTGGGAGCTATGGTCTCACATACCTTGTGATGAAAAAACTAAAACAGAAAACAGAGGCAATATTATAACATTCAATAAAGACTTTTAAAATGGTTCCACATCAAAAAAGTCTTTTAAAAAACACTAGTACACTCTCACTATTATCTTGAATTTCTACAGATAAGGAATTGAAATGTTAGCCAATCACTAAGTGGTTTCAGCTAACATAGAAAATAATTTCTGACGTCATTTGTCCATTAACCCTTCGGATACTCTAGGTCCATAAGTTTGTGTTTTGCTTGAGTACGTCAGGGTTTCTCAGCCACAGTTGCCTTTTGGGGCTGGGTGATTCTTTATTGTGGGGGGTTGTTTTGTGTATTGTAGATGTTTAGTAGCATCCCTAGCCTCTATTTACTCAATGCCAGTAAGGCCACCCACCCCCAAGTACCACCGCAATTGCGATAGTCAAGAATGCCTTCACCATTGCCACATGTAACCTAGGGGGGTGCAGAATCACCCCAATTTTGTTTTGCCCCAGATTTCTGTTCTTTTTAGCACAGAAGTGATATGTACTCACAACAACAACAACAACAAAACTAATAAAGGTATATATAGTAAAAATTAGAAGATCCCACTATAGTTCTGTAGTTCTAACTGAAGGCATAAATCTTTGCATTTCTGTTCATTTTGCACCTTAAGGAAGCAAATCTAAGTCTGTTAAGGCAGCCCACTAACATTCATTAAAATATGAATGACCTTAAAGCAGAGGGGACAAACGGGTGGCTACAGGTCAAATCTGGCCCTCAGATGTGTGGCATTATTTTTGTTCGACTGGCATAGGTTCAAAAATATTTTTTCATTTAGTCACTAACAGTGGAAACTGGGCGATGACAACTAAACACCCACATTTTCTGTAGAAAACTTTTAAGAGCTGCCACCCCAGAACTAATTTCCCCAGGGTAGCAAGCCGCTGGATGGGCTGAGCTTCTTCGTCATCACCCCCACTTTCTCTTACGCTTGGCCCACCTCGCTCATGAGTGTCACCTGTATGCCTTGTCTGTGTGTTCGGGTCTGTAACCTCTCCCTTACACTGCTGGCTCCAGATCGGTGGTGGTTACTCAAGGTCGAGGTGGTGATGGGGGTCTCTAGTTGGAGTGGCCTGAAGGAAGCAGAAACCAGAAAGTATAAAAGTACCCCCCAACACACACACACACCTCACTGTTCCAGCCCTGCCCCTGGAATAAAATAGCACAAAGGGTGGTTTGGAGACCAGAAGGAGACCCTCCACACTCATGCTGTCACAGAGGCCACCCCGGGGCACTGTTCTGGGGTAGGGTAGAGCCTCACAGATGGACGGGACTCAGGAAATAAGATGAATATTAACAAAATAAACACTGCCAGGGTTAGTTTTCAAATCCTACCCCTCTCCATCAAAAGGTTTTAGGATGGACTCGACATAAGCCTGAGGGTTCCATTATTATCACTAAACACGTAACAGCTACCCATAAAGATCAAAAGTTTCTTGTTAAATATTTTCTGCTAAATGTATATTGCATAGATGTGTATCTTTTTAAACAAAAACAATAATAATTTTATAATAACAAAATCAGCAATGTGATAGAAGCAAACATTTCCAGCCATTAAGGATGGTAAATTCTAGCTCATGGAAAGTCATATTCATCATGGGTATTGGGTCTTGGGAATTGTCATTATTGTCTTTGTAGCTTACATATTTATTAAATATAAAATATTTTAATGTGTATATAAAATTAATTGATTTGAGGTATTCTTTTAAAAAGGAAAAAAAGAAGCATTGTCATATTTCTGAGGGTGACTGTCTTCTGGTTCTATTCCCCAGCTTGGAAGAGACAATCTTAGGGTCATATCAGGGAAATAGATATGGTTTTAGGACATAGACGGAGAGGGCAATGGCACCCCACTCCAATACTCTTGCCTAGATAAACCCCATGGATGGAGGAGCCTGGTAGGCTGCAGTCCATGGGATCGCTAAGAGTTGGACGCGACTGAGCGACTTCACCTTCACTTTTCACTTTCATGCATTGGAGAAGGAAATGGCAACCCACTCCAGTGTTCTTGCCTGGAGAACCCCAGGGACGGGGAAGCCTGGTGGGCTGCCATCTATGGGGTCACACAGAGTCGGACACGACTGAAGTGACTTAGCAGTAGCAGTTAGGACATAGAACTAGACACTTAGGAAGGGTGGAAAGGCTTGACCTTTTAATGTGCCAGGTAGTAAAAGCATCCACTTGTGTGCCCACAACAGCCTACATGCTCATGTGCACACACAGACACACTCTCTCCACTTTCCAGACAGACTGTATGTAAGTTAATCAGCAATTGCTACCTTTCCCATCTTCACTGGACAGCCACCAGACACATTCCTGGACCACCCAAAGGATCAGGATTAGTGAGGGGGATGAGACATCATGTAACATCTCAGCTAATATCCCGGCGAGCTTTCCTAAACATACACAAAGCAAGTCAGACAAAACAACATCTGACCAAATGCCCCCACCGCCAGATACTTAAAACCAAAGCCAAATATTCAGGCCCTTCTGGATACACTAAGCGGGCAATTTGGCATTCATATCTCAGCCATTCATCCCACAAAATCCTTTGAGTGCCTACTGTGTGCCAGACACCTGGCCTCAGCAGGAGAAAAAAAAAAAAACACCAAAATAATAAAAAGTGATAAGTATTATGAAGGAAAGTGAGTGGAAATAGAGGATAACCGGGCATTTTAGATCCTATTCAAATGATGCGGCTAGAGAAGGCCTCTGCATGGGTGCTACACTTCACTTGGAGCATACATGATGGCCAGGAGGCCAGGGCAGGGCGAGAGAAGAACATTCCAGCAGCAGGAGCAGTCAGTGCAAAGGCCCCTCAGGTGTCAGTGCCCTCCCAACAAAGAGAACTGACCTGCATGACAGAAGGCCCATTTACTGGGCTCTTACTCCCTGAAATGTGCACCTTGCAAACATTACCCCAAGGAATATCCAACAATGGCCCTCCTAAAGAGATGCATACTATTATATCTCTATTTTAGAGGTCAGGAAACTGAAATTAATCTCCTTGCCTGCCTCTGATCAATCAGCTGGTCAGCAGCAAGGTCAGGATTTGAACTCAGTATGTTTGAATCCAGAATCTGAAATTTCCATATTCAGTTGTTCTCATTATCATTAGAAATCAACCCAATGCCTGTGTCCTTCAAAGCATTCTACATTGATATGAGGAAGATTTTACCTGTACTCGGACAGTCTACGTGTAAAAGGGGCTGTCAGTATTTACATCTGATTGGAAATTCACAAGCATTAGGAGACTTAAAAGGTCCACGTGTCTTTGAAATCTTGTTTCATTAAAGACATTTTTGAAAACATGCAAGGAAAGGAAATGATTCTGGAAATGTTTTTCTTTGCTTTTATCAGTATTGTTCCAACTTGCTAGTTCCAACTATTGTTCCGAGTATTGTTCCAGCTCTCAAATTTAAATTCTACTATGAGGATTGCTGGGGAAGCCACAGATTAAACACACATACACACTCACATTCACACTTACATTAACAAACCACTGAGCTGTAAGGTATAGTTTTCCTTTTCTTCTATCTCAATTATTCATCTTTGTTTTAGTCATTATAGTCACATAAAAACCGAAAAACAAAAACGTAGACCATAAACTGCTTCAGAATGTATTTAGATGAAAAATACACCTTGCAACATTTCTGAGGTTGAAATCTATCATAGTCCCAAGGGTAGTGGGACCTTTTCAAAATCTGAGCCTGTCAATTCTCAGGTGCTAGAGACATGGGTTGTTAAACACAGAGCTCTCACCCAACAAGCTCCCATCAGGAGGCTGACAGATCTCTGGGCCTCATCCCACTGTTGCACCAGGTCAAGACCAAAGCCGGGGTGGGAGGGTGGGAGGGAGGAGGTGTGGGGAATAGCAGGTTTGTTTTGACCTAGGCCACTGGGGGGTCGTTTCTTATAAACAGAGACATGAGGAGAGAGCCACAGAAGACAGTATACAGATCTTCCAAGTTACAGACTCATCTTCTGAGTTTTCTTGAATTTCAAAGCACTTAGCGAAGCCCCATGAGTAGATTCATTAAAAAGAACTGAAAGGAAATAAGGGGAAGGGTTTGAATCTAACAACCCATGAGCTAATGAGTTGATTGGATTGGATTTCCAGGCATCTCGAACAGTGATCCACAGTGCAGACATCACGTTCCAAATGCTGGAAGACTGGAGGAACGTGGACCTCAACAGCATTACCAAGCAAACCCTTTACACCATGGAGGACACTCGTGATGAGCACCGGAAGCTCATCATCCAGTGTAAGATGCTCCATCAGGGCGTGTGTCTTTTTATTTGTTTAAAAAGAAAGAGTATGTTGGTAAACAAAGTGGCACTCCCACCCAGTCCTTCTCCCTGGGATCCCATCCCTCCCCTCCTGTTGTCCCTGTTAAAGGGGTTGGCCCAGGGGGAGGAGCCGGTTGATTTACAAGGACATGGGTCCACATTGCTGGGGAAAATGGGTTCTGGGATATCGGGCAGGACACATCAGGCAGAAGGCCCCACACACGACCCTCGGTGCCAGCTGCCATTCCCTGGGTGGCATCAACAAATGAGGAACAAAGCTTGGCACCTCTCTTGGCGTACGTCAGCCTGGAGGTAACTGGATGTGCTGCCTGCTTTTCCATGGAGAGTCACGGGAGTCAGCCCACATATTGGCAGGTGAACCTGTCAATCACAGTAGATATCTGAGAAGGAAGTGGATGGTGACTTACTTCTGTGAACTTGTGACCCCTGTGGGCAAAGACTGGGAGACTATTGCTCCAGATATTATCCTGATATGGTCGGGTTGCTGTTCTTGGCAGCAGAGGACATGGGAGGACTACAGAACACCACCATCCTTAACATATGAGTTTCTTTCCTCGCGACCTCGGAGCTCCTCTCAGGCTCATATTTCTTCCTCTGCAACAGCCTCCAGCCTGCTTTCCCCTGTTGAGAATGTTAGAGATTGTCACTAAAATCATAATTCAGCTGATAGACTGCCTAGTTTATGCCAGGTCCTGAGGGAAGATTCGCTTATCACCCCCATGTTACAGATGAGCAAACTGAGCCTCCCTGAGCCAGTGAACCTTGCCTAAGGCAGCAGAGCTGAACCTGGAACCCAGGTCTAGTCTCCGTGTCCTACCATGCACTAGTGCATGCCAGAGCAGACAAAAATAATGAGATGTGGGCAAGCTTCAGATGTTCTAGGACCATTCTAAGTTTTTACAGTCATGCTCCCTGTCCTGTTTTTCCTTCTAGAAAGCAATGGAGAGCATGACTGTGAGCACCCTAACAGTGCTGCTGCTGCTAAGTCGCTTCAGTCATGTCCGCCTCTGTGCGACCCCAGAGACAGCAGCCCACCCGTCCCTGTAATTCTCCAGGCAAGAACACTGGAGTGGGTTGCCATTTCCTTCTCCAATGCATGAAAGTGAAAAGTGAAAGTGAAGTCGCTCAGTCATGTCCGACTCTTAGCGACCCCATGGACTGCAGCCTACCAGGCTCCTCTGTCCATGGGATTTTTCAGGCAGGAGTACTGGAGTGGGGTGCCATTGCCTTCTATCTGTACCCAGATGGTCGTGCCCCCAGGGCCTCACACAGGGCCAGGTGTGGAGGAGGGGCCCAGCAAAGTTTGTGGAGGACCAAACCAGAGGGGCGAAAGCCCAGAGTGATCCAGCTTCCTGGTTCTGCTCACCATTCCTAGCAGCACTGGACTCAGCTCTCTTCTCCTCTCTCCAGCTTTCGTGGGGGAAGAAACTGTAACCCAGACTCATAAGGAAACATACAATCACCACTGCTTGTTTTGGGGCCAGGCGCTGAGCCTCTGCTGGAGCAGCATGCAGATCACTACTGCCTCTCCTGGAAAGAACCTGTTGGGCCTTTCTCTTCTTGTTTTCTTCCCTGGAGGAGGGCACAGCAACCCACTCCAGGACTCTTGCCTGGAGAATCCTATGGACAAAGGAGCCTGGCGGGCTACAGTCCGTAGGGTCGCACAGAGTCAGACATGAGTGAAGTGACTTAACACGCGTACACACTTCTTGTTTTCTTAGGCTAGGGGCAGAATGTTGCCCTTTGAATCTTTGTATTCTTCTAGAGGAAGGGCGGAGAAGGCAACGGCAACTTACTCCAGTACTCTTGCCAGGCAAATCCCATGGACAGAGGAGCCTGGTGGACTGCAGTCCATGGGGTCGCTAGGAGTCAGACACGACTGAGCGACTTCACTTTCACTTTCGTGCATTGGAGAAGGAAATGGCAACCCACTCCAGTGTTCTTGCCCGGAGAATCCCAGGGATGGGGGAGCCTGGTGGGCTGCCGTCTCTGGGGTCGCACAGAGCCGGACACGACTGAAATGACTTAGCAGCAGCAACAGCAGCAGAGGAAGGGAGTCGTAATGAAGTTTAGGTCAAGCCACCTGGTACTTACTGAATGCCTGTCCTGGGTTGAACACTGGGCTAGATGCTAAGCAGAGAGCAGTGAATAAGATAGACACTGCCCTTCCCACATGGAGCTTAGAGCTAATGGCAAATCAGAAGTCAAAGAAGTAATTTCCAAATGGTTGCTTGTGTGCATGCTAAATCACTTCAGTTATGTCTGACCCTTTGCAACCCCATGGACTATAGCCCACTAGGCTCCTCTGTCCATGGGATTCTCCAGACAAGAATACTAGAATGGGTTGCCATGTTCTCCTCCAGAGGATCTTCCCAACCCAGGGGTTGAATCCATGTCTTTTATGTTTCCTGCTTTGGCAGGCAGATTCTTTACCATTAGTGCTACCTGGGAAGCCCTTCCAAATGGATGAGTTTTACCAGAGGGAATATACTAAGTGATGCAGTGACAGGATGCGGGAGATTGAGGAAGCCTGAAGGCAGATGGGCTGGCACATGGGTGTCACCCTTGCTCCTTCCAGACAGCTGGGAAATCAGTCCCTGAACACAGCGAGCTGGACCAAGGGCAGTCTGAGAAGGACCAGGGGCAAGTGTGTACTGAACTCTTCTTCCCTTACAACCAATTGACAAGTCTTCAGATTCTTGCTTGAGGGGGTTACCATGATGTCCATGATGTAGATGCTGGCAGGGGATGCTCATTTACCTTCAATTAAAAAGTGCACATAAGGATTTGAGCATGCTGATTAGAAGGAGTGTTAAGTGGTGCTGCGATGAGAACATAGGGTTGGGATGCCTGACAGACCTTAAGTCAAATGTTGGCTCTGGTGGACTCTGGCTACCACATCTGTAAAATGGGGATAATGCAAAGAGATTAAATGGGACAATGTGTGCCTTGCTCTTGGTACATAGTGTAGAGCTAGTGTGGTGAAGAGGTTGCAAGGCAAGTGCTTGAGTCCCACTGTATTTGAAACTTGCCTCTAACCAGAGGTGAAACCTTTGGAAAGTCACTCATCTCTGAGTGCCTCTGTTTCCTCACTTGTCAAAGAGGGAAGTAATAACAGTACCTACCTCTGGGGGCCATTCATCCTTCCAACAAACATTTGAGCAGCTACCAAGTATCAGGCACTGTTCTCGGTTCTGGCCTCGTGACATTCACATACATGCTGGAGGTTGTCTCAGTTTAGAGGGTGTGTCCATATAAAACATTTTAGGGCAGTACCTGGCATGCGGCAAGCACTCAGTTAATGTTGGCAGTTAACACTTTCACTGCAACCATGATCATTATCATCATATCATCATTGATTGAAGCACAGTAGCTTGGGCACACAGACCATGCCAGGAAGGGGAAAGTGTCACCAAAGAGAAAGTGGTGCCAGTTCCTGTTCTGCCACCAACTCATCCTCTGACTCTGAGGGGGTCATTTGACCTCTTAAACATAGCCTCTTAGACATAGACATGAGACATCCTCATCTCGAAAATGACACAGATCAACTAAATGGGTTTGGAAAGTCTTTTCTCGTTCTGAAGTATTTGACTTTGGGTCCTGCAAGCCAACCTCTTGCAGAAGCTATCACAAGTAAAGTAGAGTAGATTGGTTGGTCCTGGAAAATGGAACAACAAAAATTGCTGACAAATGAAAACTGTAGGAATGTGTGGTTCCTGAATTATGGTTTGATTTATCGAGCCCCACAAACAAAAATACACAAAAAATATAATAAAAGATGTTGTTTTTGATTGGAGATCATCACAGCAATGTCTCTACTTTCTACAGTGCTCCAGTGATTGCAAAATCTTTCTAGATTCAGTTGTTTGACTCGTGCCTGAAGACAGGTTGTGAAGTGATAACGATTATCCTCCTGTTAGTGATGTGGAAACTGAAAGCACAGAGATTGCTCCCTCTACTCCACAAATATTTGTTAAGCATCTGCTACATGTCAAGCACTAAGAGGCTGGTTCAGCTACTTGGCCAATACCATCATGGTTCAGAAACATTTGAATGATCAGATGTGCTGAGAGAGTGCAAGAGAGCATTAGCATGTGTCTGGCCTGTTTGCACAAGCAAGCACTTGCTGGATAAGAGCTATGTCACAGGGAATGCACCAGCTAATAAAGATATCAGACAAAGAGATAGCAGGGGGATACACCCATGAACACCGCTAACTATAACAAAGGGCTCTTCATGATATACTGAAGGTAAGAATACAAATAATTAAGGGCTATGAAATATAGAGGAAGAATGATCAGCTCTGCTGAAAGGGGGCATAAGAGGGTAAATAGAATTTCACAGGAGGATCATTTCTGCTGTTTTGTGATGGACTAAACAATCCAAGCTCTAAAATTACTGCAGATGGTGACTGCAGCCATGAAATTAAAAGACGCTTACTCCTTGGAAGGAAAGTTATGACCAACCTAGATAGCATATTCAAAAGCAGAGACATTACTTTGCCAACAAAGGTCCGTCTAGTCAAGGCTATGGTTTTTCCTGTGGTCATGTATGGATGTCAGAGTTGGACTGTGAAGAAGGCTGAGCGTGGAAGAATTGATGCTTTTGAACTGTGGTGTTGGAGAAGACTCTTGAGAGTACCTTGGACTGCAAGGAGATCCAACCAGTCCATTCTGAAGGAGATCAGCCCTGGGATTTCTTTGGAAGGAATGATGCTAAAGCTGAAACTCCAGAACTTTGGCCACCTCATGCGAAGAGTTGACTCATTGGAAAAGACTCTGATGCTGGGAGGGATTGGGGGCAGGAGGAGAAGGGGACGACAGAGGATGAGATGGCTGGATGACATCACTGACTCAATGGATGTGAATCTGGGTGAACTCCGGGAGTTGGTGATGGACAGGGAGGCCTGGCGTGCTGCGATTCATGGGGTCGCAAAGAGTCGGACACGACTGAGCAACTGAACTGACTGACTGAACTGAAACAATCCAAGCAGAGGTTTAAAGGAATGGCAAGTAAGCTGGGGGTGGCCATGGTTGAAAGTGTTCCTAGGCATGGAAGATGAGCCTGGAAAGATAAGTCGGGGTGTATTCTCTAAATCTTTGAATGTTTCTCTGTTTAAACCCAACTGCATGGTGTGGGGGGCTCTCCTTTATTTGACAGTGTATCAGGAATTTGACCACCTCCTGGAGGAACAGTCTCCCATTGAGTCCTACATCGAGTGGCTGGACACCATGGTGGACCGGTGTGTTGTGAAGGTGGGTCAGCTGAGCGGAAGGTCCCGGCCCTGTATGGCAGTCCATCACTCTTGTTGGTGGCACTTGGGTCGCCAGCAGCAAGCTAGCTGAGTGTTTCCTCGGTGGCCTCAGAGCCCTAGGGATCCAAAACAAAACTTGCCCACCCCCCCACCCTTTGGAGGTAGGCAGCAAAGAGACTCAAAGGAGGCAAGACTCTGAGGCTCCCTCCCCTGGCTCAACCAGGCCAGAATCTCTTTTTTCTGTTGTACACATTGAGTCTTGACTTAAGATTTCATTTCTTAGAGTGTACTTTTGCTGCTAAAAATCAAAAGTCAAAAACCACCGTTCCATGACATTAAACTTAGAGACCCATAAACCTTCTTGTCATTTTTTATAAAAAAGAATAATAAGTGAAAATCAAATCAACCACTCTTAGAGCTGTTCACTCTCTCTTAGGTGGCTGCCAAGAGACAAGGATCCCTGAAGAAGGTGGCCCAGCAGTTTCTCTTGATGTGGTCCTGTTTTGGCACAAGGGTGATCCGGGACATGACCTTGCACAGTGCCCCCAGCTTCGGTAAGTCCACCCCAGCCCCCTCCAAACCAAAAACGTCTTCTCTGGGCTCCATGGATCCAGTCCATCTCTCCAGAGTTAGGCATGGTCTTGTTGTCTCTGAGACCATAACGACAGCACCCGGAAACATCCTCTGTTCTGGGGGACATGATGTTAGGACTTTCAGGGAGAAAGATGGCATTGCATGCTAAAGGAGAAGTATTCATATCTGAAGATGAGAGGTTGGCACACACTACTATTTGAGTTTAAAGAGGAGTAAATAGCAACAGCTGTGCTCCCCTTTTTCTGGAAGCCCCAGTCATGGCTACTTTTACAGGACTATTTTGACAAGTTTCATAGTGTGGATATGCCAAGACTGGGCACATGAAGAAGCCCCTGAGTCCAAACATTTGCAAATGGCTTGACTGACAGGCCAGCGGTGGGTAGACAAGTTTCTTTGATGACATGCCCTGGTCTGATCCCTCGTGAAGGACTTCTGCATTCATTTTCCCCTTTGCTTTCCTGACCCCTTGGGTTTGCACCACCTCCAGGAGACATCCCTACCCCAAGTCCTTGTCTTCTGTTTTCCAGTGTTAACGGAACTTGAAATCTCTGCCCAGAGGTGCTTCTAATAGTCTGTGGGCAAGAACCTAATCACTGACTTGGGGGGAATATTATGTTTCCTTAGAAAGAATGGCATATGCACGGAGTTCAGGTCATCATTAAACAAGTGACGTAGGACTTCTAGGCATTATCCAGACATTTGAAATCTCAAAACCGCTCTGGCCTTCAATTTTCTAGGCATTTCAGCAAAGGGCTGTTGGTAAATTTTCAGGGTAATTACCTTGTTCTCTGTTTAACTTTGCATGTAGAAATGTGATTTTTGCTTCTCATTATCTCCAATTAAGCCAATCAGCTCTGGGCTTTGCTCTGGGTTTAATCTGACACTTTTCCATCTATTTTTTTTATGGTCTTGTCAGTATTTTCCAGTTGTGCTATACAACATGGTGAATATGTGTTGAAACAAAGAATGCACTATTTTTTCTAAACAGCTCTGTCCGTGAAAGACTGTGTTTACCCAATTGGAGAAGTGTTTTGTTGTGGATTTCTTTAATCTCAGCATTGGGAAGTTCTCTGAACCTGCCTGCACCATGGCTACAGACGGAAATTCTCTTTGAGCTGTGTATGGAAATGCTCTGGTGACCGCTACCTGGGCAGTGACATCAGACACGGCATTTTGATGACTTCCAGTTCAGCATAGTTAGTGTTAGCACATGTTACCTCTGGCTCTGGGAAAACCATTTGTGCATAACTGCTTTCAGTTAAGCCAATGGGTAAAAAATACTCAAGATTTTTTCATTGTTTTAGAATCAAAGAATGAACGATGCCACACAAATAAATGTATACACATCCACAAAGCAAGCATCCTCTCCTTGCTTTATATCTTATGCTTCAATTTGCTGATTCTTAAACTGACTATATTATCAAATACCCTTCATTAGATAGAGAATGTAGTTGACGTTGTAATAGTCTTTGAAATCCATTTGTATTTACTAAGTTAACAGTCGATGTTATGGACAGTAGAACAATGAGAGTTCAGTGAATAAGTACTAAGAAAAACTATTCCTTAAAATGTGTTTGTTTCTTTTTGAACCATACACTATTCTAGGATACACTGGAAACTCAGGCAAATGGCAAAGAATGGTCACAAAACTTTTAGAAAAGGAAAGGAAAAAGATATGGACCCAATTTCACGTTTACTGTATTTTTCAACCCTGAACAGATGGAAATAATACCTGTCTCCAAGTCCGTTTAGCAAGGTCTCTGAAATGGTCCTGCTCATCCGACTCATTGTTGAGTTTTGCGGCTTGGGGTGACAGGCAAGTTGAAAGAATTTGCGGCAGACAAAAGCCCAGCTCCCCCTTTCTGCCTGTATATGTCAAAGACACAGTTGGTGGTTGTGTTTGGGTCATGTGTTCCCTGTATAAAAACAGCTAATTAGGAAAAAGAGCCCTCTGTTCCCTGGCCCCACCCCCAGCCGCAGGGGCCAGCTCTATATATCTTATAACTCCCACACGATCCTGGCCCTGTGAATGGTGCGGGCGTTTGTGTGTCCGCGTAGCAGGCTGACCGTCACAATGATCGTGTGGAATATCACAATGATCCCGCAGGGACTCTATCACCTCTTCCCAGAAGAGCCTCTTTCAAAGGTAGTTGACTCCTTTCTTCTCCTTAATTCCTTTTCACTCTTTTCTCCCTAATTCCTTTTCACTGAAAGAGCCTATGCTGTGAACTAAAGTAGCCAGACTTTCTTTCTTTGCTGCAAGCAGCACTTTCTAGCAAAATTAGTCAGCAAAGGTAGGGTGGTGGGCAATGAACTTTTCATCCTAATGGAGGTGAGGAAATTAGAGACTCTATTTAAACAACAACAACAACAATGCATTTGCGGTTGACTGCTCTGAGTCCAGTTCCTAGGATACCTGGCTCCCGAGGCAGGCAGGTGTCTTTACCCTTTCACTCTGGGTTTTCACCAGATGCCCCTGTTTTCACTGTTTGGGAACATCCAGAAGGCAAACATAGTCCCCGGAAGTGCTTCAGCATGAAATGGTGTGGAAAGCTGCCTTGGATTTGAAGGCTAAGGGGGTGGGGCTGCGTATCATTTCCCAAGTTTTCACCTTTCTACACACTTTTGTCCTGGCCTAGAGTCAAAGCTCACCCGCTCAGGCAGGGCAGGGGAAGCCACATGGGAGCAGCTCCCAGGCCAAGTGACTGTGACGGACGGAGCCTCCAGACTACTTCTCAAGGTTTGGATGTCCTGGCCTGGCTCTCTTACCCAGAACCTGCTAAACTGCAGAATCTTGACCTTCAAAATGTCATTCACAAGCCCTCCAAGCACCAGGAGGCAGGAATTGCTTTCCCTGTATTGGAGAGAAAAAGCAGAAACCCAGAGAGGAGACGGGGCTTGCCCAGAATATACAGCAAACTGAGCTGAGCTCCCCCGCTAGGGGCTCCCCCGCTAGGGTCACACTGCTAAGGCGTCTTCTAACTTTCTTCAGCCAAATAGTAATAAGAAAAACAAAGTAATGTTTATTCAGGGCCTAATATACACTAGACACAATATTAGGCACTTTCTCACTGAATTCTCACAACTTATGAGGTCCACTAGCAGTGCCTCAATATAACAGACAAGGAAGCTGTGATAGAACAGGAAGCAAAAGCAAGATAACGCTACTCTTTTTGACAAGTGTGTAGGAAGCACACAGTACCATTTAATTCTCACATCAACTCTGCAAGGCAGACAATGATAGGTATCTTTTTACTGAGATGGAGAATTTTCTTGCCCAAAATCAATATGGTAAGTGGCAGAGCTCTGTTTCAAAATCAGATCTGCCTTGCCACAAAAGCCATGCTTTCTCAATTACCATAATTAAGACAAATATCCTGGGCTCAGATGCATGGCATGAAAAAGGCTAGATAAACTGTTTACCCCTCGTTGATGGTTTTTCTAAAGCCATATTGATGGAATAAAAAAAAAATTAAGCTATGAGAGAAAAGAACAATAATTAGATGATCATGAGTAATAAGAGATGCCAGAAGACAACTGTTGAGAACAAAGAACTGTCAACCATTATTGAAAAGTGAGGGCAAAGCAAAGATATTTTCAGTTATACAAAAACTCAGAGAACTGTGGCGCCTGTAGAACTTCACTTAAAAAAATTAAAGGGTACATTTCAATAAGAAGAAAAATAAAACCATCACTAAGTTCTGGGATGCAAGAAATAGCAATGTTCTAGATATTGTTGTTTACCAAAAGTGTAGTGGTTTAAAACAAAATTATGCCAACAGATTCGATGTGTCAGGAATGTGAACACAGGGATGGCTGGTCGCTGCTGTATGATGTCTGGGACCTCAGAGTCCAGCAGGGATGGCTGGCCTCTGTTCTGTGATATCTGGGACCTCAGATGGGAGGACTCAAAAGTTGGAGCTCACCCAGCTGGAGGCTGGAATCCTCTGGAATCCTCAGGTGTCTAGTGCCTGGGCTGGGATGACTTGGAGCCTAGGACAGCGGATCAGGATGCACTCAAATGGCCTCTCTGTGCGGCTCACTTTCCGTGCTGTGTGCTCACAGCACGGTGGCCTCTGAACAGTTCAACTTCTCTCACGGAGGCTCAGGCCCCCTGAACAAGTGTGCCAAGGAGGGAGCGACAATGCCTCTTACAACTCAGTCTCAGAAGCGAAAGTGTCACTACCCTTGCTCTGGTGATAAAAGCAGTCACAAACCTCCCGAGATTGAAAGAAGTGCATAGACCACCTCCCACCCCCTCCGCCCCCCCGCACAACACACACAATTTTCCCAGGAAGGCTTGTTAAAGAATTTGGGGGCCATCTTTAAGATGAAAGAAATTTTAAAATATATAAGCAAATTTAAGTAACTTTTGATTGTAATTTAAAAACTTTTGTTGTGTGTTATAAAAAGGTAAAATTAAACTGTAGGAAACAATAAAACACAGGGAAGTGGGGAGAGAATCTTTCAGGAATAGTTAGAGTATGCTAAAGGTCTTTGTCTTGAAATACTATATAACTTTAGATTTTGTTGAAACGAATGTATAGTTTGGACTTAATAGATGTGTAGGATATAGAATCATCACTAGAAGAATAGAATCGTAATTTGCCAAAGAAAAATGGAAAAATGTGAAAATTTAACTGACAAGAATTAAGAAAATAAAGGAAGTTTAGAAAAAATATAAACTCAAAACATGAAATAAGATGCTAGAAATAAGATCAACTAATAATCACAGTAAATGAAAAGATCTCTTCCCTCAAAACAATCAGGCATAAACTGCAACTTTTACTAAACCCTTAAGAAGCATAAAATCCTTAGTTTATGAAAATTAACATGAAAATCAGTGTTTTAGAGAATAAAAACAAAAGAAGGAAAGCTGATATAATCTCAGCTTCAAAAACTTAGAAGAGCTGTAGAGGAAAAGGAAATTATGACTCAACCACACATAAATATAGATGAAAATATTCATCTATATATATGAATAAAATACTAGCAGATCAAATCCAGGGCAAATTTTTTAAAAATCATGGTTGATGAGTACAATGCCAAGAATTCAAGTATGATTCAAAGTCAGAAAATTACTCATTAACATACATTACAAATTAAAGGTCTTCCCTGTTAAAAGAGAAAAATTATATGAACATCTATAGATACAGAGGAAAAAATGTATTTGATACAATTCAGCTCTCAAGTATAACTTTTAAAAACTCTTGGCAAACTAGGAACAGAAGGGAATTCATTTAATATGTTAAAGAGTATTTTAAAAACCTGCAGAAAACAGTATACTAAGTGGTGGAACTTTAGAAGTTTTCCCATTTCAGTCATGAATAAGAAACAAATGCTTTTTAATACTGTTTCTGATAGCTATGTACTGGAGGTGCTAGCAAATGCAACAAGAAAAGGAAATGAAATATAAGAATGGGAAAGGAAAACACAAAATCGTCTTTATAGATGTCATGATGGCTGACAAAAAATAATCTACAAACTAATAGAACAAATAAGAATTCAGGCAGGTTACTGACTTCAGTTTTAAAAAAATCTTTAGCACTCTTACCATTAAATAGAAAATAGCTATCTCTATGTATCAGTCTATATGTCCATATTTATATTTTGCATTCATAATAGCAACAGAAAGGTGTCAGTAAAATAATTCTAACAAAAATTATTTTAAGGCCTTCAAGGGAAAAAATTTGAAAGTATTATTTACGTGTACCCTGTTCGTGTTTGGAAAATAATGTGATAAATAATTTAAATACAATCTTCAAAAAAAAATACCCTAATAGAAAAATGGGCAAAGAACATGAATAGACAGTTCACAGAAAAGTAAATTCAAATGGAAATAATCATATGAAAAGAGGTTGCACCTCTCTAAAAATTAGGGTACTGCAACATAAAGACAGTAACATTTCACGCCCTTCAGATGGCAAATACTGTATTAACTACACTACCAGTAAGGGTGTGAAAAATATTAGTGAGCAGTTTGGCACTACCTCATAAGACAAGAATGTAGATGCTCTTAGACCCAGAGATTCTACCTCTGGTCCTAAACAGGTACAGAAATTAAAAAAAGAGATTCATTAGAGCCAGTTTCCAGTAGTCAAAAACGTAAATAACCTAAATTCCATCAACAGGAGAATGGACAAATAAATCGTGCTATGGTCACACAATGGCCATGGCCATTAAACAAGAGCAATGCGCCTTGGTGTGGATAGATCTTTAAAAACCCAAGGTATCAAGTGCAGGTTGCAGAATGCTCTGTAAAATATGGTACCGTGTCTATCAAGTTTGAAAATAAAAAACAATATCATTAGCTTTTGTGGATATATAAATGTATGTAGAAATGTGTTTGAACAATAAATGGCAGATTTGAGACAGTAATTACATAAGGGCACGCTGTGTCAGAGCATGTTAAGGAAGGGAACACTGGGGCTTCATTTTTATCTTCAATTAAAAAAAATTCAAATATGTGAAATGTTAAAAATTTATAAAGCTTAGTGTTGAGTACACTGGGTGTTCATTTTAAAATTCTCTCTCTTTTTTGCGGGGGGGCCTTCCCATGCAGCATGTGAAATCTTAGTTCCCCAACCAGGGATCAAACCCAAGCTCCCTGCATAGGAAGTGTGGAATCCTAACCCCTGACTGCCAGGGAATTCTCTTAAAATTATTTATACTTTTCCGTATGTTTGAAATTTTTCAGAAGAAAAAGCAGTGCTTTGATTCTATAAGATGGCATTAACTATGTCATCATATAACAACAACAATCTCCTTTTGTCTGTATCCTAAAACCTTTTTCCATAACAGACTCCAATGCTCAATAGCTCTGTAACTTTAGGCAAGTGCTTTAAAATCTTCTGAGCTTTCATTTCCCCGTGTGTTAACTGAAGATAATATCTTCTTCACAGTGTTGTTGGAAAATTAAAAGGGCTTAGCACGGTGCATATGGTAAGTGGTCAGTGCTTACTCATTTCATTCATTTGTCTAACAAATAACCATGGAGCCTCCACTGTGCCTGACACTATTCTAGATGCTGAGTGTAGAACACTGTAGGGGGTGGGGGGTAGATAAAAAGACATAAAATTCCTTCCTTTTATGGCACTTACAATCTAATGTAGGGAGGCACATAATAAAGATAAATAAATTCAGTCTATAGAATAGCAGATGTGTTAAGTGCTAAGGGAAGAAATAAAGCAGGAATGTTAGCTGTAATTGCCTCTCTCCTGTCTGTCTTTGATGTTTCTATCTTTCCTTCTCCCTCCCCTCTTCTTCTTCCTCTCATCAGTCTTTCTGAATCTCCTTTTTCTCTTTCCTCCCTTCTAATTGAACTGCTCCCATGGTCATGACACCCTGGCACTGAACTGCTTGTTGCCTAATAATCTTAAGGATGGATTTCTGCTCACCAAGGACACTGTAGCTTTTGTGGAGTCAGTGACTGAGCTTGAAGTTTCCTTTGTACTCAAAGCACTTATCACAGTGGTGAGCGAGCAGCAGTAGCTCTACAAACTTTACTTGTTTGAAGGATGATTGAAATTATCAGACCAGTTGGGTAGCTGATCAGAGTCATTAGGAGGAGAGATTAAATCCCCAAATCAACACTTCCCCTGGAGTACTGGCCTTCAAGCCTAGCTCTGATATTTTCTAAGAGGGTGATCTTAGTGTCTTCACTTCATCAAATCTTGTTTCTTTATCTATTAGACAGGAGTATTGTGTAGATGATCCGAGGTGCCTGTCTGTGCTAAAACTACTAAACCCATTTTTATTATCTAGGGTTTTCCATTCTAATTCAGTTTCATAATGTCTTTCTCTCTATCCTTGTTGACTTAGAGCCACATCTCAGCAAATACTTCTTCATTGTGGAGAGCCTTTGGAACTTTTTGGTATACGCTGCTGTCTTTTGACTTCTTTGACTCTGTGAATGGAACAGTCACACCATAGGACTTAGAACGTTAGAATGTTCTAATCTTAGAACATTACTAGCAAAAGAGACCTTAGCCACTGTTCATTAAGCACATGTACTTTTCTTCATTATGGCACCTCTGTAAAATAGAGTTGACTATTCCCCTCTCAGAGAACCTTATTGCATAACTGATTGAAGAACAACTTCAGAATCAGTCTGACTTGGGTTCAAGTCCCATGTCTGACAATAACTGTGTGACGTTGGACAGTTAACTTTACCCATCTGAGCCTCAATTTCCTCCTTTGTAGAAGGAGGGTATCAATCATCTCAAATGTTTGTGATGAGGATTAATGCAGTAGTAAATTTCCAGCAGTTAACCCAGTGGCTGCCACAGAGCAAGAGCTCAGTAAATGGCTGGTTTTGTTTCTAACATTTCCAAGGAGCAACTCATCCAAATCTTACTAAGTAGCAGAGCCGGAGTTCAACCTGGGCAGTTTGATCCAGCCCCACGCGGTTACCCACCGTGCTCTACCTACAGGACTCATTCTGGGAAAGTGGATGGAAAGTTTAGTTGTGGAAGTCTGCATCTCACAATGACTCAAAAACACCTGAATGTTCTGAATTCCAAATGGGGTCAAAGAACAGACACAGCACCCTGGGAATGGAGGAAGAATGGGGACCAAGTTCAAGATGGGGGGCATGGTCCTGGAGCTCTGTGGAGGGACTGGAGTAGATGTGCATGACCTGGGGGCATCTGGGGGCCTCAGCGTTAAGCCAGGAATCTTATTCTGTAGCATTTCTGGACCAAAAGAATCAATCTATCTGAACTGAAAGGTGTTGTGTGTGTGTGTGTGCATGTGCACAAAGAAGCCAGGTACAACTAAAAAGGAGAAAATAAATTCCACCTAAGAGGAGCGCCATCCTAAAGCCCCAAACTGGCCCTTATCAACTTATTTCTGAGACCTGTAAAAGCATAGCACCCAGCTCACATGGCCCTTCTGAGGACCAAATCCTTTAATCTTCCCATCTGTGCTATGAGGAAACTGAACTGGATGGATCTATATGGGAAAGGGGAACAGAGTTTTGGAGCCAGACCAACCTGAGACCAATCCCTGCTTAATTTCAATGGAGAGACTCATTTCCTCATCCATAAGAGAGTATAATGGGCTTCCCAGGTGGCTCAGATGGTAAAAAATCCACCGGCAATGCAGGAGACCTGGGTTCAATCCCTGCTGCTGCTGCTGCTAAGTCGCTTCAGTCGTGTCCGACTCTGTGCGACCCCATAGACGGCAGCCCACCAGGCTCCTCCGTCCCTGGGATTCTCCAGGCAAGAACACTGGAGTGGGTTGCCATTTCCTTCTCCAATGCATGAAAGTGAAAAGTGAAAGTGAAGTCGCTCAGTCGTGTCCGACTCTTAGCAACCCCATGGATTGCAGCCTACCAGGCTCCTCCGTCCATGGGGTTTTCCAGGCAAGAGTACTGGAGTGGGGTGCCATTGCCTTCTCCGGGGTTCAATCCCTGGGTTGGGAAAATTCCCTGGAGGAGGGCATGGCAACCCACTCCAGCATTCTTGCCTGAAGAATCCCCATGGGCAGAAAAGCCTGGTGGACTGCAGTCCATGGGGTCATAAAGAGTCAGACATGACTAAGTGACTAAGTACAGCACAGTTCAGTTCAGTTCAGTTGCTCAGTCATGTCCGACTCTTTGTGACCCCATGAACCGCAGCACGCCAGGCCTCCTTGTCCATCACCAACTCCCGGAGTCAACCCAAACCCATGTCCACTGAGTCAGTGATGCCATCCAACCATCTCATCCTCTGTCATCCCCTTCTCCTCCTGCCCTCAATCTTTCCCAGCATCAGGGTCTTTTCAAATGAGTACAGCACAAGAGAGGATAATACCACCTATCTCACAGTTTTGTTGAAAGAATGAACTCTCTGTTAAGTGCTTAGCCAGGTCCTTGGCATATAGTGAGCATTCAATAAATCTGTGATGGCAGTCATAGTGATGTTGATGATGATGATCAGATCGTGAGATAAATAATGCTGGGGAGTCTCAGAAGGCCCCTAAAAAAAGCAAGAGAAATGGGGGAAGGAGAGGTCAGTGAGAAGTGTTGGACACTTCACGGGACAGCAGGATATCCATGTGGAAATGTCCCTTTGAGAGGTGGAAACATGGGACTAGAGATGAGGGCTTGGCCCCTCTCTCCAACTGCAGATATGGAGTACCGTCCCACATGTGGATCCATGTCCATGGAGGCAGCACAACATGCAAGAAATGAGGGTTTTGAAGTAATGTATGCTGTCATCTTGAACAACTTGACTTTGCAGAACAGAAATAAAAGCTCCTACTTTTACAAAGTGGTTATAGAAACTGAATTACTGAATATAATATTTTGAGCACAAAGACCAACACATTGGAAAAATCTTCCAAAATGATTGTTCATATCCCTCTTTATGAAACAATCTACTCTAAGTTTAAGATGAAGACTACTACTTAAGGATACCTAGTCTTTTCAAGCAATACCTTTTGTAAGCACCATGTGGTAAACAGAGGTCTCAGAAACACTCAAGGAAATAATTCATTTGTTGCTAACTTAAAACATCGATTATGGTCCTAGAATTATGTCACATACGTTGGTAGACACCAGTGAGTTAGAAGACAAAGTCCCTGCTGTGGATATCCTTACAGTCTAGTCATGGGAGTCAGAAGCTTGTGGAAGAGAGGAAAATGCAAGACACTATGTCCAGAAATGCTGAACAAAGTAGAGTGCCTGGACAAGGATGAGGACAGTGTGAGTGGAGGAGCTCAGATGCAGTTTGACAGATGGCTCAATAGGTGCCATTTTTGATGATGTCCTATTAATAAGTTGAGCAAGGAAGAGACTCACTTGCTCAATTTATTAATTGAGACACTTCAGTCCACTCAGTCATGTCCAACTCTTTGAGACCCCATGGATTGTAGCACACCAGGCCTCCCTGTCTTTCACCAACTCCCGGAGCTTACTCAAACTCATGTCCTAGAGTCAGTGATGCCATCCAACCATCTCATCCTCTGTCATCCCCTTCTCCTCCCACCTTCAATCTTTCCCCGCATCAGGGTCTTTTCCAGTGAGTCAGTTCTTTGCATCACGTGGCCAAAGTATTGGCATTTCATTTGCAGCACCAGTCCTTCCAATGCATATTCAGGACTGATTTCCTTTAGGATGGACTGGTTGGATCTCCTTGCCATCCAAGGGACTCTCAAGAGTCTTCTCCAACACTTAACCTTATGCTAAACCCCAGGCTAGGAGAGGAGATGGCAAAGGAGAGCAAACTCTTGACAACAAGGTGATTCGTACCTGAGCGGGAGTGAGGGTCTGGGACAGGTGGTCAGACAACTGCTCAATGTGTTGTCAACCAGACCAGAGGGCACACCTGAGCTGAGATGGCTTACCTTTCATTTGGATCTCCTCTTACCAGGATCTTTTCATCTAATTCACTTGATGTTTGATGACTACGTGCTCTACCTGTTAGAATCGCTGCACTGCCAGGAGCGGGCCAACGAGCTCATGCGAGCGATGAAGGGAGAAGGAAGCACGGGTAAGCTGGCACTTCACTGGGACGTGCCCTCTTTCTCACATTGACTTGTATCCTTACGTCTGTGCTCTGTGTTTCTTCAGCTCCACATCCCAGATAATTTAGTTTTGGTGAACAGGTCAGACGGTGGGAAACCAACAGTCTTTTCCTTCTTGAGAGTGGGCATGTGTGTATGCAGGAATTGCCTCGTGTGCCACCATGGTGATGGGAAACCATCAAAGATTTTAATCAGAGGAGTGACATGATAGGGGCTTCCCAGGTGGCATTAGTGGTAAAGAATCTGCCTACCAATGCAGGAGATATAAGAGACATGGGTTAGATCCCTGGGTCGGGAAGATCCCCTGGAGGAGGAAATGGCAACCCACTCCAGTGTTCTTGCCTGGAGAATCCCATGGACGGAGGAGACTGGTGGGCTAAAATTCATGGGGTTGCAAAGAGTCAGACATGACTGAAGTGACTGAGCACACAGCATGCACGTGACTTGATAAATACAAGAACATTTCCTTTGTAAAAGTCCCTTAAGGATAACTTGCCTTCACCTTTGGCTCTAAGAATCCACCCTTCTTCCCACAGCAGAAGTCCGAGAAGAGATAATCCTGACAGAGGCTGCCCCGCCAACCCCTTCACCTGTGCCATCATTTTCTCCAGCAAAGTCTGCCGCGTCAGTGGAAGTGCCGCCCCCCTCCTCCCCTGTCAGCAACCCATCGCCTGAGTACACTGGCCTCAGCACTACAGGTAATGAACGTCCCTCCAAGGCTCTGAGTGGGGAGATGATGTGTAAATCCAGAGCTCTACGGAAAAACATTCTCCCTCCAGCGCCCTCCCAGAACAGTGCCAACATCTGAGTATCCTCCTGGATTTATCCATTTATTCATCTGCTCATATACTTCTGATACTTCTGTTTTTAAGTTGGCAGATTAAGTACATGATAAAATCTCCAGATTCCCCCACCAAAAAAGAGAAACTAAGTCACTGACATGATTAAAATGATATAAAACACAGAACACAGACATTTTGGAAAATGAGAAAGGGTTCTCTATGGACCAGAAACTGAGAGGTATCTCTGGAAAATGGGGAGACAGGAAGCCATATGAGAAGCCGTGGCAGTACTAAGGTAGGCGGGGCAGTAAGCAAGGTTCGAGCTAATGCTGTGGGTCCCCAAGGAAGGGGACAGTCCATCTAGCTGTGGAGACCTCACAAGGAAGCGGGGAGCTGACACTTGATTTTAACTGACAAAGGTATTACAGAAGGGCCTCTGGGCAGAGGACAGTGTATGCAAATGCACGGGGGCGGGAAGTGTGGGACCCTTTCAGGGAATGGTAAACTGGCTAAAATATGGGGGGTCATGAAGGCGTGTTTTAAGCCTGGGAAGGTAAATTCAAGTCACATCCCACAGGATCTTGCATGCCAAGATGCTTGAAAATGGAAGAAATGTTACAAGGATAATCATAGCTAGTTGTTAATATTTAAGTGTTACTTTACCATGAGCAAAGGACCCTCAGCATAATTCTTTTACTCGATTACAAGGTAACTATTGTCCCATTTTATGGAGAAGGAAAAGTAAAGGGTGGAAAAGAGTTAAATTCCCAGTCCTGGCAGGCACCAGAGTCAGCAGTTGCCATAAACAAATTTATTCATTCGGTCATTCAGCAAATGTCCTAGCTCTCAAGACTTGTGGAAATGATATATTGTATGTGGAATATGCAGTAAGTGTTGGGTAATACATAATAATGAATAGAGTGCATGTGTGTATGGGTGTGTGTTTGTGTGCACCTCTAGGTTTTCTCATGTGGTTAGAAATATGGGAATTAGATGAGGTAAGAAAAGTCAAAGTGCTTGGTTAACAGTGCAGCACTATCTAGACAGAAGCGGTTAGTGTTCGGATTGCCTATAAGATGAGGGCTGTGGCCAAGAGTGCTGTAGGAGTTCAGAGAGAGGAGCAGACCCTGTCCATCCCACCAGAACCCTGGGCAGGCAGGAGGGAAGCCTTTGGGAGAGGGGTGAAACTCAAAGGCAGCCTCAAGATAAGAAGGACTCAGCTAATAGAAGAGTGAGCACACAGGAAAGAAAGGCAGAGACAACTTTCTGCCGGATGGGCCTGGGTGAGGGTGGGGGTGAACAGACCAGGCTGCGGAGTGGAGAGCTTGGTAAGTCTGTGATAATAATTCGTTATCTTTCCTTTTTTATTTTTAAAATATTTCTTGGCTGTGTCAGGCCTTAGTTGTGGCATGCGGGATCTTGGTTAAGGTACACGGACTCTCCAGTCATGATTTGTGAGCTCAGTAGTTGCGGCAGCTGGTCTCTCTAGTTGCGGAGAGTGGGCCTAGTTGCTCTGCAGCATGTGGGATCTTAGTTCCCTGACAAGGGGTCAAACCTGCCTCCACTGCAATGCAAGGTGGATTCTTAACCACTGGACCACCAGGGAAGTCCCTCATTATCTTTTCCACCCAAATCTGCTCTTCTACTCTGCCATTTGCCCCAGTACCAAATCTGGGAATCAGCTCTCCTCTCCCTCAACTCCTCCTGGATTAGCTAGGGTAGGCTAAGCCACAGTAACAGACCCAAACATGGCTGGAGTTAACACGATGGGAATCCATTTCACACAGGGTATCTCAGTCAGGGAGGAGGCTGTCTTTAATACAACCATTTGGAAATGAATGTTCCTTTCATTTGAAAATGAATGTTCAATGTGGGGCTCCACCATACCCCAGGGCATTGCTTCTCAAAGTGTGGTCCATGGAGCAGTGGTATGAGCATCACCTTGCGACTTTTTGGAAATGCTTGTTATCAGAGCCCATCACAGACCTACTGAATCAGAAAGTCTGGGCGGTGACTTTCCCGGTGGTCCAGTGGCTAAGACTCCATGCTTCCAATGCAGGGGGCCCAGATTTGATCCCTGGCCAGGGAACTAGATCCCGAACACCACAACGAAGATCAAAGATCCCAAGTGCTGCAACTAAGACCTGGATCGGCCAAATAAATAAATTTTTTTTTTTTTTTAAAAAGAAACTCTAGGGTGGGGCCCAGCCATTTGCTCAAGAAGCCTCCAGGTGATGGTGAGGCTGACTAGTTTGAGGACCACTGGCTTTGGGCTTTGTTAAGTCTGCAACCAGCTGAGAGAAATGGAAAGTGGACCTGAAGGAGGAAAAAGCCACTGATAGAAGCCCTGGCCTGAAGGCGGCACGTGCCACTTCCACTTACATTCTCTCAGTGAGGACTTTGTCACATGGCCTCATGTACCTGCACACAGAGGTGGGGAATGTGGATAGTGAGCCCCCAGGCGGGAAGAGGGACAGATTTGGGGGAGACAGATGGCATTCTCCTCCACATCTCCCAAGGCCAGCTGTTCTAACCCAGAGCTTGACTGACCATTCCTTCCAGTGCACTGCTGCCACCAGGTTCAGGCCTTCCCTACCCCTCACGGGCGTCCACAGTGACTCTGGAGCTGCATTCCCTCCAGGTTAGAATCTTGCTCCAGACCCTCATAACGTGGGCTTAGTTACATCACAGTTCCAATTAAAATACACTGGGAGTGAAATTATGTGTTTGTGAAGATCAAATAGGATGAGATTGTTGTGTTTAGGTCCTGTCTTTTATCTGTTCATTCAGTCACACGTCTATCTATCTATTCATTTATCCAATAGATACTGTGGCAGACTTTATTTTGGGGGGCTCCAAAATCACTGCAGATGGTGACTGCAGCCATAAAATTAAAAGACGCTTACTCCTTGGAAGGAAAGTTATGACCAACCTAGACAGCAGATTAAAAAGGAAAGACATTACTTTGCCAACAAAGGTCTGTCTAGTCAAGGCTATGGTTTTTCCAGTAGTCATGTATGGATGTGAGAGTTGGACTGTAAAGAAAGCTGAGCGCTGAAGAATTGATGCTTTTGAACTGTGGTGTTGGAGAAGACTCTTGAGCGTCCCTTGGACAGCAAGGAGATCCAACCAGTCCATCCTAAAGGAGATCAGTCCTGGGTGTTCATCGGAAGGACTGATGTTGAAGCTGAAACTCCAATATTTTGGCTACCTGATGTGAAGAGCTGACTCACTTGAAAAGATCCTGATGCTGGGAAAGATTGAGGGTAGGAGGAGAAGGGGACAACAGAGGATGAGATGGTTGGATGGCATCACCAACTCAATGGACTTGAGTTTGGGTAAACTCCGGAAGTTGGTGATGGACAGGGAGGCCTGGTGTGCTGCAGTTCATGGGGTCGCAAAGAGTCAGACACGACTGAGCAACTGAACTGAACTTATCCAATAGATATTTCTCAAGTGGCTTCTATGAGCTAAACACTTCAGAAGTTGGTGATACAAACAGGTGAACTGTGGTGCCTACCCCTGGGAGTTTATTGTTAGATGCCAAGGTTCTGATGGGGCTTCTCTGATAGCTCAGCTGGTAAAGAATCGGCCTGCAATGCAGGAGACCCTGATTCAATTCCCAGGTTGTGAAGATCACCTGGAGAAGGGATAGGCTACCCATTCCAGTATTCTTGGGCTTCCCTGGTGGCTCAGACAGTAAAAAATCTACTTGCAATGCTGGAGAGAGACCTGCATTGGGATCCCTGGGTTGGGAAAATCCCCCAGAGGAGGGCTGGCAACCCACTCCAATATTCTTGCCTGGAGAATCCCCATGGACAGAGAGCCTGGTGAGCTACATACAGTCCATGGGGTCATAAAAATTTGGACGTGACTGAGGAACTAAGCACAGCACAGCACAGGGTTCTGAAGATCAAGACAGTAGTTATAACATAATGACTGCTGAATTGGAAGAAAGGTCAGAGTTAAGGAGCACAAAGCAGGGCCTCCAGCCTGTACTTGAAGGATCTGGGGAGCCAAATAATGAGAGAAAAGGTATTCCAAGCACAGGCTTGGAGTCAAGAGACAGCATGTAATTTTCAGGGAACTTCAAGTATTAATATATACCCCAGGAGACTTTTGTTTAATTCTTTCCCAAATGTTTCCAGAGACAGAGCTACTTAGAGAGGAAATGAGCAGATGCTTAAAGCCTATAAGGTGCCTGCCCTCTTTTCCATGTTGCCAGGGACAGAAAACATGCTAACCACCCCAGTGGCCCTTCGTCAGGGACAGTTCAGGAGACGGGTTCTTCAGAGCAGTGATGGGAAGCAGGGTTGTCCGTAACTGGCATTAGATGGAGCAGTGATTTCACTTTGGGTCCACAGCTGGAGAGAGTCCTCCTCTTCAGTGGAAATTTCAATGTGAGCATCACTACATTTATTTACATATGTGTGTGCTCAGTCATGTCCAACTCTTTGCGACCCTTGGGACTGTAGCCCACCAGGTTCCTCTATCCACAGGATTTTCCAGGCAAGAATACTGGAGTGGGTTACCATTTCCTTCTCCAGGGTATCTTCCCCACCCAGGGTTTGAACCGTGTCTCTTGTGTCTCTTGTGCCTCCTTCATTGCAGGCGAACTCTTTACTGCTGAGCCACAGGGGAAGCCCTTATTTACGAAGATGCACCTCAAATCGCATTTAATTTTCTACTTTGAGGACGAAGAATTTGACTCCCTCCCACTTCCCTCCCATTTTTCCCTCCACAGTGGGTTGCTGTAGTTCCTGCTTAGAAGGCTCAGGAAGAAAAGTTGTGCAGAAAAGAACAACTTTATCCGCTGAAAATAAAATGGGATGAGAACTTGAGCATTGTTCAAGCTCTGCTGCTGCTCAGGGGTTCTTTGGAGGCTGGAATTGGGGGTCTCCTTCCTCAGGAAGGAAGGGCAGTGAGAGCACCTAGAAGCCACTTACCTGAATAATCCTGCCCGTGCACACACCTCTCCCCACCCCCCATCCCCCACTGCCTGGCAGACAAGCACGTCAGTCAGCCAGTGATAACATCCATACTTCTAAAATCAACAGGGAAATTATGCAACTGGGATAGCTGTGCATTATGAAGCAGAAACAATTTGAGTGGAATCTTTTGGTCAACGTAGCGACAGATCAAACAAGAAGACTCCAAGGCAGTAAGGGGAAAGAGGAGTGTGAAGGAAAGAGTTCTAGGATCTCATCATCTTTCTCAGCCAGCTCGCAAGTCTGCCGCTGGCTTTCTTTGTACTAATGTGGAGGCCTCGAGGTATGGCAGGTGTGATAGTCAAAGGCACAGGAATATCATAAATGTGTTGAGAGATTTCTGTGCAATGTGTTCAGGCGTCGTAAAAGTAGCTTCTTAGAAATACAAATGTGAAACAGGTTCTCCTCAGATGACTGTAACCTTTGAAGATTTTGGCACATTCCAGCTTTGTTCTCAGATATCTCCAGGGGGCATTAAAAATGTCATCCTGTATAAAACTATCTGTAATATTTTTCTCAAGTACCACTTTTGAAATACTCCATTGCTAAATTGGACTGGACCTTGGCATGCATTGTGGCTCATGGTCTTGGAAGAACCACAAGCATAATTTCCTAACAACATGTATGGTTTTATAGATTCTATAATATAAAGCACGAGTTATCCATGGTATACACCTGAACATTAGGAAATCTATTACAGTAGGCTTAAATTTGGGAATATGTGTATTTTCTGAACAATATTGTACATTATGAAATCTTTTAAAATGCATTTGTCATGTTTTTTTAACTCAGCATATGGTTTTCATGCTCAGTTTTTATTTCTATCTTTAAATGATTGCTTGATTTATATACTATTACTTTCCAAAAAGTGGTTAAAATTTTTAAAAAAAGCAAAACCATTTTGTTTTTAAAAGGACCCAAACCAGGAAGCAAGAAGTAAAGAAGTAGAAAAAATTAAAACAACTCTTGGGTGAAACAGCTTATTAACATCTTAAATGAAATTTTGTGTGATTCAGTGACTCTGTTGGGCTTCCAGCACTCTGAATATCATTGCTCAGATGATGTACATATTATCAAGTTCAGCTCCTTGAGTATTAGAGCCAATCAGGTGTTTGCAGGTCTTCCACAAACCAGCATCTCACTGTTGATGGACACTTCCTCATTTTTTCAGCTGTGTAAAAGAGAACAGTATTATGTCTGCTTGGTGAGCACAAAAAGAACATTAATTCATTGCACATAACCTTTGGGGATCCTTTGATACAAGGAATACAAAGTAGGGTGAGAATGAGCTATGACTCACTAGGAAAACCACGTCCCACCTTTATCTGTATGTAGTGCTCTGTCCATCCCTATATGGATTTCTAAATATGTTTTTTAAAAAGATTTATTTACATATGTATTTCTGGCTGTACTGGGTTTTCATTGCTGTGCCCCGGCTTTCTCTAGTTATGGCAAGCAGGGACTGCTTCTCCTTACAGTGCACAGGCTTCTCACTGTGGTGGCTTCTCTTGTTGTGGCTCGTGGACTCTATAGAGCACAGGCTCGGTAGTTACGGCACACAGGCTTAGATGCTCCGTGGCATGTGGACCAGAGATGGTCCTTTGATGGACCTCCTGGACCAGAGATGGAACCTGTGTCCCCTGCATTGGCAGGTGGATTCTCAACCACTAGACCACCAGAGAAGCCCTAAATATGTTTTAAGATGGTATTTATTCATTGTTTTTAAAAGTCAGAGGGAAAAGGAAAGGCATATCAAGCACCTCGAATTGCACATGATGCACGGCCAGTTTTGACTGGGTATGTCAGAGTCTATGGCAATGCCTTGAGAGACTGCATAAATGGTTCCATTTTAAGATTTCCACAAGGCAGAATCAAGCCCATTTATCCTTTTTTTCCCCCTAATGTTGGTGGCATGCCAGCTCCCTCATGACCCAGCAAGGTTCAGAAACCTTAGCTTACTTTAAGGAAAACTGGCGCTTCTCCTCCTGAGGAGCATGGCAGGTGGTTCCAAACTGAGCAGCCCACTTAACATGACACTGGGCTGCAATTCTTGAATGTCTTTAAAAGCAAAACGTTAAAATCCCACTCTCTCCAGGTCAGGCCACGGAAGAATTCTAAGAGCTCATTTATAATGTCATTTTAAGTATGCCCTCTTTCAGCAATGACAATAAAAGTTAACTATTAAACTCATGTTTTCAACTTCCCATCATGGGTTCCCTACAACACAAAACCAGCAAATTAAATCACTGAGATGCTAGGATGCCTAAAGAAATAGAGGCAAATTCCTCATAAATAGCCCTAACTGTAGAACATCTGGCCTGCCCAGCTGCGTTTTCTCTGCATCCGTTGAGGATGTAACAAAGATAACTGGCCCCTAGTCTTTCCAAATAACAAAAGCTCAGTTATTCTGAGGGAAGCCGAAATGAGTGGGAGCTGGTGGTCACCGCAGCCCTGCCACAGAGCCGCCTGACTCACTCACAGAACTCAGAATGGTCCCTGCCAGTGAATTCCTCCTCTTCCATCCCTGTTGCTTCCTTTTCTCTAAAGGAACAGGATTAGGAAATAGAAGCTGGCATTGAAAATAGATTGTTTAATCTGCCCCTGACTTCACACCACCAAGGTCTTGGCTTCATTTTGGGATCTTTAGATATGTTTGTTCATTCATTTGGTCATTCATTCAGCCACAAGTAATTCCATGTCTAATCTGTGCCGTGTCCTAGGGTACAAAAGTGAAGGAAAAAAAAAAAAAGAACAGGTGCAGTTGCTGTCCTCATGATACTTATATTCTAGTGGGTAAGAGAGTCAATATGGAAGTTAAGCATCAGGTAACTATATAATTTCAAATGGTCATAAATGCTATGGTGGCACCATCTTAATTGGGTGGTCAGAGGGGGCCTCTCTGAAGATGTGACATTTGTCTGAAACCTGAAGTGTCACAAGGGGCTAGCCACATAAAGACTGGGGAGAAGAAAAGATCATTTTAAGTAGTAGAGTACAGCATGTGTACGGGTTTGAGGCAGAAGAGAGCCTGGCATAGTGAGGACTGACTGGTGGGTATAAATGAGGGGGAGGGTACAGGAGAGGAAGCTGCAGAGATGCACAGAGGCCAGGTCATGAACCAACTTCTCTCTCTGGGAGCTGATTCATTTGCTGCCCCTCATCAGTTTTGTCAGTCTCATTTTGGCCACGGAACTATTGGTAACGTGTAATTCAAACAGATGAGCTTTTCAACTTAGAAAATATTCTTCTTAAGCACAACTACCTTTAGGATAGATGATAGCCAGTGGGGGTGGAGTTAGATGTAAAATCTTTCTCTTCTGAGTTTTGAATGTTATGGGAAATGTTTGTTTAGTGTCAAATACTCTCAAGCAATCCTATCCAAATAGAACTTTCTGTGATGATGGGAACTCCTTTTTTTTTTCTTTAACCTGAGCTGTCCAAAACAGTAGACACCAGTCACTTGGGGCCACTGAGTAACTGAATGCAGTTAGCACAATGAAGGAACTGAATTTTTAATTGTATTTAATTTTAGTGAATTTAAATTTCTACTGGCTACTGTATAGGGCAGGCAGCTCTAGAATCTAGATGTACTTCTAAGAGCTTATTTCTCAGGAGGGTACTAAGAAAGGCTTAGGTTGGCCCAAAACCTGAGCAACATCTGTGATGGTTCATAGAAGCCTTGTGGGGAAAAGGTTCATGTGATTTAGTCCAAGACCTGAAGGAAGGGTATGGCCAGATAGACTAGGAAGCAGTTTAAATGTTCACAAGTCTGTACCGGAGTCACAACTTGTGATCTATAACGGCCCCGAACATGTGAAACACGTGATAGGAGGCATGTTTCCTGGAGGCTCACTGCTCAGAGTGTGCTCTGTGGACCAGAGCATTGTCATCATTTCAGTTCAGTTGCTCAGTCGTGTCCGACTCTTTGCAATCCCGTGGACTGCAGCATATCAGGCTTCCCTATCCATCACCAACTCCCGCAGCTTGCTCAAGCTCATGTCCATCGAGTTGGCGATGCCATTCAACCATCTCATCCTCTGTCATCCCCCCTTCTCCTCCTGCCTTCAATCTTTCCCAGCATCAGGGTCTTTTCCAGTGAGTCAGTGATGCTATCCAATCATCTCATACTCTGTTGTCCCCCTCTCCCACATTGAATCTTTCCCAGCATTGGGGTCTTTTCCAATGACTCAGTTATTCACATCAGGTGGCCAAAGTATTGGAGTTTCAGCTTCAGCATCAGTCCTTCCAATGAATATTCAGGACTGATTTCCTTTAGGATGGACTGGTTGGATCTCCTTGCAGTCTGAGGGATCACTTAGAATCTTGTCATCATTTAGCAGCTTGTTATACATGCAGAATTGATGGCTCAACTCCCAGTCTCCCAACCAAATCAGATTTGCATTTTAACAAGATCTCCAAGTGATCCAAATGCACACTCAAGTGTGAGAAGCAATTGTTACTGTTGGGTTCTGATCCCCCTCTGCCACTCACCTGACCAAGTTTTGGGCCTCAACTTTCTCACCTGAAAAAGGTGGTAATACTACTTACTTCAAAAGGTTGTTGTGATGATTCAATGAATCAATATATAAAAAGAAACTAACGTGAGGCCTGGTCTATGTTGGATGATCATTCATTCATTTATTCATTTAACAAATTCATTATTGATTTCCTATTATATTCTAACCATCCTCCCTGTCCCGAGGCACCCTCTTTTTAAAGCAACCCCTTACAAGAAAAAAAGATCACACATATAAAAAATGCAGGGAAGAGGAATGTTTTATTGAGGATGGGAAGGAAGGAAAGTATTCCTCTCCAGTAGTTACAATATTATCACATGGACAACAACTATCATTACAGCATTCTCAAATCCTATAGGATCTTTAGAGGATTCTCAAAGATCAAGGACATTCACCACTATTCTCAGACTTTTAATTAGAGGTGGTGGACCGGGGAGGGGAGAAGAAGAGAAAGATACGGAAATAAGACAAACAGGGAAGGTTTGTTATTGTTTTACCAACAAATAAAAAGCATTAGAGCTGTCTTAGAAATGAGGCACAAACTGTTAACTGCACAGATTTTCTTTTATTAGTTTCCTTGAAGAAGCAGCAGCAGCAATTCTCACTGGAGGTCCCACCGGTAGGAAAGGGAATGCAAGGGGTGTTCTTTTCTGCTCCCTAGGCAGAGAGGGTTTCTCACCCAAGCCAGTAGGTGTTAATCTGCTTAAGCCTGCCTGAGTGGATCTGTTAGCTTGCTGGCACATGGCCATTTAGGGGTTTTGTTTCCCAGACCACAGGAGCCCATTTTTCCAAGAGTTCCACTAGGTTTTTGTTTGATAATGTCTATTTCTAGCAGCATGTACTCCTTCAACAACAAATTCAATGGAACAAAAATTTACTGAACACCTACTATTTGGCAGACCCTCTGTTGGGGATACAGAGATGAATAAGGAGCAGTTGCCGTGCTCCAGAAACTCACACAAAAGTAACTTCTGCATTCTCTCAGGTGATGGCTATTCTCACTGCGTCTTCCTACTGCTTGAGGGTGGGTGGGGGGAGAAAATCCTTTGGCTTCCTTGGTTGCCCCTTTTAAATACCCACTGACCTCACTCTGCTCTCCTGAGGGCCCAGGGGCTTGAAGGGTTAATTACTTGCTTGCTGTGGCTGGTTCATTGTTTGCCCAAACTTCTCACCCCCTCCAATTCCGTTTCTAATTGTGAAATTTGCTTAATATATTTTAATAATGCTTTTCTTTTCACAGAGGCAATATACATTCTTTATAGAAAAATACAGATAAACCAAAAGAAGATAAAATATTAAAACCGTTCTCAGCAATAACCTGTTTTTAATAAAAAGGGTACTTTAAATTATAAGTTATATGATTTTATATCAAGTTCAAAATACAGAGGACAGCAGTCACCCATAATCCAATCATCTGAGACACAGGCATTTTATTTATTTATTTTTCCTTCCAGTCTTCTTGCATTTATTATAAATGACAGCTAGCATATAGCCTGCTAAAGTCATCATTATCTTTGCAGGGGGAAATATGGTATTGATGTCTAAACAAGAAAGGGGTACTTTTAGCTGTACTGGTGGATAAGGATTTTGTGATTTTGCAGAAAGACATGAGTTTAGAAGTTTACTCACTGTTAGTTAAGTCATTGTTGCTATTCAAACATTTCATCCCTAATGACAGAATCTGACCCAAGAAACTTGTCTTCTTTGGAATCTGAAATGGGAAATAAAGAAATGTTTACTTTAATAAAATCTGATATGAGACTTCCCCGGTGGTCCAGTAGTTAAGACACCATGCTCCCAATGCAGGGGGCCAGATCAGGAAATTAAGATCCTGCCGATGGCATGAAACGGCCAAAAAAAAAAAAAAAAAAGTCTTATAGAAGAATACCTGAGTTCAAAAGAGTGCTTGAATAACATTAAAAGCCTACCACGTGCCAGGCTCTTTGACATATATTATCAGAGTTAATCCTCATAACAGTTATACAAGATAGGTGTATCTATTGCTAATTTACAGATGATGAAATAAAGGCATATAAATTTTAAGAGGCTAGCTCAAGATCTGACAACCAGTGCGTGGCAGAACTAGGACCCAGAGCAAAGAGACATTATGGTAGAATTCCACTTTTAAATGAAAACCTTTTCTTTATCTTCCCAGAAGAATTTCAAGATAAAAATGGTCTGCTGCAGAAAGTACAAGATTGGAGGACCAAAGTTTTCTCTTTTCAGTTCAGTTCAGTTCAGTCGCTCAGTCGTGTCCGACTCTTTGCAACCCCATCAACTGCAGCACTCCAGGCCTCCCTGTCCACCACCAATTCCTGGAGTTTACCCAAACTCATGTCCATTGAGTTGGTGACGCTATCCAGCCATCTCATCCTCTGTCGTCCCCTTCTCCTCCTGCCTTCAATCTTTCCCAACATCAGGGTCTTTTAAAATGAGTCAGCTCTTTGCATCAGGTGGCCAACTGGAGTTTCAGCTTTAACATCAGTCCTTCCAATGAATACCCAGGACAGATTTCCCTTAGGATGGATTGGTTGGATCTCCATGCAGTCCAAGGGACCCTCAAGAGTCTTCTCCAACACCACAGCTCAAAAGCATCAATTCTTCTGCGCTCAGCTCTCTTTATAGTCCAACTCCCACATCCATACATGACCACTGGAAAGACCATAGCCTTGACCAGATGGACCTTTGTTGACAAAGTAATGTCTTTGTTTTTTAATATGCTGTCTAGGTTGGTCACAAGTTTCCTTCCAAGGACTAAGCATCTTTTAATTTCACGGCTGCAATCACCATCTGCAGTGATTTATTTCACCTTAAAAATGACCTCCGTTTAACAAGTTCTTTAGTCTTCCATGTGCCTAAAAGGAGGTGTCTAATCCTATTCCCAGTACCCTTCAAAATCGGTTTAATCATTTCTATTGTATCAACATTCTAACACTTATCAGAAATTAAGTTGATGAATTTATTATCACTATTAGTGATTTCTTAAATTACCCTTTTTTATTCTCACCATCTCATAAAGTTCCTAAGCCTCTTGAAGGTTTTAAATTTTGTCAGGTTCTTTCCCCAATCCCTAGCACTTTCAAGGTATCCAATTAAAAAGCAAATTAAGGGAATTAATAGTATGTATGGACTAGGTCAACATTAAGGTCACTGTCTAATAATCTTCAAAAAGACCTGGGTAGGTGGAGCCCAATAATCTCCTTACATTTGTTTAAAGCAATTTGTTGGATCCTTAACACCTGTTGAGTTGAGTCTTGAGACGTTATTTGGAGAGCCCATTGGAGCTCCATCGCCTGAGCTTTCTTTGTCCTCTCTCTGTTCTTCAATCTTTTTTTTCTTCTTGTTTTCCCTTTCTTTTTTCTTCTTTTAAAAAAAAAATTTTTTTTATTTTAATTGAAGGCTAATTACTTTACAATATTGTAGTGGTTTTTGCCATACAGTGACATGAATCAGCCATGGGTATACATGTGTCCCCCATCCTGAACCACCCCCCAACCTCCCTCCCTATCCCATCCCTCAGGGTTGTCCCAGTACACTGGCTTTGAGTGCCCTGTTTCATGTATTGAATTTAGACTGGTGATCTATTTCATATATGGTAATATACATGTTTCAGTGCTATTCTCCCAAATCATCACACCCTCACCTTCTCCCACAGAGTCCAAAAGTCTGTTCTTTATATCTGTGTCTCTTTTGCTGTCTCGCATATAGGGTCATTGTTACCATCTTTCTAAATTCCATATATATGTGTTAATATACTGTATTGGTGTTTTTCTTTCTGACTTACTTTACTCTGTATAATAGGCTCGTTTCATCCACCTCATTAGAACTGATTCCAATGCATTCTTTTTAATAGCTGAGTAATAGTCCATTGTGCTTATGTACCACAACTTTCTTATCCATTCGTCTGCCAGTGGACATCTAGGTTGCTTCCATGTCCTGGCTATTGTAAACAGTGTGGTGATAAACACTGGGGTACACGTGTCTCTTTCAATTCTGGTTTCCTCAGTGTGTATGCCCAGCAGCAGGATTGTGGGTCATATGGCAGTTCTATTTCCAGTTTTTCAAGGTATCTCCACACTGTTCTCCATAGTGGCTGTACCAGTTTGCACTCCCACCAACAGTGTAAGAGGGTTCCCTTTTCTCTGCCCCTTCTCCAGCATTTATTGTTTGTAGACTTATTGATAGCTGGCATGAGATGGTACCTCGTTGTGGTTTTGATTTGTATTTCTCTGATAATGAGTGATGTTGAGCATCTTTTCATGTGTTTGTTAGCCATCTGTTACGTCTTCTTTGGAGAAATGTCTGTTTAGTTCTTTGGCCCATTTTTTGATTGGGTCATTTATTTTTCTGGTATTTAGCTGCATGAGCTGCTTGTATATTTTTTAGATTAATTCTTTGTCAGTTGTTTAGTTTGCTATTACTTTCTCCCATTCTGAAGGCTGTCTTTTCACCTTATAGTCTCCTTTGTTGTACAAAAGCTTTTAAGTTTAATTAGGTCCCATTTGTTTATTCTTGCTTTTATTTCCATTACTCTGGGAGGTGGGTCATACAGGATCCTGCTGTGATTTATGTCAGAGAGTGTTTTCCTCTAGGAGTTTTATAGTTTCTGGCCTTACATTTAGATCTTTAATCCATTTTGAGTTTATTTTTGTGTATGGTGTTAAAAAGTGTTCTAGTTTCATTCTTTTACAGATGGTTGACCAGTTTTCCCAGCACCATTTGTTAAAGAGACTGTCTTTTCTCCATTGTACATTCTTGCCTCCTTTGTCAAAGATAAGGTGTCCATAGGTGCGTGGATTCATCTTTGGGCTTTCTGTTTTGTTTCATTGATCTATATTTCTGACTTTGTGCCAGTACCATACTGTCTTGATGACTATAGCTTTGTAGTATAGTCTGAAGTCAGGCAGGTTGATTCCTCCATTTCCATTCATCTTTCTCAAGATTGCTTTGGCAATTCAAAGTTTTTTGTATTTCCATACAAATTGTGAAATTATTTGCTCTAGTTCTGTGAAAAATACCATTGGTAGCTTGATAGGGATTGCACTGAAGCTATAGATTGCTTTGGGTAGTATACTCATTTTCACTATATTGATTCTTCCAATCCATGAATATGGTATATTTCTCCATCTATTTGTGTCATCTTTGATTTCTTTCATCAGTGTTTTATAGTTTTCTATATATAGGTCTTTTGTTCCTTTAGGTAGATTTATTCCTAAGTATGGTGTCTTCAGGGTTTTCTATGTAGAGGATCATGTCATCTGCAAACAGTGAGAGTTTTACTTCTTCTTTTCCAGTCTGGATTTCTTTTATTTCTTTTTCTTCTCTGATTGCTATAGCTAAAACTTCCAAAACTATGTTGAAAAGTAGTGGTGAGAGTAGGCACCCTTGTCTTGTTCCTGACTTTAGGGTAAATGCTTTCAATTTTTCACCATTGAGGATAATGTTTGCTATGAGTTTATCATATATGGCTTTTATTATGTTGAGGTATGTTCCTTCTATGCCTGCTTTCTGGAAGATTTTTATCATAAATGGATGTTGAATTTTGTCAAAGTCTTTCTCTGCATCTATTGAGATAATCATATGGTTTTTAATCTTTCAATTTGTTAATGTGGAAGAAATAGAAAATCTTAACAGACCCATGACAAGTATGGAAATCAAAACTGTAATAAAAAATCTTCCAACAAACAAAAGCCCAGGACCAGATGGCTTCACAGGTGAATTCTACCAAAAATTTAGAGAAGAGCTAACACCTATTCTACTCAAACTCTTCCAGAAAATTGCAAAGGTAAACTGCCAAACTATTCTATGAGACCACCATCATCCTAATACCAAAACCAGACAAAGATGCCACACAAAAAGACAACTACAGGCCAATATCACTGATGAATATAGAAGCAAAAATTTCAACAAAATTCTAGCAAACAAAATCCAACAACATATTAAAAAGATCATACATCATGACCAAGTGGGCTTTATCCCAGGGATGCAAGGATTCTCCTTTTTCTTTTAAAATTTTCATTGAAAACCCTTTGGCCACCAGTCTCTGTACTAAGCACTGGTGACCCAGTGGTGGGCAATATAGGCAAGGCCCCTACCCTCATGTAGCTGACAGTCTGGTGGGGAGGGGGTTCAGATGTTAATTCAATCACACTCATGAATGGCTGTAAGGTTATAAATTGTGGTAGGCACAATCATGCTGTATGGGACCTGACTTAATGGGATCTGGGGTTAGGAGACAGCTTCTTCATATTGAAATAGGAAGAATGAGTGAGTACTTAGGGAAGACTGAGGGTTCCAGGCAGTGGAAATGGCTATGCAAAGGCATGTGTAAAGGCCTTGTGGTGCTGGGAACTGTGGTACTCCGGAAAAATGAAAAAAAGCTATGGTGGCTGGATCAGAGGTACAAAAACAGGGAGTGAGGGATGCTTCTGGTAAGGTCAGCAAGAACCAAGACACAGGATGTGTAAAGATTCTGGCTTTCAGCTAGAGAGCAGTGGGAAACCAGTAGCATGCTAGGGAAGAACTGGGGGAGTGAGAACTGCTGGTGATGGTGCATCTTCGCTTATCTTTGCAGGAGCAATGCAGTCGTACACGTGGTCTCTAACGTACACGGTGACAACAGCAGCAGGGTCCCCGGGTGAAAACTCTCAACAGCTGCCCTGTATGCGGAGCACACACGTGCCTTCCTCTTCGGTCACACACAGGATACCAGTTTATCCCCACAGAGAGGAGCACGGGTAGGTGGCTTTCCTGGGATGTTGTTTTACTTTTGCTTTGAAAGGGCAGGGTTTACTCAGCAGTGGTTTCCGCAGAGGACAAGAAGGACTTGCCCTTTGTTGAGGTCTGCCCACACCTTGTGCGACTAGCTTATGCAGTCCCCTCAACAACCAGATGAGGTGGGCAGGTGACCCACTTGACAGATGAAGAAACTAAAGCTGGACTAAGTTCACTTCCTCAGGCCACATGGCTGCAAAGGGTGGGGCTGATTGAGACTCTGCCTCCTTTAGGAAAGAAAATGGAAAAGTCCCTTTCACCAGCTCCCCTGGGTGGCTACTTTATAGGCATATAACATACAACTTCATGGTGGGTCCAAGTCTCAATCAGCAGGGGGCTTCCCCACCCAAGGCTGGGGGTCCCTGGAGGACAGGGCTTACTCATGGGGTTCAACTCCAAGTGGGTTCCAGTGGTGATTTGGACCCTGAATAAATAAATCATTTGTTTTGCCCATATTTTCCCCCAAATCTGTAGTGGTGTTACTGTGATGAATAAGTTACAAATCCCCTTAAAAGGGTAACCTGAATCATAGCAGCTTTTTGCCATTTTGCATTGTCTTTATGAAAAGACCTTCCTCCTCCAGTGTCTACTGTGCCCTGATCTGAGAAACAGTGATGATGTTATAAAGGGCCCTCCTTCTCAAGAAGGTGAGACTTGGCTCTGAGGGCACAGTGAGCCTCACAAACCAGGTTCCAACAAACCAGCTGTGGGGGACACAGGAGGGGAGGGAGGAGGACCACTCAAGTCCCTTCCATGCAGTAACTGAGGCCTGACTGTGGGCATACTTGGAGTTAATTCCAAAGGCTCAGGTGACCCTGCCAGTCAGTGAAACAGCCATTATTTTCTCAGGGATCCCCTGAGAGTATTTCCCCCACACATTCAAAATCTACTTAGAATTGTTTCAGAGAGCTTTCAATTCTGCAGAAATGGCAGCACAGACACTCATGTGGTCATACACCAGCATCTTTGATGTAAAGATGTTATTAAGAATAGTGGTAACAGTGTTCTATGTTTCCAAAGCAGTATCCTATGTTTACAAGGTGTCTTCACATATACGACTCTCAGAGTAGCCAGGTGCAGCATTTTTTACAGATGTGAGAAACAAGGATGCAGGTAGCCCAAGGCCCCACAGCTGGGAGCTGGTGGAGCCAGGCTTAGAACCAGAGGCTGATGCCTGGTTGGCCATGGTGTTTTCCTCAGGAGAGAGCTCAGAGAAACACACTGCATCCTTCCCCAAGATGGAGAAGCAGAGGCCTGAGCAAAACAAAAACATAAGTCCCAAAGTAATTTCTTCTTTTTTTTCCTATTTGACTTCAGGCTATAATGTGGGGCTTTTTACCACAACAGGAGACAAGGTCTCCATCACTAATGATGTTTTGCTCAGGGCTGGTTTTCATTCCCTGCGCACTCACTGGGTGGTGAGGGAGGTATGCTAAGGCGAGAAGAAGACCCACCTGGGAGTTTGACACTATCACAACAAAGCCACAGAATGGAGACGGTAGGAAACAAGGAGAAAAAGAAAAATGAAAAACAAAAAGAAAGAAATGAAGGAGTAGATGAGGTTGATTTTTAAAGGTGTCAAACTGCTTTGTTCTCCCTGCCATTACTCACAATATTCCATGCGCCTCCTGCATTTTAGATACACGGGAAGCTATAACTATGGGAGCTATGGCAACCAGCATCCTCCCCCGATGCAGAGCCAGTACCCAGCTCTCCCGCATGACACAGCCATCTCAGGACCGCTCCACTACTCCCCGTACCACAGGAGCTCTGCGCAGGTGAGTCGGTGGTCCTGCTTGCCTGCCCAGGCCTTGGTGAGCTTGGTACCAGGTCTAGTCAACACAATAAGCACCTTCTGCATACTGTGTGTGCAGCCTCTGTGCCTCCAAGGGAAGGCTGGTCTTTTCCTCAGTGCCACTTCGTCCCTCCCGTGGCTGCCCACAGTGGGTGCTCAGTCAGCGTCATCCCAACTTGCTTTCACGTACGTGGGTACCGACCATGTGCCTCTAGTTCTGTCCTCCCTTTGACCTTTCTCCTGGGAGCCAGTCAGCAGTGAGGTCTCTTACCCTTTTTTCGGGCAGCCACCTTCAGACTGGATCTTTTGTCTCCTCTCCCATTGCCCCTTCCCGGTGCAGTCAGACCTTTATCAAGTGCTGTCAGGATGCTCATCTCAGCATCAGCCTAAATGGTCTCTCAGTTTCACATCTGTTCCTTTTCTGTCCAGCAGCCCAACCACAGACTCTTAGTAGAAGAGTCTTCTTGAAATGGACCCCTAACACATCATTCTCGGGCCTTTGGCTCTTCACTGTCTCACAAGCCACACTGATCCTCTGTGGCCTTGGTGAACGGGGATGGTGGTTTCCGCTGTTACACCAGTGTTAGGCGCTCTCCATGCCTCAGACGCTTTGCTGTCTACTGGCCCCAAACACAAGTGTTACCAGTTCCATCCAGTTCCGCATCCTTGGTGTCTCTGGACCCTCACCGTCCTTGCCTCAGATCAGGTCTTTATCTAACTTAGACGGTGACCAAAGCCCTCCCATCTGTCTCTGTGTCGGTAACTCGTCCCATCCTTGGTCCGTCCTCAGTACTGCAGCTGAGAGAACCTTTTGGGTAAAACAAAACAAAACAAAAACCTGGCCACAACACTCTTCCTCTTTTGCATATCATCGCTTTGAGGGTCAAGTTCAATTCCTTAGCACGTCTCTCAAGACTCATGACCATCTGGGCTCTGCCTGCCTTTCTGGCCTACCAGCCACACCCAACCTTTGTCCCTCCATGCCAGTTCATGTGCAGCTCCCTTGGGTCTTTGCAGATGCTGTTGCCTCAGGCTGGGATTCTCTTCCTCCACCTCTTCTGCTTATTGTTCAGGACAAGCATCCCATTTGCTGACACTGTCCTTGTCCTTCTTCCAGAACCATATTAGGTGCCACTCCTCTGTACTCAAATGGTGCATTGGGCTTTCCACTATTGGTATACTTCTCATCACTGACTTTCCTGATACCTGCAAGAGACCCCAAAACTTCTTGAAGGCAGAAATTAAGTCTAGGATCCTCAGGTCACTACACTCATCAAAAAGAAAAGCTAACTGTTACTGAACACTGTCCTGTGCCAAGCACCTTCCACATCCCCATGGTAACCCTTGCAGAAAGGAAGTGAGGGTAACTTGGTCGAGGACTTAACCCCAGGCAGCGTAACCCTAGCTGTACAGGCTCCTGAGCCCTAGCCTCTGTCATTTAGAGAGAGCACTTGCTGCTTAATTTAACAGAGGAGTACACAGGAGGTGGGTCAGCAGAGACAACTGTTGTGTGAGGCAAGCAGAGAGGGAGCCACGGTAGGTCTGGGAGACATGATGAGAGTTCAGCCTAGGAAAATGCTTCTGCAGCACTAGTGAGACCAGGAAGTAGAGAGGGGACTGGGAGAGCAGGGAGGCTGCCAGGGAAGCACGCACAGGAGTCTTAGAACAGAGGTGGCAGGATGTGAGCTGAAGTGGAGGCTGCAATTACATCAGCTGTCAGCATAGACTTGCCTCCGAGGGAGGGCACCGAGCAGTGTAGCCACAATAAATGGGCACTTGGGGCAAACAGGCATCTGTTTTGATTTCTATCCACAGTCCCAGGGGAGCCCTGGGACAATCCCCAGACAAGCCAAGAAGTTGATTCCTCTAAACCATCACCTGGGGCATTATTATAGGTCTCCATCTGCGTCACACGGAGACACCCGCTCCCTAGGTCCTGCTTCTCTTGGGACCAGGGTCTGTGCTCCCCACGCTGACCCCCTAAATGACTAAGAGCTGCCGCCATAGACTGGGTCACACTTTCACAGTATAAGCAGCCCATCCATCCATCCATTTATTCATTCCCCCATGACCGTCAAGTACCTACTATGTGGTAAGCACTGCCCTAGCCTGTGAGAATACAGGGAGAAGGAGATGGAGGCAAGCCTGCTTTGAGAGAGCTTCCACTCCAGTAGGAGACCCTGGCGAGACCAAGCTGAGATCCCAAGCCACAGCTCCCAACCCCCTCATCTCTCCTCATGAAACTTCTGGAGCTGGTTTTTCTGAGTATCAAATTTTTAAAGCCTTTTGCCATAAAAAGAAGCCACGGGCTCCTAAATGCCCACGCAGCCCCCAGTGGTCCAAGACAGGCCATAGCATCCACTGTGGAAACCACAATGGTCCCCAGCTGGAGCACCATCATCTAATCACTCATCCTAATTGGAGAGCTGGGGACTAAACGAACGCCCATAGAGGAGCCGCTGAACCCAGACTGGGTGTGGGAGGCCACAGGGTCCTGTAGCCCCTTCACCACCATGCTCTGTGACTCTTCGGTCCTTTCACAACCTCTGACCCCCACCACATACTCACACCCTGCAGTTTATGGTTAATGCCTCCGTCTCCACTTGTAAAGTGGGGTGGGAAGACGTTTAGTTACACCACATCTCTGCCCAGGTTGATGGATGAGGTCAGGGTTTCTCCTGGGGAAGGTACTATCTAGTACTTTCTAAATCCCTCCTTTTTTTTTTTCCACTCACATTGATGTACTGTTGAGGCACTTTGAAATACATAGGCTCACTCAAATCTCAGAGCAACCTCCCAAAGAAGGCATTTTCCCCACTTTTTAAAGATGAGGAAAACCTCAGAAGGTAATCTGCCCCAGGTCATGCATCCAGTAAGTGACCAAGCAGATTCAAAGGCAAATTCTCCAAATCTCAACCCCAAGCCCGTGGCACTGAACACTACAGGGTGTGTGTTTTGGAGGGCAGGAGGGAAATTCAAGAGGTTACTGCAGCTATTTTCAATAAGCTTCAGGTTCCCAAAGAGAAAAAACACACACCAAGATACTGTATTTCTTCCCTTTCCTGGTTCTGTGGTTTAAGGTTGACCACAAAGGAAAATCTACTGTAGGGCTAATTAGTTTTAGCTTCCCAGAGCAGAGGTCAAGCCATTCCAATCCTGAATACCAAATATCACACTTCATTATAGCAGACTCAGTGGGGAAAAGATTAGTCTGAAGTGAAGAAAAATCATAATGATAAAATATGGTTAAAGAATGCAATTGGTCATTAACACAAGACACTATTTTCTGCAAATAAATGCCTACTATGTTAGTCTTAAAGAACTAATACAACATCTTTGTGAAGTCCAGTTATTGCAGACACCCCAGCATTTATATACTCAAAATAATGTGAAGTCATTTGTTTTTTGAACTATGGTACCGTGTGCCCTTGTTTCTACTATTCATTTGTACAAGACATGTTTTCTTCATGAGTACTACAGAGGTAAACCTCCACACTCCTGCTTGAATGCTCATAATTCCTCAATTAGCAAGTCCAGATGGATGAGGCTGCACAGGGAAAGGTCTGAATTATTCCAGAAAAACACCCTTCTATGCTGCACTTGTCCCACATCAAAGTAAGTGAACAAGGAACAGTATCAGCAGCCCCTTCCCAGGCGCCCCATCCTCATGCCCAACCAGAAAGAAAACAAACGTGGAACCTCTACCTGTCAGCAGCCGTGAATGTGAACTGGGCTCTTGAGCTCAAAAGCCGTTAGACCAACCATAAGCAAACTGGCTAGAAAGTCACTTATAGTGAACCAGAAAGTTGTTGCTCATTTCTCAGCTGTATGGCCAAGACCCAGTCTTACCAGCTGGTCACACAGCTCTCACAGTGTCTCCAGTGCCTTGATCTCAGAGGCACAGTGATTGCTACAAAGTTTGCTTAGCATGCTCCACTTTGGGGTAGCATCCTGGGCCAAAGGTGAGTGAAAAGAGAAAAAACAGATTTTCTCTGACTGTAGAGCCAGGCTTCCTGAGTTCAAATCTCAGCTCGGCCTCTGATTAACTTGGTGCCTCAATCTCCTCATCTGAAAAATGGGGATAATTCTAGTACTTATTTCATAGGGTTGTTGCAAGGGTTGAGTGATAAAGGTTAGGACAGGGGCTGGCTCATAGTAAACACTATCTGTGTATATTACTATGATTATTCTTTGTAACCACAGTTATTATTATTTTTTGTAATTGTAGAATTAATATCTATCTCCCTCACTATACTAGCCCTGTGAAGGCGAAGGGGTCTAGGTCCTTCCCCTTCTGACCATTATATTCCCAGGACCCAAAACAGACCTGGCTCTTGGTTGGACCTCAGTATACAAGGGTCAGTGAATAACGGGATGAATGGATCCTTACTCTGGCAGTAAGTTTTGTGTGACCGCAAGATCATTTATCCCTCTCTTGACCTCAGTTCCCTCAACTGTAAAATGAGAGGTGGGATCAGATAGTCAATCACTTAGGGCTCTTCCTATCATTAGTGGACCACGAACCTATGACTCGAGGAAGAATAATATTCATAATTGCAACTATGTTTTGAAAACTTATTGTGTGGAAGCTCTGGGGCTTCTCAGGTGGCGCTAGTGGTGAAGAACGCACCTGCCAATGCAGGTGACATGCAATATGGGCTCGATCCTGGGTAGGGAAGATCCCCTGGAGGAGGGCATGGCAACCCACTCCAGTATTCTTGCCTGGAAAATCCCATGGACAGAGGAGTCTAGCGGGCTACAGTCCATGGGGTCGCAAAGAGTCGGACACGACTGAAGTGACTTAGCACGCACGGACACACTGTGTGGAAGCTCTAAGTATTTCACATGTACTAACTCAGTTAATCTTGACCCAAAAAGCTCTGCAGATGTGGACCGTCTGGCACAGATTTGGGGGAGCTGTGTCCTGGGTGGGGGACGCCTGTTGGCAGGACTTTGGGCAGTAAGAGCCGCCTTTCATGGGAAAACAGGGGGCCACCTTTCACCCGTTCTCCAGTAGAGGCCCGTTTGGTGAAGGTCAGGGATAAAGGGCTCATTCTTCTCTCTCCACGTGCAGGAAAGTCAGCGTTTGGTGTGAGAAGTCACTTCTCAAAATAGAACTTCCTAATATGGTTCCAAAGAGGCTCAGGGTCAGTCTCAGCAGAGATGGACTCACACCCTGGTCCCTTGAGGGAATCTTTGCCCACTTGTGCACACACACACCCACACATGCCCACAGACACCCCTCACGTACCTCCCACAGGGTGGGGACTGGGGACTCACCTCCATTTTCACATCAGTAGCAACAGTCCTTGATCTGACCTAGAAAAGGGTAACTTCCAGTTAGGGCCTTCAACAAAAAGCGCTTTTATCCTGGACAGAGCTCCGGGGACCCCTGGGTTTGTGCCCAGCATCTGGAGGAGCCCCGTGAACCCAGATGTGAAGTGTGAGAGGTGAGGCGGGTGCTCCCACTGGACGGAAGAGCAACTTCACTGGTGGCTTTAATGGCCGGGCTGGACAGCCGGCACTCCAGCCTCTCAGCTTTCAATGGTCTCTTCACCAAGGGGAAGACGAGGCACTGACTCATTTGCAATTAGCTGACCTAACGGGACAGAATTTTCCAGGCCGGATCCTGTGGTAACAGAATTTTATTGTCACACTGGGGATATTTTGAGCCCGTCTCATTTCCAGGCAATTACTCTTTTGAGCCTGTGACACAACCCCTGGGCACAGCTGCATTGAGGGGCCTTGATTTGGCACAAAAGCCACACTCTCTTGGGTTCTGTGGGGAGGAGGCTGCGAGTCCACGTAGTGATACAGTCCCTACACAGGCCAGGCAAGCGAGGCGCCTCTCAGGAGCATCAGGCTGAGGCCTGGTTGGAGTTACCAGGCCCTGTGGTCTGCAGGGGGAGGAAGGTACTTAAAGGCAGAGTGACAGAGAGATTCAAGTTTAATGCGCTGTGTTCCAAAGGAGAGTCTTCCTCTCTGAATTCTCTGGACTACAGTTGTGTGGTAGCTCCTGCCTTGTTTGGGCCAGACTGAAGTTGTGGGGAAAGAGCTAGCCCAGGCCTGGGCTCCCCTGCCAGCTCATCCACTAGCTCACCATGGGCTCTGCACCTCATCCTAGCTGGATCCTAGCTGTCTCATCAATGCAACGTGGGGTCGGAGTACATGACCCCTGAGGTTATTTCTAGCGGTAACAACCTAGGGTTCATTTGCCAGATAGTAATGTGGCACCTGCTAGGTACCAGGCATCATTCCAGATGTTGGGAACACGGTGGGGAAGATGACACCGCCCCATCAGGAGCTTAGGAATACAAGCCAGTGGGAAGAGATACCTGACAAGCAGGATGCTAAGATCCTGCCTCGAGAGGTGAAGGTGGGGCACTAGCTTGGAGAGACAAGATGTCCAGAAAAGTCTCTTTGAGGCGGTGACATTTGAGCTGAGACTTGAAGAATGATGAAAGGGCAAGCAGGGAAGGGGCTTGGAGGGAGGGGTGGGAGAGACGTGCTCCAGGTGGAGGGAACAGGTGGGACAAAATACTCTGAGATGGGAACCAGCCTGGCATGCCTGAGGGCCAGAGAGGAGGTCTCTGTGCTAGGGAGGGGACATGTATCTGAGGAGTTTACTAGAGAGGCTATTGGGAGGGGGGAGCAAACTTTTGGGAAAAATTAAAGACCATTTTGTAATAATATGCTTTACTATTACTTGTTTAATACCTGGGGGCTCATTATCTTGGTCAGGACCCAGTCTTATCATGGTCTCTTTGGGGTTCAGAGGGGCTGCCACACACACACACACTCACACACAGAGCCGCTTTGGGGAGTATGAAAGCCTCCGGAGGCTCCTGTGGTCTCCTTGGCAACAGCCCTGGGTGCCTCCTCTCCCCTGAGCTCCAGATACCACCTCCGCCCTTCTCACTCTTTTCCTACCTGTTCTTCTGACTGTGTAAGGCAAGCTGTCTCTCCTGTGGAAGACCAAGCCCTCACTACCGGACCTTGGAGCCCTCCTTCTTGACCTGTGAATAGCTGGTTCTCTTCGCTTGCTTTGGGCCTAACAGCCTTCCCCCACTGCCCCTCGGGCTCCCACTCAAAAGGCAGAGAACAGTTCACTTGGCCCCCTCGACAACAGAGAGCAGCCATTGCTGTCATAACCCCTTCTCCTGGCTTGTCTAGACTTCAGTCTGTCTGTCTCCCTCACAGGAGGCAGCCTCCCACCTAATCCCTCGGGGCTCCACTCTCCAACTGTCAGGGAAGACAGATGGGAGAACAGAAGACTTCGCACATTCACAGGCAGACTTTCTCCCTACTCGCTGCCCTTGCCATCCTGGCTGACTGGCTCCTGTTCATGTTGGCGTGGCCCTTAGCACAGCAAGGAAATCTTTGTGTCGACCAGCCTGTAAACGCAGAGCTCTAGCAAAGGGAGCCCAGAACTCCTCCCCTTCCTCCCCTCTCATCTACAAAAAGCAGCTCGTTTGCATAGCTGTCTTGGAAACTGAAAAGAATGTAAACGAAGCAGCTCTTTGGGGCACTCTTCTTATTTCTGATTCTTTCTAGAAATGGGTTTTTTTGCCCTTGTCTGGTAGCTATTAACACCTTTTTTCCTGACCTGTACAAAAGCACCTTCCTCCACTCCCAGGGGCTTATCTCGACTCCTTCCAGGTTCTTACCAAGGCCAATAACTCACCATCCTATCTTCTAGGACTCCAGTGAATGTGAACCTAAAAGAGATGTTCTCTAAATGATAGGCACTAATAATAACCTTCGACACTGTTGACTTGCTTCCTCTTCAAAAACCTGCTTTTAGGCTGCAGTTCATAAGTGGATTCAATTGCAAAATGCTATTTTTAATGAGGTCGTTGTGTTTTTCTTGGCAGTATTGTTCTCTTGGGTTGATGGAGTGGGACCTATCACAACTCCATAAATGATAAAATGATACAGTTCAAACCCATCCATCCATCCATCCATGTCTATTTGGACATACTGTGACTCAGGTACACCCGCACTCACTCTCTCTCTCTCTCTCTCTCCTGTATTCCCAGTGGGGTTATTCATTCTTTGGGGTTTGACTTCCCCAAACATTGCAGATGAAGAGCACAAAGTCTGTATGACTGGTTGAATGAATATCAGCCCAGCTCTGGCTATGAAATGTTTTGCTCTTCTCCTGCTGGATGCTTCCTAGACCAAGAGTCAGTCCTGCAGAATCTCACTGATGACTTCCCACCAACTTTCATTAACAGTCTCTTAGGAATTTAATGTAAACTGTGAACATGACTGATACTGTGTACGTGCAACTTCAAGCTAATTCTAACTTTGTGGAATTTCTTTCCCCTCAACAAGTACCCTTTTAATAGCCCCACTTCCCGGATGGAACCTTGTCTGATGAGCAGTACTCCCAGACTGCATCCTACCCCAGTCACCCCCCGATGGCCAGAGGTGCCCACAGCCAACACGTGCTACACAAGCCCGTCTGTGCATTCCACGAGGTATGGAAACTCTAGCGACATGTACACACCCCTGACCACGCGCAGGAATTCTGAGTACGAGCACATGCAACACTTTCCTGGCTTTGCTTACATCAACGGAGAAGCCTCCACAGGATGGGCTAAGTGACTGCTTTCATAGGAATCCATATTTAATATTAATAATAATAATAATAATAATAATAAACCCATCACCCACCCACCCCCAGAAGACTTTATCTCTCTACATCGTAACTCCTGGACTATTCCTAGGCATCCACTTTCCTAATGAACATGAGGCTGGGATTCAGTGCCGGATGAATAAACTTTAGTTCTGAAACGGGGCTCACTAAGAGTCAGTGAGATTGGGTTCCCGTATCCAAGCCAGACTTGACTGTTTGTACAGAGCACTATCTCGGGCAGGCCGACCTGTGACATTTCCCTCTGTTCCATGACTTCAAACCACTCCCAATAAACCACTTATTTTCCTGTTGACAAAAACTCTTTAGTCTTGAAGGATGGATACTAGAGACAGAATCTGGTTGGCACTCTTGGATGGGCACATAACTGACCAAGAGCATTCACCTTTCCATCCGGCTGTCATCTTACTGTACGATGAACAGCCCTCAGAAGTGTCTTAAACATCTCAACTTGCTGGTGGTGTCAGCACTGCTTCCTGGAGCACCAGGGCTAAATGGAGGTGTCCATAAACCCTAGAGTCCCTGTTACACTCATGCTGTCACCGTCCCTGCCTGGTCTTGGAACGTAAGCACTGTTGGGAGGGAAGGAAGAGGCCTGTTCCGTATGCCTTAAGTAGACTGAGGTTTGTAGGGGACCGGTTCTTCTACACACAAGTATTTGTCTTAAGTTTGCACAATGGCTAGTGTCAGCAAAAGGCAGAAGAGGGTTTTCTAAAGTTCTGTGAGAATGCGGACTTATGGCATTGAGTATCACACTCAGCTCTGCTGTATTAACTTTGTGAACCTGAACGGACCAAACTTTTAACTTACCAAGCACCAAGTGTGAAGATGACTTTCACGGTTCCTTCATAAGACTGTAATGATTTCCGACACTTTGATAGAAAAAATTCAAAGCTGTGCCTTTGAGCCTATACTATACTGTGTATGTGTGGAAATAAAAAAAAATGTATTGTACTTTTGGAAAATTTTTTCATAGGCATTTTTCTGTCAGATTTGTAGCAATTTGTGAGGTTTGTTAGAGATTAACATAGGTTTTCTTTCTGTATTATAAAAAACACCAAGAAATTATGGTGGACCTATTACCCTATGGGTAAGAAATAAGTGGAAATATGACATCGGATGTTTTAGCAATTGTTCTGTAAATAAAATCTTTGATCACACCACTCAGTGTGATAATCATGTCTACAGCTAAAATGGAAATAGTTTTATCTGTACAGTTGTGCAAGATATGAATGGTTTCACACTCAAATAAAAGTACTGGAGTGACCTGCTTTCTTTTTGTTCATTTTGTGTTTGATATGACCTCTGTATGTGTGTGTGCGCATATGTGGTTTTTTTGTGTGTGTAATATATATGACATTCTAAATACCTAGGATGTAAGTAGGCAAAACAAAAATAAATGGTCTTCTATGGTTGTGCTTATCAAGTTCCTTGTGATCTTGTCATTATTAAAATGTGGATAGGCCACACATGCAGTCCTTAAAAAATGATTTAGCACCTACAACCTGATTGTAAGAACCAGTCCTACATACAAGGATTGACCTGAAGTTTTCCTGATGGCTAGTGTCAGCAACAGAGAAGGCAATGGCACCCCACTCCAGTACTCTTGCCTGGAAAATCCCATGGACGGAGGAGCCTGGTAGGCTGCAGTCCATGGGATCGCTAAGAGTTGGACACGACTGAGCGACTTCACTTTCACTTTTCACTTTCATGCATTGGAGAAGGAAATGGCAACCCACTCCAGTGTTCTTGCCTGGAGAATCCCAGGGACAGGGGAGCCTGGTGGGCTGCCATCTATGGGGTCACACAGAGTCAGACACAACTGAAGTGACTTAGCAGCAGCAGCAGTGTCAGCAAAGGGCAGAGCCTTTCAGCTCTTACAAAGGATATTATTCTTCAATGCCAGCATCATTAGGAGGTCCCCTGACACTCACTTCATTATGCTTTAATGACCGCTAGGTGTAAAGATCAGAGAAGGCAATGGCACCCCACTCCAGCACTCTTGCCTGGAAAATCCCAAGGACGGTAGAGCCTGGTGGGCTACTGTCTATGGGGCCGCACAGAGTCGAACATGACTGAAGTGACTTAGCAGCAGGTGTAAAGATATTTTAAGCACAGTGGTTTAAATGCTAATAAACTTCTGAAACAGGACACTAATATTATTAAATAGTTAATAAATATCAACAGATTTTTTTTTTCCAGAATTGCAGTTTGATTCTAGGGCTGGAAAGTGAGGCAAAATTATTAAATGTTTTGCCCAAATGTTAAAGAGTCTAGGATCTATGAGAAATTCAGAGCCATAGATTTCCAGAAATGGCAGTACTGACTATTTTAACTAAAAGGCATGAGAATTCGACAACTCGATTTGCATTTTAAAAGGTTTATTTTTAAAGCCAGGCTCTTACTTGCTATTACATAACATACGTACACCTGAAACTGCTTTGGGGATTAAAATTATACATTTTATATAGTATCCCCTTTAAAAAAATTAGCTGTGTTGCTCTACCAAAAGAAAGCAGATGTTGGATTTCACTCTCTGATGGTAATTAGTTTGATCTTTCAGCCAAGGTCCATAAGTTGGCTTTATATGAGGAAAATAAGGGAGAGGAAGGATGAAATTTCATATTTAGTCACTGAAAATAAGCCTGAGAATAACCAGACCTATTGCTCTCTTTACAATCCAAAGCTCATGCTCCAGAAATGAATCGGTGTAGCAAGTCTGACTTTTGACCTACTAAGCACAAAAAATTAAGCAGTTGCCAAATTCTCTGGCCAGGTAGCAGCAGTACATAATATTGAAATAAACGACACCCATGTACACAAGTAATAACCACAAGCTCTTTAAACGCATAGATATTTAGGCAAAAATAGTCACAACCAACAAGGGCCTGAATCCCGGAAAATACAGTGATTACTCCAAGAACTTTGCAGAGGAAAGAATGTGTTCACAGCACAGCCAGGAACCGAGAGAGGCATCAGCACCGCAGGAAGAAGGCAGCTTCAGGTGAGGCAAGTGGCCCCTGGGCGTTTCTCTCCAGACCACAAGGTACCCATCTCTTGGGAGATGAGTGGACTGCCTGTGTCCCCAATTGTTCTAAAGCTTCCACTTCAGAACAGAGAGGGATATGAGTAAGAAAAGGTAACAACTGCTGTGAGTTCATGACTCAGCTGCACCTTCTCTCCCTCTTGACAGTTCCTAGCCAGTCACCATGACGGCAATGGGCAAGGTCGGCCACTGGGAGTGGGGCCAGCCACTTGTCAGAGGAAGAACAGAGGAGTCTTGGCAATAAAGGGACCCTCCCCTCTTCAGGACACTCTCTGAAAAGGACTCTGCCAGCTTGAAACTAGCTGAAGTCATGAACGGCAGCCAGGATGGCTCACCCACGTCGCAGGCCTGTGGAGTCCAGGCATCCATCCTGCTGAGCCCTTGTCAGGCCTCTAGCATAGCCCAGGTCTGGGAAGAAAGGGGAGCTGTGGCCCCTCGGAGACCACAGCCTGGTTACAGACCAATCAAAAATGTGCATCATCAAATAAACCCAACCTCACTGGAGAGAGGGCCTGAAATCATGGAAAGGTGACCTTGGAGGGGTCACCTCCCCACTCTGGGCCCTGAGCAGGCCTGCTCTATGACTATGACATCCTGAATTACAGTCTGTGTGCTGATGAACCAGGGTGGGCAGATCTGGGTGAGGAGGGTGGACAGTTTAGGGAAAACAAAGAACAGACTGGCAGCTGGGCAGTGATTCAGGGAGGCAGCCACGAGAGAGAAGGCGATGGCTCCACCAGCTGGTGCTAAAGAAATGGCCTGAGGTTCACATCCACAAGCTGAGCCCATATCCTTGCACCACCATCACCAGGCAACACCCCTTCCTTGTATCTGATCCCACTCTCTCTTTCACGACTCCACTGGGGCAGTAGTCTCCTGCTATCTCCCCCATCCTGCAGATCTGTCCTATTTGCTTTAACGTGACATCAGTCAAAATGACATGAATCTGGAGAAGGAAAGAGGAAAAACAAACAGGCTATTTGTCCCAGCTTTTCATACCTCTTAAAGGCAGAATGGAAAGATTGAAAAAAATTAAATCCTAGGAAAGGGCTAAACACTCCCTTTATCACATGGGAAAGAGTGTGGGGGTGGGGTAGCTGTAGAGCTCCTGAAACTCAGAGTTCAGACTTGGTCAAGGGCCTGAAGTATGCAAATCATCATTATTGTCAGAAGCTTAAGGGAAAAATAGAGGGATGTCCTCACTGGCTTCGAAGTGAGGTAAAACCGAGATTAAATCTTGGTTCCACCAGAGATGATGTAGAAGGGGCATTCCTACTCTAAGTAGGATTAGACGTCATCTGTTCTGAGTTCTAGCTGCCCATTAGCATTACTCTATTAACTCTGTAAAAATAGGGATGTGTAGGATTCACCCACAGTCAATAACTGACCTGGAATGTGATGGGGAAATCTTTTAAGCTCTCCAGATGATTCTAATATGCAGCCCAGGTTGAGAAACATGACCTCTGCCACCTTGAAGTTCTAAGATCCAGGGACTGCTCTCCCCTGAATAGGTACCCCGAGTTTCCTTTTTATAAGGTTCCGGTCTGTCCAGAGTGGCAGACACCAATCATCCACACTGTTTATAGTTTCCCCCAGCTGACAAACCTCTCCCTGACAGCACTGTTTTGTTTGTCCTTCAGCCCAGCCCACCTCCCTACCACTCTGCCGCCTGCCCTCCTAACCTGGACCTTCTCTGCTTCGGTTCCTTGGCAGCCTCCCAAACTAAGCCAGCCCTTGTGGTTTCCTCTTCTTCCAAGGAGGTCAGAACCTTTTGTGCTTCATCAGCCTCCTCCCTGAAGCTCTTCCTCCATCCCTCCTCCTGCGTCTCGACTCCCCCCGCCCCGCCAGCCCTCTCTCCCCCATATTTTGCTGCTACTGGTGTAGGTGGGACGGAAGATGTAGGCTCAAGAGTTGAGAAAAGAGCTGTTGCTAGGAAAGGAGTGTGGGTGAAGAGAGAGGGTGGGTGGAGAAATAGGGCTCCCCAGTTTTATTCCTCCCTTTGTCATCATAAATGCCTCCAGAGCTAAAACCAGTTGTTTTAAGAACTATTACGAAAAATAATAAGGTCTGACCGTGACAGCAGGGGTGAGAGAATCAGCTTCAGAACAGCTGCAGTGCTGATCCTTGATATTTATAACAGTCTCCTGATAGACGGGAAAGCCACTGAGAGAAGTTTCTAAGAGTGAATTCTCCAAGGACTACCAAACGGTGCCCTGACCAGAGACAGTATCCAAAACGTCCCGGCCTGTGCTACACCTCGTGGAAACAAGAACCTGCCAAATGTCTTCCTAAGGACAGAAATGTAATTACAACAGAAGGCCAAGTTTTAAATGAGGAGACAAACTTCCTTCTTCTCACACTGAGCAACGCGTGGTCCATTCCTGAACCAGCTCTAGAGGTTCCTGTTCCTGGGGGGTCTGCAACATGCCAGCCCTATCAGAAGCATCTTTCCCACTTTTTATAACCTCCTTGAGATGTCAGTGGTGTAGTCATTTCTGTTTACAGGTGGAGAGACAGAGGCGATGACCGGTTTAGTGTCCAGAGTCAGGATGTACTAACTGCACTGTTCCATTCCAGACTGTTTTCTCTGCTACAGCACCCTGCCTCCTTCCTCCTTCCTACTTTTGTTTCCATGCCCTCCAGCCCCTATTCCTCTCTAAGTGGCTTTGCAGTTTATAAATCAACCTTGACCGTGGTAAGACAACCTGCTGGGGTTGAAGAGAGTTTCAGAAGTTCTGGGAAATTTGTGTGCGTTCAATGAAGGCAGCTTCTAAGCTGCATCAGCTCTTTCTCCCACACCCAAGGTGGCATCCACTCACTGTAAGTTCACAGCAGACACCAGCTTCCCTCCGTTGCTTCCCAGGGTACATACAAACCAATACATTATCAAGAATCAAGACTTGGTCATTCTACAGAGAAACAGGAACAAAAGAAAATCAATAATAATGTAAAAAAAAAAAAAAAAAAAAAGCAGGGCACAGGAGGATTTTTATTACTAGGTCAAAAAAAAAGCTCTGCAGGGGAGATGCAATGAGCCAAGCATTCACTAGAATGAAGTCATTGGAGGGGGTGGAGGAGGGGTGCTGGCTACCTCTTGCTGTTCAGGTCACTACCCTTTGACAGCAGTGGCCTCTGACCTCAACAACCCTACAATTCTGTTTGGACTGACCCTGAAACCCATGAAAGTCAGATGTAGGCAGTGCCCAAAAGTTGAGATAAAGCTGACTAATATGGGAAAAGCTCCCGGTATGTGCCCCCAGCTGAAAGGAGCTGGCAGTTCTTTGGCCGGAGATGCAATTTATTCTGTCCTCCTCCTTTCAGGGAAATGCTAATCCTTCATAGGCAACTGGAGGGGAAGACTAAAAAGTGGTGATGATGAATGACAATAATCCTTTGTCCACTGCCACCTCCTCCTAGGGTTGAAACTTAAGAGTTTAATCAAATGTTGGTAAGTAAATTAATGCTTTACTGCATTAAGAGTTAAAAAGGAAGTGGCGGGAAGAAAGGTTGTGAGAATGTATTTCCTCTGATATGTGACTCTCAAAACTTAATTACAAAGACATTGGTATAGAGTGTGTGTGTGCACATGTGTGTGTAGTGTTTTAGCCTCCTTATTTACATACACACACAAAGGACAGTCACTATCCCCCAAACTCTTTTGTCAAAGCATGTCAGTGTTAAAAACATTAACTTCAAGGTTTAAAGATCAAAGAGGTATGCTAAAATTACTTTTCTATTGTTAAAAACATCAACGACGACAAAAACTCAAGCATTTGTTCACCAATAGTAATAACATGACCTTTATCCCCACATCTTCCAGCATCACTGTGAGGGAGGTTGCATTTTTCATTCCAGTTCAGCTAACATCTGAGTGGCTACTCCATGCCAGGACTGCTGTGCTGGCCACTCGGACAGTCATCTCCTTTAACCCTTACGACATCCTGCAAAGTAGGTATTATCATGTTCGTCACAGTTGAGAAAATCAATGTTCAAAGAAGGCAAGTAGAATCTTTTGGCTTTCAAGTTTTCCTCTGAGATACAAAAAACTGGTTGCCAGAATGGTTTTAAGGAATTTGACAAATGATGGGCTTCTGAGACTCACGCGGTGAATTGGGACTAAACACCAGGTTTTCCAATTCCCAGTCCAGCTCTTTCGCCACATTACAGCACTGCCACCCAAAGTGCTGGGTTTTCCCAAGAGGTGTTTGGATGGGAGTCCAAGCCAGCAAGATGCAAATAGGTCTGACCCACATTCCAGCTCTTGGATAAATAAAAACTCCTAAAGGGCAGAGCCCATTTCGTGTGCTTAATTTGAGAGCCCCACTGTGGACAGTCAATCAGTATTAAACAGCTACAGGTACATTTGCCAAGGACTAACAGCATGGGCTCAATTTTAGCAATTAGAATACTGCAGAGGAATATTACAGAGGAATCTCACACAGGTACTGAAAGGCTGGATCAAGTAATCATAAATTTCTAAGAGTTTAAAAAGAAACCTCTGAAGTCACCTAATTAAACTCTAATTTTATAAATAAGATCCAGAGAAATTAAAATAACACACACAAGGGTTTGACACCAGTCAGCAACAGACCTTTTCCTGTCTCCCAGTTCTATTTATGTTATATGGTATTGTGAGGTAGTTTTCAGGAATGGAACATGTTGTAAGCTGAAACTGGATTGGATGGTTATATAGAGTCATCAGTGATAATGACGTCTCCCAGATTTAATTTTTCCTTATCCTACTTGACCAACTGACCTCTAAATCTCCCTTGCAGGCTTTCAAATTCAGCTAAGTTGGTTTTCATTTCTCAATAAGTGTTTCATTAGTTCTGGCCTCTCGAACTTCTCTCTTGGCATTTCCTCCTATCTGCTAGCCCTCTAAGCTCTTTGTAGTATTCTCTATATAGTTCTCCAAGAAGGCTTCTCTGATTATTCTTCTTCCCATAAATGTTTATCTTGCTTTGATTTGCATAATATTTACATTCAATTTGTTCCTTCCTAACAGTAGAAAAGATCTGCCAACTGCCTGGATGCTTCTTATATTCCCAAAGAACAGGATCAATTGATTCTACTTGTTTTTATTTTTTATGGTACCTAAGACAATGCTTTTCATACTATTCTGGGGTTCTCAAGGCAAGAATACTGAAGTGGTTTGCCATTCCCTTCTCCAGTGGACCACGTTTTGTCAGATCTCTCCACCGTGACCCATCTGTCTTGGGTGGCCCTACATGGCATGGCTCATAGTTTCATTGAGTTAGAAAAAGCTGTGGTCCATGTGATCAGTTTGGTTAGTTTCCTGTGACTGTGGTTTTTCACAACAAACTGTGGAAAAGTCTTAAAGATATAGGAATACCAGACCACCTGACCTGCCTCCTGAGAAATCTGTATGCAGCTCAAGAAGCAACAGTTAGAACTGGACAAGGAACAACAGACTGGTTCCAAATCGGAAGGAGTACGTCAAGACTGTATACTGTCACCTTGCTTATTTAACTTATATGCAGAGTACGTTATTCAAAATGCCGGGCTGGATGAAGCACAAGCTGGAATCAAGATTGCTGGGAGAATTATCAATCACCTCAGATATGCAAATAACACCACACTTATGACAGAAAGCAAAGAAGAACTAGAGAGTCTCTTGATGAAAGTGGAAGAGGAGAGTGAAAAAGTTGGCTTAAAACTCAACATTCAGAAAACTAAGATCATGGCATCCATTCTTACCACTTCATGTCAAGTAGATGGGGAAACAGTAGAAACAGTGACAGACTTTATTTTCTTGGGCTACAAAATCACTGCAGATGGTGACTGCAGCCATGAAATTAAAAGACGCTTACTCCTTGGAAGGAAAGTTATGACCAACCTAGATAGCAGATTAAAAAGCAGAGACATTACTTTGCCAACAAAGGTCTGTCTAGTTAAGGCTATGGTTTTTCCAGTAGTCATGTATGGATGTGAGAGTTGGACTCTATAGTTGAGTGCTAAAGAATTGATGTTTCTGAGCTGTGGTGTTGGAGAAGACTCTTGAGAGTCCCTTGGACTGCAAGGAGATCCAACCAGTCCATCCTAAAGGAAATCAGTCCTGAGTATTCATTGGAAGGACTGATGCTGAAGCTGAAACTCCAATACTTTGGCCACCTGATGTGAATAACTGAGTCATTGGAAAAGACCCCAATGCTGGGAAAGATTCAATGTGGGAGAAGGGGACAACAGAGGATGAGATGATTGGATAGCATCACTGACTCATTGGACATGAGTTTGAGTAAGCTCCGGGAGTTGGTGATAGACAGGAAAGCCTGGCATGCCACAGTCCATGGGACTGCAAAGAGTCAGACACGACTGAATGACTGAACTGACTGAAGACAATGCTATGCTCCAGTGAGCCCCAAATTATTTGTTAAAGGTACAAACCATGTCAAATAACTTTGCTACAAAAAAGAAACTTCATTCTTAATAGAAAATGAATTTAAGGTAACTTTTAACCTCCTAGATTATTCTGATTTCTCAAAGACTAATTAATGAGTCACAGGCTTATAAGGTTGATAGTCTACAAAAAAATTATATTCGTTTAGTGGTTGATATTCTATCAGAATATTGGTCCAGTGATTATCAACCAGGAAGCTTTTAAAACTACCAGTACCCAGGCCTCACCACAGATCAACTAAATCAGAATCCTTGCAGGTATGCCCAAGCCATGATTTGCATACATCATATTGTAATTTGATTTGCACATATTTATATGTAAAACCTCACTCATTAATAAATTTGTCTAAAGAATGAGCATGTTCAAATATGCTTTTGTTGTCCTTAGATCATAGAATGTTAGAACTGAGAGAGAACCAAGACTCTATCTGGATCAGTTCCTTTATTTTACAGTTTAGGACACCAGATGACATTGAGAGAGTAGCCTCACATGGTGGCGTGGTGGTTGTTGAATGACACTTTGTATCTCGAATTAGTGAAATTCTCTGAAGTCCAATTGTGGAGCTGTAGTGAGTAGGCCAAGCTGTTTAGTTTTTAAATTTCTTCTAAAGAAAATGTATAAAAAATATTACATGTGAAAGACTTGGATTCTAAAAGCTGTTACCACCAGGTACTTCTATAAGACCTTTAATTTGGCACATTCCGACCAGTCCATTGTTATGGCAGAGGAAATGCCAGCACAGGATATATCAAAGTCCAAAATAAATGACTAGTATCTATTTGCAGGGTTTTTCATTGGCCCTGACCCATACGGTCATAGCATTTTATGCTATCAGAGCCCAGAGCATTTCTAGCTCTTAACTATACCACTTATGAGCACTTATTGCTCATGAGCAAGCTAATCCATACACTGAACTTCCCTTTTCTTTATAAAAAGGAAGATAGTGCCTGTCCTACTGACCTTGCATTTTCCAGCTATTACAAGGATTAAGTCAGATGATCTATGTGGAGATATTTTGAGAACAGTACAGCACTATCCAAACATAAATACAGAATTATATTATTATATCTTAGAGCAGTGACTTGTGAATAAATATTTGTTGCTTTGATTACCCAGACTCTAAATCCCAATTCCTTGGCACCAAGCCAGGCAAGAATCAACAGGAACTGGAGTTACTGCTGAACTAGAAACTCTAGTCACTGAAAGTATCACATAACTAAATATTCAGGGAGGTAAAGTGATGTAGTGATCCAGAATTTAGCTAGTCTAGGCTCTAGTCCCAGAGTCTGCTTTTAACTATTGACTTTGGACAAGTCACTTAATTTTTCTGGGACCAGAGTCTAGTCAGTGGTCAAAGGATGACTTGAATTAGAGTCAAAGATCCTTTTGATTTATAAAATCAGAATATTAGTGCTTAATTAAAATTACTAAAGTGCAATTTCCCAAGCCATTAATTCATGTGGTTTCACATTTTTAAAATCTCTTTTTAGAAGTAGAGGGTTGAAGCCTAAAAACATAAGCCTATTTCTGGTAAACAGACATTTCAAACACATGTGTATAAGACCCTCTTTAAAATAAATGTCTCTACTCAGATACTTTATGCTAGCTAGTATCCTATCCAGGAGCCGTTGCTCCAAAAATAAATATATGGTTACCAAAAAACCATGTAGTACAGTACTGGACAGAGAGTAGGCAACCAAATATTTTATGTTACAGTTCTCAGTTTGAGTCTCAGTTGTTGTTATTTAACTAATCCGAGCCTGATTTCCTATATGTAAATGGGAATACCTCGCTCAATGATCCACTGAGATGGTGTACAGTAGAATGCTTTGTAAACAATTAAAGATAACTGCAAGATATTACTATTAAATGAGGAATATAGCTTACTAAACCGTGGCCTAAGAAGATGCTTTTTAAAGAGACAGACCAAAATCTGACTTTATTATGGACACAGCACTTACCCCAATATCTGGCTCAACAAATATGCTCAATAAAGGTTTGCTGCATGAAATGTATGATCCACCAAAAGACCAAAAGCTCCATGAGCTCAGATTCCATACTTCTTATTTCTAAGTTCTCAGATCCTAGCACAACATCTGACACATAGAAGAAACTCAATAATTATTAGATGAATAAATTTTTGCCCCTTCTAATTCTTCAGCACAGCTCGAGAGGGAGAGGTAAGCAGGGCTGGCATGGAAGATGATTCTGGTAAAGGTAGCTTGGAATGGAAAACTGAAAGTTACTTAGAGAATTCATCCACACTCTAACAAATAGTTTGGGAGTGTAGAAAGAGCATAGATAGGATCCTAGTTCAAATTCAATTTTCAAATTCTGCCATCTCAGTAAATTAACCTATTAACCTCTTCAAGACTCAGATTCCTCACCTTAAGAATAGTACCTCCCTCACAAGCTTAAGGCTTCCCCAGTGGCTCAGGAGTAAAGAATTTGCCTGCAATGCAGGAGAGGCAGGAGATGTGGGTTTGATCCCTGGGTGGGGTAGCTCCCCTGGAGAAGGGCATGGCACCTCACTCCAGTATCATTTCCTGAATATCTCATGGACAGAGAAACCTGGTGGGCTACAGTTCATAGGGTCACCAAGAGTAGGGTATGACTGAAGCAACTGAGGATAAGGTTAACGACTAAAATGGAAGCTCCACAATAGTAGGGACTTCATTTTGGGTCCACTGTAGACACACTGAACTGTCCTGTACTGTATTGAACAGTGTCTGGCACAGCATAGATTCTCTAATATCTGTTGACTTGGTTTGTGAGAAGCTGAGATAACATAGGTAAAGTATGTGACAGAATGTCTGCATGTAGCGAACACTTAGCAAATGTGAGATTCCATCATCATCATCATTACCATTACTAGTATATCCATATTATTACATTTACTATTGGTCGTAGAGGACCTGCCTTTGGGGAAAGACGTAGATACAAATATCGAATTCCCCACTTACTGGCTATGTGACTTTGGACAAATTACTTAATCTATTTGGATTCCTATGGTTCCACAAAAATCTCAGTGCCGTGAGAAATCACCTAACACTGAGTCTTGAGTCCCTAACACGCGATACACGGCGGCTATTATTATTATTATGAAGGCAAAAAACCCAGCCGAGTCCCCTTGTATCCGAGAGCTGTCTACCATTTCCCACATTATTGTAGCTGAATACATAGCATGACCGCAAACAAGGAAGGAAGGAGAGAATTTCAAAGAGACCGAAACCGCTAAACGAGAAAAGAGGGAATTAAAACGGTGCATGACAGTTGCCACCAAGGGGTGTCAGTTTCCGCGGCTGTCAACCAGTCCGACCAGCCAGGGCTCGAGCAGGACAGTCAGCTCGGTAAGGAACAAAAAGGAGGCAGAGCCGACGTTTGGACCCTCCCCTTAACGGTTTCAGGGCCGCTGGCCTCAGGCGGCCGCTGGACTCCCGTTTCCGGCCTTTGCAGGACCACAGTTCCCAGCATGCCTTTGGCGGGAAGTCTTTCCCGCTGGATGACTACGAGTCCCGACATGCCATTCGGCACTCCAGTAGATTAGATGGAAGAGTGGAATGACCCCGTCGCACGAAGGGAATTGTAGTCCATTTAGCTGGTTGCTCTTAGAGGGGCGGGGAAGAGCCGGGTCGCTCTCGTCAGCTGAGGAGAATGATTCATAGAGGAGGGTCAGGAGAGAAGAACAGCTTTGTCTGTGAAAGCCCACTTAAAAGGCTGGACTCTTCTCCGAGGGAGGGAGAGTCAGGGGAGCAAGCAGGGTCTCGGGCCTGACCCCCAACGTCAGGCCGTCCGCCAGGCCTCTACCGCGTACTGGGCCTTGTCAGAGGTGGCGGCTAGGCGCCGGTTGCTGGGGGACCGGTGACGTCGCGGGGTGAAAGTTGAGGGGCGGTGACGTCGGGCCTGCCCGGGCGGAGGCTGGCGGGCTGGAGGCAGAGGGAGGGAGGGAAGGAGGGAAGGAAGGAAGCTGGGAAGAAGCGAGCGAGCGGGGGCGCGAGGCGTTTACCTGGAGGCAGCGGCTTGGGCGCGCAGAGCGGCCGCGGCTCCCCCGCACCTGCGGCCATGGATGAGGAGCGCGCCCTCTACATCGTCCGGGCCGGCGAGGCGGGGGCTATCGAGCGGGTCCTGAGGGATTACAGCGATAAGGTAAAGAGCCCTGGCCCCGGGCGTGCGGTATAGCACCCTTGGGCCGCCCCCCCGGGCTTGCATATCGCATCCCTCCCAAGCGCCCCCCCCCCTCACGCCGGGGATGCGCATTGCTCTCCCCCGAAAACGTTTCCGGCTTGGGCATGCGTGTTTGTGCCCCCAGCCTTTTCCATCCGTGCATCCTGTATCCCCCCTGCCCCCACCCTGGCTCCCACCACTCTGATTCCGGCCCAGCAGCTTGTCCCACGGTCCTCTTCCCAAGCGTGCAAGTCACACCCCCGGAATCGGTGAATGTCCGTCTGTGCCCTGTGCCCCACTCTTGGATGCAGAAATGAACGCGAGGCTTCCTCACCTGCATAGCATAAAAATACGTGTTTCTTTGCATAAACACGGCCTTTGACATGCCTAAGACGTAGCGGCCACGATGGCAGTTCTTTATAGACGTACAGCACTGTACAGTTTTCAAGGCGTGATGTTTCATATATGGTCTAACTTGATTCTCAGAATATTTGTAGAGTAGATAGTATCATTCTTCCCATTTTCTAGATGAGAAAACCGAGGCACGAGGAACTGAAATCACGCCAAGGTCATGGACCTACTGGGAGGAGACTAACTCCTAATAATACCTGTTATTTGTATCGCATTATCAGCTTTCCCATCCTTTATCTTATTTAATCTTGACAGCCGTCCAGTGAGGTTTTATCTGCGTTTTGCAATTGAGATTCTAGATCGGTTAAGTAACTTGCCCAAGGTCATACTTCTGAGCTGGGATTCCAACCTAGGTCTTCAAACCATTCATTATTCTTTCCACTTTACAACTCTACACTAAAAAGGTATCCTCTTTTATATCCCAGTCACTTCTCTGAATGTCTCTTCAAGAACCGTTAGCTCTCCATTACTTTTCCTTCCAGGAATTGTACAAGCTCACTTCTAAAGGTGACATACCACACCTTTATTCTTCCATTTAGAAGACTACTTAATAGAAATGACTGACTTCTGTGAGAACACACCCAGCACCATGTCACATCCTAGATATAACATATTCCTTCCTTTCCTTTGCTTCCATTCATAATTTCTCCTGTGTTTGCTATGTGTCCACCACTGCACTAACCTATGCTTTGCATTATGGAGCTGCCAGTATGCCATTTCTGCCCTATGTGGAAAATATTCAAAAATCAGGCAACTTCACTCCCGTTTGATCTTCTCAACAATCCTGTGAGGAAAGTGATGATATTCCTTGTTTCACAAATGAGAAAATTTAGAATGTTGTTGCCCCAAGTCCACACAGTCATTGAGAGATGAGGCTGAGATTTGAATCTAGGTTTTCTGATTGCTCTTTTACAGTACTATGCTGTTTTCTTTGGGTGGCTGCATGGATTCAGTTATATTCATATCTTAGCTTCTTCGGTCTCTGATATGCTTTATGCACAGGTGTACATATTTGGAGATTATGGTTGTCCCATGGTATCTGCTGGGGCTTTGTTCCTGGACCCTTTCCCTCCCTCGTGGATACCAAAATTCATGGATGCTCAAGTCCCTTATATAAAATGGCATGTTCTTGTTGCTTAGTTGCTAAGTCACGTCCAACTCTTTTGTGACCCCATGTGACCCCATGGACTATAGCCCACCAGGCTGTTCTGTCCATGGGATTTTCCAGGCACAAATACTGGGGTGGGGTGCCATTTTCTTCTCCAGGGGATGTTCCCGAAACAGGGATTGAACCCGCGTCTTCTACATTGGCATGCAGGTTCTTTACCACTGAGCCACCTGAGAAGCCCATAAAATGGCATGTGTGCTTGTGTGCTCGGTTGCTCAGTCAAGTCCAACTTGTTGCAGCCCCAAGGACTGTAGCCCACCAGGCTTCTCTGCCCATGGAACTTTCCAGGCAAGAACACTGAAGTAGGTTGCCATATCTTACTCTAGAGGATCTTCCTGACCCAGGGATCGAACCTTCGTCTCTTGTGTCTCCTACGTTGGCAGGCAGATTCTTTACCACTAGCACCACCTGGGAATAACCTACACACATCCTCCCTTATACTTTGAATCATCTCTGGATTGCTAATAATACAATGTAAATGCTATGTAAATAATTGTAAATACAATGTAAATACTATGTAGCTAGTTGCCCATTAATTCAACTTTTGCTTTTTGGAACTTTCTCCAGTTTTGTTTTTTTTCCTTCAAATACTTTTGATCCATGGTTGACTGAATTCATGGATGTGGAACCTGCAGATATGGAGGCCTGACAGTATATTCATGCAACTTGATTTATAATTGCTTTCCAAAAATGACTTGAGGCAGCTACAAACAGATTTTCAAAAGAACAAAATGCAACAGAAAACTTGGCTGTTGTGTTGAATCACCTAGTGTTTATTTAGCACTTATTATATCCCAGGTATCCAGCAATAAATAGAAACTTTCTTCTGTGGGAAGGAAGGAGGAAAAAACCTCTACCTGGATCTTATCACCTCCTTCAATATTCCTCCTTCTCTTCACGACTAAAGTAGTTAGAACTCCAGATTTGCTTCCTCTAGTTTATCTCTTCCTTTCCTTGATCTCCCTCCAGGTTAGTTTCATTTACTACTCCTGGGCAAGTACTGATAGCACTACTCCAAGTGCTATCAGAGCTTAAGTTCTGAACTTTCACATTGGGAATGGTTTTAAAGTTGTAATGACCAATGTGTATAGTTTTGGGGTGGCATTCTGGGGGCCAGCCTTGAGAATGCTGTGGCTTGATATGAACTGGGTTGGCCAATTCCTTCAGAAAAGAGTTTTCATGTTTAATGCTGATTACAGTAGATCCAAAGAACAAAGAAAATTGCGTTTCATGTTGGCAGTGGGGCTTTGCCCCTCAAGGGAAGAGACTTTAGAGGCAGATGAAGAAGAAGGGGAAGTATGATTGCAGTGGTCTGGCAATAAGAATGAGGAGGTCAAATTAATTGTCCCACTCTCTGGGAAATGGAATCTGAAATTCTAAAAATGTGCCTGGGTCTACTGTGTTCCTTGTTTTCTTTATCTGGAAAAGTGGATGAGAAATGTTTAGAATGAAGTGATTATGAGGCATTAAAGAGTTTAACCAAGAAGGGAAATGAATGATGTAGAGAGAGAATGATTAGTTTGTTGTTCTCAAAAGGAAGCTCAAGTATTGTGGAAAGAAGGTTGAATTTGGAATCAGATAAATCTTGCTTCAAATCTACCATTTATTAGCTTCATGACTATGGATAAGTTATTTTAAACCTGAGTCTCAGTTTCCTTATCTGTAACGTAGGTAACAGATATGTACCTATGTACAGATATGTACCTTATCTGTAACTTAGGTTCCATCACCTAAGTTATTCTGAGGTCTAAATTAATTGAGGTATAATGCTGAATACTGTGCAAGGCATCTAGGAGGCATTCCCTAATGATCAAGGTTCTCAAGAGGTCCTGTGGCCAGAGCACAGGTTCTAGAGCCAAATTGCCTGAATTCTGATCCCCAATTTACCATCCATGTGGTATAGAACAAGGTACTTAACTTTACTGTCCCTCAGTTCACTCATCTGCCAAACATGGATAATAATAGTACCTGCATCATCCACTGTTGTCAGGATTAAATAAGTTATATGTATAAATCAGAACACCGCCTGGCACTGAAGAAAAACCCATAGCTGTTAGTTCTAAACAGAAAAAGTCAGAGATTAACCCTGTGGCATGGAGTTGACATAGTCTGATTAAAAATAAAAAGAGAGAATATACTTCAGTTTTTCTTTTTCCTTGACCCATGGCACTTATTAATGGCTGGCGAAATACTTTGTACCATGTTTAGAGCAACATTTACCTATCTGGCTCCAGGTAACATCTAATTTCTACTGTGTTAAGGAGATTCTGATTTTCAAGCTACCTTCTTTTATTCACTGATGTTGTCATCTTGGGGAGAAGGAAGATCTATCTATCCCTTTTAAAAGGAAATTTGCCTATTTCTCAAGGGCATAATGCAAGTTGACTCAGTGTAGGAAAGTATTTTTTAAAAATAGGAAGAGTGGTTGCCTTTTTCCTCTCCTCTCAATTCATCTGTTAAAATGTATTGAGTGCCATGTATTTTGTTCTTTTAACAGATTTAATAGAGATACTGGTAGCCTTCATTATGATTATCAACAACAAACAGTGATCTTGGGCCTTGAGGTGCATAGAAGTATCTTAGTTCCTTGAATCCAGGATATTTGGACTAGAAGGAACCTCAAAGATCATTGGGTCCAATACTCTGAATTAATAGGAGAAGAAACTGGTGTAGCATCATCATCAACTATGATGATGACTAGAGAGATGGTTTGCGGCCATAGAGGCCACCTGGGCATATGATTACCCCTTGGCAAGCTCCAACAGAATTCCATTATGTAAGTATGACAAGTTTATGGCCAAATGAAAGGTAAAAGTTACTTAAGATACAGACAGGTAGGTAGGTCTCTGAGATGAGTCCTCATAAGAGAGGAAAACAGCACTGATAGTAGTGAGGTGTGTTTATGCGCTGCTGCTGCTAAGTCGCCTCAGTCGTGTCTGATTCTGTGCGACCCCTTAGACGGCAGTCCACCAGGCTCCCATTCCTGGGATTCTCCAGGCAAGACTATGGAGTGGGTTGCCATTTCCCTCTCCAGTGCATGAAAGTGAAAAGTGAAAGTGAAGTCTCTCAGTCGTGTCCAACTCCTTGCGACCCCATGGACTGTAGCCCACCAGGCTCCTCCGTCCATGGGATTTCCCAGGCAAGAGTACTGGAGTGGGTTGCCATAAGAATCCAATTGATAGGGACCTAATTTGGAGACAGTTGTAGAAATACAGCCTCCACATTTGAACAGGGTATATAAACATCCTGGACCATGTAAGAGGACATTTTGTTTTACACTTTGAGGTTGAGTTCTGACTCTTTGGGTTCATTCTACAGATTTTTGATGAGCGTGTGTAGTGGGCTGTTCCTTTGTTATATGTTCTTATTTCCAGATTGGATTATATAATCTCAGTTACTGGGGTTTAGTTCTAGAAATAATCTCTCTTCCTAAAACACAGCACAACACATACACACACACACACAGACACCACTCCAGTTAGGTTGATTCCTTTGCATTGGTACTGTTTGAGTATATCTTTGGAAATCTATGAAATAAATCCTAGGTGTCTAGTGGATCAGTATTTGGCTGGATGCCTCCCCGTAGACTGTGCAGTAACAACAGTAGTGTCTACTTATTGAACACCTGCAATGTGCAAGGTGCTATACACAAAGATAAGGAAACTCTTGACAGGCAGTAAAGTTGAATAACTCGACCAAGGTCACACTTTCAGTAAACAGTGGGACTGGATGCAAACCAGTGCTTTCTGACTATTGAGCCTAGCCTATTCATGGGATGTGAAACTGGCAGGGGGAGTCCTCAAGAGCTGGCTGTGTTACTGAGCTGTTACTAACTTACTTGGTCTCTAAAGCTTTACTGTTCAGTTCATATTTGGTCCTGTTCATCTGGAAATTAAGCATACAAAGAAGGTGAAGTGTTGACTGTTGACCAGCAGTTCTAGAAAGACATTTGCAGCCAGAAATGCTGGATCCCCTTCCCTTCTCTTTCAGCCTTAAAAAGGGGAGAGAACAAGAGTTATGGTGTGCTGTGCTTAGTTGCTCAGTCATGTCCGATGCTTTTCGACCCCATGGACTGCAGCCCACCAGGCTCCTCTGTCCATGGCTTTTCTCCAGGCAAGAATACTGGAGTGGAGTGCCATGCCTTCCTCTAGGGGATCTTCCCAACCCAGGATTTGAACCCAGGTCTCCTGCATTGCAGGCAGATTCTGTCCTGTCTGAGCCACCAGGGAAGCCCGGTACAGAATAGGTTAGGTATGATCTAAGTTAGATAAGAGAAGCCTGCCTTAGAGAAGTCAACATCTTTGAATCCAAACAACCTTAGGGGTCTGAGTTTCTGAATAGATTGACATATTCTAAATTCAATTTATTGCCTCACAACACCAGTATATTTGCTAATTAAATTAAGTCCTCATGCCCGTTGGACAGGGCTTTTGAAAGCTTTTCTTCCTCCCTTCCTTCTTCCCTTCTTTTCTTCCTTTTTTAATATTGTAGTTTTATCACAGAATCAACTTTACATTTAAAAAGCAAAAGAAAAATTAGTCCTTGGTACTAATCTAAATTATCACCTTAAAAGATTTAATTCTATGTAGAAACCTTTTAAAAAATATTTTCATAACTTAGTGAGGGTCTTTCTAAAGATAATTTCTTTTTCTGTTTCCTTACCACAAATGCAAAAAAAAAAAAGTTTAGGAGGACTATTGGCAACTAGGTACATTTATTCCAGATAATGTATGGAATTAATATTTCACATATGATGGCAAAAATTAAGCTTTCTTAGTTCTAAATGCAATTATGTATTTTCATTTGTAGTGAACCTTTACTAGGCTTCAGTTTATAACCAACAGAACAATCTACTGATTCTTTATCTTTTATTCAGTGTTAGTTTTTACTTAACCTTGGGTCTGTAAATTTCTAAGTTAAAGCTTTTGTTCTTCCTTCCTTTTCTTCTTTCTTTCCTTGTTTGTTCATTAATTCATTTACCTGTCAATTTTTTTCTTTTAATAATAACAATATATCAACAAGTTTTGTCAAAGGAACCACCAGAAATTCCACCAACCCTGTATAGTTTTTATTTTTGCATTTTTAACACTCAAGCCTTTGTTTGAATGCATCCATCCATACATTGATATAGGTACTGTCATCATAGACATACAATTTGATATTTTACTATTTTTACAGCTATTGTCATAAAATAATTTTCCATGTTGTTACAGAACTTTTTAGCCATCTTTAAAAAAACTGCAGTATGATAATATTTCAGATGAATGCACAGTAATTTACTTAATCAGTCTCCTGTTGTTAGATATTCAGGTTGTCTCTTTTTTTTTTCCCTTAACATTTGATAACACTGCAGTGAATATAATTTTTCTCTCCTCTGGATGATTTCATTAGGATAAATTTCTAGGAGCAGACGTTCTGGGTCAAAGGATATGAATATTTTTATGGTTGCTATTATGTGTTGCCAAATCACTTTCGTTTTTGAAGATAGTGTCAATTTATACTGCCTCCAGCAATATTAGACGTGGATTACTGAAGCCCATTTCTCAGAGAGCTTTATGTCCTCAGCCTTGTTCTCCTTTGATCTGGTCTGTAAGCTACTGTTCAAAATATTCTTCCAGAATAAGCTACTGTTTACACCTCCTTCAGAGTCTTCCCCTGGTGGCCTGTCATCTTTATGTCAGTTCAGGTATAAATTTTTAAATCCAAGCCCTCACCATCTGACATCCATTTTAATTGTTTTGCAAACCATATGTGAGGCAGCTTCTCTTTAGGTTTCCTCAAATGGCCTTCTCTATTACCTCTAAGTCTTTCCTCTGACTATTTTGTACTTCAGAACTGCTTCTTTGTCAACATTTCTCAATCTCATTTAATTTCAAAAATCAGTTCTTCTACAAAGCTGTCAATGCAGAACCACCTGTAATGATAATATCTTTAGTACTTACTGTACTTAACTCCTGATGGGTTGCCAATAAATGTTTGTCAGTGTTGCCAATGAGAAATACAAAGGAAAGGCAGAGAGATGTTCAATAAAGGTTTTTTTTTTAAAGGAAAACTTGGAGGATTCTTAAGCGCACTTGGCTGTCTTGAGTAAAACTTGAGAAGAGAATGAGGAACTTTATGCTCTATTTTTTGGGGTACTGCCACTCTCTTGACAGTGGACAACTTACTCCATTCTCTATTTCAGCTACAGAGAAAAAATAGTGTTGCCAGTAATTGCAGGAGAGTCGTGACCCTCCTTTTTCTTTCAGTTATTTTTTTCTCAATATCATTGGCATCATCATCATTATCATCCTAATGCTAACTGAGTGTTTACTATGTGCCAGGCACTCAGATGGTACATTATATGCCTTAGCTGTTTTAACCCTCACAGCAGCTTTGTGAAGTAGGCACCCCTCTTTTCACGTGGGAAATACAGTTATAATTTATTACTTGCTTAACTAATAAGTGGTGGAACCATGGTTTAAACTCTCATTCTTACAGAATTACTGTCCTTCCCTATCTATGATTCTCTGATGATTTCTTATTCCATTTGGTAAAGTACCAGCTCCTCAACAACATTGGAAGATCCTTCCAAATCTCTATCCAGTCTACTTTCCCATTCTTATATTTCTCTGCTCCTGTCATCCTCTAACATGTGTCCTGTGTTTCATTCCAACAGAGCTGCTTATTTCACAAATATATCATACCATTTCACACATGAGCCTTTGTTTCCGTCCCTAGAATGCTTTCATTTGCCTTCTGGCAAACTCCTATTCATCCCTCAAGGTCCAGTTCAAATGCTCTATACTCTGTGCAAAGCATTCCAGATTTCCCTGGGCGGTTTGTGGCTCGGGCGGTTTGTGGCTCGGTACTCTGTTCTTTTCTGTATATATTTTTGCTTTAGTCTTTTTGTACTGCTTTATAGTTATTTGCTTCTCTTTTTCTTTAGTAAGAATATTGAGGTGATTTGGGAAGACAACTTTTTTTGTAGACATCAGATATTTTTTAACATAGCCAAAATGAAAAATCTGTACATTTAAAATGACATTGTTTCCCTTTTTTCCCTCTTCAGCATAGGGCTACTTTCAAATTTGAATCAACAGATGAAGATAAAAGAAAGGTAAGCCTTAGTGTTACTTTGTGTGGTGTGTGTGTCTGTATGTATTTTCATTCATGGCTTTATAACAGCAGACTTGATTTCATCTGATGGTTTAGTATTCAGTTTCCCTTATGTTTGGTTTTTAGGAATTCTGAGAAGAAAGACAAGTGCCAGGTTTAGTATGAATTACACACAACACCCTCCTGCTCCATCCCCATAGAACCGTTACACTTGCATAAATCAGGGGAATGGGAGGGGTTCAGAGGGGACCCTCCCCCATATCTTCTCCTCTCCAGAGATTGGCTTTGTTTGATGGCAGGATTGCAGGCTGCCAAAAATTGCTAATTGCTAATATTGTAAAGCCAGGCTTGGCTTTGGGTTAAGTTTTGGGGAAACAGCTATTGATGCTGCTGTGCCTCAACCACATATTGTTCTCTGTGCTGGCAGCTTTTTTTGTATCCAGCAATCATCTTGGTCACTGACTTCACTGGTAAAGAGGAAAATGGGATCAAGAGGCTCATCACTAGAGGAGTTATTATAAGAGAGGGTGCATCAGGGATCGGATCATGAAATGTCACATTGGCCTGTCGGGGTAGCTTGTGGTTGCTTTACTTAGTTGATTGGAACATGATGTTCAAGGAGAAGCTCACCAGTTCTGCCTCAGTGTTTCCTGGGCCCTGTACTTCTATCCTTGGCCTTACAAACAGTAAGACCAGGTGAGAGAGCATGACTGAATCCGTGTAAACCCATGATTGCTGCTGGAAAAATAGCTTAAGTCCAGTGCTTTCCTGGTAATGGTTTGATCATACCTTGAAATCATCCCTCTCTTCACATCTACCCCCATATTTAATGTCGACATCCTGCTCATTTTGCCTCTTAAGATTTCTCCATACATTCCCTCCTTAGTCCCAGCCCTTGTTCATACCTTCATCTGGACTACTGTACCAGTTTCCTAACAGTTCATTATTTTTCCAGTTATGTGCGCTTCCATAATTCCATTGTCCATAATTCTATAACAACAATCTAATTGTGTCACTCTCAACCTTGAAACCCTTGAGTGACTTTCTTTGTCTATAGGATAAAGTTCAAGTTTCTTATCATGAGCTTGATGGTCAGTGATCTGAAGCTTGCCTACTTTTGCAGCCTTTTGCTTACTTCTGTCCCTTGTAATTTATGCTCTAGGAACATGAAATGTTTCCAGTTATGTACATATACACATCCCTTCTGTTTCCTACTTCCTATCTTTGCATGTGTTGTCTTCTGCCTGGAATGCCCTCTTGTATATTTCTTCACCCTTTCACCTGTTTAATTCCTACTCACCTCTAGGAGCTTCTCCTTCAGGAAACCTCTGGCATTCCTATTAGGGTGAAATGCCCCTTTTCAGTATTCCTATAAAATTTTCTGTAAATCTTTAATCCTATGCTTATTATTTGTTTCTTAATTTTATGTGTGTGTGTGTGTTTCTCATTGTTAGACTCTGTGAACTCCCTGAAGACAGATGCTATAATAATAGTTATCTTTATATCCTCGGCATCTAGAATGCCCAGCACAGATAGGTACTCGAAAAGTTTTATTGAATGAGTGACAAGGAGTATAAACTTTGGAAGTTAAAGATTTACTGATTTTCTTTTGAATTTAAACAATATAAACAAGACTAGAATACCCTTTAGAACAGGGTTCTCAGCCAGGGATGTGCTGTTTGGGGAGCTTTTTCAACAGGCCTGCTCAGGCCCCATCACTGTCTACTGAGTCAGAATTTGGGGGATGGAATCCAGGCATGTGCATTTTGATAAATGGTCTTCAGGAAATAAGTACCTTACTCACTTGGTGGGAGTAGAATATAACACAAGTCCGTATGGAATAGAAGCTAGTTATATCTACCAAAATTACAGATGCATTTTGCCCTTTGACCAAGCAATGTCACTTTTAGATCTATTCTGTGGATAGATTGAAATAAAGTAAGCAGTGTTACTCACTGAAGCATTGTACATAATAGCAGATGATTGGAAACAAAAAAACCTCCAGGAATCAGGGAATATTTGTAGAAACTTATAGAGATTTGCATAATGGAATACTGCACTGTGGTAAAAGAGAAAGAGAGAGGGAGGAGAGAGACTATTATGTGCTAATGGGAGAGATGGTCAAGTAGAAGAAAAAAGAAGCCAGGTGTTAAAAAATGAATATATACATTTTTTAGGTATTCAGGCTAGGAAGGCAGCTGCTGTTTAGCTTAGTTGGGAGAATCCATACTATATCCATAGATTTGGGGTACCTTATGGATCTGACACTAAAATCTTTGACAGTCCTTTCACTAGTCAAAGTAAGTGCATGAAGACAGAGATTTCCCTCCCTCCATATGGCTTTCAGTTAAGGGAAGAAAAATTCCCACACAGTTGCTAGTAAAGCATGTTTATTTCCTGTAGGGTAGTAGCAAAACTTGACATTTTCGAGATATTGTCTTTTACTGCCTTTTAGATTTTTGGTGACCATAACTACTGTACTGGTGTTAATTTTGGTTTAGTGTATAGATTGCTGCTTCCTGGGAGGTCTGATATAAACAAATGTCATTAGGGACTGAGCTAGGTAATCTTCATTAACGTAAAAACGTTGGCAAACAAAACTATTTCAGTCTCCAAAGGTTAAAACCATTAGTGACTCTTTCATGCCTAAGGCCCATAAAGACTTTGAAATCAAAATTATTGGACTTCTCTAAAGGATCTGCATCCTAACAGCTTTTTAAGTTCTCAGTGTAGAGAGACATGGAATATTAGGCATGTCTCCACATTAAACCCAGTCTTAAAATAGGAGGAACTCAAATTACCATCCAATTTGCTTTCCTGCTCTAGTTCTCTTTTTCTCTTTCCTAAACATGTCTCTGGAGCCTTCTACCTGTTTGTTGGTAACAGCATCACGCCTTTCCATAAACTACAGGTGCTGTTGCTCTGAAAAACACACCTCTCTTATGTAAAACCTTATGACAACCAATAAGTAGATGTAAGGGAACAGAGCCTTTCAAAAAATAAAACTTGATTGTGTGAACTTTCTAGGAATTGGTTATAAAGTAATGATCCTTAGACCTAATTCCTAACATTTGTGTAGCATTTTGCACTTTTATGAAGATTTGCTTTTCAGTAGTAAAGTTGTAATGTTATAAGTATGGAGAGAATATCACCATACCAATTTTATGGATAAGAAAACTGAGGCTTATGTTAATCACAACTTGTTAACACTCACATTACTAGTAAGTGGTGGAGCCTCAAGCAGAGAACAGATTTTCTTGCTATTATGTGCAGCTCCTTCACTGTTTAGTGCTCCATGGCTCCCACTCATTATCACTTGAGGTATATTTCAGAAGGTTTGAAATTATGACTCAGTACCTTGTTTTATCTCTTATACCTTGAGACAACATTTAGGCAACTAGACTTTAGACTTAAATCAGAAAATATCAAAGGAAATTACCAACTAGGAGTGCTTAAATTTTTCCAGAGAAGTAGAGACAGACACATTTCTGATGTTTGTGCATAGAATGCAGATAGTTCCAGGTGCATGTGGCTCATGGTATATTTGGGTGTAAGCACCTGTGCTTACTGAAGCATTTACTTTACATCTTGTCTACCTAAATAGATGGCTATGACTGTATACCAACACATAAACAAATGTATCATGCAAATATGTAGGACGGAGGAAGGTATCATGAATAATCTGAAATTTTACACCTTAAGGAAATGAAAATTCTTATATTGGTTTCTGAAGCACAGCTGATCTCAAGGCCAATAAAGAGAACTAATTGCAATAAATATTGGAAAAATACCTATCGTAAAATGATTAAAAGAATTGCAGCTCTTTCACCTCTAAGAAGACAACCATATCAAATGCAGAAAACTTAAGTTGTTGTCTGAGATAAACTTTTAGGTATTTAGTTATTTTCCTCAAAAGAATCATGTTAAAAATAGTTAAATTTCAAGCATTTATTTCATTAACTTCAAACTGACATAGGTAAGTTCATATATCTGTGAAGGTATAAGGTAGTTACTGAGTTGAGAACTCTTTGAGGACTAAAATTCTAGCTTACTTTTCTTCGTACTTTCAGTCCTTGGCACTGCATCTGGCACAAAATAGGCACCTACAATACATACCTGTTAAATGAATAAAGGGGATTGGAGATTAAGTGGAGACCAGAATTCTCATGACTTGTACATATGGTTTGGTTTTGAGTTTGATATTTTCTTAAGTAGGCAGCAGATTCTCAAGCACTTTTCATAACTGTTGTTTACTGAAAATGCAGAATACAAAAATATTCATACAATGTGATCATAACCATGTAAAACTAATATAAAGTATACAAAGAAAAATGTCTACAAGGAAATTCACTAAATAGTGGCTTTGTGTTATTACTGTGGATGATATTTTCATTTCTCTTTTTGATATTTTAAACTTTTCATTACAGTATATCAGATATAAGATAATATATGTGATAATATATTCTTTCAGAGTTATGTGATTCAGGATGTAAGCAAAGACCAATGCATTTTTAAATCATTTATTCTCTCTAAAATTGGCCTTTTGCGATTATCTTACATACTCCTTTTGGGGGAACATAAAAATGTTATTAGGTTTGGAGATAGTATCCTTTGTGGAGCTGGTTTATGGAGTGAAATAAATTTATTTGAACACAAAAGTCCATTCTACCGTTTGAAATATTTCTTCTTTTTTCCACAAAGTTGGATGTACTTGGCATATTAGTAGAGATCTCTGTAGTCCACAAATATTTTTTCAGTAATTCCTGTGTGCCAGGTCCTGTGTTAGGCCTTGGTTCCTAAGTTGGCTATTTTCCTATGGTGTTTGGTTTGGCATTTCTCAGCTACAGATGCATACTGAGGGTTGTCATTGTGGACTATAGAAAATGAATGGGTAATTTTCCATATTAGAGTCCCCCAAGGAAAATGTGCCAAGATAGAACCATCAGTCGTATACTGTGAATCCATGCTTAGGGATAGCTTGAGGCATGAATGCTTGTTCTAAAAGCCTTTTACATTTAGTATAGTCATTTGAAATTGTTAAACTCCAATTTTCACTAAAACAAAATGAGCTTTGTGTGTCTTGCAAATTTGACTCAAATTTTAGTTGATGTCTTCACTTTGGGGAATACTTTGATATATGATGCAAGTTCGGTTCTCATTTAGAAACCAATAACTTTAAAGATAATCATTTTTAACATCTTAATTTCTTTAAAACACACAAACACACATATTACCAAATGCATTCTAAAACTTTTATTTTTAAAGTTTCTATCCAGCTGGAACTGGCATAAAACTTGACCAGAAGGGCTGAATTATATCATAGGCCAGGATGAATGCCTCACAGTAGTTCAGAAGTAAAATAATTTAGACTTCATTTCAGACTCCATTTTTTATTTTAGATGTGTTACCAAGGTATTGAAGGACTAAGTGTAGGAAGAAAGAACAGAATAGCCTTCTGATTTAGTAAGCCTTAGATATGACAGTCCATACGTGATCTCTGTATGGATCACTTTCTGCTTGGGAATGTTGAGTAGTATCTCTGATTTGTACTTTAGAGTTTCAATCCTTTTTTTCATATGAAAAACTCAGCAAGAAGTTCTGCTTCCAGCCATGACAGTGTGAGAGCTTTATGAACCTGCTCCTTAATTAAACTGGTTATTTAAAAACAACAACAACAACAGCCATTTAAATTATCTGGAAATAGTCCTAAAAGCATGAAGTCAATGAAGGAACACTTATTCAGGAAAATATACTGAAAGTCAGAAAAGTGAAAGTCTGTGGTATTTAAACTGAGACCTGCTCCCTTTCTTCCCACTCTCAGTGGAGTGAGATGGAAACCCTCCTCCAAACTGAGATCAAACTGAGATACAACATCCCTTGGATCATAGAAAAAGCAAGGGAATTCAGAAAAACATCTATAAAATGTTTTTATAATATTTTCTAAATGTTATAAAACAATTCTGCTTTATCGACTGTGCTAAAGCCTTTGACTCTATGGATCACAACAAACTGTGGAAAATTCTTAAAGAGATGGAAATACCAGACCACCATACCTGCTTCCTCAGAAACCTATTTGCAGGTCAAGAAGCAACAGTTAGAACCCGACATAGAAATACACACTGGTTCAAAATCGGGAAAGGAGTTTGTCAAGGCTGTATATTGTCACTCTGCTTATTTAACTTCTCTGCAGAGTACATCATGCAAAATGCAGACCCAGATGAATCATAAGCTAAAATCAAGATTGCTGGGAGAAATATCAGCAACCTCAGATAAGCAGATAATATCACTCTAATGGCAGAAAGCAAAGAAGAACTAAAGAGCCTCTTAATGAGGATGAAAGATGAGAGTGAAAAAGCTGGCTTAAAACAGCATTCATAAAAGTAAGATCATGGCATCTGGTCCATCACTTCAAGGCAAATAGATGGGGTAAAGTGGAGACAGTGGCGGATTTTATTTTATTGGCTTCCAAACTCACTGTGGATGGTGACTGCAGCCACGAAATTAAAAGACATTTGTTCCTTGGAAGAAAAGCTATGAACAACCTAGGCAGCTTATTAAAAAACAGAGAGACATCACTTTGCCAACAAAGGTCTGTATAGTCAAAGCTATCATTTTTCCAGTAGTCATGCATGGATGTGAGAGTTGGATCATAAGGCTGAACATCGAGGAACTGATGCTTTCTAGTTGTGCTGGAGAAGACTCTTGAGAGTCCCTTGGACAGCAGGGAGATCAAACCAGTCAATCCTAAAGGAAATCAACCCTGACTGTTTATTGGAAGGATAATGCTAAAGCTCCAATACTTTGGCCACCTGATGCGAAGTGCTGACTCATTGGAAAAGACTCTGATGCTGGGAAAGATTGAGGGGCAGGAGGAGAAGGGGATGACAGAGAATGAGATAAGATGGTTAGATGTCATCACTGACTCGATGAACATGAGTTTGAGCAACTCTGGGAGATGGTGAAGGACAGGGAAGCCTGGAGTGCTGCAGTCCATGGGGTTGCAAAGAGTTGGACATGACTTAGTGACTGAACAACAGCAAACTGATAGAGCCAAGATCAGAGCTCCTACTTTCCTCAGTCCTCAGTTGAAAGGCTAACTAACCAGTAGGAACAGGGGTAAGGTCAGCATTTCTCACCCTGCCCCAGCCACATGTCACTGAGACAAAATTCTGGGTGAATTATAGCTGAGAGATGGGATCTCTCTTCTTTCACCCAGTCTCCATTCGTGGGTCATGGGCTCTACCTTGAGTAAGGCAACATTGAGAATACTGGGGCACCAACTGCCCTTGCCCTGGCTGGTGGGACAAACAGATTCCACCTTGGAAGGCAAATTGAGGAGTTTTGGGTCTGCTACTCCCCTGTCTCGTCCAGTTGAACTTTCAAGGAGGTGTCATGAAAGAAGCATGCTGTTGTCTCTGCCCCCAGCATCAGAACCAAGGTTCAGGAATTTTGCCAAGAGAAACAAGCAGACCTTATAACAGTAAGCTCTGAATCTCTCCCCAGAGGGACCAACTTTTTGCAACAAAGTGAAGTTTCTGCCTGAAGATATGGGTTGTGATGAAAGGAGAAGGAGTCGGGAGGAGACTGACATATTGATTGGAGTTATAGGGCTAACCAGACATCTAGCTAGTTTGCTAGAAAGGAAGGAGGAAAGACAGCTGGGAGGAACCTTCCTGTAATTAGAACAAATCTTAAATACTTACCTCAGGAACTGTCTCTTCAAAGGAACTGTAATAAATCGGTTCAGTCTGTAGAGCAATTTATGCCTCAGGACATTGTTGAAGACAATAGATCAATCAATCTGTAGTTAGTGGAGCTTAACAGCTGGGTGTGGTCAGGGAAGAGAAAGTCAAAGAGAGGCCTGCCAAAGCCACTGTCATCCCAGGATGACTGTAGCAGACCAAAGGGTGAGACCCATGAGGAGCTACATCTGCAGGGAGGAGGAGGAAAGTATACTCAATGAAAATAATTCATCCAGTCACTGAGCAAATAAGAAAAATAACAATAGCAAGTCTTGGATGGCATAGGCAATACCCAGTGTTGATGTATTATCTAAAATGTCCGGCTTCAAAAAAAAAACAAAACAAAGCTATGTGAAGAAACAGGAAAGAATGACCTATACACTGGGGAAAAAGCAGGCAGTGGAAACTGCCTGTGAGAACAACCAGAGGGTAGATTTAACAGACAGACTTCAACATATTTATTATAAATATATTCAGAAAGGACTTCCTTGGTGGTCCAGTGGTTAAGACTCTGTGCTTTCACTTGAGGGGGCTTGGGTTTGATCCCTGGTTGGCGGAAGTTCTGCATGCTGTGTGGTGTGGCCAAAACGAAAAAAGAAAAAAATATTCAGAAAAGTAAGGGAAACAATAATTAAAGAAGTAATACAAAATTTGATGACATCACAACAAATGAATATCAATACAAAGATAGAAATGATTAAAAAGAAAAAGAAGAACCAAATGGAAATTTTGGAAGTGAAAAGTATAATAAGGGGAAAAAGATCACTAAAGAGGCCCAATGTTGGGTTCAAACTGTCAGAAGAAAGAATGAGCAAATATGAAGATAAAGCAATAGTGTATACAAGGTAAAGAACAAAGAAAAAAGAATAATGAAAATGAGTGCCTCAGAGAAATATGAGATGATGTTAATATATCAACATACATATAATTGGAGTACCAGAGGAGAGGAGAGAGAAAAGGGAAGAAAAAATATTTGAAGAAATGTCTAAAAACTTCCTAAACTTATTGGAAACAATTTACATATCCAGGAAGCTCAATAATGTCTGAGTAGAATAACCTCCAAAAGATCCATAGACACATCACAATAAAAATGCTAAAATGGAAACACAGTGAGAAAATTTTGAAAGTAGCAAAAGAAAAATGGATCATCACTTACAGAGCAGTCTCAATGAGATACACAGCTGACTCCTCATCAGAAATGTAGGCCTGTGGCTGTGGAATAATGTATTCAAAGAGCTCAAAGAAAAAACCTCAACCAAGAATCTTATATCCAACAGAACTATCTTTTAACATTGCAAGGGAGATAAAAACATTTTTAGATAAATGAAAAAATGAATTTGTTCTAGACCCACCTTGCAAGAAGTACTGTCCTTCAAACAGATAGCAAGTTACCTCAAACAGCGATTTAAATCCACACAAAGAAACAAAAGAGAACTAGTAAAGGTAATTATGTAATTATAAAAGATAATATAAATGCATATTTCTTCTCCTATTCTTTCAAATGATCTTAAAAACAGTTGTATAAAACAATATGTCTATAGTATATTGTTCAGCTAGTAACATACAGAAACATGATATATTTGTCAGAAGTAGCACAAAGGTTGATGAGAGCAAAGCTGTACTGCACTAAGGAAGTGACTCTAGATAATAAAGTCACTATTTGGTTCTAGAGAACCAATAAGGCCAAAATAACAAAAGCTGTAAGTATATACCAGCTGTCCTTTCTCCTCAGTGACTTCAAAAGACAAAATTATATATCAAGTAATCATTTTTGATATGTATAACAATAATGCCACCAAAGAGGGGAAAGAGACAACATCATATAGAAGCAGTGTTTCTACACCTCACTGGAATTAATGTAAATTGAAGCTAATTCTGTTTAGATATATACATATATAAGATATTTAAGTCCTAGAACAGCAACTAAGGAAATGACTCAGAAAATAATTCCATTTTGTAGAAGACTACAAAATGCTGTTGAAAGAAACTAAAGAAGATCTAAGGGCTTCCCTGATGGCTCAGTGGTAAAGAATCTGCCTGCTAATCAATGCAGGAGACACAGATTTGATCCCTGATCTGGGAAGATCCCACATGCTGTGGAGCAACTAAGCCTGTATACCACAACTACTGAGCCTGTGCTCTGGAGCCCAGGAGCCACAACTGCTGAGCCCTGCACACTGCAAGTACTGAGACCTGAATGCCCTAGAGCCCATGCTCCACACCAAGAGAAACCAACACAATGAGAGGCCTATGCATCACAGCTGGAGAATGGGCCCTGCTCCCCACAGCTAGAGAAAAGCCAGTGTAGCAATGAAGACCCACCACAGCCAAACGCAGAGAGTTGGACGGTGAAGAAAGCTGAGCGCTGAAGAATTGATTCTTTTGAACTGTGGTGTTGGAGAAGACTCTTGAGAGTCCCTTGGACTGCAAGAAGATCCAACCAGTCCATCCTAAAGGAGATCAGCCCTGGGTGTTCATTGGAAGGACTGATATTGAAGCTGTAACTCCAATACTTTGGCCACCTCATGCAAAGAGTTGACTCATTGGAAAAGACCCTGATGCTGGGGCGGATTGGGGGCAGGGGGAGAAGGGGACGACAGGATGAGATGGCTGGATGGCATCACTGACTCAACGGACATGGGTTTGGGTAGACTCTGGGAGTTGGTGATGGACAGGGAGGCCTGGCATGCTGCGATTCATGGAGTCGCAAAGAGTCGGACACAACTGAGTGACTGAACTGAACTGAAAAAGAAATTAAAGAAGATGTAAAGAAATGAGAAAACATCCCATGTTCATAGATTGGAAGACTTATGCTCAGATGGCACTACTTCTCATTTTGATCTGTAGGTTTAATGAGATACCTCTTAGAATTCTGGGTGGCTTCTTTGTACAAATTGACAAGCCAGTTCTGAGATTCATATGGAATTGCCGGGGATGCAGAAGAGCCAAAACAATCTTGAAAGGAACAGACCTGGAGAACTTACAACTCCCAACATCAAAACTTATTACAAGGCAACAGTAATCAAGACAGTGAGTACTGACACAAAGATAGATAAACATACATATGGTTGACCTTTAAGCAACTCAAGGTTTAGGGTGCCAATTCCCTGAGCAGTCAAAAACCCATGTGTAACTTTATAGTTGGTCTTTCATATCCACAGTTCTGCATCTGCAGTTTCAACCAACTGTGGATCTTGTTGTATGTATTTACTGGAAAAAAAACCCTGCATATATAGATTTAGATCAGTGGAATAGTATTGAGAGTCCAGAAATAACCAGTGTGTCTGTGATCAACAGATTTTTGGCAAGGGTGACAAGCCATTCAGTGGAGAAAGAATAATATTTTAACAAATGGCACTGAGAAACTTAGCTACATTTAAAAGAATGCATTGAACCTTTACTTCACACCATGTGCAAAATTTAACTCAAGATAGATCAGACCCAAATGTAAGATCTAAAACCATAAAACTCTTACAGGAACATAGGGTAAGTCCTCATGGCCTGCATTTGGGAGTGGATTCTTAGATAGGACACCAAAAACACAAGCAACCAAAGAAAAACCAATAAATTAGACTTCATCAAAGTTAACTTTTGTGCTTATACTATCAAGAAAGTGAAAAGAAAACCCACAGAATGGAAGATAGTATTTGCAAATTGTATGTCTGATAAGAGACTTGTATCTAGGGTATATAAAGAACTCAGTAATAAAAAGATAATTGAATTTTAAAGTGGGCAAAGGATCTGAATATACATTTTTCCAAAGAAGATATACACATAGCCAATCAACATGTGATGCTTAACATCATTAACCATCAAGGAAATGAAAATCAAAACTATAATGAAATACCAGTTTATACTCACTAGTATGGCTAAAATCAAAAAAGTCAGATAGTAAATGTTGACAGGGATGTGAAGAAATCAGAATGCTCATACATTACTGATAGATTACTGCATATAAAATGATGTGGCCACTTTGGAAAATAATCTAAGAGTTCCTCAAAGAATTAAACAGAGTTACTATATGACCCAACAGTTGCACTCCTGCTGCTGCTGCTGCTAAGTCGCATCAGTTGTGTCCGACTCTGTGCCACCCCATAGACGGCAGCCCACCAGGCTCCCCCGTCCCTGGGATTCTCCAGGCAAGGACACTGGAGTGGGTTGCCATTTCCTTCTCCAATGCATGAAAGTGAAAAGGGAAAGTGAAGTCGCTTGGTCGTGTCCGACTCTTCGCGACCCCATGGACTGCAGCCCACCAGGCCCCTCCATCCATGGGATTCTCCAGGCAAGAGTACTGGAGTGGGGTGCCATTGCCTTCTCCGAGTTGCACTCCTAGGTATCTACAAAAAAGAAATGAAGATATGTGTCCACAGGAAACTGTGTACTTGAATATCCACAGCAGTATTATTCATAACAGCCAAAAAATGGAACCAAACCAAATGTCTATCATTTTGTGAATGGATAAATGGAATGTATTATAGCCATACAATAGAATATTACTTATCCATAAAAAAGAATAAAAGTAACTGTTGTAAGTGCTTATAACATGGATGAACCTTGAGCATATTATGCTAAGTGAAAGAAGGAAGACATAAAAGGCCACATAATGTACAATTCCACTCATATGAAATTTCTAATATAGGCAGATCTGTAATAACAGAAAGTAGATCATTTGTTTCCCAGGGGCTAGGGAGAGAGGGGAATGGGGAGTTACTGCTAATGGGTATTGGGGTTTTTTTGAGGGTGATGAAAATGTTTTAAAATTAAACAGTGATGATGGTTGCACAAGTGTGAATATCCTAAAAATCAATGAGCTGTATACTTTAACAGGGTAAATTTATGATATATAAATTATGTATTGATAAAGCTGTTATTAAATAGTACATGCCCATCATTCCAAGCACTATATGAATATTAACATCTTTAATCCTAATAACAAAGCTAATAAATGAGGTACTGTTTTCTTACTTATTTTACAGATGAGGAAACTAAGGCACACAAAGAAATTACTTGCTTAAACTAGTGAAGTAAATTACTTGCCTAAACTTGTGAAGTGGGAGGACATGATTTAAGCCTATGCAGTGTGGTCCACAGCCCTTGTGCTGCACCATACTGCCACTCATTAATAATTGAGTTGACCTGTGGTATAGCTTATGAATTGATTCTGTTTTCTGATTGTAGGCTCCAACTCTCTCCAGAATTTGAGAGTTGTTGCAGAGCATAAACAAAACTTTGACACTGAGTTAAATAAAACCATTGACAGAAAACAGAAGCCCAGGATTTACAGTATGACTGGGTAGGGTAACTAGTGTCAGCCCTCCCATAAGCAGTACAGTACTTGACCCATAGGCATGCTGCACGTGTCTTTTACGATTATTATTTTGCCTAAAATATAGGGTTTTGATTTTTTTTCATCTTAGCAATTAGCTGTTCCTTACACAGTTTGGCCATGTACTAAGGAAAGGGTATAACATGTACATCTTCGGCTGATTGAAAACTCTTAGGACCTGAAAGAGTTCCAGGCTGAACAGACATTTCCAGTTCCCCATTTATAGATGAAAAACTGAGTGGTTGACTTACTTGAGGTTATGAAAAATGAGTGAAGGATCTGGGACTCAAACTAGGTCCTCTGCCTTCTTTCCTGCCTTCAGTGACTGTCATTGCAGGGTGACTCCTCAGGAACTTACAGTATAGTAAGGGACCCAGGATATCTTCCAGGACAGTGATTCCTTCTAAGGTCTCTTGTGCTGAGGGTAATCAACCAGAATCTGACTGAATACTTTCAGTAATGGGATCTCCACAGCAGCCACTTTGCTGTTAGATAACTTTGTTAGAGAGCTTTTACTTGTATGAACTCTACATCTGCTTTAATTGATCCTCCTGCTTTATCCCTCTCTGCCTCTGCCTTTGTCCATCACTTAGCTTGTCTTCTACCTTCTTTCCCCTGCTCCATCTCTTTCATTTTTTCCCCTACTTATTACCTAGCATTCATAGTTATCAAGAAGCTTTTTCTAGCTAAATTCTCAATATGTAGTTTATTCCTTTAATCTTTAATACACAACTTAAATTGCTATGCATTGAAATACATTTACAGTCCTTATTCATTTTACATATGTTCAGTCTCCATAGTATTATAAGTAACTTGAGTTATGTGCTTTTATAGCTCCCTAACCCCAACTCAACCTTTTGTCGCTTGGTTAGTATTTATTTCTCTTGAGTAGTTTGCATGTACTTGAATTTTAAATTGAGAGCATTTTAAGTTACATGCCTGTTATCAGGCCTGTGTGCGCAAGTGCTCAGCAATGAACTCCATAGATTCTAAATGGATACTACAGAATCTATAAAACTAATACAAAATTGCCATGTTATAACATCAGCACTTACCTTTTCAAGTGGCTTTGGTATTAAATGGAAAATACAGATAAAAATTTCCTAGCCCTATTGTGCTTGTGCAGAGTGTGCCTATTAATATTACTTGATCTGCTCGTTCATCTGGCCATCTTTATGAGGTAATGTGCATAAGTCTCTATTCTATCCCAAGCACTGTGCTAGAGATTTTCAAATATAATCATCTCATTTAATATTTATAAGCCCTAGATGTTATTCCTCTTTATAGAGATGAGGAAATTAGGCACAGTGACAAAAAAATTTGCTAAGATCATATAGCTATAAGCTAGTGTTTAAACCTAGGTGCTTTCCTTACTTCAGTTGTACTGTTTCCTAATAAATAACCTGTGAGATTTCTTACTCCTTACAATACATTGTCTCAGATGCTGTTCATGTTAAATAATATATAATATTAATAATATAGATTTTTCATAATAACTTTGTGAAATAGATACATTTATATCTTACACATGATGAAATTTAGCTTCAGGTAGAATAAATAAATTGCTCCAGATCCAAATTCAAAAAATAATAGAACTAGGAATTAGAAAAAACCCAAAATGTTTCTGTGCTTTTTTTCTGCTACACCACTCGTGTGTTCTTGTGCCTTTAAAGACCTCTAACATCACAGCTGTCTCATTGAAACAACTTTACTCTTGTCCTTATTCTCGGCTGTCTTAGTCTGCTCGTGCTACCATGACAAAATACCAAAAACTGGGTTGCATAAGCAAAACAAATTTATGCCTCACAGTTTTGGAGGCTAGAAATCAAAGATCAAGGTGCTGGTAAGGTAGATTTCCTTCTGAGACCTCTTCTCTTGGCTGATAGTCACCTGCTCTCTGACTGTGTACTCATTTGACCTCCTCTTTGTGCAGAGAAGGAAGCGAGTGGGGAATGAGTGAGCCAGCCCTCTGGTGTCTCTTGTAAAAAGGATACTATTCGCATAAGACCAAGTCCTCTCCTTCATGACCCCATCTAACCTTAATAACCTTCTCAAAGCCCCATCTCCAAGTACCATCACACTGGGGTTAGAACATCAACATATGAATTTAATGGGAATACAAATATTTAGTCCATAACTTCAACTTACCATCAGAGCCCCTGATTATCTTCTATAGAGGCCTGGGTAACTAGAGCTGACATCTAGGGATTTAGAGTATTTCAGAGTGAAGAGGTGAGCCTTGTGGAGTAGATGACACAGGAGACAAAGAAATTCCAGAGAAACTTTATATAGGTAACACTTTGATATACTGAAAAAGACAATAAGCTGTAGAGATCCATAGGATGAGAATCTGTACCAGCCACCAAGATATAGAGTATATGTTGTGACGGAATGTACATCTTCCAGCTTTGTTAGTGTGCTTTTACATAATCAAACTATGACTTGGCTGAGAACTCAGTAAAGATTAAATGTGATTATGTTCCCTTATTTGGCAAACTAAAATGCAACAAATGATAATGCTCCTGTATTTGTCAGTATATTAACTTAAAATACTAAAATATGTTTTGTGTAGGTAGTGAAGAAGAGCATTTTCTGAAAAATAAAGACTCTTGCTTAAGTAGCAAGAAAACCAGAGTTGGCTGGTACTGTATTGAAGAGAAATTAAAAGTTTTGACATGCCCATTTCTGCCCTCAGTCAAAAAGGGAAAGGCAGCTGATTGGTTTTTAAGTTTTCATTTACACCTAAGCTATTTTTCCCATCTGTTAATGAACTCTTGATGATGCATCATGTCTTTCTCAGGATTGCTAATTAGCAAAGAAACTTGAGCCAAACTTACATAATTGTTGTTACTATGAACTCTCAGTCTTTTGGCAGGATCACCATGATATAGAACATAGCCAGAAGGATTGTATTAATGAAAAAAACAAGTACATGTGCAAGAAGGGGAGCTAAAGGTGAAATTAAGGAAGTGAGATAAAAACTTCATTCACAAGGACAGTATCCATTAACTAAAAAGTGATAATTACTATTGCCTCCCATAGTAAAAGTAGGAAAAAAAAACAAAACCCAAAGTGTATAGGTATCATACCATATTAAACTAAATGTAATTGAAACCAGCTTCATGGGCATTTATTTAGAAAATCTCATCTTTTGCTTTTTATAAAGAGATTTCAAATTTGACCTCCAGAATCCTCTCTAACCTTTCTTAGAAGCACAGTGTAGAATCCTGGCAGTAAGTCATTAATTGTTTAATGTTTCTGTAAAATACTATTTTTTAATAGGTCTGTCTTCTGGCAGTGACAGCATTGTTCCAACTATTGATTATAATAAGCTTATTTTAGAATTTAATACATCTCTTTCTGTCTTGTGCATGTGCATCTGTGTACGCGCACGTGCATGCACACACACACACTGTGCACACATTGCTGTGCACAGAGGACAAAAGTTTAGAACTATCAGATTTAGGTGGCTGACCTTCAGCTCCAGTTAAGAACTAAAATTAGATCTCTGTGGAATATATATCCAGTGACATCCATCAGAGAAGAGTGTAGGCATAACCTGAGAAGCCAGGGAGGCATCATTCAAGGGACTTTGCCTTAGCTACAAACTCGTTTCCCATTTGAATTTTTATCTTAAAAATTCATGTGACTTTTTGTATTGTGAGTTGTAACGTATTTGTTTATTTTCATGTAGAAACACTTCCCTACTTGCACCCTTGATAAATCTTTTAGTAAAACAGTAGTTAAGGAGGATGCACAAGGATTGTCCTGTGACTTTAAGTATCTCTGGCACTATGCCAAATCTCCCAGATGAATGTGCCTATTTTAAGAGCAGGGTCCTATCCCATCACTATAGGAACACTGGTTGATTACAGTGAGAGCATAAATCAAGCATGTGGCTAACATTGCAGACATAATGGACAAGAAGGTGGGGGTGGCATGGGGAATCCACTCTTACTAAAGAGAAAGTATTTAATTCTATTAAGGAGAATGGATAGGTATTTCAACACACAATAGAAGACCAAAAACAGTAAATAATAACAGCCATGTTTAAGGACTTGTCTGTTTAAGGAGGGAAAAGAAATCAGTCCTCAGTAATTCCTTTCACAGACCTAGCTTATCCCAGAATTGCTTTGAATGTTGTAACACTCATTTTTATTTATTTTGTCACCAGATACCAGTAGAATGAAAAGAGAGTAGGACTGAGAGTCAAATAATAATCAGTCCCCTTTTCTGTTATAGCTTTCTGTGCTGCTTAAGCAAATCGTTTAGCTTCCTTGAGAGTCAGCTTTCATTATCTATAAAATAAATCCCCTGATCCTGAGTATGGGCTTCCTGATTGGCTCAGTGGGTAAAGAATCCACCTGCAATGCAGGAGATACAGGTTCCATTCTTGGGTTGGGAAGATCCCCTGGAGAAGGGCATGGTCACCCACTCCATTGTTCTTACCTGGAGAATCCCATGGACAGAGGAGCCTGGTGGGCTTCAGTCCAGAGGGTCTCAAAGAGTTGGACATGACTGAGCACACACACACAATCCTGAATATATTATTAAGTATTATTTTCTAAAAGGATTCTATGGTCAAATAAATAAAGGAAGTATCTGCTTAAAAAACATGTTTCTTTTCCATAGTTCATCTGAGAATCTTTAATATTTTAATAAGCCTTATAAATTTCCCAGATTTATTCTTTAACAAAACCCATTTTTTTAATAGAACCTTTTGCACTGCTAGTGTTTATTGATATTAAGTAGTCATTATAGCCCTTTATAACTCTTAATATTCTGATTCTGGAAATTATACTCATTTTGTTTGGCTCTTCGACTGTTTTCTGGCCTGTAGTTATCATAGGGTTACTGCCAAGTTGAACTCACTGCCTCTGCTGTGTGTGTACTCTGCCCCTCTTTCCAAGTTGAACTGGAAAGTTATTGCATTTTCCTGTTTCTTATAAATAAAACAGACATTAGTTTAGTCCTTGTCTTTTGTAGTGTTCACTTTCTCTGTTCACTGCCATTTCATTTTTGATTTGGTTGTTCAGTCATTGGCCCATTTTTAGAGGTCTTGTTCTTAGAAATGTACAACTTTGTCTCTTACTGCGTACCATCCTCTCATTTAATAAGCAGCACTGTAATATATAGGGTATATCCCCATTTCACATGTAATGAACCTTATGCTCAGAAAAAAACAAATAACTTGCCCAGATCTCACAGGTAATAAAATAGCAAAGTGAAGTCTCTCTGACTTGGCAACTCAAATTCTCTATTATGGCATATACATTATAGTTATAGTGGTAAATAACATTTGTTGAGTATTTTATTCTAAGGCAGCATATACATATTATCTTATTTAATTCCCCTAATACCCCTATGAAGTAGATACTATCATTCCCATTTTATCTTGAATTTAGTAAACAGACATTTGGCGAATTGTTAATGAATGGATAAATAGATGAACAAATGAATATACAAACCAACCACGGCACAACCAGGCCAAGTTGGTCTGAGTCTTGGTATTAGATATAGAGTAGTTGCTTAGTCATTGGAAGTGTTAATTGCTCAGTCATGTCTGACTCTTTGTGACCACATGGACTATAGCCCACCAGGCTCCTCTGTCCAGGCAAGAATACTGGAGTGGGTAGCCATTCCCTTCTCCAAGGGATCTTCCCAACCCAGGGATCAAGCCCACACTCCTGAATTAAAGGCAGATTCTTTACCATCTGAGCCACCAGGGAGGTACAATATCACTTATGTTATTTACGGAATGATGGTATAAGAGGTTCTATATGGGGCTTCATTGGGACATCGTATTTCAAAGGTACATTCTTATTTAAATCTAAAGCCAAGTTGTTGCAACAAAGAGACCCCCAATGAAGAAGTGATTTAAGGAATATGGGCATTTATTACCTTTCCAAATAACGGTTCATAAGTGATCAAGCATGCAGGTGAGTAGCTCTGCTCCATGTGTTGATTCAGTGACCTAGCTTCTTTACAGGTTTGTCAAGTCATATCTTTGCCATTGAACATTGGCTTAGCCTATACTGGGCTGCCACTTCCAGGTTCTGGGCTGCAGAAGGGGACAAGAAAGGGGAGAAGGCATGCCCACTATTGTAATGACCCAAACCTGAAAACATGTCCTCATACATTCCATTGGCAAGAGTTCAGTCATATGGCCATGAAGAAGAGCTGAGGAGTGTAGTGTAACCAGGCAGCCATGAAACTTGCCACAGTTCTCTTACTGTTTAAAAAGGGAGGATGGATTTTGATGGACATCTATCACTTTTTACCACAGTGCCTAATAATTAAAGCCTTAATAAGTTCCCTGGTGGCTCAGTGGTAAAGAATCGACCTGCCAAGGAGAAAACATGGGTTCAGCCCCTGGGTCTAGAAGATCCCCTGAAGAAGGAAATGGCAACCCACTCTAGTATTCTTAGCTGGAAAATTCCATGGACAGAGAGAGGAGCCTGGCGGGCTACAGTCTATGGGGTTGTAAAAGAGTTGGGCATGATTTAGTGACTGAGCAACAAAAACAAAGTCTGTTTATGAGGCATTATAGTATTTCCTCATTACTCTGGGATCTGAGTTAATTTTACTGCCTTCATTATATATTTGAAGAAAATATGGGATAAAATGCATTCTTTAGAGCGGTGCCTTCACATTATTTGTGATGAAGGACCAAGTTTTTTGCTTATTTGTTTCTTAATTTTCCTCTAATTTGTCATAGACCAGTAGTTTTGAAAGTACAATAAAAATGAATCATTAAAGAAATAATTACATTCTTGGATAGCAAAGTCAAATCACTATAACGGTTTCTGAATACATATTCTCAACTTTTTATGTGCTTAGTCAAACTCAGTTGTGTCTGACTCTGTGACCCCATGGACTGTAGCCCACCACGTTCCTCTGTCCATGAGGATCTCCAGGCAAGAATACTGGAGTGGGTTGCCATGCCCTCCTCCAGGAGATTGTCCCAACCCAGGAATCAAACCCAGGTCTTCCTCATTGCGGGCAGATTCTGTACTGTCTGAGCCACCAGGGAAGTCTAAGAATACTGGAGTGGATAGCCTGTCCTTTCTCCAGCAGAACTTCTCAACCCAGGAGTCAAACCGGGGTCTCCTGCATTGCAGGTGGATTCTTTACCAGCTGAGCTACCAGGGATGGTCTGATAACAAACAGTTTGTGAACTGGCACCAATCTGCAGACACTTTTGAGTAGTAATATTTGTCTCAAAAAGTATTTTCTTGCTACCTCTTTGGGGTTGCCAGAGTTTAATAGACTAACTATGATGTCTATATTATAAGCAAAGACATTTTCTTTGTATATATAAAACTTCACTTTTCTCTTTTACAAATATTTTTAGAAATCAGCTTTTAGGACAGCATATAAATCATGATGGATTCATTATTTGAATGCTCATATACATGTCATAGCCTGTTTTGCTTGTTTCATAATTGAAGTTAAAGCTAATCCTGGTTTTACAGATTAATAGTGAAAAGCTTACCATTCTGGAGCTGGAAGAAGAGTCTTGATGCACGATATAGAGGAAGAAGAAAATCTAATAAAGTGCTTGTTATGTCCCAGAGACTCACAACACCCCTCTGAGATATAAGTGATATTATTCCCATTTTACAAATGAGAAAGTGAGGCTCACAGAAGTAAAAAAAAAAAATGTCTGAATCATAGTGGTAAAGCTGGCTGTTAAATCCAGGTTTTTCTGATTTAAAAGCCTCTATAGTACATTTTCTTCTCTCATAAAAGAATGATGTCCTTTCTACCTTCAGAGAGCTTTTAGTAGCTAAGGCAAACTCATAAAAAAAACCAGGATTTTAGCAACCAATGATTGCTACAAATTTTGGTATGGGCATTACTTGGAGAGGAAGAACGTTGGGGGCTGAAGTAGTAAGGAAAAACTTTATATCAAAAGTTAATTTTAAGCTTAGTTTTGGAGAATGGATAAAACTTAAATAGTCAAAGAAGGAGAAGGACTGGATGCATATAAAAGGAAGATGGCAAGAAAGCAAAAAAAAAAAAAAAAACTCTACATGAAATAAATATAATTAGAGAGGAGGGTTTGATAGGGGAGCAGTATGAAAGAGAAGACTCAAAATGCAGGTTGGAGGATCATAAATGCTAAGCTGAGGATTTGAGATCTTTACCTTATAACAGTATATAAATGATAACCAGTACTGAACACTTAATGCTTTCCAAGCACTGTTCTAAGTACTCTACATACGTGATTGCATTTAGTAACTTTCCAAGATCACACCATTAGAAGACAGTAGTCAGCCTTTAAACACAAATTTAAATCCAGAACCCCTGCCCTTAATCACAGCACTGTTCTAGTTCTGGAGTCTATGATAAGTTGAACAAGTTTCAGGCCTAGGACCACTGATCTTAAACAAGTAATACACTTTACACCTCAAGTGATTTTTAACGTTTACGAAAAGTAATGTGACCAGATAATGACATACCATCCCTATTCCTGCCACCCTGATACGTCTTTAGGACAGTTGAGAAGTTACGGTGTTTGTGCTAATGGCTTTCAGCTCTGCCTACTTTTCTGTGCTTATCTGGTCAGTTACTCTCAGTTAACCCCTGGTCCCCAACATCCAAGTTATATCAGTCCATTGTTAGTTGTAGTTCATTCGTTCCTAGAATGTGGCTCATGAACTGACAGCAACAGCATCAACTGGGAACTTGTTAAGAGTCCCAATTCTGGCCTCATTCCAGACCAATTAAATCAGAAACTCTGATTCAATCTGTGTTTCAACAACCCTCACCTAGAGATTATGATACTAAGTGAAATAAGTCCAAAAGAGAATGACAAATACCATATGATATCACTTATATGTGGAATCTAAAATACGACACAAGTGAACACATCTATGAAACAAACAGACTCAGACATAGAGAACAGACTTATGGTTCGCCATGGAGGAGGGTGAGTAGGAAAGCGAAGGACTGAGAGTTTGGGACAAACTGTTATATATGGATGGATAAACAACAAGGCCCTGTTATATGGCACAGAGTCCTATAGTCAGTATCCTGTGATACGGAAGAGAATATGCAAAAGAATATATACGTATATATGTATAATTGAATCACTTTGCTGTACTGTAGATATTAACACAAGACTGTAAATCAACTCTACTTCAATAAAATTAACAACAACAACAACAAATAATTCTTTAAGAGATTATGATGCATGCTGAAAACCATTACTATAGTATACTCTTGGGTTTCCATTTGGGAGCAAGCTATCAAAAATTTTTTGACAAAACCTGGTATCAACATTGAGAATCTCAATCTTCAGTCTCTGCTGCTGGGTCTTGCAGTCTAACTTTATAGAAATAGCCATGGCTACTAAGCTAGTGGGGGTTCCCAGATGGCTCAGTGGTAAAGAATCCACCTGCCAATACAGGAGATGTGGGTTCAATCCCTGGGTTGGGAACATCCCCTGGAGAAGGAAATGGCAAGCCACTTCAGTGTTCTTGCTGGGATAATACCATGCACAGTAGGCTACAGTTCATGGGGTTGCAAAGAATCTGACACGACTGAGCACGCGCACTGCAACCTAATGAGCGTTTTAAAAGGGCTTTTTGTCAGCCTCTCTGAAGTAATTATACTTTATGAGCATACCTAAGCTTTGCTTTATGACTTTAGTTCATTCCTGAAAACCTTACCTCTTAGTGAAAAGATTTTAAAGCAGAAGATATTTCCATCAATTTTAATGGAAAAAAATTATGTGTTTCATGGTTATCTAAGATACCAAAATAGTTTTCAGATTAAAAAATATATCAGTTGAACCATGATAACAAGTTTGTATAAATAAATACCTAGAAAGTTAATAAAAAGTTTGTACTTAAAATGTTATGTAATGATGATTTATTATACTTGCAAAAAGAGGAAGAGAAGACTTGATAGTGAGAGATGGCTGGTGGTGGAGGAATACAAAGGAATTATTCTTTGGAAGGGGTTGGAGAGTCAGGTAGTAAACTTTAAAGCAGATAATCTTTGGGAGTATGTGGGTATCTTGCATTTAAAAACAGCTACAGCACACCTGGGCCTGCCAGTGGGATACAGATGAAAGGAGTGAGATGCCCCAACATCCATCTCACTCTCCAAGGAACTACATGCTTGTTGAAACTAAGTGCTGTATAGGAGAGCAGAGGGAGCAGCTGGGGAATCTTTTAGACCCTTCAGTCTTCAAATTAAACCTTAGGAAATGAGTGGGGTCCTGGCTGGTGGAAATGGGGACAGGGTAGGCCATGCTGAGGTAATGGTGGGAGAAGGTTCAGGACATATTGTCAGGGGACTGGGAGTCTGTTTGGAGCACTTGGAAAGGAAAGAAAAGGGAGGGTGTATGTGTGTGACAGAGATATAGGAAAGGGGACACTGAGCTTATTTCAGCTGCATTCTGTGGGCAACAGGGAGCTATGGAAAGCATTTGAAGAGAGCAAGGCATGTTTTTGAAGGAGTAAAATCAACTGAAAAAAAATAGTTATAGCACAGGAAAATACCATTAAGGCAAAATAAAGAAATGAGTACTTTTGAAACAGAAGTCGTGCATGCACTCAACAGATGGGGGAATCATAAGGATTGCTACCTCTTCAGTGTTCTTGCTTGTTCAAATGCAAAGAAAAACTTCTGATTCATCCAAATGCGGTACATGGTTTAATTTTTCTTTATAATATTCTCTAAATAGAAATGATTGTATTGAGTAGAGCAATGAATGTGTCTGTTAAATATCACTTCTTATATTTTAATACAAAAAAGGGAGGGGTTCATTGTCCAAGAAGTGGTATTCCTTTTCAAGAGACATTATAACAGAAAGCTACCTAACACTTGTCATGTGAGGCAAGTCTGTGATGAGAAATGACATGTCTAAAAACAACTGATTGAAAACTATGCTTGAAACAGTCTCGGTTGTGGATTTCCTGCAAGCCTTCAGGTGAGGCAGTTTTTAACTCTAAATTTTGTAGACCTCTCTGATCTCTTTTATGTAGCCTTCTTATGTCCCAGAGTTTTAACAGTCCATTTGGTTTATAGCCTTGGCTATTTGTATTCATACTTTGCTCTTTTTCTTTCTTGAATCTGACAGTGGAGGAAGAAAGAAGTCATTCCTACCCACAGACTTGGAGTGGGGGAGGGGGCGCACTACGGGGGCGGGGGGAAGATTTTATTGTTGTTTTTGGTTTAGAAAGAAAAGAACTAAAGATTTCTGTGTTTTGCTAGATATGTAGAACTCCAAATTCACGTATATAATATTTTATAATACCTTATTTATTATGTATTTCTTAAATAGGAATGTAGATAATTCCTTCTTGGTTAAAATTATATGGGAGCAAAGGTTATTTAACTCCACCACCCAGGAATATAGCACATAGGAAACTGTGTAAAAGATATTTTTTTCTTTGTCTTGGATGTGAAAAATCTGAAATTGGAGAAATTTTCCTATTTTATATATTTTTAATAATGGGCATATTATACTTTCCTCTATCCCAAAACAGCATTCACAAAAAAAATGCTTTCATGATGATATTAAAATATTAAGTGGAAGTCCCTTCTAGTTGATCAGGTATGTTAAGGGATAGAGTTAACAATGTAGTGAAGTTTTTTTTAGCTTGCTTGGTTAATTTCTTTTCCACCTCCATCTAGAGAACATAGTACATTTAAAATTGACGTTTCCATAGCTGTTTGACTCAGATGTGCTGAGAAGATGCACATGGCCTAAAATTTCTGCCAAGATCATAATTCTTGACCCACAGATAGCCTCTTTCAGTTAAAGTCCGATGACAGTAATAGAAACTTTGTAAAACCTTGTATTGGTCATAGTTGTTGCTTTTGTTTTTATAAAATGTAATGGGTATAGAAATGGTTGGCAGTGGAATGGTTATACTTGCTGCTCCTCATACAAGGTTTGAGGTTCAGAGACCCAGATCTGCAGTTTATGGAGAAGAAAACTGGACATTGACTTTTAAGAGAATTATCAGTGGTTCTTAAATTTGGCAATGACAGAAAAAACCTTTTCAAAAAATTCAAGGTAGAGTACACTTTGGTTCCAAATAAAGCTGAAACTCCAGTACTTTGGCCACCTCATGCGAAGAGCTGACTTATTGGAAAAGACTCTGATGCTGGGAGGGATTGGGGGCAGGAGGAGAAGGGGACGACAGAGGATGAGATGGTTGGATGGCATCACTGACTCGATGGACATGAGTCTGAGTGAACTCCGGGAGTTGGTGATGGACAGGGAGGCCTGGCGTGCTGCAATTCATGGGGTCGCAAAGAGTCGGACACGACTGAGCAACTGAACTGAACTGAATTGAACTGAAAGAATTGTTTCTGAGATAGTGGTAGCAAGATTTGGAACCAGGACTACAAGTATATTTGTGTAATCTGTGCCCTACTCCAAGAGAAAAGGAAAGCTAAGATCCTGCCCACAGTCTGAGCTTCCCAAGCCATATGTCCTGGCACAGGGCTGCATGGAGGAAGAGGGCTTTTTTTGTAATTTGACCACCCAGTAGGAACACTTTCTGCAGTTAGTGTGGAGAGGGGCACCTTTTTGCAATTGACTGAAAGGAATCATATATGCTAGCTGAGCCCTCTTTGGAACCCAGTACTTGGAATAATTGTTAGCAGTGTTGTCAGCAAAAGATCTTCTCTGGGGTCATTTGATAATTAAATGTTATTACATATTAGCTAAAGAGAGTTCTAAGGTTTATATAACATGGGACTACTGCCCATAGTACTATAAACTGAGAAAACATTATCAAGGCTGAAACTAGGCATAAATGAAGGCTTCTTTAAGTCTTTTTGTAAGAGCCTATACTTGTGGCCAAATGTGAACCAGTTCTCAAGGCATTAATTTTTATTTCCAGGAGGGGAATAGCTATGATTCAGATGCTTACCTTCCATCCTCATAGTATATGTAGTCTGATATTAAAAATTCTTAAGAACAAACTTATATAAGATATTTGTAACTCATCTGTATAAAGTCACTAATTCTCTTTTAAACTAAGAATATTAGGCTGGAAGTTAGGAAACCCATACTCTAACTGTTGCTACCCTACTAATTCATTCTGGCCTCATACAAGTAGCTTAACCTTTCTGGCCCTCAATTTCCAAATCTGTAAAGTGAAAGAAGTGCACCAAATATAAGATCTCTTTCAGTTCTAACATTCTGTGACTAAAAAAGTAAAAATCTTTTCTAACCAGATCTTGAACTGCAATTTAATACACTGATAGAGAAACAGTCCATTTTAAATCACTTAAGCCAAATAACCATATTTTTCATACTCATTCTTGTTTTTCAGAAACTCTGTGAAGGCATATTTAAAGTCCTTTTAAAGGACATCCCAACAACATGTCAAGTGTCCTGCCTGGAAGTTCTCCGCATTCTCTCCAGAGACAAAAAGGTTTTAGTTCCTGTAACAACCAAGGAAAATATGCAGATACTGCTGCGACTAGCCAAGCTAAATGAGTCGGATGATTCTTTGGAGAAGGTGTCAGAGTTCCCAGTTATTGTGGAGTCATTAAAATGTCTTTGTAACATAGTGTTCAACAGTCAGATGGCACAGCAGCTCAGTCTGGAACTTAACCTTGCTGCAAAGCTCTGTAACCTCCTCAGAAAGTGCAAGGACCGAAAGTTTATCAGTGACATTAAGTGCTTTGACTTGCGCTTGCTCTTCGTCCTGTCACTTTTGCACACCGACATCAGGTCACAATTGCGCTATGAGCTCCAAGGACTACCGCTGCTAACCCAGATCTTGGAAAGTGCCTTTAGCATCAAGTGGACCGATGAATATGAATCGGCCATAGACCATAATGGACCTCCTCTCTCACCTCAGGAGACAGACTGTGCTATTGAGGCCCTTAAAGCTCTCTTCAATGTGACGGTAGACAGTTGGAAGGTGCATAAAGAGGTAAGGTCAGGAAGAGTATTCTCATCTGCTTGGAATTTCATTGATTTGGGAGCTGCCTGAAACAAAGGAATGCTAAACAGGGAAATGGAGGAAGTTTCCAATTCCCTCATTAATCAGTTATATGAGTCAGGATACATTTCTTAACCATTTATAACTCTTATTCTTTCCATCTGTGTGACACTTATCAGAAGAATAGGGTGAAGATGGACTGCTGTTTTGTAAGATGCCAAGTATAGTTCCTTTTCTGAGTTGTACTATCATGTGTCTTTTTTTTTTTTAAGAGCCTCTTTCAGAAACAAGGTTTAAATTATTATAAGAGTTGATGGGAAACAAAACAGTGATTCATAAAGGTATAGGCATGTTCATTGCCTGCTATTTTAAAGAAACATTAAGATATTTAGGCCAGTTGAAATCAGTCAGTCAGAATGGATGTCTGCTCAGAAGAGTAAAAGACACTGTGTTTATCACCTGTCATACCAGTCTCCTGATGTGTTACTCTATCAGAAGTGTAGGATACAGCTAGGATATATGCTGATACACAGTCCTAGAAAACCAGTATAATTACACCAGAATATGGGAAGGTTATTTTAAACCACTTGATTTATTTCTAGACTAAGATCCTTTTCTGTGGCTTGGACCATCCAGCAACCCAAAGTGAGGCAGATTCGATAGTTTATATTTGAGTACCACAAGAACAATATGCTAAATGAGAAGATTAGTTTAAGAAAGTCAACAATTTTCAGTGAAGAGGACAAACCTTTTCCCTTGCTTCTACAATCTTAACATTTCACATTTACCCTCTCTCTTTAACCTTAAGTAACTCATAAAATTTAGTCTCTTTCTTAAAAAAAGAAAGAAAAGAAGTGTTTTGGTGCCAGAGCAAATTATCTTTTTTGACAGTTGACTTTAAGACTTAAGTTAACATTTTCCCGTGTCCATTTGAGGCAGTTCTCACCATGAATAAAGATCTGTTTTTGCCAGCACCTTACTTTGAAAGGATTATCTCAGTGTGGTGCTATAGTAGCAGTATGCAGGCATCTGAGTTTTAAAGTGCAAATAGGTCTATATTTTGAAACCAAATATTTGAAGATCAGTCCTAACAGCTGTTTTAGATGACTGTAGTATGGTTAGTTTTTCCTGGGACTTGGCAGAAAAAGATGCAGAAAGCCCACATGCTCCATTTGTGCTTTGAAACCAAATATTTGGAAGTATTTAAAATGTTATGTCTCTATGCTTATTTGGTACCTTCTATGGTTATTTTTCTTACACTGTTTGCTTTGGTGTTTTTAAGTTCTCCATTTAGTTGCAAGAGCCTTTCTGAGACTGTTGGTTTGCCATTGTTGGAGCCCCTGTTTTTTAAATTGTGTCCAAAATAGTAGCTCAGACCCTTTCAGATTCCTGACAGAAAGGATTTATAGTTCAGCGGCTGCACATCAGCATATGTATGGAATGATGTGTAATAAATAACAGTATACTGAAATTGGCCCTAATTAGTGTGCTTCAGTTATAATTAATAGCAGGGCTGGAAGAGGCTTTCGAAAATGTTGAAGTGCCAAATGCTTACTCTGTATTATAGAATGTTTATTTTTCAAAAGATACATGATAAAGGATCAGTAGTCCTGAAGTGGACATCTCAACAAACCCCTGTGAGTCATGGATCTCTTGATACAACCTGTGTAAAATGTACCTAGTTAATATGCCTCTGGGCTATTTTGAAGTTATCAGAAGTTGTAAACAGTATTGACAACAGAGTCTTGACTATGGAAAAGGTTGGGCTTCCCAGGTGGCGCTAGTGGTGAAGAACCCACCTGCCAATTCAGGAGACTTAAGAGACCCAGATTTGATACCTGGGTCAGGAAGATCCCCTGGAGGAGGGCATGGAGACCCACTCTAGTATTCTTGCCTGGAGAATTGGACTACTAGTGGGCTACAGTCCATAGGTTGCAAAGAGTTGGACACAACTGAAGCAACTTCATACTCATGCACACATGCGTGGGAAAGGTTAGTTTAAACCATTTGAGTCTCCATAAGTCTCTAAATTCAAATTTTAGCAAGCATTTAGTCAGTCAACAAATATTTATGAACAATTGCCAGGTATTACCCAGGCGTTGTGAAATATATTGGTGAAGAGTACAGATAGTCTCTTCAAACTTCAGTTCTATTGGTGAGACAGATAATTAGTAAACAAATATGTAATTTGAATTGTGTTAAGTGCTAGGAAAGAAACAGTACAATGATGAAGAATATTTACTACAGTTAGAGAAGACCTCTGAAAGTCTCTCCTGAGATCTGAAGACTGAGAATGATTCGGCCTTCTAAAGAATGAGGGGAGGAAACCTTTCTCCAAGATTGAACAGCATGTGAAGAGACACAGAAATCAGAGTATAGAGTACTTTTTATTGAGGTGTCTACAACTTGACTGTGATGCTCTGGATGTGGCCAACAAAATTGGGATCATCCAAACTGAGTTGGGCTTCCCTGGTGGCTCAGACAGTAAAGAATCTGCCTGTAATGCAGGAGACCTAGGTTTGATTGCTGGGTCAGGAAGATCCTCTGGAGGAGGATGTATTACTGGCAACCCATTCCAGTATTCTTGCCTGGAGAATTCCATGAACAGAGGAGCCTGGCAGGCTACCCATGACAACTTGGCATAAAGAAAATCTATAGTAAGGGTGCAGAGAAACTCTTCCTCTTGTCAGGAAGAGTTCATTTACCTGAATTTTAATATCTACTTGATTGTCAGATTAAAGACATCTTTCTCCAGGTGAGCAATCATCTAAAGAATTGTTAACACTTTAAAATACCAACTGAAATAAAGGGATATGGAAAGCTGACTGTATGGAAGAATCCAACTTTAAAATACAGATTTAAAAATAATATTTTCCTTATTCTGAAAGGGAATTCTTGCTAAATAATACTGCAGAGATCTAAGGGAAAAAACATGAGCAAGAAGAAAGTACAAATTATCTGTAAATCTACCACTCAGAGATAAGCCTTATTTGCATTTTGCTGTATATCTTTCTAACCATTCTTTGTTGTATAATATATAAACATATATATATATATTTTTTTTACAAAAATGCAGTCATTTTATCATCTTGCTTTTTTTCTTTTCCACAATAAATGTTCTTGAAGAGTAGTAGATTACATGATGTGTTCCTTGAAGCCATAAAGTTCCTAGGAGTGACCTCTGAGGTTGAGTGGACAGTGTTTCAGGTTCCCACCCTTTCTTTAAAAAAAGCACCTTTGATTGTTGCTGTTGCTATTGTTATTTCTTTAAATTTAGGCTGTAACTAGATTTCATTTGGGATATAGAGTTCTGCATCCAAAAAAAATAAATTTTAATAACCACTTTCTTCTCATGTTTGTTAAAGATAATAAATCTTTATGAAAGAACAAAAGTGAAAGTTGCTCAGTCATGTCCGACTCTTTGTGACCCCGTGGACTATACAGTTCATGGAATTCTCCAGGCCAGAATACTGAAGTGGGTAGCCTTTCCCTTCTCCAGGGGATGTTCCCAACCCAGGGATTGAACCCAGGTCTCCTGCATTACAGGAGGATTCTTTACCAGCTGAGCCACCAGGGAAGCCCTTATGAAAGAACACTCATAAGTATATGTGTAAAAATACTTAAAAGTATTCCTTCATAAGGATCCATCAACCTTTAACAAATGCCCTATGTGTAAGAATTTGGGTTTTTTGCAATTGTTTGCTATTTTAAATAGTAATACAGTGAATTTTCTTACAAAGTCTTTGTAGATAAATTCCTGAAATTCCTACACCAAAGGATTTTTCAAAACTTTAGGGTTTTTTGTATGTGTCATACGTATTTAAATGTATATGTATTACCAAATATTGACCTTCAGAAGAACAGGACTAGTTTATACCTTTCAAAACCTGGGCATTTCACTTTTTAAAATCTTTACCTATTTTACAACTCAGTTGTCACAAAAAATATGTTTGGTTTTGGTTTTAACTGTTCTAGTAGGTATTTTTTATGACTGTTCATTTACAATTCACAAAAACAGAAAATTAAATTTTTCTTGAGGTTTAGCAAATTAGTGGAATTTGTTCATTTTAGATTCATGCCTCAATGTTAAATTCCTGTCTGGAAGCCAATGCCATTAGTAGAATTTGGAGATTCTTTTCCATTCATTAGGAAATGTAGCTAGCCTTATTTCTACATGTGGTGTCTGTCTGTCTCCCTACCTTCCTCCCTGTCTCTTTCTCTCCCTTTCCTGATAGTAGTGTATTTTAAAAGGTCAAATGGTCAAATGATTCCTTTTATAGGACCCAAAGTCAATTCTAGAAAAGTTCATGGAAATGATCCTGTCTTCTTCCTGTTTTAACACTTTGCTAAATCTCTTGGCTCATCGAGGAAAGCATGTTATTCTAGAGATCCCTTACTTTTAACATATGTTCCTTTCTGCAGTGTTTCCTAGGTATCTATGCAATATAATGAAAAAATACAAGGAAAAGCACACATGTTAGAGCCAGACAACCAAGTACAAACAGAGAAGTAGTACAAGTATCTGAGTATTAAAGGATGTTTGAGTGAGATAAGAGAGTGAGTATCTTTAGGAGTCAATTGGAATGTCACATTGTAACAGAAGAGCTTGATTCCATAATTATTTTAGAGACTTTGAAGGAATGTGAAGAAAGTACATGACATTATTTAATTAAAAATAAAGCTTCTCTCTTTTAACTGAATCATTTTTTCAACAAACATTTATTTTGTCCCCAACATATGCAGAGTTTTGTATTAGGTACACAATATGCATTATAAAGCATCTTTGCCCTCAGAGAACTAACAGTACAGTAGGAAAATCAGACATGTGAACAGATGGATACGTAACTGTTTTGTCATATTATTTACTGTTCTTCTCTACACTTTCTGTATGTTTGAAAGTAAAGAATTACCTCAGAATACACAGATGCTACAAATGCCATGTATTCTAGATCTTTGGAGGTCTATCTGACCTCACTGTCTTAGTCTTTTTGCTAAGCAATATACGTAGCACAGAATAAATGTTTAGTGAGTATTTGTTTTATGAAAAATAAAATGTGATGCAGTTTGTGTAATCTGCATAAACAGAAATATATAAGAGAAATAGCCCAAAATGACAAGGAGGAAAGAAAATTAAAATTTCAAAACTATTAAAAAATTTTTCTAGAAACCTAAAACATTTAATAACATTGTTTAGAGAGCAGATTCTAGCTTTTTTGAAGATACAGCACACTATTTTATAGCATTTATATTTCCCTTTGTAAGTCAATTCAAAAAAACATTTATTACTTTATGCCCAGGACCATGTTAGCTGTAAAAGATGTGAAGGTAGAATACTTAATCTTTGCCTATAAGGAGACAGAGATCTTTGAACATAATGCTAATTTAGAAGGACAGATAACTGAAAAATAGCCTGGGTAAAACATAGGGTGAAATACTACCCGGGGTATAGCTATATTTCCAGGTAAGAGTACATGTGTACGTTTGTGTGTGCATGTGTATTTATGTTTCACTTTTGTAGAATTGAAATTTAATTTTCATAGGACCAGTTTCCTAAACCTTCTTGAACTAAGTAGAACTACCCTGGGATAACATAGCCTGTTTAGGACCCACTGGTGTGAAGTATTCTCCTTTCAGACTTTTTCTCAGGCCTTGATTAGATCAGTTAAAGCTTTCAATGAAAAGGTATGAAGATATTGATACCTTTACCAAACAAAAATGAAAATATTACACAGATTGCATAGGAGGAAAAAGCAATGGTACAGTAGTGGAACCTATAAATAGGAAGCAAAGTCTATATAAAAAGGTCCCCCCACCAAAAAAAGATTCCAAAGAGTTTCATGAGTTTCTACCTCTCTTTTAGTGTTATCTCATTTTGATTTCTGCTATCCCAACAAGCTTGCTTGCTTTTCTCTTTCTTCCTCCTCTCTTTGTCTTAGGGATTTTTTTCCCTTATCAATCTTTGGAGATAGTAGGATTACAGAGGAAAAAATATTGATGCCCTAAAGATGTCAAATCTAAGCTCTTGAAGAAGTAAACGACAGTTTATAAGTTGTTTGTATACTGTTTTGTAAAGAGCAATTATATTTAATCCTTCAAGCATCTATATAAGACAGGAGGAATATTAATCTCATTTGACAAATGAAGGACAGTGAAGATCAAAGAGTTTATTTATGTGGTCACCCAGCAGAATAACCGATAGTAGGAAATCATGTCCACTCTAACCTTTGTTAAGTAAGACATCTTAAATGATAGCTCTTATTCAACAAATATTTATTGAGCCATAGACTAATAATAGACTAAAAAGTCTAGAAACAAGCGTATACATATATAGTCAACTGAGTTATGATACAGGTAACATTGAAGTGCAGTGGGAAAAGGTAGGTTTTTTAATCAATTAAAAATGAATTTAGGGACTTCCCTGGTAGTCCAGTGGTTAAGAATCTGCTTGCCAGTGCAGGGGACACAGGTTTGATCCCTGGTCTAGCAAGATTCCACATGCCACGGGGCAACTAAGCCATGGGCCACAACTCCTGATCCCACACTCTGGAGCCAACAAGCCACAACTATTCAGCCTGTGGTATGCCTAGAGGCCATGCTCGCAACAAGAGAAGCCACTGCAATGAGAAGCCCACACACCACAACTAGAGAGCAGCCCCTGCTCATTGTAACTAGCGAAAGCCTGCATGTAGCAGCAAAGATGCAGCACAGCCAAAACTAAATAAATTTAAATCTCTACCTTATACCATACAGAAAAAATTAATTTGTGATGGGTAAGAGATTTTAAAATGTAAAAGGTAAAGTAATAAAAGCTTTTGGAAGAAAGCAGAAGATTATCTTCATGACTCTATTTTAAATAAATCAAACAATTCTTAAATACGAAAGATTTTTAAAACAGTACAAAATAAAGATCAAGCCATAAAGGAAAAATTGACAAATGGGCTTTCATTAAAATGAGTTCATCAAGAGAAGAAGGTAAAAAAACAAGCTACCAAATGGGAAATTACATTTGTAATACATATATGCAATAGGTACTCTACCTAGAATGCTTTAAAGAAATTCTACAGAGTGTCAATCAACCCAATGGAAAAATATGCAAAAGACTTGAACAGGCACCTCATAAAAGAGCTATACAAATGACTTACAGATATAAGAAAAAAATGTGTTCAACATTATCAGTCATTGGGAAAATGCATAATAAAACCTCTGTACATCCACTGAATGGCAAATTTAAAAGGCTGACAATACCAAGTGTTGGCACAGCTGTAGAGCACACTGATAGAAGTGTAAGCTGGTCTAAACACTTTGAAACACTGTTTTGTGGAACCTCCTAAAGTGTGTCTTATGTATATGACCCAGCGTACCAAATGACATGTAAGAAAGTGTGTACATGTTCATAGCAGCACTCTTCAGTATAGTCCACGTCCAGCAAGAGTAGGATGGATATGTGAATTATAATATATTCAGCAGTGACTTCCTAACCTAGCTATGAGGAAACATTGTTTTCCCTAGATGTCAGGATGGAACTCTTGTAATACAGTATTACACAACAATGTCAGACTGCTTGAAAAGTTTCTAAATGTTCAAGTGTACCTTCTGTACTCATGGCATTGCAGATCAGTGGCAAACAGTGCAGACCAGCACTTCAGATAACACTAATCTCAAGTGATGAAAAATCCCACAACCAGATGCAGAAGGGTCTCTATTTTATGATTCCCTTCATGTAAAATTCATGACAACAAAAATCACTCACCTATGATGTTATTTGTTAGAATTATAATTGAAGAGCTGGAAATCTATCATTTGAAGAGGTCATGAGGGCAGTTCTGAGGTTCTCAGTCCTGGCATTGCTTTGTTTTCATGCTGGTCGTATGGACGTGCTCATTTTGTGAAAGTTTATCTAGCTGTACACTTAGAATTTGAGCACTTTTTTATGTTTTATTTACATTAAAATTATTGAACATTTATTAAACATATGCCTTCTAAACTTGTGAAGGTAGTAGATGAATGGAGAAAACAATGCCTATGTAAGTATATAAACAAATGTGAAATTACAGATTATGATTCCCTGAAAGAAATCATAACAAGATACAATGAAAGAGAATAATAAAAGAAGGAATCTACTTAGACAAGGTGGTCCAAGAAGGGGCTTCTCTGAGACCTGGAGGATGAAAAGGAGTCAGCGATAACCATGGCAAAAACTCTAGGGACTTCAGTAGTTGAGTAAAAGAATTTAGTGTATTTACAGTAAAAGAGGATATGCAGACATAAGGTACAACCTGGGAATTGGTGTCACAAAGACTGGGACAGGAGGATAAGGGATGGAAAGAAGTTGGATTTTCACTTGCAGTTGCAGAAGTGAAAAGACTAGTGGAAAGACCAGCATGGAGTTTTGCAAGAGGCTTGTTGACATCAGCATGAGAAGAGAATGATGTGATATTTAAAATAAAGAAAAATCTAGTGTTAAAGGAAGTGTATTCCTAGTTAATTATCCAAACCAAAGAAAATATGATCTTTTTAAGAGTTAACTGCTGTGGTTTTTTGTTCAGTCATGTCCGACTCTTTGCAACCCCATGGACTATAGCCCACCAGGCTCCTCTGTCCATGGGGATTCTCCAGGCTAGTATACTGGAGTGGGTTGCCATGCCCTCCTCCAGGGTATCTTCCCAACTTAGGGATCAAACTCAGGTCTCCCACATTGCAGGCGGATTCTTTATCATCTGAGCCACCAGGGAAGCCCAAGAGTTAAGTAATAGACGAATTTCATGTGCATTTCAGTGTGCTTCATGTAATGTGATGTATGTAAAAGTAATTTGCATATTAGAGAATTTTGATTCAGGCATTTGAAGATGGATGGCAAGTAGAACAGCATTCATTCCAAACCCTTAGCATCTCTAGCATTCCACTGGTCTCCCCTCCCCAACACACAGTAATTTCCTTATCACTCATTTCAGCTCTATCCCTTTTGATTTCTTCCTGCCTCATCCTTCCCCTCACCCTCAAATGTTTCATTGAAAGTACTAAGCATTTTCATGTATGTCAGCTTCTTTAATCCTTTTGTAACCCCAGCAGTCTCATGTTTGTGGAGCTGTATAGAGGAAACTGGCTCAGAGAAGCTATATGACTTGCCTAAAGTCACAACCTATACTCTTGACTCTAAGTGCAATGCTTTTTCTATCATGCCATTGAGACCTTCATCTTTTCCAAATTAGCACGTGATAGTGTTGTTTCAAAATATTGAAATATGAAATATTTGAAATATTGAGATATTCAAAATATTACATTATGAGCAATGAAATTGTGCTGTTGTTTGTTAGATTTTATAAAAGACATCTTTCTAGAAGCGCTAAGTTATATATAGGAATATAAGATGTTGTCGTTCAGTCATTAAGTCATGTCCAACTCTTCACAACCCCATGGACTGCAGCACGCCAGGCTTCCCTATCCCTCACCATCTCCCAGAGTTTGCCCAAGTTCATGTCCATTGAATCAGTGATGCCATCCCAACCGTCTCATCCTCTGTCACCCTCTTCTCCTTCTGCCTTCAATCATTCCCAGCAACAGGGTCTTTTCCATTAAGTCGGCTCTTCACATCAGGTGGCCAAAGTACTGGAGCTTCAACTTCAGCATCAGTCCATATATGTATAATATGTGACCATATTTCACTTTACATAGACTTGGAATCAATTATATATATATGTATATACACATATATATATACAAACAAAACTTTAAAGCTTTTAATAGCTTTTGAAGTAATTAGAAACTTCCTAAAATGTAACATATCCAGGATCTGATTATAATAGATAATTATCACTAATTTCATATGTCTTCTTAATTACTAAAAATCTGGAATAAAAAAGGTACAACCTTGATGCAGATGGTTAAAAAAATTGTAGTGGCGCAAGATCTCACTAAAAATAAAGAGGTAAACCAAATGATTGCACCCCACTCCAGTACTCTTGCCTGGAAAATCCCATGGACGAAGGAGCCTGGTAGGCTGCAGTCCATGGGGTTGCTAAGAGTCGGACAAGACTCAGCGACTTCACTTTCACTTTTCACTTTCCTGAATTGGAGAAGGAAATGGCAACCCACTCCAGTGTTCTTGCCTGGAGAATCCCAGGGATGGGGGAGCCTCGTGGGCTGCCATCTATGGGGTCGCACAGAGTCGGACATGACTGAAGCGACTTAGCAGCAGCAGCAGCCGCAAACCAAATGATTATTCAGAGCTTAGCTTATTTCCTATTATTTGCCTTCCCTCTGACAAGTGAAAGTTGCTCAGTCGTGTCCGACTCTTTGCAACCCCATGGACTATACAGTCCATGGAATTCTCAGAATACTGGAGTGGGTAGCCGTTCCATTCTTCAGGGGATCTTCCCAAGCCAGGGATTGAACCCAGGTCTCCTGCATTGCGGGCAGATTCTTTACCAGCTGAGCCACAAGGGAAGCCCACGAATACTGGAGTGGGTAGCCTATTCCTTCTCTAGCGGATCTTCCTCACCCAGGAATCAAACCGAGGTCTCCTGCATTTCAGGCAGATTGTTTACCAACTGAGCTATCTGACTGTCTACATGTCTTTAATACCACTGAAAGTGAAAGTGAAGTCGCTCAGTTGTGTCCGACTCTTTGCGACCCCATGGACAGTAGACTACCAGGCTCCTTCATCCATGGGATTTTCCAGGCAAGAGTACTGGAGTGGGTTGCCATTTCCTTCTCCAGGAGATCTTCCCAACCCAGGGATTGAACCCGGGTCTCCTGCATTGTAGGCAGACACTTTACCATCTCAGCCACCAAATACCACGACGAGTAAACATTAGGAAAATAGGAGATTAAACTCAGATTACTTGTTTTTCATCACTTGCTTGTCACTTTGGAGAGCCTAGGAGCAAGATTGGGAGGAACTAGGAGATTAAGAAGATTCATTAAAATCAAGTAGATTAGTAGATTTTAATCCATCATCTTTGAAACTTAAGAGATAAGATATTTTTACTGAGAACACACAACCTGCTTCTGAAATATCTGATAGTATTATATGTGTTTGAATTTTATACTGACTTGTAAACTGGAACAGTATACTATCCAACAAAAGAATCTAGACTTTCTGGAAATGGAAAAGATCCCTAGTTGCACTGAATCTTGTCATCAGATAAAACAGAGTAGGTAATATATGGATCTGATCATGTTTCTCTTTGACTGACATGTCATAAGGGAGAGGTCAGATCCAACAACTTCTGGTTTCAGCCATTTCTGGCAGTAGCTGTAGCTGTTCATATGAGATGACTGTTCACTTAGTGTTACCTTGGAAATTGTTCCTGGAATATCCTGTTGTCTATTATGTACGCATGAGAATAAGTGTTTTGGGGGTCTGATATGCCATAGGATGACTCCCAGGAATGTAGTAATGTACCAGACTCTTTGTTAAGGCATTTTTTTCAATCTCCAATTTTCTTCTGTTTTATTTGCCATAGAGTGAGTCTCATCAGTTTCGTGTCATGGCAGCTGTCCTTCGCCATTGTTTACTAATCGTAGGTCCAACTGAAGACAAAACAGAAGAGCTACACAGGTGGGTAGCCTCTGTTGATATCGCAATGAAAGACATAATCAGTTCTTATTGTTTTTATGCATCTGATTTTAATTGTTATAAACACAAGAAACTGGAAATATTATAGTAAATCAGGTAGCCAGTTGGTTGAAAATCATTACTATGCCCTGATAAGAAATTCTCATTCTGTTTCCTTTGACTTTGTTATATTGAGCCCCTCAGCAAGAGAATTTGGCATTTGTTGCATTCAACAATAAAACCCAGAACAACAATAATAATAACTCACAGTTATTGAATACTGTGTGTAGCATTATGTTGAGTGCTTTATAACTACTAACCTCTTTTAATCATGAGGTAGGTACTATTTTTCCCTTTCAATACGTGATGAAACTGAGTCATAGAAAAATCAAGCAGTTTCTCTGAGATTGCATATAAGTGAAAGAGCTTGGGGTTGAATCCTGGTTTTAATTACTACACTTAAACTAATATTCTATTTTCATTGTAAGAGGGTTTATCAAAAAGTGTATCTTAAGAAATGTTAATTAAATTTTAGAAACTTATTATAAGAATTGGGTCACAGTCTCAAGTATCAGTATATAAAAAAATAGTTCAAGTTTTGTGACTTGCCTACTAGAGCTATTATGTACTGCTGTTAAAAGTTATCATTCTCTGAGAACAACTGAAGAAGTATTAATGCATTTTTCTAGTTCTCTTACTTTCTATTTTATGTCAGATTAGTAGTAACAACACCTCTGACTTTAACATGAGATTGTCTATGGTGCTTTATTCTGTAAGAACACAAATGGCATTTTAAACAATTCAAATAAATTCAAATTTGTAAACTTTGGCATTAAATCTTTAAAAACAATTGAAAATTGGGTTCTTCTAATAGTAGAAATTACCTTTAGAAAGTATCCAAAACATACATTATATTTACAGTATATACAGTACATATAGTATATCCAAAATATAGCTTAAGTAAAACTGTATAGAAATACAACCAGAGTGTAAAATAAAACATACCCTTGTTATTTTTCAGTCATATCCATATTATTTTAGTTATGATTGGCAGTTTATCATTTGATATTGTACTCAAGTTTGTTGGTAGGTTACCTTATGTACTCTGCCCTGCAAGCCTTCAAACAATTGTTTTCTTCACAATTAAAAAGTATACTTTTTTTCTGCAGCTGCAGATCAAAAGTTCCTTTAACTATCTAGAACTGTGTCCTTAGAAATAATCAGATTAACTGCAGTAGCTCAAATCCTTTAAAAAAGATTTTATTAAACATTTTTGTCTCACTAATTTTTTCGTAACAAGAAACACTGGAAACCTAGATATTAAAGCTAAAAGAAAATGGGTTTATAAGCCCAGGTATACATTTATTTATTTTAGAAATCTGATATCACAAATTAAATGACATTCATACAAGGATATGAGAAGAAAATGTTTTGATGGCAGTTGTTACACTAGTCACAAAAACATTACTAAGGATTTCTCTGAAGGGTGAATTTAATATTTTAAAACAGTACACCAGTATTCATCAAAAGAGAGCAAAACTGTGTAGAGGTTTTTTTTAAAAAAGAAAAGATTTTTTTTAAGTAGTCTGAGATCTTTATTTTACTTTCTGATGATATTTGCTTTAAATACTTATTTTTCTTATATTAAAAAAATATTTTTCTTTAAATTTATTTTTATCTTATAAGTTGCTCTGATAAATTATGTGTTAGCTCTACTGTAAATAAGAAGGAATTTCCCTAGAGCCACAGACAGATTTATATGTATTTCTAAAAGGCTTTCCTGGGAGATTGAGGTTGCTGCTGACATGACAGTTTATCTGGACTGGCCTTGCATGTCCCTTTAATCAGAATTAAAGTGATTAGTATCATTAGAGCAGTAGTGACTCTAAGCTAATCTATTTAAATTCAGAAAAACTGTACCAGCCTCAAAGGGTTATTTTAAGAACCTTATTAGAATTGTAATATCTACTAAATTCTGCCCAGTTGTAGTGGCTCTGAAAACTGTGTGTGTGTGGTTAAAAGCATCATTTTAAAGATAATCAGAATGTTTCATATTTCAACATCTCGTTCCATTTTTTACCTTTATTTTGTAAATTTGTTTTTGCTTTTTTTTTTTAAGAGGAAAAATGTAATGAAATAAGTAAACCTAGTGTGGTGGATGGTTATGCATTGTCATCAAACTCAAAGGATTGTAACAGTGATTAAATGAGAGAAATTAGTAAAGCCATCCATCCCTGGTATGGAGTAAGTTCCCAGAAAATAGGGGAGAAGCTGCTCCTGCCAGCACCACAACCCTACTGCCACTGCTGCTTCTGTTATTGTTATTATAATGAGCATATTGGCTTTGAGATCCAATATTTCGTTCCAAATCTCTTCTTTAAAGTTTCTTCAATTTTGATATTTTGTTTAGAAAGCTGTTTCTTTGTATATATTGTGATTGTGTAGTGAAATCTCTTTTCTGTTAATCTAAGACTTTATCAAGCCAGATGCTTGGCAGGCATGTCAGGAGCCTACTAAGGTGCTCTAGGAGACAAATGAGTAAAAATATGGCTTAGCAGCAGCTTTTTCTGATACGTTGTCTCTGTAAGACAGTGCCTTTCTTTTTTCCCCTAGAGAAATCAGGAGGACATGGACATAGAGATAAAATGAGTTAGCTGACAAAGACAACTGACCTTGACATCAACTTTATTACCACTAATCAGAATTTTATATAGTTTCTAAAATCTATATGTTCTATTTCATTTCCTTTTGTCTATATTTATGGTAAAAAGTAAATTGTTGGTATGATCCACCTTTGTGGCTCCATTAAAGGACATCCTAATTCTGTCTGTCTCTGCTATCTGCCTGAGAGTATTTTCAGCCCTCTTGTCCATAATCAGTAAGCTTATGCTAAACACTTAGCCAAAAAAAAAAAGAAGAGTTGCTTGTGGATGTGGTTGTGGTTTTGTTTTATTTTGGAGAGAAGGGGGAAGATGGGGATGGCCTGTATGCTAGAGAAGAAAGGAGAGGGAAGGACCAGATCTGATTTAATTTCCTTCAGCTTCTCAGCCTAATTCTTTCATTGGCATCAACAAAGATTTCTTTTTTTTTTTTATATCCAAAAGTGCCAGTGTGTATTTAAAAAATACTTGCTTCCTTGCTTTTTTTTGTTGTTCTTTGTTTAGACCAGTTCATTTTATCTCACATATTGAAGGGGACAGTTTAACACCTAATGACACCTCATTACAGTGCTAAGCATGTCTTTTCCTTAGCTTTACTGAGTCATAATTGACATATAACATTATATGCATTTAAGGGGTACAGTGTGTTGATTTGATACACATTACAAATACAAAATGTTAAAAAATAAGCATAATGTCTCACACATGACAGACTTTGATAAATGTTTGTAAATTGGAACATTTTATTTTGGTTTATATTTATAAACTGCGTACTATGTGTTAGACACTATGTTGAGCTCTAGAGGCAACAAAGATAAAGAGAGTATGATCTTTGTTCTCCAAGGCTCACCAACTAAGTTGATGAGTTGTAGTTTTGAATAGGGTAATCTGGGCAGACCTCACCTAGATGGTATCATTTCAGCTAAGACTTAAAGGAAGTGAGGGAATGAGTGAGCCCTTTGACTGTGTGGGGATAGGGCGGTCCAGGAAATAGCGCAGAAGCAAAGGCCCTAGGGCAGGAGCAGTGGCAGGTGTGAAGAACTGCCAAGAAGTTTGTGTGGCTAAACCACCATACACATGTCCCTTTACCCTCTTGAATTTTACTCTCAGAGCATTTATCACCTTCTACTCAATTAGCTTTTTTGTTTTGACTGATCTCTACATGCTAGAAAATAAGCTCCAGAAGGGGAGGGATTTACCTCTGTTTTCTTCATAGTACCTGTCTAAAAATGCCTGGCATAAGTAATTAATAATTACTGAACTGAGTTAGATTAAGGTAAACTTAGGTATTTACCTCTGAGTTATATTAGGGTAAACTTAGGTATTTACCTCTGAAAATCTTTTGGAAATCTTGAGATTCACATAAGATTTTCCAGCCGTGAAAAAAGGTATGTGAGCTCCCAATATACAGAAGATACATTTGACCAGGAAAGTTTGCTAACAGCTGTAGGTCTGCTTATACTGTTATCATGCTCCTCGGTGTCATCTGGTATTAAATTATGTTTAGCCCAGTGATTGATACAGGACTGAATTTCAGATTGCCTTCCTTCTCCCACAACTAACAAGACTTTAATCAGAGCATTAAGGAGCTCTAAATAGGCCCTGCTTTTGAATCTGCATATCAGGAGGGGGCTGGGAGCTTGAGTGGGAGGATGTCATGTCCCAGTGATTAATGATCTCTAGGAGGCTGAAAAGGGGAGAGTAATATACACAGTATTTCTACCCCCTGGAGTAGGAATGCAAACACCATTGTGCAGATTTGTGCATAGTCACTGACTTCCTGGTAGCTGGAGAATTTCATACACTCTTCTACCGCAAATAAAACTGTCAGAGAAGTGACAGAACTCAAAAAGCTGGCTTTCCTTACTTAAAAAGAATAGCTCGAACACAGTGAGCCAGAAAATTAATTTTGTAGTTGTTTGGTAACCCAGTTGTTCAATAAAAAACGAGAAAATGGAACCTTATCTTGAAAAGTCTAAAACCTCTAAATATTTGTTAACTCAAACTCTACATTTGATTTTTTAAATTTACCAAATTCCTAGAAACTGCTGATTTTAGATGAATTTAAAGGGAAGCAGTCCTTTATAATGTAATGCATCACCTTAAACTTTTCCCTGTGGTCTCTGTGTTAGATTCCAGCCTATTGCCCTCTGTGTTGAAAAAATACCGGTAACATTTCAAAATGGATTTTACGGTTTTAGAAATTAATTAAGAAGAGTTCTATTTTTTTTCTTTTACCGCCAGTAAATCTATGATATCTAATAATAGTTCCCAAATCCTTAAGTTAGGAGCACAATATTTTTATCTATAGATAATAATCTACAGATAATTGCAAAACATTTTAAAAGGGAAGTTTGAGGGAAAACTATGGTATTTCAGCCAATTGTGATTTTTTACAAATAACCAAAAAGGGACTTTGTTTAATGGTAGTAGCAGTGATAGCAGCAGCAGCAGCTGTAGTAGGTTCTTTATAGGTAGAACCAAATAACTTGTATTTTACCAGGAACCATTCATTCAGAGGACTTGTTAAATTATTTTCCTTCTTGGTTCTGATTTTTTTGATGCCCTTTAACCACTTACTACTTTTTAAACTTGGAGTTCTTATAAAATTTTTTCCCCATAATATAAAAAGAAAGAAAAGAAATACTCATTCTTAGGGAAATGCAGCCACACTTCAGGGTAGAGGAGAGAAAATATTTTGTATTTTATTTCTGTTTCATTGTTATTTGTTATTTTTGAGGGTGTCACTATAATCTAAATTAAAAGAAACTACTATGGCCTAAATTAAGACCGCATCAGTTAGATTAAGCCCTGAATTTGGTTTCCAAGTGGTTAGACTTTTAAATTGCATTTGCAAGAGTTTATTTTTAGTCAGGATGTGGTTATTTTTAGATCTGCTTCTCTGTCACTAGGAAATGTAATGCCTGTCTCTCCATTGTTGTTTATCCGGAAGTTCTGAGGCACAGGCTTTTAAGATCCAGTTAGCACAGAACAACACCTCTCCTTTTAAATGAAAAAATATGAAATAATACATGAAGGAAAATATATTAAATAAGAGCATGTCTGATTTTTAAATTCTTAATGTCATTTTAACCTCTTACACACTGAGAAGCAGAAAATTTTTAGGGAATACCAAAAAATACAAGGTTTGGGTTCCCCCTACTGGTGTACATACTAGGCTTGTGATTTCATTAATACATAGCAAGAAAGGCCTAGGGGGATGAAGATTTGAAATAGCTATATTGGCTTCTTAAAGAAATCCGGGCATGAGAGAGGGAGAAAAAGCACCGTTTACCATTTTCTGGAAGTGTCTTATGAAAAAGGGGATGATCTAAAAATTGTATTTCTACGTCTAGAAAGGACAAAACTTAATCCTGCAATATTTGGTTTTTAATGCTGTTGCCTCCGTGATAAGCTGCTTATATACAGTGCTTCTCAAATGCTTTATGTTGTAATCTAAGGAATAATAAAACCCCAGTGGATCCACAAAAGGATTTAAAACCCCAAGGAAAAACTGCAAGACTAGTATTGTATCATAATAAAATTAAAGAGCTAGTGTTAAAGCTCACTAATTCCTATTTTAGCATTTCAGAAAGTGACATGACATCATGTGATTGTGTATGTCCATTTAACATCTGTTCTTTCTAATTTGCCATATGTGTATTTGAAACAATTCTTTTTATTTTCTGTCTCTTAGTCAGTAAATGCCAAATAATATTAAAGGCTCATTTTGAAAAAGAAGAATTTTAATTGACTCCTAAAAGTCTTACTATGTTTGCATTTTAAAGGACTATTCAATCAAATTAAAATATTGTCTTTTTAAATTGCTTTTCAGCAATGCAGTCAACCTTTTAAGCAATGTTCCGGTCTCTTGTTTGGATGTTCTCATTTGTCCATTAACCCATGAAGAAACAGCCCAAGAAGCAACAACTTTAGATGAACTGCCCAGTGATAAAACAGCTGAGAAAGAAACAGTTTTGAAAAGCAATACCATGGTATACAATGGTATGAATATGGAAGCCATTCATGTCTTACTCAATTTTATGGAGAAGAGAATAGACAAGGTAATTCTGATAAAATGGAGAAGATGCTTCTAAAGAATGTAATTGTACACATATACAAACATCACAGGATATGATTTTTGAATCTAAATTTTTTATAGCTGATATCTTGAATAATTATTTATACTCTGGAAAGCTTTTTATTTACCATAAATGACAAATTGCTGAAACCAAGTGAATTTATTTGTTTAAAGCTGAAAATTGTGTTGATGTGACACCAAAATTGTGACTAGTGCCTGAAAACAAAGGAAAAAGTAATTTTCTAGTGTAGGTATTTTATAAGTTCTAGAAGTAAAAATTATCCCCCCCCAAAAAAAATTGATGATAAATATTTTCCATAACAGCCAAAAGACATCTTTAAAGGAAAATTGCCACTGTAAGCTGCTTATTTTCTCCTTTCTGATCACTGTCTTTGTCAGGTAACTATATTAAAAGGCAGGAAGTTAGTTTGGGTCGGTCATGAAAACCTTTGCTGCCTTTAAGCCCATTGTCTGAGCCAGTGAGAATCCTATAAAATGTAGGAAAAATCAAGAAGGATACAAATGAGCATTAGTAAGCATGAAGATAACTCATGAAATAGAAATATTTTTAAGAAAATAATTTTTTAAATAGTTTTTACAGCTTTGGTAACATAAAATATCTCCCCCTTAAAAAGAGGAGTATTAATATACTCAGTTATATGAAGAAAAGTAACACTGATAGAAACTAATCTAATGCAGCATGTATGGTTTTCTTTGTAGGGAAGCAGCTATAGAGAGGGTCTCACTCCAGTTCTCAGCTTGTTAACAGAATGTTCCCGAGCCCATCGAAACATCAGAAAATTTCTCAAAGATCAGGTAACTGTTTAATGCATATTTCATCTCAAAGTTAATCTTCTTACATGTATTTTTTAACATAAAATCAATGAGTCGAATTTTTTCACGGTGATTTCTTTTCAGAATGTCAGAAACTCAAAAAAGTTAGTGTTAATCTTTGAAATCTTCCTAATCCAGAAATAAGTGACCCTGTATATTTTTTAAGTCATTCATTCATTTACTCAACAAATGATTATTGAGATTTGTGTGCTGTGTTCTAAGCCTTGAAATACAAATGAAGTCTTTGCCTTGTGGAGTTTCCCTTATAGTAGGGATATTAAAAAGTAAACAAGTACCTTGATACAATGGCAAGTAGTGATAAGTGTTCTGAAGAAAGACACAGAGGAAGGGAAAACTTAAGGGAATAAGGAAGAGTCTCTCTGAGAAAATTTGAGCAGAAACTTGGATAAGTATGAAAAGGATCTTTGAAAATATCTGGAAGAGGATATTCTCTGAGAATAGTTCTGGGAATATTCTGGAAGAGGAATGTACCAGAGAGAATGAGTTCAGAGTCTCTGGATGAGAGGATATTTTGGTATGCTTAAGAAAAAGCAGAAAAGCTAGACAATGTCATGCCAGAGGGAGAGTACTGGATAAAGTACAAAAGGTAAGCAAGAATCAAACAACGTAAGGTTGTGTAGGACTTTCAGCTTTCTTCTAAGTGACGTGGGAAAGCATTGGGCAGATTTGAGAAGGGAAGTGGTGTGACCTCATTTATATTTAAAGATATTCTGGCTACTAGATAGGCCAGAGGAGTGTGAGTAGATGTGAGGAGACCATCTCAAAAGAGAACTGATGCCGAAGGTTATGATGGTCGTAGTTAGAGTTCATGGTAAGAAATGATCTTCCTATCTCCGCATCTACCGTCTGTCTGCATCTGTCTGTACCACCATATCCCTTGTCTCCCCTCTGTCACAGGGGATGAACTGTCCCTGCTTCCTTCTGTGGCCAGCCTCTGTGCTCATATCCTGGAACCCTTTCCCTCTCACCTCAAGAACTTTGCTCCTACATTTATTCTCTTTTTTCTCACCTTTTTTTTTTTTTAATGTATTGGATCATTTTTATCTGCACCCAAACACATCTCCCATCTTAAAGGCAGAAAAACCTTCCCTTAATCCCACTTCTCAAGCTGCCTCCCCATTTCTCTGCTCTTCTTCATGCAGTGTTCCTCAGGAGAGTTTTCTGTGCTCACCTTCTCTCTGCTTTTCGCTCATTTTGATTCTCTTGTGAACCCACTGAAATTAGGTTTTCATGCTTTCCACTCTACTACAGAGGTGTTTATCAAAAGTCATCAACCCAATATTGCCAGATCTAATAGTTCTCAAATCTTTTTTTTTATTCCCCAATACCATTTTGATATAATTAAGTATTCTCTCCTTTTTGAAGTAATTTCTTCACTTGGTTTCTTGGACACACAGGGAACCTCTTCTTTGCAGTGTTCTGAGTTCCCCAAGACAATGTTATCTTTGTCTGTATGTCTGCTCTCTTGCTGATCTCATTTAACAATCTTGGTTTGGAAAATCTTCTATTCACCAATGGCTCCCAAATTTCTATCTCTAGCCTTGATTGTCTCCTAGGCTGTCCAGACTTATATAATGTATGCCTACCCATCTCCTCCCCTTAGATGGGTAGTAGGTATTTTAAGTTTAACATATCCCAAACTAATCTCTTGACTTGCTGTCTTCTGCCCCTCTATCTTCTCCTTCTTTCCTCATTCAATACATGGCACCACCCTCCACCCCATTGTTTATTGTCATGTAGAATTTCTCTTAATAAATGAACTAGGTTCATTTTTCTCTGTATGTTTATGGTCAAGATTTAATAAGCACTTTGCTCTGTGTAGAGCATATTAATAGATATTGCTGATAAGGAGAGATTAGAAAGTAGGGACTCGTATCTTTGAAGAATTTATAGTCCATTAGAGGACTAGGTACCATCAAACATGAATAATCATTTAAGCAAAATAAATTAGATAATTGAATTAAGGTCATTTCCAAGTTTGATTATTTTAAGACATCTATTCTGACTAGAAAGACTTAGTGAAGAATAATACATGAAAATACTTTGTGTCCTATATTTTAGCTTTTCACATAGGAGATCCACATTCCACTAAACTGTTTAGATTTTGCTATCTCTAAACAGGACACCCCAAATATATCCTGTTTGTTAAACAGATTCTTTATATGAAGGCCTTAGTCTATACATTATGTAGGTACAAAAGACTGTGAGACCCACTCCTTGTCCTCAAAGAAATACTGCAGTACAAAGGAGACATAACAAGTAAAAAGTTGACTAAAGAAGGATAAATGGCACAATACAAAAATCAACTTTCCTTCTGAGGAAGATGCACTCTAGACTATGATGATCAAGAAGGGCAGAACCTCAAGTAATAGATGATTAGTTTTGGTAACAGTATGAATGGAACCATGGCTAATTAGTTATTGTGCCCAGTGGTTAATACCTGCTTAAATCTACCTTGTGCATACCCAAAGTAAATTGGTCTTGAATATTCAGTATTTGGGCAGGTAGAAAGAGAACAGATGGTAGAAATTACTGATTCAGGTTGGATTAGTCTGGAGAGGCATTTAGAAGAGATGAAGATTCCATGGGTTTGAAAAAAGAACTGGACAAGATTTCTCAAAAGAAAAAATTTAATGAAAGGTAGTATTTGGGGGATAATAGAAATTTTGGAGAAAAATGATCCATTGGAGAAGGAAATGGTGACCCACTCCAGTATTCTTGCCTGCAGAATCCCATGGACAGAGGAGCCTAGCACGCTACAGTCCATGCAGTCACAAGAGTCAGACACGACTTAGCAGCTAAACCACCACCACCACCAGAAGTGATCCAGACTTAGACAGTTTGTCTGGGCATAATATATAACAAAATTTCACTTCAAAAACTTGTTTTAAGGAACTGAAAACATAGCTAATAAAATTTTTGTGTGATAACCATTATTAATAGATACTGTGCTCTGGAACTGTAGGTACATACTACATGAAATCACTTGTTTCATGTCTCATTTCTCTAGAAATGGGAGATAAACTCAGTAGGGTTAGCTGAATCAAATAATAAGAATTTATTGTGTAATTATTTTATGCTTACAGGGCACAAATAGCAATCTGCTCTGTCCTGCCAGAGATATTGAAATATGGATTCTATAAACATTTGGGTAAATTATTCAGTTTTCTGAGATTTCGTTTGTTTGTTTGTTTGTTTTTTACACCTCCTGGTACATGGTAGGCACTCAGTATAGAAAGAGATAAGGAAGGAAGGAAGGAAATCAGCTGAATGAATTAAATAAAAATAATATGCACATAAAGAGTCTGGTATAGTAAATTATAACTTGACTTTGTGTCTATCTTCATTTCCTAGCATAGTGCCTCGCCTATAGAAGGCATTTATAAAAGCTACTTGAATTAATTCATTCTTCCTTCAAATACGAAATATTTATTGAAACCTGTTATGTGCCACGCACTGAGAGTGGTAAACAAAACAGAAAGAAATTCCTGCCCCCAGACTCTTATGGAAGAAGGTAGACAGTTAAGAAATGTATGCTGTGTCAGGTGGTGATAAGTGCTGTGAGGAGGACTAAACCAGGAGCAGGGGATGAGAAAAGATAATGCTGAAGGTGAATTCCTTATGGTGACCAAGGATTGTCTTCCTGTAAATGATATTTGAACAGAGACCTGAAGAAAGTAAGGGAATGAGCCAAGCCAGTTTCTAGAAAAAGGGTTTCTGGGCAGAGAGAGCAGCAAATGCAAAGACCATGAGGCAAGAAAGTGCTCAGTTTAAGGAGTTCCATCTGTGAAAGTATAGCAATGTGAGCAAGAAGTTGTCAGAAAAGTAGCAGGAGGACACATGATGTGAAACCCAAGGAATCTGGAAGGATCTCGACCTTTATTATGATGAGATGAGAGGCCATGGGAACTGAAGGACTTTAAGAAGAGGAATGACAGGATCTGACTTTGAAAGGATCGTCCTAACTGCTCTGTAGAGAATAGATCATAGAAGGACCAGAATGGAAGCAGGGATGACTTAGGAGACTGTGGGGACAGTTCAGGTGAAAAATATTGGTACCTTGAATTTAGTAATACTAGAGGAGGTAGTGAGAAGTGGTCGGGTTGTGGATATAAAGCAAAGGTAGAGCCAAAATAATTTGCCGATGGACTGGATGTGGGATGTGGAAGAGAGGAATTAAGGCTGTTTGCAGTAAACAGTGGGAGCAGGCAATGGCACCCCACTCCAGTACTATTGCCCGGAAAATCCCGTGGATGGAGGAGCCTGGTGGGCTGCAGTCCATGGGGTCGCTAAGAGTCAAACACGACTGAGTGACTTCACTTTCACTTTCCACTTTCATGCATTGGAGAAAGAAATGGCAACCCACTCCAGTGTTCTTGCCTGGAGAATCCCAGGGACGGGGGAGCCTGGTGGGCTGCAGTCCATGCGGTCGCACAGAGTTGGACACGACTGAAGTGACTTAGCAGCAGCAGCAGCAGTAAACAGCTGAAAGAGTGCTGAGTCGCTTCAGTCATGTCCAAATCTTTACGACCCTGTGGACTGCAGCCTGCCAGGCTTCTCTGTCCATGGGATTCTCCAGGCAAGAATACTGGAGTCGGTTGCTATGCACTTCTCCAGGGAATCTTCCCGACCCAGGGACTGAACCTGATTCTCTTATGTCTCCTGCATTGGCAGGTGGTTCTTTACCAGCAGCACCACCTGGGAAGCCCAGGTTGGAAGAATAGACTTGCCACTTAATGAGATGGAAAACTGTAGAAGAAACAACTTTGTTGGGAGCTTCAAAATCTGTTCAGGACATGCTAAATTTGAGAAGCTTTTTAAAGTCTAGGGGTCAGGGAAGAAATCAAGATAGAGATATACTTTAGGGAGTTAGCAGTAAATAGAGACCATATAAATCCATAAAACTGTATGAGATCACCAATAGAGAGTGAAAATAGCAAAGAAATGTTGCCCAAGAACTCAACCCTTGAATAGTCCAGCAGTTAAAATACAAGAGGAAAGGGATTTCCATGGCAGTCCAGTGGCTAAGACTCCATCCTACCAATACAGGGAGCCCAGGTTTGATCCCTGATCAGGGAACTAGATCCCACATGCTCCCACTAAATATCCAGCATGCCACAACTAAAGATTCCATGTGCCACAACTAAGACCCAGCACAGCCAAAAATATTTTTTAAAGAACAAGAGAATAAAAGATAATTGGCCTAGAGGCTAAGATGAAGCAAGCAGTAAGATAATAGGAGAACCAAAAGAGGAAAGGTCTAGGTGAGTGAGTGAGTTATCAAACAGACAAACCAAGCAAGTTTTGTAACTCCTCTGGGGACCAGTCTATAAAATAGGAATGACAGTGTTGATACCAGCTCCCTTGCGTGGTAACTGTGAGGGTTGATTATAGAGAATGTATGTATATCATCTATTACAGCAACTAGCACATAGGAAGTACTCAATAATTAATAACCATTTTATTATAAAGAAAACAACTAGAAAACATATGTACAGGGGTTTTTTATTTTTGTTGTTGTTGTTTAGTAACTAATGAAAATGTTGCAGGAATTAAAAGAAGGAAAAAAATCAATGAGTAAGGGTATTAAAGAAGTCTCTGAGGGAGAAAGAGAAATTTGACCCAGACTTTAAAATGGATTTTGGTAGAGGCAGCTGGGGCATTCCAAGGTGCTGAGATGAGTAAACACCCAGGAATGGATTTGAATATATCATGGTGGTCAGTGAAGAGCTGTTTCTCTTCAGATGAAATTTCATTGCAGACATGAAATGAAATTATATTGTTGTTGTTTCAGTTCAGTTCAGTCGCTCAGTCATGTCCGACTCTTTGCGACCCCATGGACTGCAGCATGCCAGGCCTCCCTGTCCATCACCAACCCCTGGAGTTTACTCAAACTCATGTCCATTGAGTCGGTGTTGTTGTTTAGTTTTATTTGGAAAACTGTTTTTTTAATGTTTGTTCTATTCTTATAAAGCTAAGCTTGGTAGACTAATTATAAGAAAAACTAGTTGGATGGTACTATTCTTACTTAATCTAGCACTTAAACGATTGATGATGGTTTTGCATTTGTGCCATTAGGTTTTACCACCATTGAGGGATGTGACAAATCGACCTGAAGTTGGCTCAACTGTGAGAAATAAACTGGTGCGCCTCATGACACATGTTGACCTGGGAGTCAAGCAAATTGCTGCTGAATTCCTTTTTGTCCTTTGCAAAGAGAGAGGTAGGTTAAACTCTTTGCCCTCTACTTTTTCACCTTTCTGAGGGTCTTTGGGAAATGTTTCTGTTATTAGTGGCCATCTTGTTCTGCTCTTTTCACAACTTATTCTCTATCTGTTCCATTAGAGGGTTTGAGGAGATAATAAAAATTAATAATTTAAAAGCTTTTCTATACACTTCTGAATTTATTGAGGCATGCAGACAGATACACTACTAAACACACTTACATTTAAACTTTGCCTCCTGTGTCCTTAACCCAGACTTCTTAATCCTTATGAGTGAAGACCTGGAGTCATTATGAAGAATCTACTTACGTAATTAAGGTGTTACTATCTTGATAGGCAAAGGCCTAGGTTAGTTCCCCTTTTTAATTTCTCTTGGAATTAAAACTACGGGAGTTTTTATTTCTTCATTTCTTCTTTAATCAATAAAAAGTTATTGAATGTGAGCTATAGATGCTTAAGATACATCCCTTACCCTTGAGTTAATGGTAAGACAAAAATAGAAAGAAATTAAAAAGTAACTATACTATAATAAATACTATTCTATAAGTTCATATAAAGTGATTGTCTTCTGAAATACATCTAACAATTTAAATTATTGTGTTATTTTGCTCTGCAAAAGTTCTCCAAACAAGAATTTGAACCAAGTTATTCAGGTATTTTTACCTATTTCTTTCTTCATCTCCTGGTTTATAAAAGTACTAGTAAAAGCCCCAACTAAGCAGATTTTATATTCCACTTTTCATTTTATTATTTTTTTTTTTCTAATTTTATTTTATTTTTAAACTTTACATAATTGTATTAGTTTTGCCAAATATCAAAATGAATCTGCCACAGGTATACATGTGTTCCCCATCCTGAACCCTCCTCCCTCCTCCCGCCCCATACCATCCCTCTGGGTCGTCCCAGTGCCCTAGCCCCAGCATCCAGTATCGTGCATCGAACCTGGACTGGCAACTCGTTTCTTACATGATATTTTACATGTTTCAATGCCATTCTCCCAAATCTTCCCACCCTCTCCCTCTCCCACAGAGTCCATAAGACTGTTCTATACATCAGTGTCTCTTCTGCTGTCTCGTACACCGGGTTATTGTTACCATCTTTCTAAATTCCATATATATGCGTTAGTATACTGTATTTATGTTTTTCCTTCTGGCTTACTTCACTCTGTATAATAGGCTCCAGTTTCATCCACCTCATTAGAACTGATTCAAATGTATTCTTTTTAATGGCTGAGTAATACTCCATTGTGTATATGTACCACAGCTTTCTTATCCATTCAAAGTACCTCAGTTTTGTGAGCTAGATAACTTAGAGGTGAGAAACTTCACTCACTTCTCTAAAAATCTTCAGTCAGTTGAATTCTTTTCTCCCCCACCAGCTTTACTGGGGTATATTTGACATATAAAATTGTATATATTTAAAGTATACAACATAATGATTTATATACATATACACTGTGAAATGATTACCTCTGTCATGTTAATTAACACATTCACTACCTCACATAGTTACGTGTGTGTGTGTGTGTGTGTGTGGTGAGAACGCTTAAGATTTACTATCTTAGCAACTTTAAAGTGTACAACAGGGTATTGTTAACTATAGTCATCATGCTGTACATTAGATCCCCAGAAATTATTAGTCTTATAACTGAACTTATTCATCTTATAAATTGTACCCTTTGACCAGATCTCCTTGTTTCCCTACCCTCTACCCTCTGGTAATCACTACTCTACTCTCTGTTTCTGTGTGTTTGAATTTTTTTTTTTCAAGTTCTACTTATAAGTGAGTTCTACGGTATTTATCTTTCTCTGTCTGGCTTATTCACTTAGCATAAATATTCTCTAGGTTCATCCATGTGTTGCAAATAGCAAGATTTCATCTTTGTCGTGGCTGAATAACATTCCATTTTATATACAGTTCACCATTGACCACGAGTTTGAACTGCTTGGGTTCACTTAGATGTGGATGTTTTTTAAATAAATACACACTGTAGTACTACATGATCCATGATAGGTTAGATCCACAGTTGGTTGGGTCTGTGGATGTGGAACCACAGACACAGAAAGCAGACTCTAAAATTACATCCACATTTTCAGCTGCATGAAGGGTGGACATCCCTAACCCTAGGATTCTTTAAGGGCCAACTCTGTGTGTCTTATCTGTTCTTCTGTTGATGAACACTTAGCTTGTTTCCATTTCTTGGCTATTGTGAAAAATGCTGCCATGAACATGGGAGCTGAGATATCTCTTAGTTACTGACTTCATTTCCTTTGAATATACTTCCAGAAGTGGCATGCTGGATTATATTACGGTTCTATATTTAATTTTTTAGTAACCTCCATTACTGTTTTCTGTAGTTGTTCTTCAGTCACTAAGTCATGTCCAACTCTCTGTGACTTCACAGACTGCAGCACGCCAGGCTTTCCTGTCCTTCATAATCTCTCGGAGTTTGTTCAGATTCAAATCCATTGAGTCAGTGAAGCTGTCTAACCATCCTCTGCTGCCCTCTTCTTTTGCCTTCAGTCTTTCCCAGCATCAGGGTCTTTTCCAGTGAGTCAGCTGTTTGCATCAGGTGGCCAAAGTATTGGCACTTCAGCTTCAGTATCAGTCCTTCCAGTGAATACTCAGGATTGATTTCCTTTAAGATTGACTGGTTTGATCTCCTTGCACTTCAAAGGACTCTCAAGAGTCTTCTCCAGCACCATAATTCATAAACATCAATTCTTTGGTTCTCAGCCTTCTTTGTGGTCCAGCTCTCACATCTGTACATGACTCTTGGAATAGTAGCTAGTAGCTACACCAATTTCCATTCCCACCAACAGTGTAAAAGGGTTTTGTCTTTGCCGCATCCCTCCACATCCCTGTATCTCTTGTTTTTTATAAAAGCCATTCTAATAGATGTGAGGTGATCTTTCATTGTGTTTTCATTGCATTTTCCCCGATGATTAGTGACATTGAACACCTTTTCATGTACCTGTTGGGCATCTGTATGCCTTTGGAAAAGTGTCTATTCAGGTCCTTTGCCTAACTTTTAATTGAATTGTTTGGGAACTTTTGTTATTGAGTTGCATTCATTGAATTCTTTTTTTTTTTTTTCTGACTGATACAACCACTTAAGTTACTGCTAAGATAGTATATTAATAAGATCAATATCACTATAGTGATAATAAACACAACTATTGAGGTATCATGTGTCAAACATTCTAAGCCATAATCTCATTTCATTCTCATAAGGACTCTAAAGTAAATATTATTATTATTTCAGTGTCATAAATGAGGCAAGGGTTTTATCCAAGGTCATGCAGTTGCTTAAAGCTAAGCCTGAATTTGAGTCCTATCTTTCCATTCTGCCATATTTCCTCTCATAATACAATTGACCCATAATGCACAAATGAACAACATGGGTTTGAACTGCTGTCCGTGGTCCACTTATATGCAGATAAATATATACTACAGTACTGTGCAAGCCACAGTTTAACTCACAGATGGGGAACTGCAATTATGGAGGGCCAACTATAAGGTTATGGGAGGACTTTCAACTGCTTGGAGGGCCATCATCCCTAATACCTGTGTTGTTCAAGGGTCACCAGTAATTATCCTCAACCATTCTCATAGACTAGCTCATTTAACATTTGCTGTTTTAAGCAGTTCAATTATTTCTATGAAAAAAGATCCCACATCTTGAAATTAAGTGATTGGAATAGCACCTTGCATTTAGCAGTCTGTAAGAACTTGCTGAATTCAGTCAAGTTTTCTGAGATCAGAAATTAGCTGTTTTTCAAGTATAATTGTGTGTGTGTGTGTATACACATAAATCTAAACCACACATGTATGTATTCATTAAAAAATGTTTATCAAAATATAATGTTTATCAAAATCTTATCCACTTGTTACCTCTAAGTAGTAGAATGCCTGGAGATTTTCTTTTAGTTCTCTGTATTTTATAGTTTTCTGCAATGAGCATGCTTTCTTGTGTACTTGTGAAGTTTTTAAGAGGGGAAAAATGAAGTTTATTTTATCTGTAATTAATATCTAAATATATACATTACATATCTAAATACATATATTACCTAAATATATAAATTACATTTCTAAATATATATCTAAATAATTTTATAAATCTAAATATAGTTCAGTTCAGTTGCTCAGTCATGTCTCTTTGTGACCCCATGGACTGCAGCACGCCAGGCTTCCCTGTCCATCACCAACTCCCAGAGCTTATTCAAACTCATGTCCATAGAGTCAGTGATACCATCCAACCATCTTATCCTCTCTTGTCCCCTTCTCCTCCCGCCTTCAATCTTTCCCAGCATCAGGGTCTTTTCCAATGAGTCAGTTCTTCGCATCAGGTGGCCAAAGTATTGGAGTTTCAGTTTCAGCATCAGTCCTTCCAATGAACATTCAGGACTGATCTCCTTTAGGATGGACTGGTTGGATCTCCTTGCAGTCCAAGGGACTCTCAAGAGTCTCCTCCAACATCACAGTTCAAAAGCATCAATTCTTTGGTGCTCAGCTTTCTTTATAGTCCAATTCTAACATCCATATACGACTACTGCAAAAACCACAGCTTTGACTAGACGGTCCTTTGTTGGCAAAGTAATGTCTCTGCTTTTTAATATGCTGTTTAGGTTGGTCATAACTTTTCTCCCAAGGAGCAAGCATCTTTTATATATAAATATAAATATAATCAATCACGTCACGTATGTGTTAGTGTTATAACACATATGGTATATACATTTAAAATGAATTTGTTAATTGTTTTTTATTTGAAATGGTTAACTTTGTTCCCCCAGGACCCCGTATTCGAGGTTTCATAGTCCTAACTTTGAGCCCCAAACGCATGTTAGCAAAACTTTATCTTTTTCATTTGGTCTTTAACAATTATTTATATTCATCTGCTTTTCCTTCCAGTTAGACTTTAATAGTAAAAGTATTCTTCTGGAATACAAATTTGCTTATTCAAATTTTGAATACTTTTTGAGGTCGACCCTGGGAATACAAAGGTATACATGATAAACAAGGTCTCTGCCCTCATATTATTTACCTTATCAAGGATTACAAATTCAGATGCCTACAAAATTAATAAAGTAAGTCAAATGGATAGAACATGAGATGATCAATGAAACCTGACACTTAGCTAATTGTTGGGGAGATAGTGGGTTGGGAGTGGAGGAGCAAGGGGAATGTGGGGGACTAGAAACAGGACCTTGCTGCTATTTAGCTCCAGCTGATTGTTACCATGAAGGGACATGTGGTCAGTGTTACCAAATCATCCAGATTTTTCAAGAGAAGCCAGGACTCTGGGTTTTTACATAAAATTCCTCAGTTTTCAAATGCTGTCAACTAATTCTAATTTAAAATTCTAATTCTAATTTAAAACCACCAAAAAGTTTGTAGTCCATATTCAACTTATAAGTCATCATAAGATTTTGGAGCTTGGGTTGGGTTTGGAGGCAGATTATATCACAATAAAATAAATTTAAAATAATTTATCAGAGTGATTAAACTTGCCTCTTAAAGATGAATGTCTTTAAGCTGAGTTTGAAAGTTAAAGTACCTTGATCCAGGCACAGAGGTCAGACCAGTAAGTATAAACAGCACAAAGCAGTCAAATTGGGTTAGGAACAGAGATGAGGTTAAGAATGAAAACTGAAACAGAGCGAGCTACAAATGCAAAACTATGGAAGATTTGGTACAGAAACAGCTCTCCAAGTGTCCTCTGTGCCAGGCTAAACATATCTCACAACTAACAGCTGCCTCTTTGTTGAGCCCTAACAAAACTAAATTTTTATTACCTGTTCTGCCAATTATGTACTTTATACAGGGGCCCTAAAACAAGCCTCACATAGTTTAATAAAGAAAATAATTTGTAAAACAAGCCTTTGTGAGGTATTTCCCCCCTTCCCAAACTCCTCCTTTTAACACATTTATTAATTCTCAGCATGTGTTAGGCACTGTGGTAGGGCAGAGGCTGAATTGCAGAGATAAATAAGGCTTAAACTCTCTCAGCGCATAGCCCCACACCTTTATACACTTTACTTTTGTCTCGTTTACTTCAGTCACAGTAATAGGAGTGTCAGTGGCACCCCACTCCAGTACTCTTGCCTGGAAAATCCCATGGACGGAGGAGCCTGGTGGGCTGCCGTCTATGGGGTCGCACAGAGTCGGACACGACTGAAGCGACTTCACTTTCACTTTTCACTTTCATGCATTGGAAAAGGAAATGGCAACCCACTCCAGTGTTCTTGCCTGGAGAATCCCAGGGTTGGGGGAAACTGGTGGGCCGCTGTCTATGTGGTTGCACAGAGTCGGACACGACTGAAGCAACTTAGCAGCAGCAGCAGCAGCTTGAAACCAAGCAGTCTCCCTCTCCTGATGATCTTTTCTCTTCTTATCTTCTCAAAAGCTTTGCTCCATCAAGTGTTAACCCTTTGTTCCTTTATTAACTCTTCCTAATTTGTTCATCTTTTCAGTATCCTTATTACCCACTCAGACTTCAACTTGCAGCAAGTAAGGCATTTCCACCATTCCCTACTTCCCAGATTCCACTGAAAATGCTTTCAGTAAGGTCACAAAGTCACAAAGAAAGAAAGTGTTAGAAAGTGTTAGTTGCTCAGTCCTGAGACCCCTGTGGACTGTAGCCCTCCAGGCTCCTCTGTCCATGGGATTGTCCAGGCAAGAATACTGCAGTGGGTTACTATTTCCTTCTCCAAGGGATCTTCACAACCCAGGGATCAAACCCTGGTCATCTGCATTGCAGGCAGATTCTTTACCATCTGAGCCATAAGGGAAGCCACAACTAATTTTCAAAAGGAATGGATAGTTTTTAGTCTTTATCTTAATAGCATCTTTCTTTTGTAACAGTTGATACTGTTGACCATTGTCTGTCTCTACTACAACACACTCCTAGATTTCCTTTGACCCACTTCTCTGTTCATTCTTTTCAGTCTGATTTGTTCAATCCTATCTTTGTCCACATCTAATTGCTATCTTTCTCTAAAGTTCTCATCTGGCCCCATCCTCACTTTATCTTGCTTCCTGAGCAGTATTATCCCCTCCCTTGGCTTCTGCTTCAGCCTATTTGAGGGGGATTTCCAAATCTGCATCCCTCTTAATAAACTATTAAAATAATACTATCCCTCTGTTTCTGGTCAGGTTTTCTTCATTCTTTCTTACACACGGCTGAGAGAGAGACTGTTCTAGAGTACACTTATCCTATTGGCATTCCCCCTTATAAAACTTTCAATGACTCTCTGTCACCTCCATGATAAAATACAAATTTTACTCCATGGCCTACCTTTATAGTGTAAGTATACTAAATCTACTCCCTAAATCTACTCCCTACCCTACACTTTTTGCTTAATCATACTAAAGACTTCTTTATTCTTGTCTGATTATACTGCACTGTTCCTTGGCTCATCTCCATGGCTTGGCAGATGCTGTTCCTTTTGCATGGAATGCTTCTTCCATCCTTGTTAGCATAGTAAGCTTTTTGTATTCTTGAAGATCATAATCTTCATCTGTGTCATCTGTATGAAGATCATCCAATGAAGAGTTCATCATTCTCTGCTTTGTACCATTTTTACTTATTCTTCTCTCTTTTTAAAATACTTCTGACGTTTGTTATATTATAACTTTTTGTTAAACTTTTATTCTAGACATTGAGTTTCTTTAGGTTAGATATCTTATCTTCTTCACCTTTGGTTCCCCAGTGTTTAACAGAGTACCTTACAGGTAGTAGGTACACCATAAATGTTTAATGAAAGACCAAACATTAATGCTGTCTATGAATTCAGTGGTGAATACACTGTCTTATGAACTTTTTCATATAAAGGAATAATTATAATATTATTGTATAATAATTATTAATTACTATACAATTATTATACAATTATTGTAATAATTGTAATATACTTTGGTAAGCACCATAAGAGAAGAATGTGCCAGATATGGCAGCAACCTGGAAGAGGAAATGATTGGTTGGTGTGGAAAAGGTCAGAGAAAGTCTTCATCCAAGAGAAAAGAGAAGTGGGAAGAAGCCTTGTTATGTACAGAAAAGAGACTAGTTCAAAGTGTGAGGAATCTGCATTGCATAGGAGCAGTAGGAAATGAGTTTAGGAAAGAAGGCAGAGGCAAGAAAATGATCCCTCTAGGCCCTGTTTCAGAATTTGAGCTTTAGCCTTTGTGGGAGGTTTTGGAGGTTTTATCCAGAAAGGTGCTTATGTCATACTTTTGCTTTACAAGGATATAAGGGAGTTGTGTGTAACCAGGAGAGGAGCGGGTGTGAGATTGGAAGTACAGAGACTAGTCAGAGGAAGCTTCTAGTACGGTATTTCAAAAAGTCACAGCATTAACTGAATTCCTTTCAGCATTAACTGAAAGGAAAAGTACTGTAAATCCTTCTGTATGTAACAGAGAGTGGGAATGGTTTCTGGTAGAATCTGGTTGTGCTCTTCTTTCTCCTCAGTAAAAGAGCAAAGCCTTTTTTTTTTTGTTAGTCAAGTGTGATAAAACCCATGCTTTGTATAAGCAGTAATGCCATTACTACCAGTGCAGTTCTGACTTTGCCATGTGCTGCTGTGGTTGCTTTCCTCTTCATAATGCCCTCTAGCATCTTGATAAAATCATGGTGAAATCTTTCTTGTCATTTGTTTCATTTCTTTAGCAGTTTCATCTAAGTGCATGGATGAGTACTGTGACAAAGACAAAAACATTTGTTGTGTTTCTTTTTTTTTTTCTTTTAAGGACCACTCAGGAGATCTTTTGTTTGCCTTAACAGCTCATCTTAACATCCAAATTCAGTCCATTTTCCTTTTACTACTTTCCCAATATCAAATAGGATGTTATAGAGAATATTCAAAAATAGACTAAAAAGTAATTAGAAACACTCCACTAGATATCAGTAATATAAATCAGAACTTCACAAAGAAAATGCCTCCTCACTGTGTGGTTTTTGTAGTTCATTTGTCTCCCCTTCCCAACGCCAATTTTTAAGTGTTTATCTTATTAGCAAATGTTCATTTGATTTTTAAATTATTGGCTATAGCCTTATCTACTGTTATGAAAGCAAGGTGTGTCTGAAACAGTCTTTGTAACCCAAACTATCACAGAGTTGACACAGAAGGTTTGTTCCAGTGAATGAACAGTAAGCACAATTTTCATAAAAGTGCTAGGAATTTTTACCATTCACTAGCTTCCAGGAGGATTTTCTGCATAAGAAAGCAGGTTATTTAGTGTTCTCTTGACTTCTTTTTAACCTATTTTGGCCTTTCATAAACTACATTCTTAAACTATTTTAATGTTTAGCCACTGTAGGTGGTTATTTAAATTTTGTGTCTTTTTAAATTATTTTTTAGTATATTTATTTAAACTATTCATAGCATCTCAATTTAGACTTTCACAGTTTTGGAACTGCTAAATATCCGTATTTGTTTAAAAATATATCTTATCCAAAAACTTGCAATGAGAGTGTCATTATTAATGTGGGTTCAGATATACGATCCTTCAGCCTTAGTGACTTTGTGTCTGACCATGTCTAGGGTCATGAATATTAGGAATATTTGTATACACTGTTTATTCACTTCCCTTAATAACCATTAGGGCTTCCCAGGTGGTGCAGTGGTAAAGAATCTCTCTGCCAGTGCAGGAGACACAAGAGACATGGGTTCAATCCCTGTATGAGGAAGATCCCCTGGAGCAGGAAATGACAACCCACTCCAGTATTCTTGGCTGGAAAATTCCATGGACAGAGGAACCTGGCAGGGTACAGTCCATGGGGTCACAAAGAGTTGGACATGACTGAGCGTGCACATATAATAATCCATTAAGAATCCATTAATTTATCTAAATCACTCCGTCTTGTGGAAGAACTGATGGAAAGAGAGAGCATATCAGATTTATTCAGAGGGCTTTCAAATTATACCACCATGATCCTTCATTAAATTCTAATGATTCTACCCAGCATCCATTGAGAATTAGTACCAAAGAGACCATAGTTACCAATAGGTTTTAATGTAGAAAATAGTTTAAAGTGACTAGTGTAAAACTTTATTTAATCTACTTACATTATTAATCCATATTTCCTTTTGCATAAATTTCACTAGTTTCTGAGTCCCTTGAAAGCAGACTTCCCTTTACTTGCTCTCAAACTACCTATTTTCAGTGTCAAGGGAGATACTCTGTCATTCAAGTATTTGAAAATTTAATGAACAATTCTACCCTGGACTGTTCATCCTACATCCTCTCCGTGCCCTTCATGGTACAGTGCAATGGTGGATCAAGAAGTTTTGCAAAGACGACAAGAGCCTTGAGGGTGAGCGTAGTGACTGGCCATTGGGAGTAGACAGTGACCAACTGAGAGCAATCATTGAAGCTGATCCTCTTACAACCACACGAGAAGTTGCCCAAGAACTCAACGTCGACCATTCTACAGTCATTCAGCGTTCGAAGCAAATTGGAAAGATGAAAAAGCTAAGTGGGTGCCTTATGAGCTGACTGGAAAAAAAGAAAAAACATCATTTTGAAGTGTCGTCTTCTCTTATTCTACACAGCAACAAACTATTCTTCAATCGGATTGTAATATGTGACGAAAAGTGGATTTTATATGACAACTAGTGACCACCAGCTCAGTGGTTAGACTGAGAAGAAGCTCCAAACCACTTCCCAAAGCCAAATGTGCACCAAAAAATTGTCATGGTCACTGTTTGGTGGTCTGCTGCCCATCTGATCTACTGCAACTTTCTGAATCCTGGCAAAATCATAACATCTGAAAAGTATGCTCAGCAGATCAGTGAGATGCACTGAAAACAGCAACATCTGCAGCCAGCATAGGTCAACGGAATGGGCCCAGTTCTTATCCATGACAGCGCCTGACCACATGGTTGCACAACCAATGCTTCAAAAGTTGAACGAATTGAACTATGAAGTTTTGCCTCATCTGCCATATTCACCTGACCTCTCACCAGCCAACTACCACTTCAATCATTTCGACAACTATTTGCAAGGAAAAATGCTTCCACAACCAGCAGGAGGCAGAAAATGCTTTCCAAGAGTTTGTGGAATCCTGAAGCATGGATTTTTACACTATAAGAATAAACAGACTTACTTTTTGTTGGCAAGATGTGTTGATGGTAGTGGTTCCTATTTCGATTAATAAGGATGCATTTGAGCCTAGTTATGATGATTTAAAATTCACTGTCTGAAACAGCAGTTATTTTTGTACCAACCTAATACCAGATACTTTTCTAAGCACCTTGCATGTATTAATCTGTGAGGTAGGTATTATTCCAGTTCTCTATATCTGAAAACTGGAGTAAAGAACTGCAAAATAATTTACCTAAGGTCCACCTGCTAATAAATGGTAGAGCCATCACTAAGGTCCAGCAGTTCCTGGCCTTATACTCACTGGGTATAATGTGCTTCCATACTTTTTCTGATTTCTTTGAAAAAGCAATAACTTAGCCTATTCTGTTTACATTTGCTAATATCCTTAGGTTTTTTTGGACTTCCGTTGTGGCTCAGCTGGTAAAGAATCCACCTGCAATGTGGGAGACCTGGGTTGGGAAGATCCCTTGAAGAAGGGAAAGGCTACCCACTCCTGTATTCTGGCCTGGAGAATTCCATAGACTGTATAGTCCATGGGGTCACAAACTTTCACTTAGGTTTTGTTATTCCTTATTATCTTAATATCCCTCCAGTTCCTACAGAAGCAAATAAGAAAGATTTTATATTATATGCTATATTGGTAAAATCCCAGTCTGGCTTTCATTAACTCTAATCATCATTTCTCTGAAACTGAATAAAGAGAACAATTTTGTGATCAAAACCTTAAAACATCACCCTTACCAATGGCCTGGCAGTCACAGAAGCCCCACTCCTGCCACAGAGTGTATTCAAAACAGCTCTATTTGAATTTCTGATACCTTAAAAAAGGGTTTTGGTCCTCAGAACATATAGGATTACTACTACCACACTTTGACAACCTCTCAACTTTTAAGATTTACTACCATGGCATGTATGTCCAGCTTCCCTGTGTTGGTGAGTCGTTGGTGATAACAGTGAGCACTCAAGGATTCCTGTCTAAAAACCTGTTCTGTTTTTGCAGTGGATAGTCTCCTGAAATACACTGGCTATGGGAATGCTGCAGGACTGTTGGCGGCCAGGGGCCTCTTGGCTGGAGGAAGAGGAGATAATTGGTACTCAGAGGACGAGGACACAGACACTGAAGAATACAAAAATGCAAAACCAAAGTATAGTATCACATTTCTTTTCACCTAACTTTGTCTGCCTTTGGATTGGTTATTTGCCTTTCACTTCCTTTGTCTTTCATTTCTCTTCTTTTGTGGATTTGGAAGCTTTCTGTTTAATACTGTTTTAGAGGCAGTTGCATAGCTAGTGCCTTAGAGAATGACTTCAAGTGATTGAGGAAGGATAATACTGCAAGAAATGTTTTGCTGCATGATGCTTTTAACATGCTCATCATCCTCTCCTAAGTATTAAGAGAGGTAGTGTTTTTCGACGTCTCCTGTCACATACTTAAAGGATATTGTTGCTTATTTTGTGCTCTCCTTTCCATAAGTTGAGATTTTATAAGGTATAACCAAGACCAAGTATTTAAGTTGGCTATCTGATGCTTCAGTCTTTCTCAGAAATCTAAATGTAGGTTCCATACATTCTGATCTTTCCTCTTGTGTGAAAGCCTTTATAAGTCAATCAAGTAAAGCCACAAGGCACATTACTAGCCAAAGGAAAGAAATCTGGCTCTGTGGTAAATTTTAATTAAGCAACTAGGGAACCATCTTTTAGCAGAGGCATTAGTCCACTGGGTAGGCAAGCCAGAGACTCTTATCAAGTTTTCCTTGACTCATTGGTTGTAAGTCAAAGACACTAGTTGTCTCTCATCCTGAAACGAACCACCTCTACTCTCTTCTACCCACTTCCCATCCTTTTCATCCCCCTCTCAACTCCAATCCCAGCTAAATTTCTTAGTTTCTACTTATTAGGAGTTATTTGAGCTCAGTTTTTTGGTTTGCATTACTGAATGTTAAAAGGGTATGCCCTGCCCTATCAATGATGACATCGACATATGCTCTTTTCTACCCACAGTCTTCTAGAGTGTGATGTGGGTCACGTAGTAGTAGATCGAGGCTGGAAAAATGATTATCTGCAAGATACAGCCCATTTTTAAAAGTGTAGATTGTGCCTTGTTGAAGTGACAATAATGGGTTGTCAGAAGGTAAAAAAGATCACTCCCTAGTTTGATGTAGTTTCAAAACCAAAATCATTGCCAAAGCCAATGTAAAAGAAACAAAAAAATATCCTTCCCTAATCAGACAAGACTTATAGGGCCTGTATTCTTAGCAAATCAGGTCTGAGTAGGTGGTGTTACTTGTGGCATCCCCAGATCTTTCAGCCTTGGTAAGATCTTACAGAGTGTGTCCCAGAAGAAAAAGGCTTTGGGGGAAAAAAAGCTAGCAGTGACTTTAAGCGTTAAATTCTTAAGACTGACACCATTTAGATGTTATAAATTGGGCGTCTCTATCAGATATTTGAAGCTAAGGTAGAAAAATAATATATTAATCTTTGCATAATTATAGAAGTCATCATTCTAAATTATTCTTGCTAGCTCTTGACTTTTTTCATTTCATAAACTGTATTTCCATATTAGTTTAATATCCTCTATTTGAGACATTAAAATATACCACTTAAAGAGTCTCGTATTTTTAAATTAAGGAAGAAATTACGTTAAGCATTCAGTGTGTCCCAGGGTATGTGGACACAGTCAGCTAACATAGGAAATTCTTGAGTACTCATGAATGGTTGACATCATTGCATCTCAGTGTGTATTTTTTAATTTGTTTGGTGGATGACTTCTAAAATGGCATTGATCGTATATCAAGCAGGGCTTCCCTGGTGGCTAAGACAGTAAAGAATCTGCCTGCAATGCAGGAGACCCGGGTTCTACCCCTGGGTTGGAGAGATACCTTAGAGAAGGAAATGGCTACCCACTCCAGTATTCTTGCCTGTAGAATTCCATGGACAGAAGAGCCTGATTGGCTACAGTCCATGGGGTTACAAAGAGTCAGACATGACTGAGTAACTAACATATATCTAGCAAACACAAGAATACTACTATAACAAGAAAAACCTCAGAAAAAATACAATAACATTGGGTCTCTCCCAATAGTACAGGAAATAGAAATGTGTTACATTATGGAAGTGATGTTAGATTTCAGGAGAGCACTGCTTTTTATTTTTATTTTTTTAATTTTATTTTATTTTTAAACTTCACAATATTGATTGGTTCTGCCATATATAGAAATGAATCTGCCACAGGCATACACATGTTCCCCATCCTGAACCCTCCTCCCTCCTCCCTCCCCATACCATCCCTCTGGGTCGTCCCAGTGCACCAGCCCCAAGCATCCAGTATCGGAGAGCACTGCTTTTTAAAATCAAGGACCATGATGTGTGATATTGTTATTGTCTTGAATCTTGACCATGGAAAGATTTTGTGTTTAGGCCTTACATTCCTGGTTGGAATCTTCTTCAGCCTTTGGACCTGGCCTGTATCATTAATATAGGAATGGTGTGTTAGTGTGGCCAGAATAGTCACCATTGTGAAATCTTGTTGTGTTTCTTAAACATTGCTCATTACAAGTGTAAATATGTCTTTTAACATAGCATCACATCTTCCCTTTTCAGATAGATCTGCTTCTGTTTTTTCTTACATCTTTCCTCTTTCAGGTGCAGCAGTGTTTCATTTGTTAATTTAAAATACTTATTAAAATGGTTCCCATGGAAGTGGTGGTAAACAAAGTGCTTTGCAAGCAAGATAATCCTTTGTGCTTTGGACAGTGATCCACAAGCTCAAAGAACTTCTTCCTTTAAAATTGTTATGAAAACTTCTTAGCAATCTGGTCAAGTTTATAAAGTCAGCATCTGAAAGGATGACTTACTCCCCTACCGCACCAATCAGTGCTCTCAGGATCACAGCCTGCTTCTCTTATGATGCACTTATTCACAAACACTGTTAGTATTGGCAGAAGCAGAGAATTACCCTTCATTCAGTTGGCCCTCATCCCGTTGTCAAAAATATAAGTGGATTCTGATTAATGCACCAAGGTAACCTGTAATCCTTTAGTGGAATCTGAAACTAAGAATAGTATGGAGCTTACATTTAGGCCATGAGAGACAGTTAATATCACAACAGTCCTTTCTGTGTCAAGATAAATGTATTTAATGGACTGGAAATAGCTTTCTGCAATTAACATACTTAGAGAAAATACAGTCATAGAATCAAGTATATGCCACACAGGTTTTTGGTGTATATCTAGCCATGTTTGTAAAAAAGTAATTAAATAAGCACTGGTCCTGTATAAAAGAGAAACCACATTTCTAAATACTGACTTTATACCTGTTTCTTTTATGCCTCTGAGCATGAAGGCCCCTTGACTGTATTGGTGATATAATGTACAGGGCTTCCCAGGTGGTGCTCGTGATAAAGAACCTGCCTGCCAGTGCAGGAGACATCAGAGATGCAGGTTCAGTCCCTGGGTTGGGAAGATCCCCTGGAGAAGGAAATGGCCACCCATTCCAGTATTCTTGCCTGGAGAATCCCATGGACAGAGGAGCCTGACAGGCTATAGTCTCTAGGGTTGCAAAGAGTTGGACATGACTGAAGTGACTTAGCACACATTTCTAAATTCTAACTTTATACCTGTTTTTTTCCACCTCTGAGTATGAAGGCTCCTTGACTGTATAGATGGTATAATGTAACTGATTCCTGTGGTTTGTACATCATTCCAAACATCAGTTGACAGATGTGTACCGTAGTGACATTTGACTCATTTTAGACTAGTTGCCTTCAGGCCTCGTATGGTATATAGGAGCCTATGAGTCCAAAAGCGTATCTTTAAAAAAGAGCTGCTGTATGGAGGGGCAGAAGAAGGGAAGGGCCAAAGTGTATAGAACTCTAGGATGCCCTGTTGTATTCTTAATACACCACACTAGTTCATAATTACACCCATCAGATTAAAATTATTATACTACTAAGCAATTCAGGGGTGTTTCCTTCTTGACCATGTATTTTTCAACAGTAGCTATGGCAGCAGCTGTATAGATATTATAGTTTCTTCAGCACAAATGACTTGGTTTTCTTTTGTCAAGATTTTGTTATGCTGCTTTAAGTCAAGTCCCATTATAATTTTCTCCATATCTTGGGGTTATACAAATGAAGAGATAGCTTTGTTTTTAATATTTCTTGAAGTAGATAAACCAGAACTAGGACTTGAAGATTTCTCGTTTTGCCTAGTTTAGACTATGATGGTATATTTATGTATAGTAGGTTGTAACTAGCCTTTCTAGGAACTAGAATTAATTTCCTGTAAGCAGTCATGAAACACAATCTAAATTCAGATCTCTAAAGACCAAAATTGAAAATAAAATCACTGCCTCTACTCCCATGCATACTGGTTAACTCGCCTTTGTGATATTTACAATTCATACCAGCTTTGCACTTTGAAAATTGAGTTCTCTGACTTTTCTTTTGTATTTTAATTTGAGTAAATGACCAGCAAGAGGTATGTTATCTGAATCTACAGTATTGAGCTTTACTTCAGATTTTATTTCCTACTGATTTACAACCATAGTTTTTTATATCCTTTATATCAAGGATAGCACTTGAAACAGCCCAATATAAGAAACATATAAAGCACTGTAATTTTAAAAGTATCTTGGAGCTTTTTTAGTTGCCTAGATGCAACTTGATGTATTTATGTGTATTCAGTATGTCTACTTATATTGCTGATCCATGATACTTAATAATTAATAAATGAATTATACCACATTACCCTATTTCTTTGCATTGTTAATAGAATGCAAAATCTGTGATTAAGACATTGTTCCATAATTTATCCTACTTCTTAAATGTGAAATCAGTCTTATACAGTAATTCTCAAATTTTCACCTCAGTCACCATTATTAACTGGTATCTCTTTAAAATATCTTAAAACTGGATTTAACCATAGCAAATGCCACAAAAAACCTAGTTGTTGTGTGGCTTCTTTAGTTAATGAAGATTGCATGTGCAGCTCCATGGTGATGATTTAACTTAATAAACTAACTCACTGGATTCAAGGACTTTTGGCTTGCTTACTTCTTGACAAGTAGCTCACTATGCTAGTAGCTGGTGTTTATTAAATGGGACTCCCTGGTGGCTCAGTGGTAAAGAATCTGCCTGCTAGTGCAGGAGATGTGGGTTCGATCCCTGGGTTGGGAAGATCCCCTGGAGAAGGAAATAGCAACCCACTCCAGTATTCTTGCCTGGGAAATCCCACAGATAGAGGAGCCTGGCAGGCTACAGTCCATGGAGTCGCAGAGAGTCGGACATAACTGAGTGAATAAATGACATTTACTGAGTATCTAATGTGTTGTACTAAGAACTTTCATAATATTATCTCATTTAATCTTCACAGCAAACTTTGGGCTAAAGGTTATCCACATTTTACAGATGAGGAAAATAAAGCTCAGTGGTTTCCAGAACTTGTCTAGGGCACACAATTCATGAGCAATCAGGTGACCTAACTCCAGAGCTGGTCTTTTTTGAGGTTTTTGTTTGTTTTTGAGGTAGGCAAAGCAGGCTTTATTGTATTTTTCACTTTGCCTTAATTTGAGGGTAAAATATACATAAAATTTACCATTTTAAGCATACAGATTTGTGGCACCATGTACATTAATGTGTAGCCATTACTACCATCTATCTCCAGAACTTTTCATCTTCCCCAACTGAAACTTTTATCTATCCCCTGTCCCCACAACCCCTTGTAACTATTGTTACACTTTCTCTGTGAATTTGCCTAGGAACCTCATGTAAGTGAAATAATATTCAATATTTCTCCTTTTGTGACTAAGTTCACTTAAAATGTCTCTAAAACACATCCATATTATAGCATGTGTCAAAATTTCCTTACTTTTAAAGGCTGAGTAACATTCCGTTGTATGTATTTACCACATTTTGTTTATCGATTCATCCATCAGTGGATGCTTGGGTTATTTCCACCTTTTGGCTGTTGTAAATAATGCTATGAATGATGAATGTGAGTGTATAAGTTTGGGTATATACCCAAAGGGGAATTGCTAGATCATATGGTAATGCTATGTTTAATTTTTTGAGGAACTGCCATACCATTTTACATTCCCACCAGCAGTGCACAAGGGTTCCAGTTTCTCCATATCCTGTCCAATACTTATTATTTTTCAGGTTTTTCTTTTAATATCTTAGCCATCCTAACATGTGTGAAGTCAAAGCTTGTGTTTTAACTGCTACCATATTCTTCAGGGCCAATCAAAAGGAGAGATGAGTTTGCCCTTCACGTAATCTCCCTGTTCTTAGAGCATCTCTTATCTTTCTTTGATACAACCAAAATAGAAAATAAGAGAAAATATATTTTTTATAAGTCCTGATATCCCTGAAAGTTAAAAGTTTCATTCAGTTCATTCTGATTCACATAAATCTCTCAGGTGATTCTGGCTCTCCCTTCATAGTACATTCAGAAATAGTCACCCCTCACTACCATCACTGCCACTATTCTAGTCCAAGCTCAAATTTTATCTCCCTCTGAGATCATTTTAAATAGCTTCCTCACTGGTCTTGTTGCTTCTATCTTTGTCATTCTTTACTCATTCTTTACTTTTTTTACTTTACTTTTTACTTTACTTCTTTACTTTTTTTTGTCATTCTTTTAGTTCTCAACACAGCAGCCAACGTGATCTTTATAAAAATGTAAGTCGGACATTACCACTGCTCAAAACTCTCCAAAGGCTAAAAATCAAAGTCCTTATGGTGATGTACATGTAGCCTTTCTCACTGTGCTGTCACCCGGTGATTCACTGCTTGTCACGCTCCAGACACACTCCCGAGGCCTCGGCACTGACTGTTCTTCTGCCTGGAATGCCTGTTCTCCAGAGAGCTGTAAGGCCATTCCGTTGGCTTCTGCACGTCTTAACTCAGTTATCGTCTTCCTGGTAAAGTCTGTTCTGTCCCCACATTAAAAATTGCCACACCCCTACCTTCACCACTCCACCTCACACTTGCTTGCTCTTGTTTCTTCATAGCACTTACCACCTTCTAACATACCATACAATTTACTTATTCATCTAGTCTGTTTTTCCCAGTAGAAGATAAACTCCATGAGAGAATTTTTTTTATTCATTGAGATGTCCCCAAAATAGTGCCTCATGTGCAGTAGGCATTCAGTAAATTTTTGTTGAATATATTAGTTTTTTTAAGGTGTTTATAAATTTAAGTTGGTCAGCCCCTTCTTATCATGAGGATAACCAAGACAGATGAGGTCCCTGCCCTCTTCAGGCTCCACATCTAGCTGGGAAATGGGGCCAGGGGATGGAATTCAAGAAAACAGGGTATGGTAAATTTCCACTCTATTTATTGTTTTATGGGTGGCAGATATTATGGAGAGTTTTTCCTGGCAAGATATTTCTAATTTCATGAGCACATAATGTCTCCTTTCCCACCCCACTGCTCTCTTCTTCCTTAGTTTGGACTCAAAAACGCCTTCTCCTAAAAGCCCTGATCCCTTTCCTAGAGGTTACAGATCGTTAGTCCGTAGACTAGATTTAGCCCACAAGTAGGTTTTGCTTCACTTGCCTGATGTTGCATTGGTTATTTGGTTTTATGTTTTTAATATCTGTTTTACATAGGGCTTAAACTAATTTAGAATTCATATCTTTCAGATGAAAATTTAGATTCGTAACTTCTTTTGAAAAGGTGGAAGTTCTGATGACATTAGGCCTACAGTGCCACATGGTACCTGACTGAGCTGCGTGACTGTGGCCCCGTCATACCAGGCATAAGCTCCTTGATTTCATAATGTACCTTCTTTGTTCATCGTATCTGCCTTAGCCTCTGCAGGGACTTGACTTTACAGCTTGTTAACCAGGATGCTTGGAGTAAAATTTGACCCATGTTTTTTAGAGATAGATGTTAACTTTCTTATAGCTCAGGGAACATTTAATAGCTCCTTTTTTTGTTTTAAGTGAAGTAGTATAATGCAATTGATGTTGGCCAAATGTAGCAACAATTTGAAGAGTAAAAGTCTTAATCCTTTTGTCTGCAGACCTATAGCTGCAGTCATATAATGGCATTATATATAATACAAAATTCTTGATGAAATATCACACAGAAGAGTTAGGATTGGAGTGATGAAAATATGGGGGCCGGGAGCAGAGACAAGGTGGGAAAAACTAGGATAAATATAAAATTACCCAATAAAGTATCTACCGCAGTTAGTGTACTTAAAGTATCTTAGGACCGAGTCTTGGACAAAAAACCAGTCCTAGAATTTCAGTGTTAAGATTCTGAAACCTGGAAAGTTACATCTCAGACTATACTCTTAAGGTTATAAAGGTAGCAGTATTTGTTCAGCGAAAATACTCTTTTATGAAACCTCACTCTGTTGCTGTGGTGGTGACTATTATTTGTTTTCTCTTTTTCTGGGTGGGGAAACTGCATGAGATTGGTTTGAAGTGGGGAGCAGGAGGGGAGACAGTGTCTAAGGCTGCCTCCTGCCCCCTGCATATTGGCGTTTTTGATTTTTTTTTTTACCATAACTGAGTGGCAGAGTTCAGCAACTTCTGCGTGCCATGGTGGTGGTTATATTCTTCTGAGTATCAGCTTGGGGTTTGGGGCGGGGAATGTTTTTTTAAGGAAAAAATTGAAAGTTCAATTCCCAGAGTGTTTTGGGGGGGGTTGGAATGTTTTACTACATGGGTAAAGGATGGGGTAAAGGATGGTAAGTTCTTATTGTGTAAGAGTGAATTTTATGCTCAGTGAGCAAAGCATTGTATGACTCTAGTAGCTAATTTCACAGCAAGTTGTTAAATCATTTTAGCAGCATTAGACTTGAGGTCAGCTTGTAGAAAAGAGTCATCATTTCCACTAAGTCCTTAAAAGAACCAAGAAAAGAATCAAATGTGCCCTGATCCAGAAATCATGTCCTGACTTCATGTGCTGTGGTATCCTCCTGACAGATTTTTTTCCCTAAGGCACAAGATGGCCTGTGCTAATTTCATTATATTCTAAAACATTGTGTGGATCTAATTTTTTTTGTCACCCTTCCATTGAGCTTGAAAAGAGAAGACTTCTCTTAAGAGACAGATGAGCATGACCTAAAGTAGTTAATACACCTGTCTTGCCTTATACCTTCTTCTAAGGCCGTATTTCTTTTGTCCGCTTGGAAAGTGGCATGTGCCTTATAATAAATACCTTTACTTACTTATTTTTAAGACTAGTTGTTTTTCTAATTTAACAGGCAGCAGAAGAGAAACCAGTGAAAATATGTCCTGTTGTTTTATGCCTAAGCAAATAAGAGATGAGTGGTGGAATTACATTTTCAGTGTGGCATCTGGAGACTTCTTAAAAATTACCTTCTCAGAAGCTTGATTTGGGTCCTCTTTGTTCCTGACTTTGGGGAAATATGATGACCCCGTTGGAGAAGGCAATGGCAACCTACTCCAGTACTCTTGCCTGGAAAATCCCATGGACGGAGGAGCCTGGTAGGCTACAGTCCATGGGGTTGCTGAGGGTCAGACACAACTGAGCGACTTCACTTGTCACTTTTCACTTTCATGCATTGGAGAAGGCAATGGCAACCCACTCCAGTGTTCTTGCCTGGAGAATCCCAAGGGACGGGAAAGCCTGGTGAGCTGCCGTCTATGGGGTCACGCAGAGTCGGACACAACTGAAACGACTTAGCAGCAGCAGCAGCAGCAGCAGCAGCAGCAGATGACCCCGTTCAACATTTTTGTTAATGGCCACCAACTCGAGGCCTTTTTCTTTTATGAGCACCTGATGCTTCCCAGGTGGCACAGTGGTAAAGAATTCACCTGCCAATGCAGGAAACGAGGAGACTTGGGTTTGATCCCTGGAGGGGGCAGATCCCCTGAAGTAGAAAATAGCAACCCATTCCAGTATTCTTGCCTAGTAAATCCCACGGACAGAGGAGCCTGGCAGGCTACAGTCCATGGGTCACAGAGTCAGACACGACTTAGCAACTGAGCATGCATGAGCACCTGAAAAAAAGGAGAGGGACTAGTAGCACACAGTGAGCGTCTTAGCTAGGCTTTATCCTAGCGGTTCGTAACCTCAATGTGTATCACAATCAACTGGGGAAAAAATACATTTAGTTGGTTTCAGGTGAGGCCCAGGTCGCATCTTTAAAGTTTCTCAGATGATTGCAGTTTACAGCCAAAGCTAAGAATCACTGACAAGCCCGTGGGTTTTCAGACTGTTTCCCCAGAGTTCCTGAAAGTGTCTTAGGGGCTGCCTTCAGAGGAAGCAAGTGAGTGAGGATAGAAGGGAAGCAAATAGAAGGGATTCTAGGCCCCTACCCTCCTTGGCCATCCCTGGCCCCTCTTCTGCCCGAGCAGTTCCACTTTCATCTATTTCATATATCAGCTTTCTGTGTAGATTTCATTTGTGTAAAAGGGTGAGGGTTTCCACTGCTTTGAAGGAAAAAGAAGTCTTTTAACCATGACCCCTGACAAAGGTCTTTATACAGAATGGTAAAATAGATGTTTAAGATCCAGTTTTTGAGGATGGTGAGCACTGAGTCCTTCTGCAAGAAATCTGTCAGGCAGCCTCTGAAAAATGTAGAAAAAGAAATATTTTTTCTAACATTATAGTACCTAGCCCTTGCTCTATGTGAGGAAAAGCCCTGCTTAGTTAAGGAAGTCAACTTGCCCAAGTATAAAGTCTAAAGCCAGGCCAGCAAGCAAGGACATAAGCAATCACAATGTCTTGGTTTTGGCCCACATGATTTTTTTCCCTGTTTAGACTAGAACTGTTCTCCATTTTACCCTAGTCCACAATACTCCACGTTACTTATACTTAGCCAGTTCAGTCATCTGCCTATCCTTAAGGCCTGGCCCCTGAAAGCATTTGTGTTTATAAACCCTAGAAAGTAATTTATTGGCACTTTTCTGTTTGCAGGGATATTTGATCATTAAAAACATTACTGTCTGTACTTGGCTGGTACAGAATATTATAACCTCTTGTCTGCTTATCCAGAAAGACGTTTAAACTATAGATACTTGGCAGCCATTTAAAGAATTATCTTTTATTTCACCTCCCCCTCCTCCTCTTCAAAAAAAAAAAAAAATAGTATGACTTTTAAATAAGAGGATAGTTTGGTTTGGTATTAGAACTTCATACAAAGTTTATGGAACACATTCATTTTAAGTACTTTATTAAATCTATTTCCAGAAAGCCAGATGGCATACCTGTCTTTTGGTAGACTAGATTTCATTCCTTTTTTTTTTCATCTAGGTCAGATCAAATCTGATTAAAATTGTTCTGCTTTATCTTTTATTATTTAAACACTCATTGCCTTCTGTGGTCTCACTAATGGACTAATTTCCTGAGATTATAAATTGGCATGCTTTCATTTTCAGATTCCAGCCTGTCATCATTTTTCCAATTTTTTTTGACATACTTGTTTTATGCTGTATCACAAAACAGGTTTCTTCTTCTCTGAAATCATTTGTCCCCTATATAATTAAGCTGTGCATCCAAGGATATTTATCCTAACGGCACCAATCTAATTTCCAATTTTTAGAAAGTAGCCATGCCTTCAAAAAAAAAAAAAAAGCTGGCAAGTTAGCTATCACCCACTTCCCAAAGCAAATTAGTAGGAAAAGTCAGTTTTTTAAAAAAATTCCTATAGCAGTTCTATACCATAAAATTGCTACTGCCAATTTTTTGGCTATTATACTCTTTCTTATTATAACTTAAAACTTGGACCAGAAAAGTATAGAAAGAGCATAATTTGAAAACATACAGCATAACTTTTTTTTCTTTTTGTAGCATTAATCTTATCACTGGTCATTTAGAGGAACCAATGCCAAACCCCATAGATGAAATGACAGAAGAACAAAAAGAATATGAAGCCATGAAACTTGTCAACATGCTTGATAAACTTTCCAGGTATTGTATTCCCCTCCATTTTTTGCTTGGTTTCTAAAAATGTTCTATTTCTTTGTCTCTCTCACTGAGAGTTACCATAGAACAGCAACTCTGGAAATCCATGTTGATTGGAACAGGCTGGCCCAGGCAGCACTAGTTCAGACCTCTCTTGGCCACTGTGGTTCTTCTACATGTGCCGCTTATGGATGTGCGTTCCTCAACATTTCAACTCTCAAAGCTAGGAGAGTAGCTGCCAGGTCACTGTGATATTTAACCAACTAACCTCCCTGTCTTCAAAAAGATGCTGCGAATTAGGTTTGATGATTTTGCTGCTTCTTGTATTTTTTCGTTTTAGTCTGTTTTGGTTTTTGTTCCAAATCATGATGCTTTTTATTTTTATTCATTTTTGATGTGCAAGTTTGCAATTCTTTCTTTTTGGATTGCTGCTGAAACCAAGAACTCTAAACTGTCTAGGAAAAGGTGAAAAGGAATAGCTCAAATGAAGGATTTTCTGAAAGCAGGCACTTGTATTAATTAGGGATTCTAAAAACAATTTCACTTTCCCTTCTTGCTTCACACCTCCTTCCCCTCCAAAAATAGCCAGTTTTGAAAATAATTAAACTAAATATATACTAATAAGTAACTAGTCATCTTGGAGGAGTTATTAGAAAGTATTCCTTTCACACTTGCCTGAATTGCTCAATTTTCTAGTCATATATTGAGTCACTGTCTCCTTTAAGCCATCTTGAGTGAGTGCTTCTGTGTGTTGGTGGCAGCTGCCACCAGAAGGTGAATTTCTTCTGGTCATCTCCTTTTTCACAACAACTCTGCAAAGGCTAGTATCCCTCAGTCAAGAGAAGTAGCAACTGGAATGGTAAAGCCAGAAAGTGAACCATAAAAGGCAAAGGTATAATAAAGAAATAGTCAGAGACTAAGAGCACAGCAGGAAGCTTAGAACAGAAGTGTTCAAAAACAGGAAGAGCTGACATGAGGAGTGTGACAAGTTAGGATATTTAGACCCTCTACAGAGTCTGAGTTTTCAAATGATGCTGATAATGCGATAGAATTTAGTTGACTTCCAGCTATTCCTTTTAAATTTCCATCATTTTCCCAAGTTTAGAATTTACAGCTAACCATGCTCATAATATTCAAAAGACATTGTTATCTCTTTGCATATGACATTCTTCATACTTTGTATAGAATATACATGTTTCTACCCTGAATGAATTTACAGTAAAAGAGAAGATATATTGTTAGAGCAAACATAGGAGGCAGAGGAACAGGTTCTGAATGAGCAAATAAAAATAAGATTTGTACTTCACAAGGATCTGATGTGGCAAGTGAAACACAGCAGTGTAACTACAGCAGCTAGGATGAGAACCAACAGAGTCCGCCTGGTAGATGGAGGGGGAGATATTAACAAGGACCAGGATGGAGCATACTAGCGTGAAGACAGTGAACTAGTTAGGTTGAATAAATTTTGTTTCTCTTAAATTGCATTTCAGTAATATGAGTTCTTAAAAGATAACACAGATACTATCCAGCTTGCCAATTTGCCCTGGATGAGTAAACATCCAGCCGACTCTCAGGTCAATCTGAAGGTGATACTGATTTTTGCATAGCAAAATATATCTTGTGTTGGCTTTGATGGTATGAATTTCACCATTCAAGTTGAAGTTAAGACAATTTTGAGAATAGTCCTAAATCACTTTTCCATGATGTGTGGTGGGTTTGTTTTTTTTTTTACATTGTCTGCCTTTATGTGCTTTCTAACATTTGCTCTCACTAATAACAGTCAATGACAAAACTGTATGGAGATGAGCAGTGGGCATTCCAAAGCTGGAATGCAAAGAATGAACCCATTCTTTATGCGTCGTCTTACGTGTTTGTCTTAGTTCCTTCTCTTTTTTCACTGTTGTTTTTTTTTTTTTTTTTTTTTGAGGTAAAAAAGATGCCATAAAGCCAAGGGAGACTAAAATCAGTAAATTCGGGGAATATTTATTAAGCAGGTACTCTGTGCAAGGCACTGTGCTAGGAAGATGAGGGAGATTCAGAGGTGAATGTGGTAGTCTCTGCCTTTGGAAAACTCACCTTTTAGTGTGGGATATGGCTATAAGCTACTCTAGAACACAGGGTAGAAGGAAGTAATGTCAAAATAAGGTCTGTATTGAACTGTGAGCACCAAGGAAAAGGAGCAGTTCATTCTGTTGCGATGAATCAGGGACTGTTTCACAGGGAAGGTAACAATTGTGCTGATCCTTGAAGTTTAAGAGGTGTTAGATTAACAAATGGAGAAATGACCGTTCATTCCAGGTGGAGGGAAACTTACTCTTGTTAATAAGATAAATCTTTGTTATTCACATACTGCATCTTTCTTCTAAAGAGCTCATAACCAGAGCTAATTTATCACAGTCTGATTAAGTTATCAGATTTATCATTAGGGAAAGCAAGGCCCAAAGAATTGCCCCACACATTTCCAAGCTAATGACTGATGAAAATCCATTTCCTTTCACAGTTTACAAAACTGTTTACAAAAAGTACACATTTCCTTTCACAGTTTACAAAACATACACTGTCTTTCTAGCTAAAGTGAGGCTAAGAACTTCATTTTTCAGAATTCAAGACCTTTGCTCTGTCCACTGTGCTACTGTGTCTGTCTGTTAGAGTCAGTGTTCGCCAGAATATTTCCTAAATCATCCTCTTCAGCAATGTGCTATTGGTTAGTTCCTTCAGCTGTCACTCTAAGGATGTTCTGCATCCCACCAAGTCTTACTGTGCTAAGAGTGTACTATAGCTTTGTCTGGTTAGCTTTCCTTTCCAAAAATGAAATCATTTTCTCCTGGGCCTGAGTTGAAAGGTGTGTGAGTAAAGGATAGGATTGGAGGTGATGTGGCCAATGAATGGACACTAGACACTCCCTTTTTTCCATCCATAGGAGAGCAGATGTGAAGGACCTGCACCAGGATGGTGGTTAGCAACAGTGGCCCGTGCCAAAGCACTTACCAAAGTGATGACTAAGGTTGGTCATGCCAAGTACTATTACTGAGCCTGGTGTAGGGTACAGATGTTATTTACCACCAAAACTGTAAAAACCACCAATGCGAAAATTTAAATTACATTTCCATTTTGCCTCCAGGCTGGACATAGCCACTGCCTCAAGTTGCTCACCGCCTTAGCAACTTTATCTAAGCTAGATTTTTAAGGACACTGGAGAGATCAGTGCTGAAACATTTTCTTCCCATTGAATACCAACTGACAGTGGTATTCCATGTGATTTTTCTTTTTTTAGTGTAAGGATTCTGTTTTAGACAGATGTAGGTAAGGGGATTGGCAGTGGACCTGGAGGTCTTAAGAGTTTGAGAATAATCTGAGCCCTGTAAGTCCCATCATGTCTAGCTAGTACAGTGCCTTGTACCCTGTGATTTTCCCAGTGTGTTTGATGAAATGTCAAAGCTGATCCCCAAATCAAAGGTTAATTTTTTTGCTCAATAAAATAGCCTACATGGTTTAAAGACTTTAAAGTATACTTTTGTCAGTTCAATTTCTTGGCCAGATGTCATAAAATGCAGGTCTGGAAAGGAATTCTGTAAGGTACTTTGGTCCATGAGTGGCTAATTTAAATAATGGGGTACCTAATTTCTTTAATATAGAATGATAATTGTAATATTTATCAGACATAAGCATTAAGGCCTGAGGCATGGAGATTATAGAAAGCTTCATTTGACATTTTTAATGTGAGAACAGAGGTGGGAAAGAGGATGAAATTGGCCTGCCTCTCCACCTCTTCTTTCCTTTTTTGAACTGGAAAAAATATAAGTCCCTGCAACTTAAGCAGGAGATTAGAATTTGGATTGTATGTGGTTAAGCAAGTCCAGTGTGGCTAATACAATTGCATTCACCTTAGCTACAGCACACAATTTGCATATAACAGCACAGCCTCCTCCAGAAGAGGGGAGAGAAGATTGATGGCTTAAGCCTAAACTAACCAAGGGAAGTAATATTTCAAGTTTCAAACTTTGTTTTGACTTTTCTAATCCCCCTTAGTTTCTTAATTGGAACAGGACTGACTAATCTTCTACTGCATACTTACCCCATCACTGTTTAACAAGGTACACTGCCTTTTTGCTTATAAATTATATCAAAATCTTCTAAAATTTACATCTATATAAATAATTGTTTTCCATTTCTTCCCTTTCTTATCTATTCCTTGTCCAATATAATTTTGCTAGCCATTATGTAGTATTGGTGGAACATGGCTTTCTTAATAAATGCAAGTACCAAATATAGAAATAGTTCCCCTTTAGTCTCCAAATATTATTTTTAAGCTTATTAAAGCTGGGACAGGTAATTTATGACTGAAAGTAATAACTATATAATTTTTTCTTTATAACTAAATTTCTTGACTCTGCTTATAAAAATAACAACTGTGATTACTCCCACCTTGATGAGTTAACCAAGGAAATGCTTTGTAGGTACATTTCAGAAATATGATCCAGTTTTTATAGCATTGTAAGATCTATTGTGGGTACGAAAGTGTAATGATCTCAATTGCTAACATCAGAAAATCCTTTAGATCTGCACTGTCCAATATGGTAACCACTAGTCATATATGACTACGGCTAGTCTGAATTGGGATGTCTTCTAAGTGTTAAAATACTCAGACATTCAAAGACTCAGTACAAAAAAAAACAACAACAACAACAAAGACTCAGTACAAAAAGAGAATATAAAATACCTCAATTGTTTATTATGAATTTATGTTGAAATAATATTTTTGATATATTGGGTTAAGCAAATTATTTTAAAACTAATCTTACTTTTCTTACTTTTTCGATGTGGCTACTAGAACATTTAAGATTACGTATGTATGGCTTACATTATGTTTCTGTTAGATAGCACTGTTCTATCTCAATAAAAATACACTGCAAGTTTGCTTAGAAGCTTAATTAAAGGAACGTGGATCCAGTTAAACTAATATACCCTTACAGTGGTAAGGGAGAAATACGATATTGTTCATCTTTAGGTTAAAGAGGGCCTTTCCACTGGCTGGACACCTCTAAGTAGGATGTCATGCAATCTTTGTATTGCTTATTAGTAGTCATTGTCCCTTAACTCTGTAGTAGGAATGCCTACTTTGAGCTCTTGATTTAAGCACTAGCCAAAATGACTTTTGTTTATTATAGAAACATCAAATAAGAATAATCTCCATTGACTACTTGCTCTTAGTCACCCTCCTCCTTTCTAATGGAGAAGAACATGTCAGAACTTCCATTTCTACTGCTTTATTCAACACTGTCAGTTGGCATGCTGACCTCTTATTAATATTTATTTTGCTAATTTTGGACAACAGGATAGAAAGGTCTGTAGAGAAATTACCAAGAAATAAAGATCACCTTCACTTAAGGGTAAAACTCAGTTTTATTTTTCTAACATTATCCCTAACCTCTTTCTCTATATTTTCTTAACCATACTCTTTAATGTGAGGTGGATAACACATTTTTAGAAGCTTTGCATGTGATCTTCTAACAGAAATGAGAATAATAAAAGACTAATATTTTATATATTGCTTTTAAGTTTGAAAACAGCCTTGTGAATTAGATAGGGTAAGAGATATTTTATTGAGGCGTAAATGGGACCAGTGATTAAGTATCTAAACCAAGATCAGCCGTCTTGTTAGTGATATAGTCAGGATTTGGTTCTTAGACTTCAGACTCTAAATCTTAACTGTTATTTTAAAAAATTACCAACATACAGCTCTCAAATTTGTCAGTCTGATTATCTTCAGTAAGATGCTCTAAATTTTAAATAGATTCAAAGGACAAAGACAGATAGTAAGCCTATTTACCTGAGAAGAAAATTAAGATTTGGAGGCCATTCCTGCTTTTTCAATCCATAATTGAGCTTTTCTCAAATATCAAGTCAGGTCCTAAGCAGTTTATATCAAAAACAAAAACAGCTTCATATGAAGGAAACCAGTAAAACTGCTATGATTCTATGTTACTATAAAATATTTTAATTATTTTGAAAAGAGAATATTCTGACAGATTCTTATATGCAGTGTGATCATATGAAGAAAATTAACTTTAGAAAGGCTTCCCTATTTACAAGGCTGTTGCCTGTTTGTTCAGCTCCCGAAGTGGAAGGACATGCATGGTGTGGACAGTGTGCCATATCCATTTCTCTTGGGAATGATATTTTTATGTTGTATATTTTAACTTCCCAACTGTACCCAATCCCAAAGCATGACGGTGAGGCTGAGGGAAGGGTCTCAGAAATGTTTTTGAGAAATGGAGCTTGAAGACCTCGGATTTGGTACAGAAAAGCCACCATACCTCTCCTACCTATTGGTTAGTGGCTTAGTAAAAGATGAGTATAACTTCAGCACTAGGAAGCCATCAGATGGAAGATTATACTGAAAGATGAAGGGTCAGCAAAGGACATGCTCTGATGGTATATAACTGAACATTTAACTAGTGCCAAAAGTTGTATTAATTTCTTGAGGACAAAGCATTTAAAACACTTCAGAATATCACAAGTTTTGAGGAAATCCATTGTACTTCAATAGATTATGGACTATTCCATTGATGCTCAAGTATTGAAATAAGATGCACTCTCAGAATTATAGCAAAGATTACAGAGCTTCCTTCTCGGGGCTCTCACAGGCTCCGTTACAGCAGGCATTTTTGGAAAAGCTCTGTTAATTAAAATACTTTATTTATATATTTATTTTCATCCTATCTTCCAAATGTGAAAGGAATTAAATACGAAATGGCTAATTTTAAATGTCAGGGTTCTTTTTTTCCAAGCCAACCTTACATTAAGAACAGGAATCCCTGTGCCAAAGAAATGGTTCCCAATTATCCCATCCTGGGTTTTGTTATACATTGTACAGAAGTCAACAAAACAAGTATGTAACAGAACCTGCCTAAATAACAGCCACCCTCATTAAAATCAGAATTAATCAGGGGGTGATTGAAGGAAGCAATGCTTCATAGGTTCCCCCTTTTTCTTCTTTTCTAATCATAGAACAAAATATGTTACATAAAAGGATTGGAACTATTATGCAGTACTCAATTAGAGGGAGGTGAATAGGTCTCTAACATGCTGTTTTATCAAAAGAGCAGACTGGTGTTTGCATGACTGTTGTTTCATTACAGACCCTGTCATTAATTCCATGTGTCAATACTGCCCTGTAGTACACAGAGCAGACAAGAAAGAAGAGCCCTTGAAAACAAGGGAATGATTTTTGAGTCGTTATCAAGCTAAGTGGCAAGCGGGAAGCTGAAACTCGTATAGGTAAATTCGAAGGGACTCTTGGGAGATCTGCAAGTGGGAAACAAGAATGCATTTTACCAACTGCTTAATTATGTCCTGTTTTTCAACAAGTACACTTGAATTGAATGCTTTGTTTGTATTGCACAAAAACATGTGCTTTGGGCAAGAGTATTCTCTTGTTTCCAGGTCAAGTAAGGTGTTTTATACACATACACATCTGGCCTATTCTATAATGTGCTATTGGGTATGTTAGTATCTGAGCCCCAATATTGCACTGTCATTTCTGGGGGAAAGTTACGTAGGAACCAGAAGTCTAAACAGTGGAGCTTTCGCTAAGTCCTGAGAGGTTGTATAAGCCCAGGCATCCCAGAGGAGCATACTTACAGGGAAATGGTGGCTCAGGAAAATGTGGAACTATATCTGGGGACAAAAAAGACAGACTATAAAGCTTTCAATATGGTATAAATTCCATAATCTCCCACCCCTAAACCTTTAAAAAAGTACTTTTTGGTTTCCGTTAGCAGTCCTAAGGGTTAGGCTGGGGCAAAATAAGGTTTCCTTTCTTGGACGTGCTTTATCTGTGTCCTCGTTCCTGGCCAAGCCCTTATAGATTATGGTTCCTTATCGTTTAGTAAGATCAAATTTCTAAATGATGTTTCGTTCCAGTTGAACATTCTTGGAGGCTTATCTCTTCCCTGGCCAGATGCCTGATCAGATGAGAAGCCCGCCATGATACTGTCACAGTGCCTAGAATGGGCTCTTTATCCAGTAGACATCACTGTACTTTTTGATGATAACGAGGGCAGTCTTAACTTGTGTTAAGGCCTGTGTATAGCATTGAAGGTAAGTATGAAGGAGTTATTGCTATGTGAATATCTTAACCCTGATGCACATTTCAGTATATAGTATCTTCGTTTAACCATGATCTACATATATCTAACACCTAGCCATCCTTTTTAGATGGGACCTTCATGATTTAGGACCAGTAACTCTTCATGAAATGGCCTGTTTATTGAGGGCCATGATTAAATTTAGATCCATCCTTGTAACATTTGCCATTGCTTTGATTTTATTTTTGGAATCATTCTAATCATTTTGCTGGTAGCTTTGCAGAAAGGACTTGTGGTCTTGGTGTATGTCAGTGACAATTAGGTAGGCTGCTGTGCTTGACTTTTAGGTTTAGAAGATCTTGATTAGAAACAAAAGCCTAGCAGTTTCAGTGTCTTAAAAACCTAGCCGCTTTTTAAGTAGATCATAATTATTTAGTAACCTAATATTTAGTCTCTTGGAATTAGAATAGAATCTTAGGGATCATCTTGTCCAACCCCTTCATTTTATAGATGGGGAGACTCAAGCCCAGAGAAGGAAATGACTTGCCCAAGGACACCCAGCACATTAGTGGACAATCTGAGTCTAGACCCACTGGTGCCCCAGATGTAAGCAGCCGAGTCTACATGAATCAGTGGTTGGAAATTCCAGGTTGTATGGCACAAAGAGGGCCTTGATTTCTGGACGGTCAGAATGTCTGATGACATTGACTCATCAGGGAAGTAATTATAGTTAAAATAGTATGAGGATGACTCGTGGCAAATGGTTCTCTACCATTGTCCATTGGTGCTATGACCCATGTATTATATTCTTTCAGTAGAACTTTACTGAGCACCTATTATGTGCCCATCCTAGATCCTGCAGATCACAGCCAGAGAAGACATGGACTCTGTCCTCAAGTTGCTCAAGTCCTGTAGAAAATGAGAAATCTCTGGAAAGCATCATGCAGAATTCCCTGTAGAATGCTAATACTTTTCCTAATTGTAAATCTTGGTGATGAAAATGAACCTTTTCTCTTGGTCAGGGTTTGTTTATTAGGTGTCACATAAAACACTATACCATTCCTTTCTGTGAAAATACAAGATAATACCAATTGCAGCTAAATTGAGTTCATAAACACTTATTGAGGATCTACCATCTGCAAGGCACTGTGCTAGACACATAGGGATATGAAAATGAATACAGTGTAGAATATTTTCTTTTTAAATGTCAAAGCAGTATTGTTTTATAGCTTTCAACCTTTGTAATAAGAATTATTTTTAATAAATAGTCTTAAAATATGGGACCCTTGAAATAGAAGACAAAATATCTCTGTACTGTAACCCAGACTTGTCAGCCCAGGATTGCAAAGTCTCCATCCAAATCCTCTTTTGTACCCCATATCTGTCTTGAGCTTTCTTTTTCCTTTATCTCAGCCAAGCCAGCCTGCTTGCCAGTCCCTGCACACAACTGACTCTCGCTTCTGTGCCTTTGCTTGACTAACCTCCTGCTTCGGGATGCCTTTCTCCCCGTGAATCTGTGTCCATCACTGCCATTACAGTCTGGCCCTGAACCCATCTCCTGCCAGGAGCCTGTGATCAGCATCCCCATCTCCTCCGTGTCCCTCCCACGTGTACATAGCCCATATGACTGGTGGAATAACAGTTCTGTGGTATTCATTAATGCTTCCCATTCTCTGTCCACATCTTGCTCATCTAGATACAACAGATCTTACTAAATGAAGCAGTTTAGTATAACCAGGTCATTTTTCAGACCTTTTAGGAGTAAGTTTCTATATCAAAGAATTCATTTTGGTATTTGTGGGCTGTTATATGATAGAGAGGAAGAGCAGAATCATTAGGATGGGGGTTTGAAAAGTAAGCCTCGGGGTCCATAAGAGAAAAGAGTCTATCTGTAAGTGATCCTCTCTCCTTCCATTCCCAAACAGGATGAGAAATTGCCTTTAAATAAATTTCAAATACAGTAAGGGTGTACTGAACTGTCAAGCTAGGGAAAGCAGGGCTCTGCCTGTTAATCATCTCAAGCTTGTTGATCTGCTGTTCTGTAATTCCTTTAATATTGTTTAATGTGTGTGTGTTTTACCTTCTGAACTGACTAAAAGCTTCTTGAGGACAGGGACCATGTCTTTTATTTGCTTCTGCATATTCTTCCCCCACTTATTCCCAAAGACTGCCCTAACAATCTTGTGGAAACCTTCCTTCCATAAGCACATAAAGGACAGGAAATGCGTCTCATGGGTTCCAACTACACCCCAGCCATCGCACTATGTATTTCATATGTATAATGACCTTTCACCCTCATGACGATTCAGTGAAATGGGTATTCCTATCCCAATTCTACCGATAAGGAAACTGAAGTTCAGAGAATTCAAGATCTTACTGCTATAGAACCTAGGTCTGATTCCAAAACCTTTATATGCCTTTCACTGTACCACAATAACAACAACTAATATTTAGGACTCCTTTACAGTACATAGAACTCTTTCATTTATACTATTATTGTTGCTGTTACTACTACCACTGCTAGTACTATAACCCCTTAAGTCATCACTAGGAAGTAGGTAGGTAGAGCTAGTATTATTATCCCCATTTCACAGATGGGAATACAGAGACTCAGAGACTTGCCCAAGATCACACAACTGGTAAGTGGAAGAGCCAGGACTTCAAAGAGACTTCCTGACTCTAGACCTTTTTGTTCTTTCCAGTGTATCACATTGCCGCCTTAATTTATCTGCATGAATGCATAATTATTTGGCCAGTTATCACTGACACCTCTCCTACAGGAGTGTCAGTAAGACAAGACATCCTATAGCATCCTATAGCCATGTGAAAAAGAAAATAATTAATATCCTTAGAAGAGCTTCTATGTTAGTAGAGGGGTGGTAGAGAAAATCCAAAAAATAAAGCCTTGAGAAGAATAGTTCACAGGTGAGCATTAAAATATGAGCCCCTTTATTCTATAGATGAATTTTCATAATTTGGCTATAAAACTTTTGTAATGTTTTTAATTATTTCTATTATAAAATTGGATTAGGGAGTAGGGGTGCAACCTATGGACTTGATTTGAAAATATTCCTCCTGGGTTTGGATGAGAAAGTACTGGCTACCTTGTGCAAGCTGGTAGCTAGCCCCAGTGTCATTCTGTTACCAGAGAAATACAGAAATATTAGGAGTGATGGCATGCCCCCCCAGCAGTTCATCACTATCTTGGTAGAATTCATGCAATCTCATCTACTGATCCCATTCCACCCCCCCATACCCTTCACCCCACCCTACCTTACTGTTCTGCAGTCACCAACCCCTTCAAACCTTTGAACTTTCTGATCCCTTAATGTTTCACCCCAGAAGGTGGTGCCCTTCTCCTTTTGTATTGATTATTAGTAAACAGTGTCCAGTATCACAAAGGCCTTCAGGACAACCACAACTAGGAATTGTTACTAAAGTACAGATGTGGAGTATGAACTGGTGCTAGAGAGAAGTTTCAGTGGAAGCAGATTGTTCTCTAGTTCCACTAAACATTTCTACCTGGTTGTCATGCAGAGTTCTTCACTGTCCTGAAAGATGTTAGTGTCTTCCCCGTCCCCCAAAATCTGCTCCATCTGCTGTGCTCTTGCTCGAATGAATGGTCACCATCCACATGGTCATCTGAGCTGGGAGCCATAGAGACACTCTTCCTCACTCCCCTTTACCAACTCTGCCCTCCCAGTGGATGACAGCTCTACCTTGGAAGTGATGCCTTTTCTTCCCACAACCACAGCCACAGCCCAACTTTCTGTCTCCTCTCACACGCACTGTTACAGTGACATCCTCGTGACTTGCCTCTCTGCCAGTTTCCCCGATTCCGACGTGTCTTTGCACTGCTGCCAGAGATTCTTCCCTATAAACCAACCCTGGCCGGGCATTCCTTACAGGCTAGGACCCAAGCTGCTTACTTTGACATTCAAGACACTTGACTGCCAAACCCCAAACTGCCCTTGCAGACTTACTTCCTGCTGCTCCTTCAGTGAATCTCTCCCCTCCCCAAACACTGGGCCCTTTCCCAGCTTGAGAGCAGAGAAAGAAATTGACACAATCCAGAAAGGTCTATACAGTCACAAGTAGGTGGGACCATACAGAGCCCTCCACACAATCTCCCTTGCTGGCAGAGTCCTGTGCCATCTTTGCCTGGCATAGGACACCTCCCCAGAGGTGCTGCTCCCACCTTCCCCAGGCAATTAGATCGATGCTTCGTCTCAGGAGCTGTGATTTCCTTTGTTCCTGATCCTGTTACAGCATTTACCCCATTATGTCCTGAGTTATTTTCCATGTGTATGTTTCACGCACTGCTCGAGGGCAGCAGCTGTGCCTGGCCTTCCTTCTCTCCCCAGTATATGACACAGTTCTCAGCACATAGTTGTTGAGCAGCTGAACTCAGAGTGTGTTCCTTCAGTGCAGTTAGAGCAGATGTGCAGAGAGCCCTGGGCTGGGGTTCAGGGACTGTCCCAGGTCCAGTTTTGCCACTAGACGTGTGACCTTGGGTAAGTCACTCAGTCTCCTTTATTAAACAAGGGAGTTGGACTAAATGATCTCTAAGGCCGCTTTAAATTCTATGATTCTGACCCCATTTCTGGGATCACGAAACACATTTCCTACTTGATAAATATTTAGCAACCTCAATTTAACCAGTCAACCATCCATATTAATAGAGTCTTCAGACTCTCAGCAGTAGTCTTCTGGTAAGAGCTGCTTGATAGGCTCCTGTTGGCTTATCCAGCGTCCCCTGAGCTGTTCTCCCCTTCCCCAGAAGTCTCTCTGCACTTGTAACACTAGCACACGGTTGTGTGGCTGGCCCTTCCCAGTAGGGAGCCCTTCTTTGTGCTGGCCTGAGGGACAACCACAAGGAAGCAGAGGGAGAGGAGGCTTTATTACCTTCCTTCACTCTAGCTCCCACCAACATTACAGTTGCTGCCATGTGGGTTCTTGTTGTAGACATGTTTTTAGAGGGCAATGCCCGTTTCTGTGAGAAATAAGTTTTAAGCAGCTCATGTGCTCTTCAAGACTCCTTTTAAAGTACACTGCTGACTTTTTGGGGTGGGAGGAGGACTAGAGTTAGCAGCTCAACAGGTACATTCACCATAATCTCCATATAATAAATAAGAGCCCATGAAAAGATTAAATAAATCTTTCCTAACGCTTTTTGATTGGCTTAATCAATAATTAATCATCTTTAGATGAGGCCGTAACTTGTGGAGTAGATATAATTGGATTAGCTGAGGAGAGGCAGTTGGGGCGCTTTGAAGAGATTAAAATGGCTGTCAATCCCATAATTAAACTGCCACAAACAAAAGCAATGGTGTTTTTTTAAAAAAGAAGGAGAGAAAGAAGGAAAGAAAAGGGAGGGAGAAAGTTGGGAAAGGCCAACTGATTTGAAATCAATAAGTACTTATATATCACTAGAGACTGGACAGGGAAAAATCAAATGGCAGATTTATTCCATTAAATTAAATCCATACATATCAAATCAGCCATTTAATTACATGGCTGGTCCACTGGGACAGGTGAAATTTTGGCAGCTTCAACTTCTTAACTAAAACAAATCCACAAAAGGAAAAAAAGTCAATTATTAAAAACAGAAGAGACCTGCTCCTTGTCCTGAGCCCATTTAGACCTTGACTTTTCATACTTTTAATTGGCTTAGTAGGTTTGGCCTGTGTGAATGAAGTCTTTTATCTCCCTCTTTTTCTTTCCATACCCCTTTCATCTTTCCTGTTACAAACACACAGAGAGAGCTTGAGGAAAAATACTTTGGTTTTTAAAGACTTTTCTTTTTTTTTAAAGGATGTGGATTCGGGCGGGGGGAGGGTGTGTGTGTGATGCTGGTGAATACTTTTTTCTCTCTCTTTTATCTCTTTTTCCAGAGAGGAGTTGCTTAAACCAATGGGACTAAAACCTGATGGGACAATAACGCCTTTGGAAGAAGCACTCAACCAGTACTCTGTCATCGAGGAGACCAGCTCTGACACAGACTGAAAGCATCACCTGCTCAACTCTCAATATTGCTTTTATCAGCATCTTTTCTCTGTAGCTCCAGGGGAATCTTTTCTCTAAAACATTTATGCCCTTGCTTTGGCTAGAAACACATTAACTGGTTTACTCATTGAGAATCCAGCGTATTTAAGAAGTGATCCTGTGTTTTTGCGATATTGAGGCATTCATACAGAGCTGCAGTTAGATGGAGTTGCAGGGACTAGGAAGAGGGAAAAAAAATTCCATTCTGTCAAGATGGAACTGAAGGACTTCACTCTATAAAGCAGCCCTGGTTGAATCTGGCAGTTCTGTTTGCCAAGATTCTTAACAGAAGATTTAGCTGTGTCCTTCCTCTCACTTGTGTGAGCTGCCCTTTCTGAATCTCTCCAGAGACGGAGGCACATGGGAAGCAGAATGAGCTGCTAAAAGGGGCGAAGGCAAGTGACCCTTTAGATCAGGACTGAGTGAATGGAAGCCAAGCAGCTGCTCCATAGGCCTAGCCCCACTCTTCACTTCATTTCAATTTTGTATAAATCTATAGAGACTCACACACACGCACACACACACACACACACACACACAGCCCCAGACTTGCAAACTGATTACATTCAAAAAAGTTTGTATGTCACTTATCTAGAACTTCAGAATACATTTCTCCCTATAAAGTTACAAAAGATGGTTTAGTTCTGAGGCAGCTACCAATGCCTATTTATTCCCTAATAACCTGAACACTAGTACCATAGAACTGAACCCCCATCTGTATTGCTGCATGGGGAGCATGCATTCTGAGGTCTAACATAGGGGTGCCAGGAAAACATACCCTCCAACCCGGAAGAGGGAATGGGGACCCCTGGGTACTGGGAGTTCTTCTGTGGCCTCTGCTGAGGGTGGAGGAGACAGCAGCACCCATTTGTACATATAGGTCATTCATACGCCACATGTTTTAAATCGGGGACTGTGTGTGCTTGTGTGTGTTCTACCTTTCTACCATATGTGATCAGTTTAATGGTAACTTTATTTATTTAAAAAAGAAACACAAATAGTTACTGTTAAACTGATTAAGGCTGTTTTTACTTTGGTAAAACAGATTGGTCATATGAAAAAGTAGAAAATGAATCATGCAATAGACAGTGGGTCTAGTTAATCAATGGCTAAAGTTGAAAAGGGGTTGGTTTCCTCTTATATATATATATATGTATGTATGTATATACATACATATATATACACATAATGTGCTTAACCACTGCCTTTTAAAACTTTAAATAAAACATTGGGGTTGATTCAATTTAGCCATCTGTGTGTGTTTCTTTATAAACAATACTATTTATTGTTTATTGGGGTAAACAATACTATTTCACAGTTTATGCTTTTTTAAAGTGCTTTTACATCTATTATCTCAGTTGTAATAAATAGCTTTTCTAAGGATAAAGTACACAGAGTATTAGTGAAATGTCATTTATCCAGAAGCCACTTCTCTGGCCAAAGTACAAATCAGGAATTCAGTTTTAAAAGGCCTTTGAGCTGCCAAAAGAGATGTCAAAGTTTCTTACAATTTATTTCTACGTGAGAGCCTCAAGAATCTATCTCACTTTTTGCCTCTTTACTAAAATTTGCGTATATTTTAACATGTTTAGTTATCTGACTTCCAAGTCCACCAAAAAAATATATATATATGGCAAAAGAGGAGGCTGTTGGATGGAAGGCAGACCTACTGAAAGCAGCAAAAATCCAACTGAAAACTGGATAGGAATGTGGGGACAATGAGAACTACTTGAGGCATCATAAGTCTGGAACCATCTGTTTCCCAAAGGACATTCTAGTTGACCCAGAAAGTATCCATACAATAGTATGGCCTGTAAACTAATTCTCATAATGATGACCTTGTGTTTCTTTTTTAAAAAAGTTAAATCCAGAATACTCTATAAAAAGACTATAAAGAACACAATACATTTTAGGATTTTCATCCAAAATAACTGGAGTAGAAGTTATGGGCGACCCATGTTTTAACAGTAAATAAAGTGAAACTTGGTAATTCATAATATTAGATTAAGTGAAAAAAAGTTTAGAAAAAAGAATTTTGAGTATTTTTGTTACTTCATTCTACAAATGCATTTTTAAGGTATTTTTTATAATTTCTGCAATCAAATAGCTTTGGCATGAGTGTCGCTTACCTAAATGAAGACATGTTTAATGAAATACCATCTTGCCAGCTTTATGCAGAGTTAGTGTTTGAACAGTCTTGTTTAAGTTACTGTGCTCTTCTGTTTTCAGTGAGTTCTGTTTCATTTTGAATTTCTCTGTGCTGGGCACTAGGCTTTGTTTTGGAGAGAGAATTTGCAGAGGGAGAAGATGAAAGTGACTTCATCTTGCACATGGAAAGAGAACCAACATTTGTCAATTGCTTGCTCTGTGCTGGGCTTTTTATGTATCTTTATCTTGTGTATCCTCATCACATCTCATGTTAGAGATCACCTCTGGAAAGTACAGTAAGTTACCCAACATCACACAGCAAGGAAGACTCCAACTCGGGCTGGCCTGACCCCCCAACACCTCACCTTCCCCTTCACATTGCCTCGGGGGTCCACCTTGTGCCTCCTTATGACTTTAGAATGCTGGGAGACTGGTAATTCTTGGGCTGTTTTAAGCAATAAATATTTCAGCATAACTGGCTTAAAGAACTTACTAAGTAGGGAGGTGACCAAAATGAAATTGAAGTATGAGCAGGAAATATGCTCAGTTAGTACTGAATTTCAGATAAGGGTGTGGAATGCTTTAGGTCAGAGATTAGGGTTGCAGGCTCCCCAACACTGCCGCCCTGCCCTGACCCTCGACATGTCTTGGCTCAGTGACCTGCAATGGGGATGGTGAGAATACACTGGCCAACTGCGCTCTGCAGGTCCCTGTGTCTACATCCCTCCCAGTCTTTAAAACAGGGTATGGGGAAGCAAGTTTGAACATAAGGCACTTGAGCTGCTGCTTTAGAGTAATAGTCAGCAAATACCTGAGGCCCTTTCAAGCCCCTTTCACACACCCACTGGTCCTGAGAGGTGGACAGGATCGACCTTACTGTCCCTCCTTAATAAAAAAGATGTGGGCAGAGGTGGTATAAGTATGCAACCTCCCCTCACAACCATCCGTCTTGCTGCCTCCCAGTACTAGATGTTTCTTATGTTGACTTCCCTTCCCCCTCGGATTTTAAAAATAATACGTTTCATTGTGGCAAGTCTGGAGAATACAGAAAATACTAAAGTTAATCATTCACCCCACAACCCACCACCTGAGATAGTCTCTGTTAATGTTTCAGCGTATTTCTGTCCTGTGTTTTTTCTATGCGTATATAATTTATTTTACTACTAGATTGGGATCATGCTGTATTTACAGATTTGTATCCTGCTTTCTTCTTTAACATACTGTAAGCATTTTCCCATGTCAATAAATATTCTTCAAAAATTAATGGCTATATGATATTCCATTATATGCATTGTGGTAAAACAGTAGTAATTGCTTACCAGTATTATTCTTCCTTACTAATGGAGGAGACATCATGACCTATCCCTCCTCCTCCCAAAAATCAGTGCCTGCTGCCTTTCTGGGAGGCAGCATGGGCCTTGTCAGCACTGCAGAACTGCAGGAAAGGGGAATGGGCGCCAGGAAGAGCAGACTAGCTCTGCCATACACAGTCCAGCAGGAGCCTTGGTGGCACAGATCATGACACAGCTAGATTAAGTGGCTAGATGATTCTATAATTTTTGTTAAGGAGAGGCATTTGAAAAGGGCAAGGTATCTAGCTGACTTTAAGAAGTCTGCATGTGAAAAAAAAAAAAAAAAAAAAAAAAGCTGTCAATCATGTTTACTATGGTGTGGTCCAGTTACTGACGTTGGAGCTATTCTTCACTGCAATAGCAGAAGTGAAAGGGGCTACCCAGGGATGGGGAGAGACATGTTATTGTTTCAAGAAAAGTGAAGGGATACCTGTCAACACCAGTGGGCATATGATGAACACAACATGGAGAAGGAACAAATGAATGTTCCAGGGACAGGTTATGTGGGCGAGGGAGGCAGGACGGAGAGAGTTCTGACAACTGCCCTAAGTGAGAAGATGCAAGGAAACAGGTTTCTAGAGAGGGTGTGACTGAGACACCGAGTCCCAGCATCCCGTCCTTAAGAAGACTCAGAACAGCCTTTTCTTAAGGGAGGGGTGGGGAGACTAAGCCTCAGTTCCTGAATCAGGCATTGTACACAGTGAACCAACATTCCTGAGCATCTAGAATTGTGTTAGCTACACAGCATCCTTGACAGAGAGGAAAAAGTTGTCACTCCAGTCCAGAGTTCAGTGGTTCAGATGAACCCTGGTTGAGAAAGGCTGTCTTAAAAGATCAAAATGATTCTCTGAGGCATCTGGAGTCCGATTTGTGTTTTCCTTTAATGTAACACAGGGGAGATCCTGGGCCCTAGTCTCCAGCTCTACTGTATCCAGGTCTCACAGACCTGTACCTTTTTCGCATTGAACATAGTTATAGCCGCATATACTTCCTGAATAATTACTGTGCCAGACACCGTGCTAAACATTTTATGTGCACTTACTAATTTCATCTTCATGACCATCTTATGAGGTACGTACTATTAGAATAATTCCCACTTTGCAGATGAGAATAATAAGGCATAAAGATGTTATGTACTATGTGTAAATACTATGCTATATGTTGCTTCTGCAATCAGAAAAAAATGCAATAAAGTCTTATTTGAGAGAAAAAAAATTTCAGAAGAGATTGAAATAGGAAAAACAGAATTGGAAAATGACTTGAACACATTTTTCCGTGAACACTCCATTTCCAGATCCCCCCACTGCATAGAATACCATAGCCCTGCTAGTCTCAAAGAAAGGCCCATACTCACAAGCACATCAGTCCACGTTGGTGTGTCCAGTAAACCCTGACTGAGCGTTTACCATGTACCATGCGTGACTGAAGTGACAGCATGCACAGCATGGTTCAAGGTGCTTGGGGACACAAACACAACTGAAAGTCCCTGTCCCCAAAGTGCCCATAGTGTGAGAAATCCAGAACCAAAGCCCGGACAAAGTGCTACAGGATGCCAGCAGGAATATGGGGTTGAGTAACAGTTTTATAAGTGACATTTGAGCTGAGCACGAGTTCGCCATGTGGAGGAGAGAAAAAAAACTTTCCACCAAAAGAACTGGCCCCAACAAAAGCTCGTGTGTTTGATGTGATTATAGAACACAAGCAGCTAAGTAGGACTGAAATAAAGGCATCCCGTATCTCAAGATGGCACACGGGAGTACCAGCATTTCAGGGGAGGAAAGGACAAACCAGAAGGATCATGCTGGCCTCCCTATGGAGACTGGAGTGCAGAAGGGATAGGAAGGAAGAAAAGAGACCAGATAGAAGACTGCTGCAGCTACACATGACGGGTAAGCAGGGCCTGAACTGGAGTAGTGGCAGGTGTAAAAAGGATGGAGTCAAGAAATACCTAGACATTGGAATAAACACAATCTGGCACTGTGGAAAGGCAAGAAAGCACTCATTTAAACTCAGGTGGGAATGACTTTGGGGAAAAGATAGTCTAAAACATTGGCTCGACCAACCTGTGAGCTAAGCAACTTTGGGTTTGGGAACGGAAGGGTGGTGCTAAGAAGTATTTCAAGGAATTTGCAGATCTGTAGGGTCTCCAAGCATCATTTACACACTGAATGAAAAATGTTTTGGATATAAAGTACAGATATTTTACAAATACTGTATCAGATGTTGATGTGATAAGAGTTCATTGATAAGCATTACTCAATTTATAATATCCTTTTGACCATCTGTATTTCTGTCAAAATATATTAATGATAAATAGCTATCATGTGTGGAAAGAAAATCCACAAAGTTCAGGTTTAAAAAAAAAAAACACACCAAAAACCTCGAAATTGGAATGACTTAGCTCTTGGTAACATGTATCAGAAATTCAAATTGAACTATCTTGGTCATGAAAGCATACCAGGATCTCTCTTGTAAGGGAAGGAGATGAACAACCGAGCTGTGCAAAGATGGAGACATCATGGGGGTCTCAGTTACAACAAAAAGCCAAGTCTTGCTGTATTACAGGGGGAAGATAAAGGAACTTACAGAATCCTTTTATCCACAGTGAGTTATGACTTTCAAAACCATTATTTTGTCTTTAAAAAAAAAACAAAACAAATTTTTCTTGCTTTTTTCTTTCCTGCTCTAACAATTCCCTCCTCCTCCACCCCTCTACCTCAAGACAGATGATAAGCTCACCAGGAATAAAGTCATGAAGTCAGTAAACAAAAATACATGTTGATAGATGTAAAACACTACAATTTCATTCTACCCAAAACAAACATTCCTGAAACTAAAAATTTTTACTGTTTTAATGTCTGTGGTTTTTAATGTCTGTGGTTATAAGAGTTACTATTATGATATTAAATGAATCTATTTTCATAGAAAGGTACATTAAGAAATAATGAGGTAAATTTTATACTAAAATTTTATGTGAGCCATAAAAGGTCACCAATAGTAAAAATGAAAAAAAGGAAAAGGAAAAAAGAGATAAAACCTACATAGGTCAAAGAATATGGTCACATCATACATTTTCAAGCATGTACATGCAAGAAGAAATTAAAAGTAATTCCAAATAGAGACACTTCTGGTTAAACAAAGCAGTCTGAACACATGCATTTACCTTGACAACCTCCTAAACCTATTAAAATAGCAGTAAATTGGATGTTTTGGAGTAAGGCTTAACCTCAGTAAGGCAATGAAAATGAGATAGAAGATGACAGCTGAAAAGAGCTATCAACGAAATTTTGGAAACTAAAAATTTTGGAAATTTTAGATGAGCAAGAAATATTTGATGTAGAAAAAAGACAGAAGACGCAGAAAGATTAAAGCCTACAAAAGACAAGGAAAGCCAAAAGCAAGATGACACAGCTTATACCAGTTCATTAGAGCAGACTGTTAAATGCTTAGGAATTTTTACAAGCTGATTAAAATTGTTCATTAAAAATTATATAAATTTTAATTAAATAAGTTGTATTAAAAACAAAGTTAATAAATGCTCAAAACTCCAGATACATGGGTGGGGTTTGAAACAGGCAACCAGCTTCCTCTCCCCCAGCTGCCTCGGCACACATAACCAGGTGATTCCCATTTTACCTCCCCAAGATAAACCAGGAATTTTCCCTGAGAAGAAGTTATTTCAAAGGGCTCTGCACCTAAGGACTCAAGCACAGAAGATAACTGAGCACCTTACTGAAAAAAGAAGAATCAGGTAGAAGATCTCCTTCCCCCAGTCAACTCCAAGAACATGAAGCTACTACCCTTATGGCTGGGAAAATGGCCCAAAAGAAGGATCTGAAGAGAATGAAAGATAGGGATCTTCCAACACAATGGCCAGATACCGGTCTTCTCACACTCAGGGAGGCCATCATTCACGAGATACGCACTGAATACTAATGCCCCAGGCCTGCTTCAGGTACACATAAGTGAACAAAATAAAGACCCTGATCTTAAGGAGTTTTAATTCTGGATAAAGACAGACAATAGATATAGTGTATCAGTGAACCTAATAAAGCACACGATCCCTGATGCCACATCAGGTGGCAATAATACCTATGGAAACTAAAGCAGAGTTAGGTCCAGATAGAAGTTTTATAAAATGGTGTCAGTGAAGGCATCTCTGATAAAGTGTTATCTGAGTAGAGACCTGAAAGTAGTGAAGAAATAAGCAATGTGAACATCTAGCAGATATTCTCTCTAGGCAGTGGGAACAGCAAGTAAGTGCAAAGACCTCGGAGCAATAATACCGATAATGACTGGAGAACTACAAGGTGTCCAGTGTAGCTGGAGGAAGAAATGTAAAGAGCAGTCAGAGATCCCTGGGGTCGGGAAGATCCCCTGGAGAGGGAATAGCTTCCCACTCCAGAATATCAATATTTAAAAGATCCACTCCCTAACCAATTTCTACCCTCTTGCTGCTGCTGCTGCTAAGTCGCTTCAGTCGTGTCCGACTCTGCGACCCCATAGACGGCAGCCCACCAGGCTCCCCCATCCCTGGGATTCTCCAGGCAAGAATACTGGAGTGGGTTGCCATTTCCTTCTCCAATGCATGAAAGTGAAAAGTCGAAGTGAAGTCGCTCAGTCATGTCCGACTCTTAGCGACCTCATGGACTGCAGCCTACCAGGCTCCTCTGTCCATGGGGTTTTCCAGGCAAGAGTACTTGAGTGGGGTGCCATTGCCTTCTCCGTCTACCCTCTTGAGGGCATGCTTACCCCTGTTGAGAATGCACAGGAGACATAGCAACTCATTTTCTGAGCCACCTTATGCACACCATCCCAATGTCCAGTGAAACAGTACTAGTCCCACTCTACTGAAGAATAAACTGAGGCTGGCTTCCCTGATAGCTCAGTTGGTAAAGAATCCACTTGCAATGCAGGAGACCCCGGTTCGATTCCTGGGTTGGGAAGATCCCCTGGAGAAGGGATAGGCTACCCACTCCAGTATTCTTTGTCTTCCCCTTGTGGCTCAGCTGGTAAAGAATCCACCTGCAATGTGGGAGACCTGGATTCGATTCCTGGGTTGGGAAAATCCCGAGAAGGGAAAGGCTACCCATTCCAGTATTTCGGCCTGGAGAATTCCATGGACTGTATAGTCCATGGGATAGCAAAGAGTCAGACACGACTGAGTGACTTTTACTCTCGTATGAAAACTAGAGACCTTGGCTCTCTATTCCATTTCATTAGTCTATGAATCTGTTTTTGTACCAATACTACACTGCAGCTTTGTAATACAGTCTGAAGTCTGGGAGGGTTATAGCTCCAGCTTTGTTCTTTGTGTTTCAGGACTGCTTTGGCAATTTGGGGTCTTTGGCAATTCCATATAAATTTTAGGGTTACTCTTCCAGTTCTGTGAAAAATGGCATGATTATTTTAATAGGCAGTGCATTAAATCTGTAGATTGGGGTAATATGGCCATTTTCATAATTCTTCCAATCTAAGAGCACAAGATATCTTTCCATTTCTTTGAATTTCCTTCATCAATTTTTTTATAGTTTTCAGCATATAGGTCTTTAGCCTCCTTGGTTAAGTTTACTCCTAGTTTTTTGTTTTGTTTTGTTGCAGCTTTAAACAGGATTGTTTTCTTACTTTCTCTTTTTGATATTTCATTATTAGCATATAGGGCTTCCCTGGTGGCTCGGATGGTAAAGAATATGCTTGAGATGCAGGAGACCTTGGTTTGATCTCTGGGTTAGGAAGATCCCCTGGAGAAGGAAATGGGCACCCACTCCAGTATTCTTACCTGGAGAATTCCATGGACAGAGGAGCCTGGCGGGCTATAGTCCATAGGGTCACAAAGAGACACGACTGAGCCACTAACACTTCAGCTTCAGTTTTTCACTTTATTAGCATATAGAAATGCAATACATTACTGTATATTAATCTTGAATCCTGAAACCTTGCTGAACTTGTTATTAGTTCTAATAGCTTTGGATGGTGACTTTAGGGTTCTCTATACACAGTACCATTGTCATCTGCAAATAGTGACAGTTTTCCCTCTTTCCTTCCAATTTGGATATCTTTTATTTCTTTTTTTGTTTGTTTGTTTGATTGCTATGACTAGGACTTCCAATACTATGTTGAACAGAAATGGTGACAGTGGGCATCCTTGCCTTGTTCCTGAATTTAGAGGGAGGGCTTTCAAAAGCTTTTCATTGTTCAGTATTATACTGTCTGTGAGTTTGTCATAAATGGCTTTATTATGTTGAGATATGTTCCCTCTACACCCATTTTGATGAGTTTTTATCAGAAATAAACCCACACACATGCCATTAATCTAACAAAGGAGGCAAGAATTACAATGGAGAAAAGACAGTCTCTTCAACAAGTGGTGCTCTGTGGGAAAACCGGACATATAAAACAATGAGACTAGAACAGTCCGTTCAGTTCAGTTCAGTCACGCAGTCATGTCCAACTCTTTGCGACCCCGTGAATCGCAGCACGCCAGGCCTCCCTGTCCATCACCAACTCCGGATTTCACTCAGACTCACGTCCATTGAGTCAGTGATGCCATCCAGCCATCTCATCCTCTGTCATCCCCTTCTCCTCTTGCCCCCAATCCCTCCCAGCATCAGAGTCTTTTCCAATGAGTCAACTCTTCGCATGAGGTGGCCAAAGTACTGGAGTTTCAGTTTTAGCATCAGTCCTTCCAATGAACACCCAGGACTGATCTCCTTCAGAATGGACTGGTTGGATCTGCTTGCAGTCCAAGGGACTCTCAAGAGTATTCTCCAACACCACAGTTCAAAAGCATCAATTTTTCGGCACTCAGCCTTCTTCACAGTCCAACTCTCACATCCATACATGACCACAGGAAAAACCATAGCCTTGACTAGACAGACCTTTGTTGGCAAAGTAATGTCTCTGCTTTTGAATATGCTATCTAGGTTGGTCATAACTTTCCTTCCAAGGAGTAAGCGTCTTTTAATTTCATGGCTACAATCACCATCTGTACTGATTTTGGAGCCCCAAAAAATAAAGTCTGACACTGTTTCCACCGTTTCCCCATCTATTTCCCATGAAGTGATGGGACCAGATGCCATGGTCTTAGTTTTCTGAATGCTGAGCTTTAAGCCAACTTTTTCACTCTCCTCTTTCACTTTCATCAAGAGGCTTTTTAGTTCCTCTTCACTTTCTGCCATAAGGGTGGTGTCATCTGCATATCTGAGGTTACTGATATTTCTCCTGGCAATCTTGATTCCAACTTGTGCTTCTTCCAGCCTAGCGTTCCTCATGATGTACTCTGCATATAAGTTAAATAAGCAGAGTGACAATATACAACCTTGATGTACTCCTTTTCCTATTTGGAACCAGTCTGTTGTTCCATGTCCAGTTCTAACTGTTGCTTCCTGACCTGCATATAGGTTTCTCAAGAGGCAGGTCAGGTGTTCTGGTGTTCCCATCTCTTTCAGAATTTTCCACAGTTTATTGTGATCCATACAGTCAAAGGCTTTGGCATAGTCAGTAAAGCAGAAATAGATGGTTTTCTGGAACTTGCTTGCTTTTTCAATGATCCAGCAGATGTTGGCAATTTGATCTCTGGTTCCTCTGCCTTTTCTAAAACCAGCTTGAACATCATGAAATTCACAGTTCATGTATTGCTGACCCTGGCTTGGAGAATTTTGAGCATTACTTTACTAGCATGTGAGATGAGTGCAATTGTGCAGTAGTTTGAGCATTCTTTGGCATTGCCTTTCTTGGGGATTGGAATGAAAACTGACCTTTTCCAGTCCTGTGGCCACTGCTGAGTTTTCCAAATTTGCTGGCATATTGAGTGCAGCACTTTCATAGTATCATCTTTTAGGATTTGAAATAGCTCGACTGGAATTCCATCACTTCCACTAGCTTTGTTCGTAGGCTTTCTAAGGCCCACTTGACTTCACATTCCAGGATGTCTGGCTCTAGGTCAGTGATCACACCATCGTGATTATCTTGGTTGTGAAGATCTTTTTTGTACATTTCTTCTGTGTATTATTGCCACCTCTTCTTAATATCTTCTGCTTCTGTTAGGTCCACACCATTTCTGTCCTTTATTGAGCCCATCTTTGCATGAAATGTTCCCTTGGTATCTGTAATTTTCTTGAAGAAATCTCTACTCTTTCCCATTCTGTTGTTTTCCTCTATTTCTTTGCATTGATCGCTGAGGAAGGCTTTCTTATCTCTTCTTGCTATTCTTTGGAACTCTGCATTCAGATGCTTATATCTTTCCTTTTCTCCTTTGCTTTTCACTTCTCTTCTTTTCACAGCTATTTGTGGTGCCTCCTCAGACAGCCATTTTGCTTTTTTGCATTTCTTTTCCATGGAGATGGTCTTGATCCCTGTCTCCTGTACAGTGTCACGAACCTCCATCCATAGTTCATCAGGCACTCTATCATACCTAGTCCCTTAAATCTATTTCTCACTTCCACTGTATAATCATAAGGGATTTGATTTAGGTCATACCTGAATGGTCTAGTGATTTTCCCTACTTTCTTCAATTTAAGTCTGAATTTGGCAGTAAGGAGTTCATGGTCTGAGCCACAGTCAGCTCCCAGTCTTGTTTTTGCTGACTGTATAGAGCTTCTCCATCTTTGGCTGCAAAGAATATAATCAATCTGATTTCAGTGTTGACCATTTGGTGATGTCCATGTGTAGAGTCTTCTCGTGTTGTTGGAAGAGGGTGTTTGCTATGACCAGTGCATTTTCTTGGCAAAACTCTTATTAGTCTTTGCCCTGCTTCATTCCGTACTCCAAGGCCAAATTTGCCTGTTACTCCAGGTGTTTTTTGACTTCCTACTTTTGCATTCCAGTCCCCTATAATGAAAAGGACATCTTTTTTGGATGTTAGTTCTAAAAGGTCTTGTAGGTCTTCATAGAACCGCTCAACTTCAGCTTTTTCAGCATTACTGGTTGGGGCATAGACTTGGATTACTGTGATATTGAATGGTCTGCCTTGGAAATGAACAGAGATCATTCTGTTGTTTTTGAGATTGCATCCAAGTACTGCATTTCGGACTCTTTTGTTGGCCATGATGGCTACTCCATTTCTTCTAAGGGATTCCTGCCTGCAGTAGTAGATATAATGGTTATCTGAGTTAAATTCACCCATTCTGGTCCATTTTAGTTCGCTGATTCCTAGAATGTTGACATTCACTCTTGCCATCTCCTGTTTGACCACTTCCAATTTGCCTTGATTCATGGACCTAACATTCCAGGTTCCTATGCAATATTGCTCTTTACAGCATCGGACCTTGCTTCTATCACCAGTCACATCCACAACTGGGTATTCTTTTTGCTTTGGCTCCATCCCTTCATTCTTTCTGGAGCTACTTCTCCACTATCTCCAGTAGCATATTGGGCACCTACTGACCTGGGGAGTTCAAACAGTATGAACAGCCCCTTACATATACAAAATAAACTCAAAATGTTTAAAGACCTAAGTGTAAGACCTTTAACCATAAAAATCCTGGAAGAAAACATAGGTGGGAAATCTTTGACATAAATTATAACAATATTTTATTGGATCAGTCTCCTAAGGCAAAAGAAATAAAAATAAACAAATTGGACCTAATTAAATTTAAAAGTTTGTGTGCAGCAAAGAACACTTTCAAAAAACTGAAAAGACAATCTAGAGAATGGGAGAAAATATTTTGCAAATGATTTGACCAACAAGGGGTTAACATCTAAACTACACAAACAACTCATATAACTTTATATCAAAAAACCTGAACAATCCAGTCAAAAATGCAAAGAAAAGTTGAGTATACATTTTTCCAAAGAAGACATACAGATGGCCAACAGGCATACAAAAAATGTTCAAATATCACTAATTATTAGAGAAACGCACATCAAAACCACAAGGAGGTGTCATCTCACATCTGTCAGAATGTATATCACCAAAATGTTTACAAATAAATGTTGGCAAGGATGTGGGGAAAAGGGAACCCTCCAAACTGTTGGTAGAAGTGTAGGTGCAGCCATTATGGAAAAACAGTATGAAGATTCCTTAAAAAACTAAAAATAGAACTACTATACAATCCAGAAAATTCCCTCCTAGATATTTATTGGAAAAAAAAGAAACCATTAATTTGCAAAGATACATGTACTCCAATGTTCATCACAGTGCTAATTAAAATAACCAAGACAAAGAAGCAACCCAAGTGCCCATCAACAGATGACTAGATTAATAAAATGTGGCATGTTCAAACATGTGTGTGTGTACACAATGTGTGTGTACACACACACACATTGGAATACCACTCAGCCATAAAAGAGAATGAAATACTGCTTTTGCAGCAACATGGATAGATCTAAAGAATATTACGCTTAGTGAATAAGTCAGAGAAAGACAAATACTATATGCTACCACTTCTGTGAGGAAACAAAAAAATAATACAAGTGAATATATATGCAAAACAAAATCAGACTCACAGAGAAAAAACTTGTGGTTACCAAAGGAAAGAGCAAAGTGGGGAGGAACAAATTTGGAGTATGGAATTAACTCTAGTATATATAAAATAGACAAGCAACAATAATATACTGTCATAGGAAATTCTAACTATCATAATAACCTATAACAGAATATAATCTGCAAAAGTACCAAATCACTATGCTGTACACCTGAAACTAATACAATATTGTACATCAATTATATTTAAATTAAAAAAGACACTAAAACAAACAGAAAAGCACAGAACCAAGGAAAACTTACAGAAAACTATAATTAAATAATTGTAGACATCAACTCCATTATGAGGATAGAACAGATAAGGAAACAATAACCCAAAATAAGTAAATCTAGAGCTGAACAATACAATTAAGTAAAATAGAAATTAACTGATAGCAGTAGACTTGGTAGCCGGACACTTTGTTTTAAAGTATACTTTTTTAGAAAAATTGATGATATGTTGGTGGAAACCCAGAGAATAAATATTACAAATACTATGTATTTGTAATACTATGTGAAAAGCTGGTTTTAGAAAAGGCAAAGGAACCAGAGATCAAATTGCCAACATCCACTGGATCATCGAAAAAGCAAGAGAGTCCAGGAAAACATCTACTTCTACTTTATTGACTATGCCAAAGCCTTTGACTGTGCGGATCACAATCAACTGTGGGAAGTTCTGAAAGAGATGAGAATACCAGACCACCTGACCTGCCTCTTGAGAAACCTACATGCAGGTCAAGAAGCAACAGTTAGAATTGGACATGGAACAGACTGGTTCCAAATAGGAAAAGGAGTACATCAAGGCTGTATATTGTCACCCTGTTTATTTAACTTATATGCAGAGTACATCATGAGAAATGCTGGACTGGAAGATGCACAAGCTGGAATCAAGATTGCCAGGGGAAATATCAATAACCTCAGATATGCAGATGACACCACCCTTATGGCAGAAAGTGAAGAGGAACTAAAAAGCCTCTTGATAAAAATGAAAGAGGAGAGTGAAAAAGTTGGCTTAAAGCTCAGCATTCAGAAAACTAAGATCATGGCATCTGGCCCCATCACTTCATGGGAAATAGATGGGGAAACAGTGGAAACAGTGTCAGACTTTATTTTGGGGGGCTCCAAAATCACTGCAGATGGTGACTGCAGCCATGGAATTAAAAGACGCTTACTCCTTGGAAGGAAAGTTATGACCAACCTAGATAGCATATTGAAAAGCAGAGACATTACTTTGCCAACAAAGGTCCATCTAGTCAAGGCTATATGGTTTTTCCAGTGATCATGTATGGATGTGAGAGTTGAACTGTTAAGAAAGTGAGGGCCAAAGAATTGATGCTTTTGTTGGAGAATACTCCTGAGAGTCCCTTGGACTGCAAGGAGATCCAACCAGTCCATCCTAAAGGAGATCAGTCCTGGGTGTTCATTGGAAGGACTGATGCTGAAGCTCCAATACTTTGGCTACCTCATGCGAAGAGTTGACTCATTGGAAAAGACTCTGATGCTGGGAGGGATTAGGGGCAGGAGGAGAAGGGGACGACAGAGGATGAGATGGCTGGATGGCATCACTGACTCGATGGACATGAGTTTGGGTGAACTCTGGGAGTTGGTAATGGAGGCCTGGCGTGCTGCAATTCATGGGGTCGCAGAGAGTCGGACATGACTGAGCGACTGAACTGAAGTGAAATACAGCAGCAGGCAAGCCAACAACTGCAGGGTCAGAAAACTGAAGCCCGTAGAACACCAGGCTTCTTACACTCCCTGTGTTTATTTCCACTTTGTTTACCATTTTTTAAAAAATTATTATTTACTTGTGGCTTCACTGGGTCTTCACTGCTGTGCATGGGCTTTCTCTAGCTGTGGTGAGCGCAGGCTCCTCATTGCAGTGGCTTCTCTTGTACCAGAGCATGGGTGTAGGGTGCACGGCCTTCAGTAGTTACAGTACACAGGCTCAGTAGCTGTGGCTCACAGGCTCTAGGGAACGTGGGCTCAGTAGCTGTGGAGCACGGGCTTAGTTGCCCCGCGGCATGTAAAACCTTCTCGGACCAGGGATTCAACCCCTGTCCCCTGCATTGGCAGGTGAATTCTTAACCACTGGACCACCAGGGAAGGCCGACCCTTGTTTTTTAATTAAAAAAGAAAAACACCTGTCATTTTCACCAGACTTAGCTGTATGGGGGGGCAACCAAGGGAAGGGAGTTTTCTCCCAAGCCAGAACAAAAATACTAGTGAGTAGGAAAATCCCGTGGACAGAGGAGCCTGGTGGGCTGCAGTCCGTGGGGTCGCTAAGAGTCGGACACGACTGAGCGACTTCACTTTCACTTTTCACTTTCATGCATTGGAGAAGGAAATGGCAACTCACTCCAGTGTTCTTGCCTGGAGAATCCCAGGGACGGGGGAGCCTGGTGGGCTATCGTCTATGGGGTCGCACAGAGTCGGACACGACTGAAGTGATTTAGCAGCAGCAGCAGGAAAACCCAGCCCTCCTTCTAAGTTTCCCCTTTCTCTCACATCAGCTCTACTTTCAACACTTCTGGCACCAGACTAGGGGGCTGGGTGGTTGCCGCACAGCAAACAAGTCTCTGACAGCAGCTGGGTGCCCTACAATTCAACGCAAGTCTGACAGCATCTACCTGGAGACCCTACAGGTTGAGAGCTCAGTCGTACAACACTGCCTTCCTCCACCTTCAGACACCCATTGCAAGCCCAGGTTGTTTCATATGTTTCTGACCAACTGGTTATAGATTGGAGGCTCCATACCCACTCCTTGCGTTTAGTTTAATTTGCAAGAGTAGCTCACACAACTCAGAGAAATCTTTTAGTTTCCCGATTACCAGTTTCTTAGGAAAGGATATATAAGTCAGAGCCAGATGGAAGAGATGCACAGGGCCAGGTATGGGGAAAGGGCGCTTAACTTATGCTCTTGGAACACAGCAGTCTCCCCAAACCTTCTAGGTATTTACCAACCTGCTGCTGCTGCTAAGTCGCTTCAGTCGTGTCCGACTCTGTGCAACCCCATAGACGGCAGCCCACCAGGCTCTGCCATCCCTGGGATTCTTCAGGCAAGAACATTGGAGTGGGTTGCCATTGCCTTCTCCGGTTTACCAACCTAGAAGCTCTCTAAACCCTGTTTTGGGTTTTCAGGGAGGCCTTGTGACACAGGTGTGATTGATTACTTCATTGGCCATCGGTGACTGATTCAATCTGACCCCCTCCCTGGAGATCAGGGAGTGAGCCTCTAAGTCTCACCCCTCTAATCACCTGGTTGATTCCCCCAGAAACTAGCCCTTATCCATAGGCTGTTTCCAAAAGTCACCTCATTAATGTAACAAAAGACACATTTTGGGCTCTCATTACTTAGGAAATCCCAAGGGTTTTAGGACCCCTAGATCAGGAACCAAAAGAAGACCAAATGCAGATTTCTTGTTATAAATTGGGATATCTCAGCTTGCTTTTATCATCATCAGCATCATCATCATGATCAAGCAAAGTGGAAACAGTAGGACCCAAATTGAGAGAACAGTGAAGGTGAAACTCAGAACAGCGCCATAAGTACTTAGCAGAAGCGTCTCTCCCCTGGAGAATCTTTCAGAGTCAAATCCTAGAGATCCTCATTTATATATTCTGAAGAGTCTCGGCTTCATTTTCATCATCCCATATCAATATTCTATTGCACACTCCTGCTTTTTCCAGTGCAAAACACAAAAGAGGCAGACTCTCAGGAAAGAACAGAGGTAAAAGTTACATAATCTCAGTATGCACATCAACAAGGATTCCTATACCTTTTAACTGATGAGAAAGCGGAGGCTCAGGAAGATAACTTGTTTGAAGTCACAAAGTTGGAGGTGGCAGAGCAAGAATTTCATGCCTAGCTGTAATGACCCTGAAATTACGTTTTACCTTACTGTACCACACCAACTAACAGAATGATGTACAGTCAATTCTGAAGAAACCAGTCCTAAAAAACTGCTCTCTTCCTTGTAAAGCAGCCAGACAGGCTGAAAGAAAAGGAAGGAAGGGAGGACACCATCCACCAGCCTCTTTTTCCTCATCTCTGAGTTCTCAGGAATAATAAGAACTAGATGAAATAAGTACCTACTCTGAGACACTAAGGGCTTTGTATGATTAATCTCATTTTAGTCCTCACAACAACCTGAAAGCATAGCCACCGTTGTGTTCCTACCTTACAGATGGCAAATGGACGCCAAAAGGTTAGATCATTTAACTAGCTAGCAATCAAGCTGGGCTCGAGAAGGAAAAAGGAAATCAAATATACCTGGAGACAAATGAAAGCAAAAATACAATGATCAAAAAACTATGGGACACAGCCAAAGCAGCTCTAAAAGGGAAGTTTATAGCAATGCAAATTTACCTCAGGAAACCAGAAAAAGTGCAAATAAACAATGTAACCTTACACCTAAAGGAACTAGAGAAAGAAGAATAGAACCCAAAGTGAGAAGGAAAGAAATCATAAAGATCAGAACAGAAATTAATGAAATGGAGATTAAAAAACAATAGAAAAAAATCGATGAAATTAAAAGCTGATTCTTGGAAAAGATAAATGAAATTGATAAGCCTTTAGCTAGACTCATTAAGAAGAAAAGGACCCAAACCAATAAAATCAGAAATAAAGAGTTACAACCGACTCCACAGAAATACAAAGGACCATAAGAAACTACTATGCACAACTATATGCCAATAAAATGGACAACTTTTTAGAAAGGTAAAATCTCCCAAGACTGAACCAAGAATAAATATAAAATTGAACAGACCAATTATCAGTAACAAAATTGAATCAGTAATTTTAAAACTCCCAACAAACTAAAGTCCAGGACCATATGGCTCACAGATGAATTCTACCAGACATTTAAAGAAGAGTTAACATCTCTCCTTCTCAAACTATTCTAAAAATTGCAGAGGAAGGAACACTTCTGAACTCATTCTATGAGGCCAGCATCACTCTGATACCAAAACCAGACACATATATTACAAAAAAAGAAAATTACAGACCAATACCACTGATGAACATGGATGCAAAAATCCTCAAAATATTAGCAAACCAAATCTAGCAATACATTAAAAGAATCATACACCATGATCAAGTCGGATATATCCTAGGGATGCAAGTATTTCTCAATATTAGCAAATCAATCAATGTGATACATCAACCTAACAAATTGAAGAATAAAAACCATATGATCATCTCAATAGAGGCAGAACAAGCTTCTAACAAAATCCAACATCCATTTATGATTAAAAAAAAAAACTCTGCAGGAAGTGGGTATAGGGGGAACATATCTTAACATATTAAAGGCCACAGCTAACATCACACTCAATGGTGAAAAGGTGGAAGCATTTCCTCCAAGATCAGAAACAAGACCAGGATATCCACTCTCACCAGTTTCAATTAACATAGTATTAGAAGTCCTAGCCACAGTGATCAGAGAAGAAAAGGAAATCAAACTGGAAAAGAAGTAAAATGGTCACTATCTGCAGATGATATGATACTATACATAGAAAATCCCAAAGATACCACCAGAAAACTACTAGAGCTCATCAATGAATCTCATAAGATTGCAGGATAGAAAATTAATACACAAAAATCTGTTGCATTTCTACGCACTAACAACAAAATAGCAGGAAGAGAAATATAGGAAATTTACTATTGCATCAGAAAGAATAAAATACCTAGGAATAAACTTACCTAAGGAGGTAAACTCTTCGCATGAGATGGCCAAAGTATTGGAGTTTCAGCCTCAGCATCAGTCCTTCCAATGAACACCCAGGACTGATCTCCATTAGAATGGACTGGTTGGATTTCCTTGCAGTCCAAGGGACTCTCAAGAGTCTTCTCCAACACCACAGTTCAAAAGCATCAATTCTTCAGGGCTCAGCTTTCTTCACAGTCCAACTCTCACATCCATACATGACCACTGGAAAAACCATAGCCTTGACTAGATGGACTTTTGTTGGCAAAGTAATGTCTCTGCTTTTTAATATGTTATCTAGGTTGGTCATAACTTTCCTTCCAAGGAGTAAGCGTCTTTTAATTCCATGGCTGCAGTCACCATCGGCAGTGATTTTGGAGCCCAGAAAAATAAAGTCTGACACTGTTTCCACTGTTTCCCCATCTATTTCCCATGAAGTGATGGGACCAGATGCCATGATCTTCATTTTCTGAATGTTGAGCTTTAAGCCAACTTTTTCACTCTCCTCTTTCATTTTCATCAAGAGGCTTTTTAGTTCCTCTTCACTTTCTGCCATAAGGGTGGTGTGATCTGCACATCTGAGGTTATTGATATTTCTCCCAGCAATCTTGATTCCAGCTTGTGCTTCTTCCAGTCCAGCATTTCTCATGATGTACTCTGCATATAAGTTAAATAAGCAGGGTGACAATATACAGCCTTGACATACTCCTTTTCCTATTTGGAACCAGTCTGTTGTTCCATGTCCAGTTCTAACTGTTGCTTCCTGACCTGCATATAGGTTTCTCAAGAGGCAGGTCAGGTGGTCTGGTATTCCCATCTCTTTCAGAATTTTCCACAGTTTATTGTGATCCACACAGTCAAAGGCTTTGGCACAGTTAATAAAGCAGAAATAGATGTTTTTCTGGAACTCTCCTGCTTTTTCGATGATCCAGTGGATGTTGGCAATTTGATCTCTGGTTCCTCTGCCTTTTCTTCTTTTTTTTTTTTATTTTTATTTTTTTTTCCTCTGCCTTTTCTAAAACCAGCTTGAACATCTGGAAGTTCTCGGTTCACGGACTGTTGAAGCCTGGCTTGGAGAATTTTGAGCATTACTTTACTAGCGTGTGAGATGAATACAACTGTACAAAAAAGATCTTCACAACTCAGATAATCACGATGCTGTAATCACTCACCTAGAGCCAGACATCCTGGAATGTGAAGTCAAGTGGGCCTTAGAAAGCATCACTACGAACAAAGCTAGTGGAGGTGATGGAATTCCAGTTGAGCTATTTCAAATCCTGAAAGATGATGCTGTGAAAGTGCTGCACTCAATATGCCAGCAGATTTGGAGAACTCAGCACTGGCCACAGGACTGGAAAAGGTCAGTTTTCATTCCAATCCCAAAGAAAGGCAATGCCAAAGAATGCTCAAACTACTGCAGAATTGCACTCATCTCACACTCTGGGAGGGATTGGGGGCAGGAGGAGAAGGGGATGACAGAGGATGAGATGGCTGGGTGGCATCACCGACTCGATGGACATGAGTTTGAGTAAACTCCAGGAGTTGGTGATGGACAGGGAGGCCTGGCGTGCTGCAATCATGGGGTCTCAAAGAGTCAGACACGACTGAGCGACTGAACTGAACTGAACTGAAGCAGGTAAAAGACCTGGACCTGGGGAATGTAGTCTTAAGGAGTCAGTCTGGACTTTTCCTATCAGCACCAATGAGGTGATCAGACCCATAGTCCCCTTCCATCCCCACAGGTAGGTTACAAGCCTAAAATAATTCAGTCTTTTCCCCTTCTGCCTGTAAGAGCCTTCTATTTTGTTCAACTTCTCAGAGCTCCTTTCTACGTGCCAGATCATTTGTTAAATGAGTCAATTTGATCTTTAAACTTCACTCAGTTGAAGTTTGTTTTTTAACAGCCCTCATTCCAGTGTCATTACAAAACCCAGTCCTATTTCCTATGGCCCAACTGTCAATCCCAAACCCAAATCATAAGAGAAGGCAGCTTCCTGGGGGTGGATGTCAAGCGGACACCACTTGGCCATCTTCCCTGAAGGCTGTGTGTTTCGTTTCACTCTCTACCTCTGGTCTCTCTCGTCATCATCCTAACAAGCTTCCGTCAATATCACACCTTTAAGATTGCAGACTGGGTGCAGCCCTAAGAGAAACTACTCCCCTGCCTACTCTACCCTGCACACTTCCCTCCTGCCCTCTGTGCTCTCTCCCTTCACCTGGTCAGAGACACACAGGTAGCCTTTGGGCAGCCCTCCACCTCTGAAACCCCTCAGCAAACACATTAAGAGTTTCCTCTTCAACAGAGCTGAGAAAATTATCCCATCTTAAAGGACCAGGCTGTAAGCCTCCTGATCTTAATGCTTTCTGCATGCGTGCATGCTAAGTCGCTTCTGTACTGTCCGACTCTTTGTGACCCCATGGACTGTAGCCCGCCAGGCTCCTCTGTCCATGGGATTTTCCAGGCAAGAATACTGGAGTGGGTTGCCATGCTCTCCTCCAGGGGATCTTCCCAATCCAGGGATCGAATCCACATCTCCTGCACTGCAGGTAGATTCTTTACCACTGAGCCACCAGGGAAGCCCCAACTCTTTCTGAAACAGAAGCAAAAAGTAAAAAGTCCTGCTGATCTGGAGGTGGCCATTCCAGACCCGGCAAACTTATTTTATGTGCTCTTTACTTTAAGGAGAAGAGGGAGTTGGAGACAACGGAGGGCCTGGGTTAGCTGGAGACACCTATCCCTGTTTTTCTTGGTGTCAATTAGCATAATTTAAAAGACAAGGGTGGGGGAACTGGATATCTGTGTGCCTGCTTTCACGCTTTGAACTTTTCTGTCCTTTGGGGCTGATTATGGCCAAGTGACCCATATTTTAAAAGCATTTTACAATAAAATGATGCACCTTCTTTTGTGCCATCAGCTTTCCCAAAGAAAAGCAAAAATGTTTTTAAATTGTCCCTTTTTGTCAGTGGTAATGGCTGTGCTATATTTCAGCTCGTCCCCCTTGCGGGCATAGAAAGGGATGGGTAATAAAGGCACAGCTGTAGACACTTTATGGCCTGCTTGGGGGGTAGAGGGGGAGGAGGGGAGTGGAGGCAAGAAACAGATTGACTGTGTGTCAACAAATGCAGCTGGGGAAAGAGAAAGCTCTTAAAGAGCTCTGCAACTTAAAGTCCAAGATAAATGATGTTCCTATTTGGAAAGGAAAAAAAAAATGGAGGTGAAATTCAATAAAGCCTAGTTCAAAAGAAAAGGTTTCCAAAGGCCTTTTTTTGCAGCTAGGCAGCTCCCAAGAGAAATGAGCAAGAGTAGCCATAGGCAAGGGGGGTGTGCAGCCCAAAGAGACAACAAAAACCCATCCAGGCTGACGCATTATGACCCAGGCCTGGCAAAGCTGGGCTCAATGGAGCACCACCAGCTGGGGGGCGGGGATGATCTGGTTCACAGAAATGGCCCCAGAAACTGACACAGTCCTGTTTCAGGGCCTAGTCAAGCCTTGAAATGGAGAAAGGGCAGAAAAGAATGAGATGACATCCTAGGTAGTGAGGCCGAGTCATGTTTTGATAGAGATCATGTTGCATCGGAGGTCAGGAGATCAGATCAAGCCCCAGCTCCAACACCAACTGGCTTTGAGAGGACAGTGTGTCTATGAGGGGTGCTGGCCCTGACATCTCTACAGTCCGTGATGCATTATGAAAACTTTCCCCTTCCAATACCTCATTTGAATCTCACAAACATCCTGTGAGGTCAGTTGAGATCCTTGGCCCCCAGGTTACAGATGGGAAAACTAAGGTTCAAGGAGATGAAGCACTTGTTGAGGGTCACACTCTACACACTGTAGCAAGTGCAAGAGTCAGGACTTGTCTCCCAAAGCACCTGCCTCAGGAGTTCATGCTCTTCCTTTTCTATCCCTTAGGCCTCAGTGAATGGAGACTAGGGGCTTTCCTTCACCGGAAGCCCATAGGGAAGACCACCAGGAAGAAGCAGTTGAGTTTTCTTCCCACAGACGTTGGTGGGCACCAACTTTAAAGAAAAAGTTGTATCCATTAGGACGCAAGAAACAGAAACCTCAATCTGGTTTAAACAGAAGGGAACAAACTATCTCACAAAAACTAGAAGTCCAAGGTACTTGATTCAGCAGCTCATAAGGTTAAAGAGAACATTGCTTCATCCCAAAGCTAGCAGCAAGATGAGAGAAATCCCAAATATGACATCACATCTGGACACGACAATATCTAAGAAGATCACCTTTTCCTATGGTTCCCTCTTAAGACTAAGGAAACTTTACCCAAATCCTCCCAACAGACTTCCTGAAGATTCTTCAGACAGGGTGGTATCACCTGCCCATTCTCAAACTGATTATTACTAAGGAGAGTAGGATTACCCTCAGTTAAATAAAGCCCAGACATGGAAACATGGCCAATGCCACTTCTGCCAAAGCCCATGGAAAGGTATGGAGACAAAAGAAAAGAAAGGTTGATACTGGATTCTGGCAATTCTTAGGCAACCATTGCTGCTGCTGCTAAGTCACTTCAGTCGTGTCCGACTCTGTGTGACCCCATAGATAGCAGCCCACCAGGCTCCACCGTCCCTGGGATTCTCCAGGCAAGAACATTGGAGTGGGTTGCCACTTCCTTCTCCAATGCATGAAAGGGAAAAGGGAAAGTGAAGTCGCTCAGTTGTGTCCGACTCTTCACGATCCCATGGACTGCAGCCCACCAGGCTCCTCCGTCCATGGGATTTTCCAGGCAAGAGTACTGGAGTGGGGCAACCATTAGTGGCCACTAAACCAATAGCATCCACTAAAAAGGTGAAAGATATACACAGGCTTTGACTACATACCCACCGGAATGGCTAAAATGAAAAAGATGAAATGTCTCAAAAGATTAAAGATGTTGGCAACCCAGATCTCTTAGATACAGCTGATAGGAGTGTGAATAGTACATCCACTTCAGCACTGAATAATGCTGAATATACATGTACTCTATGACCCAGCAATTCTACTCCTAGAATTGACCTAGAAAGAAACCCATCCTTATGTTCACCATAAGATATGTACAGAATGTTCATATATCCATAAGAGCCTAAAACTGGGAAGTCACCCAAATGTCCATCAATAGTAGATCAGGTGACTACATTGAGGCAGATTCACACAAGAATGAGAATAAACAATCTACACCACATGCATATTAACAAATTGAAAGATAAAAACTATATGATAATCTTAACAGATGCAGAAATGCTTTGGACAAAATTTGACACCCATTTATGATAAAAAATAAATCCCAGAAAACAGGTATAGAAGGAACCTACCTCAACATAATAAAGGCCATATACAACAAACCTATACCACACACAAACAACATGCATGAATCCCACAATGTTGAACAAAAGATACCAGAGAACGGGTTTCCTCACAAAAACTGGAAGTCCAAGGTGGTTGATAGGTAGCTCCATCATGGCAAAATAAGTTTCCTATGTCATGCCATTTATACAAAGTGCAAAAACTGGCAAACAACCTAAACAGTAGAAGTCAGGGTAGAAACTACCCTTGGAAAGTTAGTACCTTGAAGGGAGCAGGAAGAAGGCTTGAGAGGCATCTATACAGTTATGACACGTGACTGTGTATATATCTCAATATTTTAAAATACAGACTCGAGAGTCATACAAGTTGGATTTGAACCCCTGATACATCAGTTTCTTGCAGTGTGATTTTGGGCAAGTGACTTCACCTCATTTTTTCATCTATTATACGGTGATAATATGCAATAGAAGATTTTGAGCAAGAAATGAGGCAATACAAAGTGCTTAACACAATATCAATGACATAGTAAATAATCGATAAACAGTACCTATTATTTTATTATTACTACTGATAACAACAACAACAGTGCCTTCTCAGGCATTGAGGGTACAGGCTCTGAAAAGCCTCAGGAATAAAGTTAGCAATTTTAGGGTCAGTGGGGACAGGAGGCCTCAATGCAATAAGCTAAATAGACAAGGAAAAAAATGGCAGGCTCCACAGGCAACCCAGACCAGAGCTTCTCAAACTTTACTGGACATAAAAATGTACCAGGACCTGACTAAAATTCAGATTCTGCATTTTTAACAAAGTCCAAGGTGAAGTTGATGCTTTGAATAGCAAAGACCACACTTTGAATAGCAAGGCTCTTTAACTTCTATGCAGAGTATATCATGAGAAATGCTGGGCTGGAAGAAACACAAGCTGGAATCAAGATTGCCGGGAGAAATATCAATAACCTCAGATATGCAGATGACACCACCCTTATGGCAGAAAGTGAAGATGAGCTAAAGAGCCACTTGATGAAAGTGAGAGAGGAGAGTGAAAAGGTTGGCTTAAAGCTCAACATTCAGAAAACGAAGATCATAGCATCTGGTCCCATCACTTCATGGGAAGTACATGGGGAAACAGTGGAAGCAGTGTCAGACTTTATTTTTTTGGGCTCCAAAATCACTGCAGATGGTGATTGCGGCCATGAAATTAAAAGACGCTTACTCCTTGGAAGGAAAGTTATGACCAACCTAGATAACATATTAAAAAGCAGAGACATTACTTTGCCAACAAAGGTCCATCTAGTCAAGGCTATGGTTTTTCCATGTATGTGGTCATGTGGTCATGTATGGATGTAAAAGTTGGACTGTGAAGAAAGCTGAGTGCCGAAGAATTGATGCTTTTGAACTGTGATGTTGGAGAAGACCCTTGAGAGTCCCTTGGACTGCAAGGAAATCCAACCAGTCCATTCTAAAGGAGATCAGTCCTGGGTGTTCACTGGAAGGACTGATGCTAAAGCTGAAACTCCAATACTTTGGCCACCTCATGGGAAGAGTTGACTCATTGGAAAAGACTCTGATGCTGGGAGGGATTGGGGGCAGGAGGAGAAGGGGACAGCAGAGGATGAGATTGCTGGATGGCATCACCAACTCAATGGACATGAATTTGAGTAAACTCCAGGAGTTAGTGATGGACAGGGAGGCCTGGCGTGCTGCGATTCATGGGGTCGCAGAGTTGGACACGACTGAGCGACTGAATTGAAATGAACTGAGGTCTTGACGAGCACCCCACTCCAGTACTCTTGCTTGGAAAATCCCATGGATGGAGGAGTCTGGTAGGCTGCAGTCCATGGGGTCATGAAGAGTCGGACATGACTGAGCAACTTCACTTTCCCTTTTCCCTTTCATGCACTGGAGAAGGAAATGGCAACCCACTCCAGTGTTCTTGCCTGGAGAATCCCAGGGATGGGGGAGCCTGGTGGGCTGCCATCTATGGGGTCACACAGAGTTGGACACGACTGAAGCAACTTAGCAGCAGCAGGTCTTGAACACATGAGTCAGAGGAATCTGGAGTGAGAGGAGGGATCTGTTTCTTCCCTCTCATGGTGGAGACAGATCTAGAGATATAACGTGTGTAGCTCCCATAATGAATCTTGTCTCCCATTACATGCATGATGATTCTGCTCTCTGATTCAACCATGACTGCTATACCTGTTATGAGGAAGAGATTTCTTTTTAAATTGAAAATATGAGACAGGCAAATTGTATAAGAAAAAGAAAGGCAATTAAAAACCCCAGGAGATAAAAAGCAGTGTCCAAAAGGAAATGTAATAAAAGGAAACAACTTGACTATGTGACGAAAAATAGTTATTGATTTATTGATTTATTTAGAATCAATGAATAGACAAAGTATGGAAGGGTTAAGTATCACTGCCCAACCCAACAGAATTTAAAAGTATGAATCTTGACAACACAAAAATAAAAGTTTGTAAAGTGAAACTGAGGAGAAAAGAGCTGAAAGGAAGGCAGGGGCACTTAAAAACTCATTACAGGAAATGATGCACCAAAACAATAATGCTACAACTCTCTTACAGTTTATAGGAAGGGGACAGACCTTTGCCTTGTTTTCCTATTTATTCCCAATGTCTGGAATACTGTCTGGTACAGAGGTGTTCGACAATACTGGTCAAACAAAAGGCAAATGTTAAAGTCCAAAGGCACCTCAGAGATCATCTCAGTCCACTCCCCTTACTTTACAGATGAGGAACTCAAGGTGCAGAAATGTATAGGTGAGACAAAAGTCTCACCACTCTTTTGTGGCCAAGCCAGGATTTAAATATAGATTCTCTGGCTCCCAAGTCTTATGCCCTCTCCTCCATGCTGCCTTCTTTGAGTCTACTCATGGGTGGAAGAGTCACACTGAGGCTTGGCAGAAGACCCTTCCAGTCTCAAGAGTGCATCTAAGTGCTGACACTCTGGTGTCCTTGTGGAGTTTGCAGAGCAGAACGGCCACTGTGGTTGAACTTCACCAGTAGCTAAGACCAGTGATGGGAATGGAACATCAGCAGGTAGACCAATGTGCCATTCACCCACCGACCAAAGATAATCACATGCGTACATGTTCAGTTATGTCCAACTCTTTGACTCCATGGACTGTAGCCCACCAGGCTCCTCTGTCCATGGAGTTGTCCAGGCAAGAATACTAGACAGGGTTGCCATTTCCTCCCCCCAGGAATATTCCTGACCCAGAGATCAAACCCAACCCTCCTGCATCTCCTGCACAGGTGGATTCTTTACCACTGTACCACCTGGGAAGCTCAACAGAAAATAGATTTTTAGGGTTCTTTTTTTTTAAATATATATTCACAATTGTGATCATATCATACAGAATTTTATAAACTGTTTCATTTGTTACTGTAACACATTTCTCCCTATGAAATTATATACTGAAACATTTTAGTTTTGTTTGTTTTTGACCAAGCAGCTTGCAGGATCTTAGTTCCCCGACCTCAGCAATGAAAGCATGTAGTCCTAACCACTGGATCACCAGGGAATTCCCAGAAACACTTGGGTTTTTTTGGAACCTGAATAGTATTGCTTCATGTGGCCATACTGTCCTTAGCTTAAGCAACTTCCCTACTGTTGGCAGATTAGGTTGCTTATTATTTAAGGTTTTATTATTTGGGGTTTTATCATAATGGCATCAGTCAATAGCTCTGTAAGACTTTTTTTTTTTCTTTTTTTTTTTGTAAGTTAAGACTTTTAATTTCATTACTTGCTTAGTGGAGACTCCAAGACATAGAATAACGGAATAACAAGGAATAAACATTTATAAGGGGCTTAACTGGCGGCACAGTGGTAGAGAGTCTGCTTGCCAATGCAGGAGATGCGGGGTTCAATCCCTGGGTCAGGAAGATCCCCTGGAGGAGGAAATGGCTACCCACTCCAGTATTCTTGCCTGGAAAACCCCATGGACAGAGGAGCCTGGCGGGCTACAGTCCATAGGGTCACAAAGAGATGGACACAACTGAGCACGCATGCAACAAAATACCACTGACTAGGTGACTTATAAACAACAGAAATTTACCTCTCACAGTTCTGGAGGCTGGAAGTCAAGATCAGGGTGCCAGCATGGGTGGGTGAGGGTTGCAGACTTCTTATGTCTTCACCTAGAGGAAGAGGCAAGGGAGCTCACGCAGGCCTTTTCTATAAGGGCACTAATTATATTTGTGAGAGTTCCACCTTTATGACCTAATCACCCCCAAAGGTCCCACCACCTAATGCCATCACCATCAAATTGCATGAGGATTTCAATATATGAATTTCTGAGTGGATTCAAACATTCAGACCACAGCAGAGGGGACACAGACTGGAGCGGCATAAATAAATACATATTCTAAGTAGCTGCCAAGCTTCCATCTTTCTAGACTTCCTAAAGCCAGCTTACACAAAGTTTTAGAGTCAAGCTTCATTTCTGACCCAAGATTCCATGGCACAGCTTGACCACCCACTTTGTCCAGGACACCCAGTTTGTAAGTGGCAGTGCCAGGATTCAGGTTTAGAACTAACCAAGAAGCTTCCAGAGGGAAGTTTATCCTTACCCCTAGGAGACTCACAGAGTCCCCTGCATTTTCCTTTCACAACTCTCCTCACAATTTGTAATTACATAATTATACATTTGTGAGGATGTGTTTACTGACCGTGTCTCCCCAACTGGACTGTCAGCATTCTGCTTACCACTGTATTTTCAGGGCCAGGCACTCAGGAAAGGTTCAGCAAATGCTTGCTCTTGGGTTTCCTGGGGCCACGACACCCCAAACCCAGGCCCGGTCCCTCCACGTGACCCCCTCCACCCTCGCAGGACCCAGCCCTTCCCCCACATGCCCCAAGCAGCAAGCCAGATGTCACCTCACCTCAGCGCGGCTCAGCCTCGCTACCCTAGGCCTGCCTGTTGTCCCTGCCCCCTCTGCCACTGCCCACTGCTCTCTGGGAAGAGCTGGAGGTCCAGAGTGTCTGGTATCTCATCACTCCTCGAAACCTCTGACCCCAGGCAGTTCCCCTGGGTTCAACCTGCAAGGCTGCAGGAGAAACCCAATTCTAGCCACTGAAAGACGACAGCCGCCAAAGCGGCAACCATGTTAAAGGGCCGCAGCTGGGGCAGGAAGGAGGCCTTGGGAGTTGCTGAGGGAGGGAAGGAGAGCGCCGACGATTGAGCTTAAAGGCTTTCTTAACTACCGGAATCTCAGGGCTTTCCACAAATAGGCTAATTTTGGTGGGCTGAGGAGAGCTTCTCAGGAGAGCCTAGCCCTGGCTGGGGCTAGGTGGGGCGGGGCCTGAGAGGGAGGGCGGAGCCCTGGGCAAGCAGTTTGGATCTGGAGGAGAGAAGCCTAATGGTAGGAGAGTAGATGGTAGGGGACGGTGCCTTGGCCAGGGGGCAGAACCTCAGTTCAGTTCAGTTGCTCAGTCCTGTCTGACTCTTTGTGACCCCATGAACTGCAGCATGCCAGGCCTCCCTGTCCATCACCAACTCCCAGAGCTTGCTCAGACTCATGGCCATTGAGTTGGTGATGCCACCCAACCATCTCACCCTCTGTCGTCCCCTTCTCCTGCCTTCAATCTTTCCCAGCATCAGGTTTTTTCTAAGGAGTTAGTTCTTCCCATAAGGTGGCCACAGTATTGGAGCTTCAGCTTCAGCATCAGTCCTTCCAATGAATCAGTTCAGTTCAGTTCAGTTGCTCAGTCGTGTCCGACTCTTTGTGACTCTATGAATTAAAGCACGCGAGGCCTCCCTGTCCATCATCAAGTCCCGGAGTTCACCCAAACTCTTGTCCATCGAGTCGGTGATGCCATCCAGCCATCCCATCCTCTGTCGTCCCCTTCTCCTCCTGCCCCCAATCCCTCCCAGCATCAGAGTCTTTTCCAATGAGTCAACTCTGCAGGAGGTGGCCAAAGAACTGGAGTTTCAGCTTTAGCATCATTCCTTCCAAAGAACACCCAGGGCTGATCTCCTTTAGAATGGACTGGCTGGATCTCCTTGCAGTCCAAGGGACTCTCAAGAGTCTTCTCCAATACCACAGTTCAAAAGCATCAATTCTTCTGCGCTCAGCTTTCTTTATAGTCCAACTCTCACATCCATACATGACTACTGGAAAAACCATAGCTTGTATTAGACGGACCTTTGTTGGCAAAGTAATGTCTCTGCTTTTTAATATGCTGTCTAGGTTGGCCATAGCTTTTCTTCCAAGGAGTAAGCGTCTTTTAATTTTATAGCTGTAGTCACCATCTGCAGTGATTTTGAAACTCTAAAATAATAAAGTCTCTCACTATTTCCACTGTTTCCCATCTATCTGCCATGAAGTGATGGGATTGGATGCTGTGATCTTAGTTTTCTGAATGTTGAGCTTTAAGCCAATTTTTTCACTCTCCTCTTTCACTTTCATCAAGAGGCTCTTTAGTTCTTCACTTTCTGCCATAAGGGTGGTGTCATCTGCATATCTGAGGTTATTGATATTTCTCCCGGCAATCTTGATTCCAGCTTGTGCTTCTTCCAGCCCAGCGTTTCTCATGATGTACTCTGCATATAAGTTAAATAAGCAGGGTGACAATATACAGCCTTGACGTACTCCTCCTCCTATTTGGAACCAGTCTGTTGTTCCATGTCCAGTTCTAACTGTAGCTTCCTGACCTGCATATAGGTTTTTCAAGAGGCAGGTCAGGCAGTCTGGTATTCCCATCTCTTGAAGAATTTTCTGCAGTTTATTGTGATCCACACAGTCAAAGGCTTTGGCATAGTCAATAAAGCAGAAATAGATGTTTTTCTGGAGCTCTCTTGCCTTTTCGATGATCCAGCAGACATTGGCAATTTGATCTCTGGTTCCTCTGCCTTCTAAATCCAGCTTGAACGTCTGGAAGTTCTCGGTTCACGAACTGTTGAAGTCTGGCTTGGAGAATTTTAAGCATTACTTTGCTAGTGTGTGAGATGAGTGGAATTGTGCAGTAATTTGAGCATTCTTTGCAATTGCCTTTCTTTGGGATTGGAATGAAACAGACCTTTTCCAGTCCTGCAGCCACTGCTGAGTTCTCCAAATTTGCTGGCATATTGAGTGCAGCACTTTCACAGCATCATCTTTTAGTATTGAAATAGCTCAGCTAGAATTTCATCACCTCCACTAGCTTTTGTGTAGTGATGCTTCCTAAGACCCACTTAACTTCACACTCCAGGAGGTCTGACTCTAGGTGAGTGATCACACCATTGTGGTTATCTGGGTCATTAAGATATTTTTTGTATAGTTCTTCTGTGTATTCTTGCCACCTCTTCTTAATATCTTCTGCTTCTGTTAGGTCCATACCATTTCTGTCCTTTATTGTGCCCATCTTTGCATGAAATGTTCCCTTGGTATCTCTAATTTTCTTGAAGAGATCTCTAGTCTTTCCCATTCTATTGTTTTCCTCTGTTTCTTCTCATTGAGCACTTAGGAAGGCTTTCTTATCTCTCCTTGCTATTCTTTGGAACTCTGCAATCAGATGAGTATATCTTTCCTTTTCTCCTTTGCCGTTTGCTTCTCTTCTTTTTTCAGCTATTTGCAAGGCCTTCTCAGACAACCAATTCTGCCTTTTTGCATTTCTTTTTCTTGGGAATGGTTTGGATCACCACTTCCTCTACAGTATTACAAACCTCCATCCATAGTTTTTCAGGCACTCTATCAGATATACGCCCTTGAATCTATTTGTCACTTCCCCTGTATAATCACAAGGGATTTAATTTAGGTCTTACCTGAATGGCCTAGTGTTTTTCCCTACTTTCTTCAAGTCTGAATTTTGCAATAAGTAGTTCCTGATCTGAGCCACAGTCAGCTGTAGCTTAGATCCAATTGTAAATCACCCCATTTCCACCCTCTATGGAACATAATCACTTTTGCCATAATCATTTCCATGTTTTTCTTTATAATTTTATAATCACAGTGTGCATCCCTAAACACATGCTTATTTTTGAACTTCATGTAAATGGAAGCCTACAATAGGAAATATTTGGGGTCTGGCTTCTTTCCTTTAACACTGTATTTGTAAGACTGATCTGTGTTGCTGCATGTATCTGTGATGTGTTCATTTCCATTACTGTGTAGTATTCCACTCCATGACTACCACAATTCAATTATCTCTTCCATAGTTGATGGACATTTCAATTGTTTCTATATTGGGCTTATTACAAATAATGCTTTTATGAGCATTCTTGTACATGTTTCCCGTTGGTTTGAGGCTCACTTTGTAGGCTATACACATGTTAGTGGAAATGCTGTACCATACATACGGAATTTCCAACAGAGCAAATAACAGTAAGTGGTTTTTCAAAGTGAATGTATCGAACTATACTCTCTACAGCAGTGTGTGTGAGTTCTTGTTGTTCTTATCTTCTCTTTCTCCCTAATATGTTTTTCAAAGGCTTCTCATTTTGCTCATTGAGGTACCTGGACCCCATCCCAGGTGAAACAGAAACCAGAGTTTTTGGTGGCAGTTCTTGGGCCAAACTCTTGTGCTCCTAACGTCACCTATGATGCCCACAGGGCAGGAACTCCAGTTCCTAACTAGCATTAGACCTTTCCTGAGGACTGACCAGGGGCTTCCCAGGTGATGCCTGGGTAAAGAATCTGCCTGCTAATGCAGGAGCTGCAGGAGATGCAGGTTCAATCCCTGGGTCGGGAAGATTCCCTGGAGGAGGAAATGGCAACCCACTTCAGCATTCTTGCTGAGACAATCCTATGGATAGAGGAGCCTGGGGTCGCAAGGAGTCAGACATGACTGAGCACTAGGACTGAAAGTGAAAGAAAACTCCCTGAACAGTCCAGGCTGACCCACATGTGGAGGGAGCAAGCACAGGTGAAGGCAGGATTGGCAAACTTGAAACTGGACCAGCACTTAGACATCTGTATCTTCTCTCTACATGGCCATTAATTAGCTCTGCTTTGGGCACACCCATTCGCCTCTGTGCACCCACTAGCCTCTTCTGGGAATGAGAAGAACCACTGATACCCACCTACCTCCTAGGTGGGGGCTCATCTGGGCATCACAAGATGACAGATAAGAAGGCCGCCAGAAAAGAATTCTAAAATGCAGGTCACATTGTGGTTTGCATTGCTTCCTGATTTTACCAATTAGAGTAATATACAAAACCACTTCTTCCCTTTATTTCCTCCTATCTATAAAAATTGTATGATGGACGTTCTACTTCTTGGTTCTCCCAAAAGCCCAGCCAGAGCCTCTGGGGCTTCAAGTGAAGGAAGATAGCCATTCTGGTGAAGAGAAGACAGTATGGAGTCCTATCCTAGGCAAGTGTTACTTCCAAAGAGTAGTTCACATCCCAATTCCCAGTGATAGTGGCAATCCCCTAGTTCGCCCTGTGGGGTGCCCTGTCATGTCAGATACTGAGAACTCCTGGCTGATGATAACCTCACAGGGGTTTTACATGCCACCTCTATTTCCGGAAGTGATGGGAGGAGGAAGCTAAGTACATTTGACACTAAGTGGTGGGTACTGTGCTCTTGAAACAGGCTTTCTTATCCTTATTTTCCAGTGGGGGAAACTGAGTCTCTGAGCAACAAAGCTCTCCCAAGATAACTTAGCTAATAAGAGCTGCAGAGTCTGCCTACACATCTAAGTCTATCCTGGCTCCAGAAGCCAGAGGCCTTTTGCTCTAGTTGTGTTTTAGAATTGTACTCTCCTGATTCCATATTGTTAGACTAGGAGTCTTTATGAATGGAATATTTCACAAAGTCCCTCAGTCAATAGCAAATTGGAGAATCTCCCCATAAAAGCTCTGAGCATCTATCAGTGCAGGGTTAAAGTGGCTCAGTTGTGTCTGACTCTTTGCAACCCCATATGTAGTCCACCAGGCTCCTCTGCCCACGGAATTCTCCAGGCCAGAATACTGGAGTGGGTAGCTGTTCCCTTCTCCAGGGGCTCTTCGCAACCCAGGGAATGAACCCAGGTCTCCCATATTGCAGGCGGATTCTTTTATCGTACTAAGCCACCAAGGAAGCCCAATGCAGGCTGGGAGAGGGGTTAACAGAGTTTCTAGTTCTGGTCTTTTCTGAGGCTTGACCATATTGCCTGTCATTGGAGGCCATGAGATACCTCCATATTTTCCCACCCCCTTTTTTTTTTTTTTAATTATTTTTGTTTTTGGCTGTACTGGGTCTTGGTAGCTGCTCGTGGGCTTTCCCTAGATTCAGCAAGTGGGGGCTTCTCTTTGTGCAGTGGTTTCTCTTGTTATGAAGCATGGGCTTTAGGGTGCACAGGCTTCAGTAGTTGTGGCCCACGGGCGTAGCTGTCCAGTGGCATTTGGGATCTTCCCAGACCAGGGATCAAACCCATGTCCCTGCATTGGCAGGAAGCCCCCACCCCTTTTTTGATTAAGCAGGGAGAATAGGTTTTTGTTTCTAGCATCACATGAACCCTGATTAAGATAGAAACGAACTGGTCCAGTTCTTTAATCTCTCCCTTTTCTAAACCCTTCCTGGATGCCTCAACGATGATATTTATGAAGTCTCAGACACCAATAATGTCGCTATAGCTGGTCAAATTGAGGAGCACAAACAAGTTCTCCCAGCCTTGTCTTCTCTCAGCTCTGCTGTATACATACTCTCTCCCACCTACCCCCCAGATTTGTAGGAAGCACAGCCTAGCGGAAGAGGCTTGGGTTTAGGTATGAGAGTGGAGTTTGAATCAGGGATCCACAGACATGAGCGAGCAGCTTCATGTCATTAAATCTCAGTGTCTCCCCAATGTACAATGGGAATAATAATATCTCCATCTGTAATAATTTGTTAGGGCTGTCCTAACAAATACCACAGAGTGGGTAGTTTTCTCGTGGCTCTGGAGGCCACAAAAATCTGTTTTCTCATGGCTCTGGAGGCTAGAAGTCAAAGATCAAGGTGTTAGCAGGGTTGGTTTCTCCTGAGGCTCTCTCTTTGACTTATAGATGGCTGTGTCTTCACAGGGCTGTCCCTCTGTCTGTTGTCTATATCCTAATCACCTCACCTTATAAGGACACAAGTCATATTGGGTTAGGGCTCACACTAATGGCCTCATTTTAACTCATTACCTCTTCAAGGCCCCTATCTCCAAATACAATCTCATTCTCAGATATTGGGGATTAGGACTTGAACATAAAATTTGGGGTGGAGGGGACATAATTTAGCCCAAAACACCATTGCAGTTTGTTTTTAAGTCTTTTAGAAGATGAACCAGCACAGAGGAGGTATAAATAAGAATGAAGACCTAGAGGTTCAACCCAGCCTCATTTACCCACCCTGGGAGCCCAGGATCCACCTAGTGGAACAATTGCCTGGGAGCCAGGGTGGGGAAGATCAAGGCCTCAGGCAGTACTGCTTGTAGAAGGCCAGCAAGGGTGCCCTGCTAGTCCAAGTTCCAGGTAAAATCGACCCCTCTGGAGCCCACAACACGGGCTTTGCTCTGAAGATGGTGCGGAAGAATTCACTGAGGAATATGTTCAAGCACAAAGTGATGAACGACTCTCTCCACAAATTAAAAAGAATGCTTTTCTCTAGCCCAATGACTTTTAGATATTTCAGACCTTTTCTGTGGCCTGGCACTATAGCCAAAATCCTATAGAACTTGATGAATCATTCAAATAAGGAACCTGGGTGAAGGAGTAAATTTTTAAATAAAAATCACCTGGTTCTTTTGGTGAACTGCTTTATACTTAAGGCAAACCAAATCATTATCATGAAATATATCAAAATACATCTCTTTCATGAGTGAATTACTGCTGTTAGTGTACCTGGAATATCATATATATTTTGTTTATTGAATGTTTACATTATAAGAAGGAAAACATTAAAAAAAATGGAATGTCTGTAATCAGTTATTCCTAAGCTTTTTATACTATAATATAAATTTGTTCTTTTCCTGTGGATTTACAATTTTTAAATGAGGACCAGCAAGTATAATACCAGGGGAAGAATAGATTTTACTAATCAAATGATGTCTTTGCTTTTGTAAATGAGAAATTTGTTTTATTTTTAACACTAAATCTGGCAAGTATTTCTTAGAAAATGTGTTTGGAAAGATTAATGCTGTGTTGTATATTAGATTTCCCCATCTGATATATGAAATAGATTTGATCTTTGTCTCCTTAATTTCCTCTACTTTATGATTGTTGTAGTCTTGTACTCTTTAAAAATACTATATTATTTCATGCCTTTAAAAAATGTTTTAAATAAGACCTGCAAAACATTGCAAGTGGTTAAAAAAAGTAATGTGAAAATTTTACCTCAAAGAATTATTAATGTTACAAGCATTTAACTTTGATGTCATTTTGATTTAACATGCACACTTTTAAAAGGACAGTTTATGTTTATCATAAACTTTGAAGAGCTTAGAAATAAAATTTCTGCTTAATTTATGAAAAAAAAGTGGTAAATATTACTTTAATGTGAACCTCAGATTTCCAGGGACAATCTTCATTAAAATAGTATTTATTCACTCCTATTGTTCATGTAAAGTGCAGAGTTTCCCTGGACATTCCATTATTTTGGTATCCAATTTCCAAAACTGAAACAGCATGTCCCAGTCTTGGGTGGAAATCTGTGGTCCTTGCACTTGAGACCTGGGCTCCAGGAGGGGTGGACGGCGGCAGAAGGAACTCACTGGTCTCTAACAGAAGGACTTCACCCCTTCCAGGCTTGAGAATCCTGTTCTGCGTTGACAGCATTGTTCCTGCTGCCCCCACAGAGCCGCAATTCAGGCCCTAGGCTTGGCCCTGCCAAGTTCCCGGAAAGCTCTGGATCCTACGGAGTGGTCACTGGCCCCCAGTGCCAACCATGTGAAAAGAGGCCACTTTACATTTGATACAAAGCATCAGCCGGTCTCATTCACGGTGCCCGGAACATGCTAAGCTCCGGACGTAGAGCTGGAAAGTGGCACTTCAACACAAACTCCCTTTCCTGCCAACCCCACCCACAAGGATTTCACAGGCGGAGAGGAACACGCAGAGGCTTGTCTTTTCCACCCCTTCTCTCCCCAGATGTCAAGAGAGGTTGTTCTGGGGAACAGCCCAAGAAAAGCCCTATTCTCCTCGCTCCTCCTCACCTGCCAGGAAGCCCTGGCCTGCAGGTGCCTGACCAAACCTCGGAGCTGCCAGGAAGTGTCCGGCCCATTCACTCTGGTTGAGAAGCCGCCTCCCCTGTGCCAAGTCCCAACTTTGGCAGCTCCATCCGTGGCGCCGGATTTTCATGAGCAGCACCTGTTTGCCTAGCCTTCAGACACCAGCTCCCACCCGCCGCTTCACACAAATGCAGGTGACCCCATGACCGGGAGGGCCTCCCTCGGAGCCATGGTGCCTCCTCTTACAAAGCCCTGGCTTGTTTGAATCACTGTGCCTCAGACAGGTCTGAGTCCCCATAATAAGAGGAGCCAGCAGAGGGATGATAATATTGCCCAAGTGCTTTTTTTTTTTTTTTAACAGATGGATAAATTCAGGTGGAGCGAGATGAGGGACCTGGGAGAGTACCATCAGGTGTAGGGGTTCTCAGCTCTGGATGCAATTAGAATCAGCTGGAGGAGCTTTAAAACATGAGCTATAGTCTGGTGTGGAGGAAGGGCATGACCCCTCAGTGGAGGCCATGTTGAGAATCCCTGATCTGCTTCAACCCACTTGTTTTACAGAGGAGAAAAACTGAGGTCTTGACGGTGGGGACTTTTGGGGTCCTTTTGTTGTTGTTCAGTTGCTAAGTTGTGTCCGGCTCTTTGAGACCCCATGGACTGCCACATCCCAAGCTCCCCTGTCCTTCACTATCTTCCAAAGTTTGCTTAAACTTATGTCCATTGAGTCTGTGATGCCATCCAACCATCTCATACTCTGTCACTCAGGCTGTTAACCTTGTCCAGTTCCCCAGTTTTACAGATGGGGAACTGAGGCCCAGAGAAGTTAAGGAGGGTCACCTAAGCCTCCATAGCTAGTAGGATGTATCTTAGTACTTTGGGTAGTTTGACTTTTGTCTTAGAATGGTTCTACTTCTATCATATCTAGTTTTATTACCATAAAGCTCTGCTTTAAACCCATCATGCTTTTCTACTGCTCAAGAAATAAAGTCTACATTCCATAACATGGCATTCAAAGCCCTGTCACAACCTGGCCCCACTTACTTTTCTAAGAAAAGTATTAATAATCCCTTCATATACAGGCAAGTGGGTGGGGTCTATGCCCTAGTCCCCTCACTTTTCAGGGCTCCACTCTGGCCCTTTTCTATCTGTATCACACCTCATGGGGCAGAGTCCACAGGGTTAAGGAGATAGGCTCAATGGGGGTACTCTCAACCTCGGAATATCTTGAATTTACCTACAGCACCTGTTAAGAAGACCTCTTTCTGAAAAACGCAATAGTGCTGCTAGGCCTGAGGGACAGCCACACAGCATCTGTCCAGTGGGAGGTGAGAGAGGAGCTTTGGCTCCTCCTGGCTTGATGGTGGAGCTGGGCATGCAGGTTGGATGTCATCAGGTATGTACCCAAGTCTCCTCCCAGTGCAGGCTAGTCCAGAGTGGGAAGAGCAGAGAAGCAGGCTGCAAGCTGGGAGCTGGCTCCTCTATGTTCCAGAGAATCCAAGAATTCTAAATTCAAATGTTACCTTCTTGTCATGAAGGTGTATTTGTCAAGACAGGTGGATAAAACATATCTGACTATTTTCTTTATAATTTGTATCTATTTTTGGCACTGGGTCTTTATTGTTGCATGCAGGCCTCCTCTAGCTGTGGAAATCAGAGGCTACTCTTCAGTTGCAGTGCATGGGTTTCTTGTTGTGGTAGCTTCTCTTGTTGCAGAGCACAGGCTCTAGGCACATGAGCTTCAGGAATTGAGGCATGAGGGCTCAGTAGGATTTGCTGGCTCTAGGATGCATGGGCTTCAGCACTTGTGCAGGGGCTTAGTTGCTCCGAGGAATGTGGAATCTACCCAGACAGGGATCAGACCCATGTCCCTTGGATTGGCAAGCACATTCTTATCCACTGTGCCACCAAGGAAGTCCTTCTTTATAAATTTTAAAGATTTACATATGGTATGTAGGCCTGATATTGAAGCTGAAGCTCCAATACTTTGGCCACCTGATGTGAAGAGCTGATTCATTGGAAAAGACCCTGATGCTGAGCAAGATTGAGGGAAGGAGGAGAAGGGGGTGAAGGATGATGAGATGGTTGGATGGCATCACTGACTCAATGGACATGAGTTGGAGCAAACTCTGGGAAGATGGTGAAGAACAGGGAAACCTGGCATGCTGCAGTCGGCACAGTCACAAAGAGTCAGACCCAACTCAGCAGCTGAACAACAGCAAAGGCCTCCATTTGCATACTTGCCTTGACCCTGTGCATGCTGGGGAGGTGGTTCGACCCCTGAGGGAGTCAGAGAAGGAGGGGTGGTAGTCAGCCTTGCTGTTGGAAGGTGAGTGGTGCAGCTCTCCAGTATGTATGAGATCTGCACTGGCAATTCTTGGAGGGATCACAAGTATACTTATGGTTAAAAAAAAAAATATATATATATATATATATAGTGTTGATGTGATATGAAATCAGGATGTGGTGTCATTCAGGTCCTGGCTGATGAGCACTTCCTTCCTTTCTCCCTGCAATGCAATTCTTACAAACTCATGTTTTTAAATTCTGGTGAGGGCCCTCTTCTGTGTTGCAGATGGCTGTTTTCTCATTGGATCTCCCCATGGTGGAGACAGCAGAAAGTTCTCCGGGGTCTCTTTTATAAGGACACTAATCCCATTCATGAGGGCTCTATCCTCATGACCTAATTACTTCTCAAAGGACTCACCTCTTAATATTATCACATTGGGGATTAAGATTTCAACCTATGAATTTTAGTGTGTGGGGGGGGGACATATTCAGTCCATACAATGACTAATGATTTTCAGCAGCTCAAATCTAATTTTTTTTCAAACTAAAATAATTATAATCAGCTCTAGATCCTATTGGCCAGCCCACCTTTCTCTACCGTTGTCTGCAAGGATAGCTCGAGAGACCAAGAATCAGTCTGCGATCTAGATTCACTATGACACTGAGTAGTGGAGATACTCATGATGGTACAGCATTTGCCATTTCTGTTTATCCTCATCTTTTGGGAAATTCATCTCCTGCCTTCTTGCCACCCCTCTAGTCCCTTCTTCTCCAGTTGCACTGGCCATGAATATGCAAAGCCATCTCCACACCCTAGGAACTTTGTCTCCCCATTTCCCCTGCCAGGACCACTGACATTCTAAAGACGTGTTCCTTCCCTCCCTTGAGTTTCTGTTCAAATGTTGTCTCATTGGTGATACTTCCTCTCTCCTTTGTAACTAAAGTAGCTCTTGTCTACTTTCTCCCCTCAAGTTTTCTTCTTAACACCCTTCAGTAACTGGCACTCCCACTGTCTGTTATTCACTAGTCTGTTTATTTAGTGTCTGTGTACCAGATGCCACAATAGCAAAGACTGTATCACTTCTATATCCCAAGTGCATGGAGGGTGCCTGGTAGACACTCAATAATCACTTACTAAATTTAATAAATTCTTATTGGTTACTCCCAGGGCTTCCCAGGTGGCAATGGTAAAGAATTTGCCTACCAATGCAAGAGATGTGGGTTCGACCTCTGGGTCGAGAAGATCTGCTTGAGCAGGAAATGACAACCCACTGCAATATTCTTGCCTGGGACAGAGGAGCCTGGTGAGCTACAGTCCATGGAGACACAAAGGGTCAGACACGGCTGAACACAGGCACATCGGTTAGTCCTATTGACATTGACACAACATCATTGCAAACATTTAGACATTATTAATTTTCACAGGGTAGTTTTTAGATCATTAAATAAATGGTAGTTTTTAGATCATTTAGAGGCATTACAAAATTGACAACCCTCAAACAGGTGAATAAATCATAGACTGAGGGGATTTCATTATCTCCCCCAGGGTCTCTAGTGCCTTCCCCCAAACTGACCAAAGAGATACTTTTCCAGATCTGGCTTTGAAAAAAATCCAGGTTTCTCCTAAATGTGAGATAATTTCCTAAAGTTCACATAGCACACATTATTTTGGTTGTCTTGTATCAGTGATACGAGTTCAGTTACAAGTGTTCAGTTTTTAGCTTGAAATTTTAGTCCAAAACAATGATGAATAATAAGAAAAGCACCTTGTCACAGTTGCACAAATGCTTTCTAAATAACTCTACTTGCTTTCTCGGAAACTTCAGGGAAAAAAGTGATTAGGAAACACTAGGGCTAGAATTCAGCCACAGCCATGTCTTTCTTTAAAAAAAAAAAAAAAGTCAGTTGGAGTGCCAGCTGTATAGGGCTGTCCATTGTCTAAGAAAAAAAAAGTTTTAACCCCGGGGTGGAAAAACTAACATTGTCACTAGGATATGAAGAAACCATGGTGAAGAACTAGCCACAGCGAGGCCCCACAGAATGGCCGGCGGCATCTGCTCTGAGGGCCTTTATCAGCAGCCTTGTATGTTCTATTCAAGACTCTCAGAACGATTGTTGGCATGATGTAGACAAATTGACGCAAATTAGTTTAGCATGGGCTATGCAAAGTTTAAGCTTGTTGAGCAACGCACGTGGACCACATAGCAACAGCTCCCAACACTATGCAAAAGGTGTTGGATGCAAAGTACTAACTACCCAGACTCTCCTCTTCCAGATTGGAAGCAGGATTTGCAAATCATTGGTAGAGGATGGGGGAGGCATTTGGGGAGTCAGGAAGCTGGCAACAGAGAGTGGAGCCCCTATACTGACCCTGAAGGCCAGTGAGGGCTGTGAAAAATATCTCCTGAAAGGGCCGCTTTCCCCTTCGAAAACCGACTGCCTGTTATTTCATGGCCACAAATCCTCAAAGAATTGGCCCCCAAAGATTAAGGGGATTCCGCCACTTTGCTCTTTACTTTGGTTCAAATATCTCAAGACAATTCCTTTGGGGCTAGTGTCACACAGACCACCTAGAGGGGCCTTCTAATTGTATTTACAGTAATTTAATTACATCAGGGAGAGCTTCAGAAGGCAGGATTTACCAAGATCGATACTATAGGTGTCACTGGCAGAGTTTTAATCTGTTAAATCAACAGAGAAATGGTAAAAATAAAGCCACTCCAGAGTCTAGAAACCACTTCATAAACTTTCTTTTTCTTTTCTTTTTATTTTTTTCAAGAAGAATGGGAGGGTGAAGGAGACATTTTCCTGGGGTCCACAGCTTTCCCACTTTTGTTCATATTATTTTATACTCCATGCACACATTAAATCCATCTGAACACACACACAGGAGTCTGGATATTATAAATGTACCACAACCAAGTATGTGTGTGTCTGAGTGTTTAAACATATCTCTGGAGAGTTATTTAAGAACTTGGTGGCAGTGGGGTTTCTGGGGAAGACACCTATGGGAATACAGGGTTGGGGTGGGAGACAGACTTACTTTTAATCTCATTCCTATTTGTTTGTTCTGCTTCTTTCAAAAATTTTTTTTACACCAAATATTTTAAATAGTTTTCAAATGAATCCATAAGGAAGTTTTTGACAAATATTAAATCACAAAATTCAGCAATCTGTATAAAATTTAGATTGTTTGGCTAACTACCTAGCCTTGGTTGGTAACTTTCCCTTGGAGCTTTAGCTTTCCTACCGGTAAAGTGTTTGGGAATGAACCAATTACCCCGGAAAGCCCCTTCCTCTCTGTGAGATTGTTAACTGGAGTCTAAAAACAGCACGTGCTGCTACTGCCATCTAGCAGTTCCACTGGGACCATGTGGGTCCAGCTTTTCCTAGGCATTTAAAAAGAAGGCTGGGGCTATTATTCAACACAAAGACACCATTGGCTATGCAGACACCCTGCAGTCCCGAAGTGCTTTCTGGAGTAGCAGAGATTTTAAACATATAAATAAATCCTTAGATACTTAAAAAATAGTTCTCTATCAAAAAACTGTTAGAACAAATTAATTCAGTAAAGTTGAAGGATATAAAATCAATATACAAAATCAGTTGTTTTTCTTTACACAAATAACTATCAGAGAAATTAAGAAAACAATCCTATTTACAATTGCATTATAAAAAATAAGATCCCTGGGATACCAAGGAGGTGAAAGACCTATATATTAAAAACTACAACACATTAACAAAAGGAACTGAGTAGACACAATTAAGTGGAAAGATTCTGCACTCATGGATTAGAATAATTAATATTGTTAAAATGGCCACACTACCCAAACAATCTATAGATTCAATGCAATCTCGATTGAAATTCCAAAGGTATTTTTCACATAAATGGAACAAACTATCCTCAAATTTGTATGGAACCATAAAAGACCCTAAATAGCCAAAGCAATCTTGAGAAAGAAAAACAAACCTGGAGGCATCATGATCCCTGATTTGAAACTATATAACAAAGCTACAGTAATTTAAAAAGTATGGTATTGGCATAAGAACCGACTCAGAGATAATGGAGCAGAAGAGAGAGCCCAGAAATAAACCCAAGCATATATAGTAAATTAACTTACAGCAAAGGAGTTAAGAATATACAATAAGGGAGGGTCTCTTCAATAAATCTGTTGGGAAAACTGGACAGCTACACACAAAAGAATAAAACAATCACTGTCTTACACTATACACAAAAATTAGCTCAAAATGGATTAACAACTTAAACGTAAGACCTGAAGCCATAAAAATCCTAGAAGGAAACATAGGCCACAAACTCTTGATATAGGTCTTGGCAATAATTTTTTTAATCTGATACCAAAACCAAAGACAACAAAAACAAAAATAAACAAGTGGGACTGCATCCAGCTAAAAAGCTTTTGCATAGTGAAAGAGAAGATCCACAAAATGAAAAGGCAGTTTACTAAATGGGAGAAAATAATTCCAAATCATACATATGATAAGGGGCTAATATGCAAAATATAAAGAACTCAAACTACTCAATAGAGAAAACAAAACCCAAGCAATCTGATTTTAAAATGAGCAGAAGATATGAATATACATTTTTCCAAAGATGACATACAGATGGCCAACAGGTACATGAAAGATGCTCAACATTATTAATCATTGTTGTTATTGGCCAACTAAGTCATGTCCAACTCTTTTGCAACCCCATGAATTATAGCATACAATGTTACTCTGTCCATGGGATTTCCCAGGCAAGAATACTAGAGTGGGTTACCATTTCCTTCTCCAGGGAATATTCCTGACCCGGGAATTGAACCCATGTCTCCTGCTTGGCAGGCAGATTCTTTACCACTGATCTGCCTATGAAGCCCTATTCATCATTAGGGAAATGTTAAGTCAAAATACAATGACCTATCTACTCCACACAAGTTAAAAAGGCTATTATCAAAAAGGTAAGAACTGACAGATGTTGGTAAGTGTGTAGAGAAAAGGGAACCCTATGCACTGTTGGTGGAAATGTAAATTGGTACAACCACCATGGAAAATGGTAGGAAGTTTCCTCAAAAAATTAAAAACAGAAGTACCATACAATCCATTTCTGGGTATTTATCTGAAGAAATTTAAAAACTAATTTGAAAAGATAGATGCATTTCCATGCTCACTGAAGCTTTATTTACAATAGCCAAGATGTGAAAACCTAAGTGTCCATCAATGAATGAATGGGTAAAGAACGTGTGAATATATGTACACATATGTATATATATGGAGAAGGCAATGGCATCCCACTCCAGAACTCTTGCCTGGAAAATCCCATGGACGGAGGAGCCTGGTGGGCTGCAGTTCATGGGGTTGCTACAAGTCGGGCACGACTGAGCGACTTCACTTTTACTTTTCACTTTCCTACATTGGAGAAGGAAATGGCAACCCACTCCAGTGTTCTTGCCTGGAGAATCCCAGGGACAGGGGAGCCTGGTGGGCTGCCGTCTATGGGGTTGCACAGAGTTGGACACGACTGAAGCGACTTAGCAGCAGCAGCATGTATATATATATATAATTAAAAAGAAGGCAATCTTTCCATCTGTGATAATATGATAATTGAGGGCACTATTCTAAGTGAGATAAGTCAGACAGAGACAGACAAATAACATATGATCTTTCACAGTATAATCTAAAAACAAAAACAGACCAAGAAACCCCACCAAAAATCAACCATATAGATACGGAGAATAGATTGGTGGCCAGAGGTGGGGAGCTGGAGGAGGAGGGTTGTAGGAGAAATGGGTGAAATGTGGGATTTTTTTTTTTAGTTTATATAAATTGAATTTAAAAAATTTTTAGATAGTTTTGAGCCTATAATATTTGACTAACTATAAAACCCTCACTGCAATTTACTAGCCTCAAGGGCCTCTATTAACAAGTATTTGTTGGGTATCAACTATGTGTGGAGTGCAACATACAGATGTGCGTGTGGTAGGAAGAGGCAGAAATTTGGTGTCCTGGAGTTCAGACACTGTGGCCCTGTAAGGACAGAGACTAAGACCTTTTGGAGGTATATTCCTGGTAAGCCATTGCCTCTCCAGAAGCTAGCATAGTACTGGCATAAATCAGTTCAGTTCAGTTCAGTTCAGTCACTCAGTCATGTCCAACTCTTTGCGACCCCATGAATTGCAGCACGCCAGGCCTCCCTGTTCATCACCAACTCCCAGAGTTCACTCAAACTCATGTTCACTCAAACTCATCATCGAGTCAGTGATGCCATCCAGCCATCTCATCCTTTGTTGTCCCCTTCTCCTCCTGCCCCCAATCCCTCCCAGCATCAGAGTCTTTTCCAATGAGTCAACTCTTTGCATGAGGTGGCCAAAGTACTGGAGTTTCAGCTTTAGCATCAGTCCTTCCAATGAACACCCAGGTTTGATTTCCTTTAGGATGGACTGGTTGGATCTCCTTGTAGTCCAAGGGACTCTCAAGAGTCTTCTCCAACACCACAGTTCAAAAGCATCAGTTCTTCGGTGCTCAACCTTCTTCACAGTCCAACTCTCACATCCATACATGACCACTGGAAAAACCATAGCCTTGACTAGATGGACCTTTGCTGGCAAAGTAATATCTCTGCTTTTTAATATGCTATCTAGGTTAGTCATAACTTTCCTTCCAAGGAGCAAGTGTCTTTTAATTTCATGGCTGCAATCACCATCTGCAGTGATTTTGGAGCCCCCCAAAATAAAGTCTGACACTGTTTCCACTGTTTCCCTATCTACTTCCCATGAAGTGATGGGGCCAGATGCCATGATCTTAATTTTCTGAATGTTGAGCTTTAAGCCAACTTTTTCACTCTCTTTCATTTTCATTAAGAGGCTTTTGAGTTCCTCTTCACTTTCTGCCATAAGGGTGGTGTCATCTGCATATCTGAGGTTATTGATATTTCTCCCGGCAATCTTGATTCCAGCTTGCGCTTCTTCCAGTCCAGCGTTTCTCATGATGTACTCTGTATAGAAGTTAAATAAGCAGGGTGACAATATACAGCCTTGACGTATTCCTTTTCCTATTTGGAACCAGGAACTTAACAAATTCTTGTTTCTGATGAATGAATGAGCTAGATTTGAATTCATATTTTCTGCTTATGAGAGCATTTTTTTCTCTGAGCCTCCATTTCCTGGCCTGTAAAATAGAAGTAATTCTTGCCCCTAATTGTGAAGGTCCAGTGATTAACAAAGGGCAATGCCCCTGTCAAATGAAAAACATTTTTTAAAGGAGATGGGATAGGGGAATCTCCATAATTCGAGATTCATCGAAACATTTATTTTGCGTGACTAAGAAATATATTCTTTACTCCCAAGGCTGGTATTTCCATTTGAGAATTAGAAAATGTTTTCCACCATGTATTCTAAGTTTACTTGATTAGCTAAAGGGGACACTGTGGAAATAGCCCACAGAGGTTGTTCTCAACATCTTTTCCCCTGACCTGCCCTTTAAGCAAATGAATAAGTTGAGTTCTTTGTTTTTACCACATATCCAGGTTTCCATATAGATAAAATTAAAATTAAACTCAGCAGTCTCTTACTTTAAAAACAGATTCTAACAAGGAAAATTGTCCAGCACAGACACAAAGACAGGCCTAATACGGTGAAGAAACCATGATATGCTGCCACCTGTTGGTGATGCATTAAATTTTAATCAAAGCTGGAGTCAAGTATTAAAATGTTAACTACAACCTAATGGATTTACATACATAGTTACAGTTAGAAGCTCATTACAGTGCCAAGGGAAAGAGATCTTTTCTCCCAAAGTAATAACAGTTGACTCTTAAGAAGCATTTATTACCAAGTGCTTACATGTATTCTCCAAATTAAATCCTCACATCCAACTTAAGCCAAGATTCTTTGATGATCCCCATGCCCGCTCCCCCTTTACAGATGAGGAAACTTATAATCATGGAGGCAATAACCTGCCCCAGATCACATGGCTGGGAAGTAACAGAGGCAGAACCCAAGTCCAGTCCTTTCTGACTCCGGGCCTAAACATTAACATTAACATATACCCTTTGCTGGTGTATTCTTTGCTTTAATTTCCTTGTTTCTGGTTAGAAAAGTACTTAACACCTATGTAGAAGTTTTATAAATTATAATGGAAATAAAAATAACTTGCGATTCTACAACTTAAACAAAATCAATGTTAACATTTTGTACATATCTATCAAGTTTTTTAATGCTTATACTGTGTACATATTTGTACTTTTATATATAAATTTTGTCAAAACAATAGATCTCCTTTCCATTTATTTATTTATTTTCCTTTTCTTTTTAAATTCATTCAGCTATTCGATTAAATTTAGCAAATACTTACTTTGTGCCAGGTAGAGATACAGTGGATGAGATTAAAAAGCAAAAATGACATGATCACCAACCTTGTGAAGCTAATAACCTAGAAGAAATATACAAATAATCACAAAGAGATTAAACGCTCTGGAGGAAAATTGTTTCAGGAGACTAGGTGACAAGGGATGCTAGTCTACGCTGTGCAACCACAGAAGGCTTCCTTGAAGAAGCGATACTTAGAAAGGTATGGACAATTCATGCACCTCATTCCCCTACCCCCACAATCAACTTCTCAAGCAATTGGCTTCATGGAGGGGAAAACCTGCCCTCTCCATTCTCCTCCCCCTGGTCAAGGAGGCGCAGGGACGGATTGGTAAAGCCTTCCCTAAGCAGACAAAAGAGTGAGAATTAGATATTATTCTTTTCTTATTGCCAGCACCTTGATATTTGTGACCATCCCTCTCTTGTCTTTAGGGAAAATGTCTTCCCCATAAACATTGCATTTCCACTCCTACCACTAAAGGGATCTAGAGGTCTATCCCCAGTTGTTGGGACCTCTACTGGGGGAGATCTAGAGTCTACAGTTTTCAGCTGAGGTCCTAGATCCTGGGTGACAGAAGAAGGCCTGCCTAACAATTGCATGACTGATTCTCAATCCTAACAGTATGTTAAAATCAGCAGAGCTGTGGCCCTCAGCCTCAGCGGTTGTGATTTAAGCGGTCTGGGGAAGTGCCTGGGTCTCAGGTTTTGTTTTGTTTTAAGCTACCAATGTGAAAAGGAAGCTGACAACAACAGCATTTAAAACTGTTATCTGCTTCCTTCTCCCACACTCTTCTTTCTTTCCTTGGTTTCTGATGCTTCGTAGAATGTTTCATACTTGAGAGGACTTTAGTTTCCTCTCGTTTTCTTTTTCAGTTTTCTTGGCAACTTTTCTTTGTTTTTTATATTAATTTCAGATTCAATTTGTATAGATTTTTAAAAAATGGTTGATATTTTCATTGGAATCAGGTTACATTGATATATGAAGAGTTATAATCTTTTTGATGTTCAAATTGTCCTATCTTTTCCATTGAAAATCACTTTAAAGTCATTTGAATTTTTTCTAAATTAAAAAAATGGTTATAAAATATTTCAGACATACACAAAAGTGAAGAGACTAGAACAACACATTACCCTCACATACACAACATCCAGCTTTAATGATTATTAACTAATCACCAGTCTTAATATCAATAAGAAGTGTTGGGGAGGATACAGAGAAAAAAGAACCCTCATGTACTCTTGGTGGTAATGTAAATTAGTGCAGCAACTGTGGAAAACAGTTTTCAGGTTTCTCAAAAAGCTAAAAATAGAGTTACCATATGATCCAGCAATTCCACTCCTGGGCATATATCCAAAATATAGAAAACATAATTCAAAAAGATATCTGCACTCCCATGTTCAATCAGCATTATTTACAATAGACAAGACATGGAAACAACTGAAATGTTCACCAATGAATGAAGGATAAAGAAAATGTGGTATTCTAAACATGAGACCAGACAGTATAAAATGCTTAGAGGAAAATACAGGCAGAAAATTCTCTGACATAAATTGTAGCAATATTTTTTTGATTTGTCTCCCAGAATAATGAAAATAAAAACAAAAATAAATAAATGGGACCTACTTAAAAGCTTTTGGAGAAGGCAATGGCACCCCATTCCAGTACTCTTGCTTGGAAAATCCCATGGACGGAGGAGCCTGTTAGGCTGCAGTCCATGGGGTCGCTAAGAGTCGGACACGACTGAGAGACTTCACTTTCACTTTTCACTTTCATGCATTGGAGAAGGAGATGGCAGCCCACTCCAGTGTTCTTGCCTGGAGAATCCCAGGGACGGGGGAGCCTGGTGGGCTGCCGTCTATGGGGTCACACAGAGTCGGACACGACTGAAGTGACTTAGCATAGCATAGCATAGCATAGCAAAGTAAATAGTAAACAAGATGAAAAGACAACCCACAGATTGGGAGAAAATATTTGAAAATGATGTGACTGATAAGGAATTTGTCTCCAAAATTTATAAACAGTTCATGATGCATCAAAACAAAAAACCCACTCAAAAAATGGGCAGAAGACCTAAATAGACATTTCTCCAAAGAAAACATACAGATGATCAATAGGCACATGAAAAGATGTTCAACACTGCTAATTATTAAAGAAATGCAAACTAAAACTACAATGAGATATTACTCACACCAGCCAAAATGGCTATCATCAAAAACCTGAGTTCAGTTCAGCTCAGTTGCTCAGTTGTGTCCGACTCTTTGTGACCCCATGAACTGCAGCATGCCAGGCCTCCCTGTCCATCACCAACTCCCGGAGTTTACCCAAACTCATGTCCATTGAGTCGGTGAGGCCATCTAACCATCTCATCCTCTGTTGTCCCCTTCTCCTCCTGCCTTCAACCCTTCCCAACATCATGGTCTTTTCAAATGAGTCAGCTCTTCACATCAGGTGGCCAAAATATTGGAGTTTCAGCTTCAACATCAGTCCTTCCAATGAACACCCAGGATTGATTTCCTTTAGGATGGACTGGTTGGATCTCCTTGCAGTCCAAGGGACTCTCAAGAATCTTCTCCAACACCACAGTTCAAAAGCATCAATTCTTCAGCGCTCAGCTTTCTTTATAGTGCAACTCTCACATCCATCTATGACTACTGGGAAAACCATAGCCTTGACTAGACGGACCTTTGTTGACAAATAAAGAAAGCTAAGTGCCGAAAAATTGATGCTTTTGAACTGTGGTGTTGGAAAAGACTCTTGAGAGTCCCTTGGACTGTAAGGAGATCATACCAATCAATCTTAAAGGAAATCAGTCCTGAATATTTATTGGAAGGACTGATGCTGAAACTCCAATACTTTGGCTACCTGATGCAAAGAACGGACTCATTGGGAAAGACCCTGATGCTGGGAAAGATTGAAAGCAGGAGGAGAAGAGGATGAAAGAGGATGAGATGGTTGGATGGCATCACCGACTTGATGGACATGAGTTTGAGTAAGCTCTGGGAGTTGGTGATGGACAGGGAGGCCTGGCGTGCTGCAGTCCATGGGGTCTCAGACACAACTGAGTGACTGAACTGACTGAAAAAATCCACAAACAGTAAATGCTGGAGAGAGTGTGGAGAGAAGGGAACCCTCCCAAACTTTTGGTGGGAGTGTAAATTGGTACAGCCGCTATGGAGACCAGTATGGAGGTTCCTAAAAAAACTAAAACTAGAGCTACCATATGACCCTGCAATCCTACTCCTGGGCATATATTCAGAGAAAAACATGGTTTGAAAGGATACATGCACCCCAATGTTCATCACAGCACTGTTTACAATAGGCAAGACATGGAAGTAACCTAAACGTCCACTGACAGCTGCTAAGTCGCTTCAGTCGTGTCGGACTCTGTGCGACCCCATAGATGGCAGCCCACCAGGCTCCCCCGTCCCTGGGATTCTCCAGGCAAGAACACTGGAGTGGGTTGCCATTTCCTTCTCCAATGCATGAAAGTGAAAAGTGAAAGTGAAGTCTCTCAGTCGTGTCCGACTCTTAGCGACCCCATGGACTGCAGCCTACCAGGCTCCTCCGTCCATGGGGTTTTCCAGGCAAGAGTACTGGAGTGGGGTGCCATCGCCTTCTCTGGTCCACTGACAGAGGAATGGATAAAGAAGGTGTGTACATATATATGATGGAATATTACTCAGCCATTAAAAAGAATGAAATAATGCCATTTGCAGCAACATGGATGGATGTAGAGAATGTCATAGTGAGTGAAGTCAAACAGAAAAGGAGAAATATCATATGACAGCCCTTATTTATGGAATCTAAAAAGAAATGATACAAATGATCTTATTTACAAAACAGAGACTCACAGACTTAGAGAACAAACTTATGGTTGTTGGGGGAAAGGATAGTTTGGGAGTTTGGGATGGACATGTACACACTGCTATATTTAAAATGGATAACCAACAAGGACCTACTATATAGTACATGGAACTCTGCTATGCATTATGTGGTAATCTGGATGGGAGGGGGGTTTGGGAGAGAATGGATACATGTATATATATAGCTGAGTCCCTTCATTGTTCATCTGAAACTATCACAACATTGTTAATTGACTATACCCCAATACAAAATAAGAAGTTAAAAAAAAAGAAAATGTGGTATACATATACAATAGAATACTATTCAGTCAGAAAAAAAGCCATTTGCAACAGCATGGATGGACCTTAAGAACATTATGCTTAGTGAAATAGGCCAGAGAGGGAAAGAAAAATACTGGATTTCATTTATATGTGCAATCTTTAAAAAAAAAACAAAACCCTGAACTCATAGATATCGAGAATACATTGGAATGGGTAGATAAAATGGGTGACGGTGGTCAAAAGGTACAAATTTCCCATTACAAGATAAACAATTGCTGAAGATGTAATGCATCATATGACAATTATGGTTAACAATAGTATGTTGTATATTGGAAAGCTGCTAAGAGTAGACCTTAAAAGTTCCCATTACAAGAAAAAAATGTAATTATGTGTAATGATGAATGTTAACTAAACTTATTGTGGTGATCATTTTGCAATGCAATACACATGTCAAATTAATATGTTGTAAACCTAAAATTAATACAATATTATATGTCAATTATAAGTGAAAGAAAGTGATATTGCTCAGTCGTGTCTGACTCTTTGTGACCCCATGGACTGTAGCCCACCAGGCTCCTCCATCCATGGAATTCTCTAGGCAAGAGTACTGGAGTGGGTTGCTATTTCCTTCTCCAGGGGATATTCCTGACCCAGGGATCGAACCGGCTCTCCCGCATTGCAGGCAGATGCTTTACTGTCTGAGCCACTAGGGAATGAATTATAAATCAACCTAAAAATATTTGCCTTTTCTGAAAGTTTCACATAAATGAAATCATATAGTATGTAGTCTTTTCCACCTGGCTTCTTTCACAGGTGGGAAACATTACTGAAGAATGTCGAAGCAGGTCACTGATCATACATCCTAGATTCACTGGCAGAGGCAAATAGAAAGTATTGATAAAGAATTATCAGGAACAATATTGGAGTAAGGCTGATAAATTTTTGAAAATAAGGACATCAGAGTAAACTTGATAAAGAATTATGAAAAAAATGATGTGAGTAAACTCGATGTAACTACTAACACGAATTGAAAAACTGCTTCTGTTTATTAAAATTTAGATGAGGTGTAACAACTGTATCTTTAATTCTAGACTAAGTAATTTCCAGAACTGAAAATCCATTATAGATTTATGGTCATTTTTGAGTAACTTGCATGCATTGTGATTTTTTTTGCTCAATAATAAAATGATCTAATTCTATATTTATTACTTAGCATGTTCCTTTGGGTCTCAAGTTCTCATTTCTCCTACACACACAGCAACAATGGAAACAGTGATAGACTTTATTTTGGGGGGTTCCAAAATCACTGCAGATGGTGGCTGCAGCCATGAAATTAAAAGACGTTTGCTACTTGGAAGAAAAGTTATGACCAACCCTAGACAGCATATTAAAAAGCAGAGACATTACTTTGCCAACAAAGGTCCGTATATATAGTCAAAGCTTTGGTTTTCCAGTGGTCATGTATGGATAAGAGAGTTGAACTATAAAGAAAGGTGAGCACCAAAGAATTGATGCTTTTGAACTGTGGTGTTGGAGATGACTCTTGAGAGTCCCTTGGACAGCAAGGAGATCCAACCAGTCCATCCTAAAGGAAATCAGTCCTGAATATTCATTGGAAGGACTGATGTTGAAGCGTAAACTCCAATACTTTGGCCACCTGATGTGAAGAACTGACTCATTGGGAAAGACCCTGATGCTGGGAAAGACTGAAAGCAGGAGGAGAAGGGGACAACAGAGGGTGAGATGGTTGAATGGCATCACTGACTCAATGGACGTGAGTTTGAGTAAGCTCTGGGAGTTGGTGATGGACAGGGAAGCCTGGTATACTGCAGTCCATGGGGTCACAAAGAGTCAGACACGACTGGGCAACTGAACTGAACTGAACTGAAGGATATACAATCTATTCTCATTATTCCTGGTAGTTATGTTCTATAAAGTTGCTTCAAACACTGAATTAGTGAATTCTGAATTACTGTCCCAGGAGGAAATATAGAATTAAGTTCTTGCAAAATGTTATTTTCATCAACTAATCAATACATAACCTTTTGTGTGTGTGTGAGTTTCTGTTTAAAGATGCCTTATTTAAAATATATTGTCAATTCATTAAAACTGAACTCATGGCAAACAGCACTATAATTTATGCCTGAATGAAGCTTATCTAATATATGTATTTTCTCCATAAAGTGCATCACAACCTTCTCATGCTTAGGAACGTAGATAACATGCTAGTCCTATGCTTGGATGCTATTTTAAACAAAATCACAAACAAAGAGCACAAAACAGTGAAAACTATGGCAAAAAGGACACTAGTGTACAGCAAAAGTGCTGAACAAGAAGGCAGAATGTTGCCTTGTTTGACCTCAGATGGGAACATGTTTGTTGGGTGACTCAAATTTTTTGCTTTTCTGCACATGTACATGTCTTTCATGACCAAGGAGTCACTGTCTTGATCTGGAGTTGCAAATAAGTTTCAGCAAGTAAGCAAATATGGAAAACATGGAATCCATGAATAATAAGAATTAACTATACTGTTTTATTTATTCTGGACTTTCTTCATCGCTCAGCTTTCTTCACAGTCCAACTCTCACATCCATACATGACCACTGGAAAAACCATAGCCTTGACTAGACGGACCTTTGTTGGCAAAGTAATGTCTCTGCTTTTCAATATGCTATCTAGGTTAGTCATAACTTTCCTTCCAAGGAGTAAGCGTCTTTTAATTTCATGGCTGCAGTCACCATCTGCAGTGATTTTGGAGCCCCAAAAATAAAGTCTGACACTGTTTCCCCATCTATTTGCCATGAAGTGATGGGACCAGATGCCATGATCTTCATTTTCTGAATGTTGAGCTTTAAGCCAACTTTTTCACTCTCCTCTTTCACTCTCATCAAGAGGCTTTTTAGTTCCTCTTCACTTTCTGCTATAAGGGTGGTGTCATCTGCATATCTGAGGTTATTGATATTTCTCCCGGCAATCTTGATTCCAGCTTGTGCTTCTTCCAGCCTAGCGTTTCTCATGATGTACTCTGCATAGAAGTTAAATAAGCAGGGTGACAATATACAGCCTCGACGTATTCCTTTTCCTATTTGGAACCAGTCTATTGTTCTACGTCCAGTTCTAACTGTTGCTTCCTGACCTGCATATAGGTTTCCCAAGAGGCAGGTCAGCTGGTCTGGTATTCCCATCTCTTGAAGAATTTTCCACAGTTTATTGTGATCCACACAGTCAAAGGCTTTGGCATAGTCAATAAAGCAGACATAGATGTGTGAAAGCTGAGCAATGAAGAATTGATGCTTTTGAACTGTGGTGTTGGAGAAGACTCCTGAGAGTCCCTTGGACTACAAGGAGATCCACCCAGTCCATTCTGAAGGAGATCAGCCCTGGGTGTTCTTTGGAGGGAATGATGCTGAAGCTGAAACTCCAGTACTTTGGCCACCTCACGCGAAGAGTTGACTCATTGGGAAAGACTCTGATGCTGGGAGGGATTGGGGGCAGGAGGAAAAGGGGACGACAGAGGATGAGATGGCTGGATGGCATCACCAACTCGATGGACATGAGTTTGAGTGAACTCCGAGAGTTGGTGATAGACAGGGAGGCCTGATGTGCTGCAATTCATGGGGTCGCAAAGAGTCAGACACGACTGAATGACTGAACTGAACTGAACTGAACCTGGACTTTGATTCACCATGTCATACTGTCTGGTCACATCATCTTGAATTCAAATATAATCTACTCAAGGCTCAGAAATCTTGAAGGAAGAGGGGAGGGGTATAATTAAGGTACCCCAACAGAGACCAACTGAGTCAAGGGGATTGGAGATCGCAATTTTCACAAGTATAGATGCACTGAAAGGCATATCTTGCTCAGTTCTGTCACTCCTATAATCAATTCTCCTAAGAAGCAATGGGCGGTGGGACTAGTGGTCTATTTTGGGACTATTTAACTAGCACGAAGGCTCTGAAAAGCTAATTAATCTCTTGGCAAATAAGTGATTAGACCCTATGTAAGAATGTGCCCTCAAATCAAGGATGGAAAGTAGGTCAAGCAGTTACCAATGAAAAGTTTTTTCTTGGCAGTTTTAGATCTAGAAAGTGATTAATGTTGGCTCCTCTACACTTTGGTGAAAGATATATGGCTATTTCCCTCACATTCAAGGAGAGTATAAAGGACAGATTTTTAAAGTTGCCCTAAAACAGGATTTTCTCTCCAAGAACTCATTTGCCTTTGCAAATTGTTTGGTATCAGAATTTTATGTAAAGAGAAATCCACCTACCTGGGTTACAGAGAACTTGATTTAGGATGCTACTAATAGATACCCTCAGGCTTTTTATTTACCTCCATAAAAGGGATCATACACCTTAGAATGCATACAGCACTGCCTAAACCATAGTTGCACAACTGTTCCCAAACACCAAACTGAGAGGTTCTCTGATTGTAGTGCACACAAATCCCAGGCAAACTCTACTGTGTTCTGGGGTCATGTGAAAAAAGTTTACATGCTATGTCTCCCATCTCATGGTAAACATACATGCTCTTTCAATCTGACTATTCTAGACAATAAAGACCCTATGGTTCAACTTTGGATTCTACTTTTTTTTTTTTTTTTAAAGCTCCACTTTGCCCATCTTCTCTTATCCCCATTTATCTCTCTTTCTCTTTTATTTTTTGGCCATGCCACACCAAACCAAAGGTTGAACCCAGGCAATGGCAGTGAAAGCACTGAGTCCTAACCACTGGACCACCAGGGAATTTCCCATTAACTCTTTACCATTGAAAAGGCTTATGCTTGGTGAGCTATGCTATCATTCTATGCTTTTTATTAGTGCCTTCCATGGGTCTAACATCTATACTAGATGTACATGGAAAACAGTAATCATTCTACTCTGCCTATGTATAAATATCCAGCTCAAGTTCTAGTAAAAGTAGGTACTTAATAATTATTTAAAAGATAACTTCCTCTCCCTTTCCCGTCCCAGAAGGTTTCTGCAGCCTACTTTCATATTTGTCTTTTCTGCAGCCTACTTTCATATTTATCTTTTCTGCATTCATTTAGTACTCATTTTATTACCATAGGGGTTTGCCAGGGGCTTCCTTGATGCTCAGAAGGTAAAGAATCTGCCTGCAATGTGGGAGACCTGGGTACGAGTCCTGGGTTGGGAAGATCCCCTGGAGAATGAACTGGCAACCCACTCCAGTATTCTTGCCTGGAGAATCCCATGGACAGAGGAGCCTGGTGGACCATGCGGTCTCAAAGGGTTGGACACAATTCTCTGGAGAGAATTGCAGAGCTGGAAACAGAACTAATGCCAAAGATGAACTTGAGTGACTAGATGACATGATATATATTATCCTTCAATGATCCTTTAAGTAGAGAGACAGTTCTATGGCATGTCTGATGAAATTTTGTACTCACCCAGGGAACATGGGTTTGATACCTGGGTTGGGAAGATCCCTTGCAGTAGGAAATGGCAACCCACTATAGTATTCTTGCCTGGAAAATTCTATAGACAGAGGAGCCTGGTGGGCTACAGTCCATGGGATCACAGAGACGGACATGATGGAGCATGCACGCAGCAGCAGAGAACAATGAGTAAGATTGAACTCTCTAAGTGAAATTGGAAGGTTTCCAAGTACTATGCAGTCTTCACTAAGGGCCTCTTAGGAGCCTGGAGCACTTAAGCAGAATGAAGTCTCTGGCCACCACTGCCACTAGAGAAATAGGAAATTAGAAGTTCCATCAAAAGCAGGCCTTCTGAGAACTGATGGGTGAGCCCAGGATGACTGTTTGTTTCTACTAGCCAGAGAGAAGTCTCAGTACTACAGCAAAGATTTTTACAGACTTCCGGTAGTTGAACCAAGATTATTAGCATGAACTATGAAATTAATCTCAAATTAATCCACCTGTAGCTCTGCTAGATCTCTAAATCACATGATGGGGTTACAAAGTGTATTTGCACATTTTAAATCATTCTAGTTTATTCCTTCTCATTCTCATCCCCTTTTCAGAGGTCTAAAGCAGAGCAGCTATTTATGTTCCTAAAAGATAGCACTTCATGGTAATTTCAGTAATTATAACCTCAGTTTGAAGATGCTCAATTTGCTGTTACATTTTTGTCTAATTGCTCACCCCTGTTGGTTACTTCCTGCTCTCAAATGCCCTTACCTCTACAGTACAGTACACGAACCTCATTTGTACCATAAACGTGTTCCTAAAAAACTGTAAATTAGAGTTTTTGAAATGCAATTTTATTTTCCCACAGTTCCAGAGATGCTTTATAATCATCTATGATTGATCATAAGTTGGCAGTGATTTTCAACTTCAGTTTTGTTATTCTACTATAAATCAAGTAGTTCCTCAATTGTAAAAAAAAAAAAAAAAATTCAGTGTACTATGAATTCTGTTACTCTACAAAAAAGAATAGGTTTTTTTAATAAGGTAGATTACCTATTAATAATTTATCTGATTTATTTAGAATTTAATATCTGGTGAGATACTCTGTTAATGTCTTCATATTCATGGTACTGGGCAGCCCTGCCTCATCCCAACCTTTTCCCCCTTTCAACATCTTTCCTTTTTAAAGTCAAGTTTACTGAAATATAATTTTACATAGAATACAACTGCTCTTTTTTAGTACATGGTTCTGTGTTTTGAAAGATGCACACATTGTGTAACCCACATCACACTTCAAGATATGGAACTGTTCCATCACCCCACAAAATTCCAAGCCCCTCTGCAATCAACCCCTCCCAACTCACAGGCAATGACAGATATGTTTATCCCCCCAGTAATTTTGGCTTTTCCAGAATTTCATATAAATGCAAGCAATACGTAGACTTTTTTGAGTCTACATCTCTCTTAGAATAACACACCTAAGCTCATTTAGGTTGTGTTATCAATAGTTGGTTCCTTTTATTGCTGAGTATTTTCCATTGTATATATGTACCACAATTTGCTTATCTAGTCACCAACTAAAGGGCACTTAAGATTGTTTCCAGTTTGGGGCTATTATATAGCATGTGTCCAGGTTTTTGTGTGAACATGTTTTTATTTCCCTTGGGTAAATATCTAGGCATGGGATTGCTGGGTCATATGGTAATGTATATTTAACTTTGTAAGAAACTGCCAAACTGTTTCCCGAGTGTATCACTTTGTATTCCCACCAATAAAGTCTGGGAATTCTAGTTGCTCTACATGCTCAACAGCACTTGGAATTATTTTTAAGTAGTGATACTTTTTATGGTTTTGATATGCATTTCTCCAATGACTAACAACATTGAGTGTCATTTCTTGTTGATTGTTCGGTTATACTAATATTTTGAAAATTGACTTCTTGCCTTTTACCAAATTGTAGTTCTTCATACAGTCCGGATACAGTCATTTGTCAGATACATGTTTTGCAAATATTTTCTCCTGGTTTGCTGCTTGTCCCTGCATTTTACTAAGGGTTGGTGAAAGAACAGAAGCTTTCATAAATTAAAAAAAATTTTTTTCTTTTATGGATTGTGCTTTGGGTGTTGTAGCTGGGAAAATTTTTGCCTAGCCAGAGATGGCAGACTTCCTGTTTTCTTCTAAAAATTTTATAATTTCATACTCAAATTTATAATCTATTTTGAGTTATTTTGCACGTGGTGCAAGGCATAGGTTGACACGTTGAAATTCTTTTTTCTTGCAAAATGATGTCCAATTATTCCAGTACCATTTGTCTCTTTTGACTATCTTTTGATAAAGTTCTATTAGCATAGAATCTATGTAGAATCTACTAAAAGGAAGATAACTATGGCTGGAGATGGGAGGGAAGTCCCCAATTTCTTTGACTGGTAAGAAATAGCAAGGCAGTATGCCTTCCACTCCATATATTATACATGTATGGTATATGACAACCCAGAAAGAACTGTCAAAGCTCTTTAGCAAAAGATCACCATGAACACATGTGTGGCTGAGCAAGCTAAGTTTATTACTGCAACAAGGGAGAACATAAACTATGGTAACCATGAGGTATCTCAATAAGAGTGTTAGAAATTACCTATGTTAAGATTTGGGTTTGTTGGGTGATTTGAGGAACTCTTCTCTAAACTGGATGCTGTCAGGAAGCAGGGCTAATTCTATAATTGGGTATCTTAATAAATCTTATGTAGAAAAATGAAGACTAGAACGAGGATAAAACTGATAAAGAATAGTCACATACTAATCTGATTGTTTTTAGTTTGTGTCTTCCATTTGATGGCTTAGATGTTTGTGTTTTTGTCTGTATTCAGACATGATTATGGAGTAGTCTTATTTTTGTCCTGATCCATCACACTCGTGAAATGGATTTTTCTGATGTTGATGTTCTTTGAAATAGTTTATATACAACAGAATATACCAGAGCCCAGTTGTGCCAGGTCAACTGCTAGCAACTCCAAGACCTAGGTGATAGCATCAGACCAGCTACTTGACATCAGGAACCGTCTTTCTCTTTCATGGTTAAGAACTTAGGTCCTAAAGTCAGAAAAAATCATGTTTTATTACAGTCTGCCTTTCACTAGCTGTGGGCCCTTGGGTAAATTATCTAAGTTCTTTATGCCTCAATATCCTAATATGAACATGGGGATAATAATAGTTCTTGCCTCATTGGAATGTTGGGGGTGCATGTCAGAAATTACATTAAATAAGTCTTGAAAGTGAAGCGAAAGTGTTTGTCACTCAGTCATGTCCAACTCTGTGCGACCCCATCCATGGAATTCTCCAGGCAACAATACTAGAGCAGGTTACCATTTCCTCCTCTAGGAGATCTTCCCAACCCAGGGATCAAACCTGGGTCTCCTGCATTGCAGGCAGATTTTTCACTGTCTCAGCCACCAGGGAAGCCTAAAATAAGTCTCAGTTGTCATTATTATATCAGAGAAAAGCTTAAGAAGGATTGGGGCAGAAAAACCAAGAATAGTCCAGGTTACTGTGCCAGGAAAGTCTTCCTGGCATTCACACTGGAAAGGTCACATAGTAAGTGGTTTCTGTCATAACAAGAAAACAGAGTTGCTTTGTATCTTGTCACATGATGGGCAAACACAACAATGCATAGATCCTGCTAACCATCCAGATCATGTTTTAAAGTGACCAGATTATCTCATTTCTCCTTTAACATCTGGAAAACTAAAATATCTTGATAGTGTCACAACAATGGTCTAACTGGATCTAAGTCATTGTTTTGAAAAAAAATCAATGATTAGGCTGAAACCATAAATTATGTTTGATCCACTATAAGACATGGCTCAAAGGTAGCTTCTTCCAGGATGCTTTCCTATGTTAGTATGTCCTTTTCTGGGCCTTGTCAATAGTTATCATTCAGTCACACCACCCTGATTATTTTGTATTCAAAAAAACATTTTGTGAGGTTATTCAGTTCAGTTCAGTCGCTCAGTCGTGTCCGATTCTTTGCGACCCCATGAACTGCATCATGCCAGGTTGGATTCCCTGTTCATCACCAACTCCCGGAGTCCACCCAACCCATGTCCATTGAGTCGGTGATGCCATCCAACCGTCTCATCCTCTGTCGTCTCCTTCTCCTCCTGCCTTCAATCATTCCCAGCATCAGGGTCTTTTCCAATGAGTCAGTTCTTCGAATCAGGTGGCCAAAGTATTGGAGTTTCAGCTTCAACATCAGTCCTTCCAATGAACACCCAAGACTGATCTCCTTTAGGATGGACTGGTTGGATCTCCTTGCAGTCCAAGGGACTCTCAAGAGTCTTCTCCAACACCACAGTTCAAAAGCATCAATTCTTTGGCGCTCAGCTTTCTTCACAGTCCAACTCTCACATCCATACATGACCACTGGAAAAACCATAGCCTTGACTAGACGGACCTTTGTTGGCAAAGTAATGTCTCTGCTTTTCAATATGCTATCTAGGTTGGTCATAACTTTCCTTCCAAGGAGTAAGTGTCTTTTAATTTCATGGCTGCAGTCACCATCTGCAGTGATTTTGGAGCCCAGAATGATAAAGTCAGCCACTGTTTTCACTGTTTCCCCATCTATTTGCCATGAAGTGATACTGGATGCCATGATCTTAGTTTTCTGAATGCTGAGCTTTAAGCCAACTTTTTCACTCTCCTCTTTCACTTTCATCAAGAGGCTCTTTAGTTCTTCACTTTCTGCCATAAGGGTGGTGTCATCTGCATATCTGAGGTTATTGATATTTCTCCCAGCAATCTTGATTTCAGCTTGTGCTTCCTCCAGCCCAGCATTTCTCATGATGTATTCTGCATATAAGTTAAATAAGCAGGGTGACAATACACAGCCTTGACGTACTCCTTTGCCTATTTGGAACCAGTGTGTTGTTCCACATGCAGTTCTAATTTTTGCTTCCTGACCTGCATACAGGTTTCTCAAGAGGCAGGTCAGGTGGTCTGGTATTCCTATCTCTTTCAGAATTTTCCAGAGTTTATTGTGATCCACACAGTCAAAGGCTTTGGCATAGTCAATAAAGCAGAAATAGATGTTTTCCTGGAACTCTCTTGCTTTTTTGATGATCCAGTTGATTATTTTGTATTCAAAGAAACATTTTGTGAGGTTATTTAGGTATTTCTTAGACACACATTGATGCTTTCAAATTGTGGTGCTGGAGAAGACTCTTCAGAGCTTGGACTGCGAGGAGATTACACCAGTCAATACTAAAGGAAATCAGTCCTGAAAATTCATTGGAAGAACTGATGCTGAAGCTCCAATACTTTGGCCACCTGATGCAAAGAACTGACTCAGTGGAAAAGATCCTGATGCTGGGAATGATTGAAGGCAGGAGGAGAAGGGGACAACAGAGAATGAGATGGTTGGATGGCATCACCCACTCGAAGGACATGAGTTTGAGCAAGCTCCGGGAGTTGGTGATGGACAGGGAAGCCTGGTATGCTGCAGTCCATGGGGTCGCAAAGTGTTGTATGTGACTGAGTGACTGAACTGAACTGAAACACACATTAGTGTATTTTTTTTTGTCTTGCTAACCAAACTGAAAAGATTTTGTACCTAGACAGGAATTCAGTTTATAAACCCCTTTCACATCCACCATCTCTTTTCTCTCTCGAAAAACCCCTGATGGACTTACTGTCATCATCATTACATAGGTGTGGAAAGAGGAAAGGAAAAGTTAAATAGATACCGTTTATCCAGTTCGGTACCCTTTCCTCCTGATAACCATCCGTGCGGTGGATGTCACGACCCTCACTGTGCAGCGCAGAGACGCCTCACCTGATCAGGAGCTTAGGTGCAGATTCTGTCCTCTCACTGCTACCCTCAACACCTTCCAGAACAGCGAGCAGGGCCTCAGCCAGAGCCGGGAGACCTCAAGGGGCGCCGCGCCAGGTGGCAGGTGGCGAGAGAGGGGCGCGAAGCCGGGTGTTCTAATTTTCAACTCACTTCCCTGGTGGCTCAGCCGGTAAAGCGCCCGCCTACAATGCGGGAGACCAGGGTGTTCAATCCCTGGGTTGGGAAGATCTCCTGGAGAAGGAAATGGCAACCCACTCCCAATATTCTTGCCTGGAAAATCCCGCTGGAAAATCCCATGAACGGAGGAGCCTGGTAGACTACAGTCCATGGGGTCACAGAGTCGGACACGACTGAGCGACTTCACTTTCACTTTTCTCTCTTCATTACTGAACACCCACTCTCTCCTGCCAATTTCCAGCTTCTGGCGAGCCCTCGGCAATGCGGTAGGTGGTGGGTGACCGCGGCGAAGCCGAGTTCTCTCATGATCAATTCTAGGGGCAGAGGAGATTTCAAATAAAAATAACAAAAATAGTGACAATAATAAATGAGCAATGTTTCTCAACAACAAAAAATAATAAACGAGCAGCGTCTCTGTCCCCTGTCACCTGTAAATAGAGGCTCACAGGGAGCCCCAAGGTGAACGGCTGAGAGCAGGCCCAGCTCACTCACTCTCCTGAGGGAAAGCAGGTAAGGGGACGTCGAGGCCCCGGGCGAAGGACTGGAGAAACTGGCAACCGTCCCATATTCCCTAGGGCGAAGGTTCGGAATTCACAACGACCGTTATCCGTGGCGGAACTGAAGTTTCGCAGGGCCGCAGGCGTTGGCAGTAGGGCCGCAGGGCCGCCGACTACACGTTCCTAGCGCTCCGCGCCCCTCGCCCGATCTGATTGGACGGCAGCGGGGAAGGGGGCGGGAGGACCAGGGGGAAGCGCGCGGAGACCAGCCGGGGGTTCTCGCGGTTGCACCCAGCGGGCGAAGGGGCGGGAGTAGGCTTGAAGCTGAGGAGCGGCGCGCGTGCGCACGTCGGGAGGCGACCAGCTGGGGGCTGCTGGGAGGGCTGGGCAGTTCGAGCAGCGGGTGGGCGTGTGCCCGGTGGGCGCGGGAGGGGCCCCGGGTGCGCGTGCGCTTTGGAGCGCGAGCCGTAGGAGGAGGCGGGAGCTGAGGAGGCGGTGGAGGGGGCGGGTCGCGTCCGGCGCCACGTCCGCAGCCAGAGGCCGCCGTCGCAAACCGTGTCTTCTGGCTCCACAGCCGGAGGAGGCGTCTGCGGAGCCCGCGACTGCCCGAGGCTGTGCCCGCCGCTCAGGCCGCCTCGCCCTTCCTCGGTGCTGCCCGCTCCTTCTCCCGGCCCCGGCGCCGGCCCCCGACCCAGCGGTAAGTCGGTCAGGGAGGGTAGGGGGCGCCGTTCCGGCTTCCTGCGCTCCTCTCTGTTGCCTTTTTCCGTTAGCTTTTCTGCACTTCACTGCCTCCCTCCCCAGGCTTGGCTGCCCGGAGCCTTTTTGGTGGTGGTGGTGGCGGGGGGGTTGCTGAACGGGGAAGGGGGAGGGGCGGGACCGTGTTGCGGGCGGGTGGAGGTTAGCTGGCGGGGTTACCCCCCCTTTACTCGTTTCTGACTCCCCCGCCGTGGTTTGAGATTGGGACCCTCATTGGACGCTTCCTCTTGACTTCTTACCTCCTGGGGTGTCAGGCCGGAAAAATGGGGGTGGGTGGGAGGATGTCAGCAGCCTGGGAGAGGAGAGGGATGCGGCAGGGGGGGCTGCGTGCTTCCCCGCCCCGCTCACTCCTAACCTGTTGATAAACTGTTCTCTTGGGTTCAACCACACGAGCCTTGGTCCCCAGTGGACATTCCCAGTGCCCTTCCCAGGTAGCTCTACCACCACGCCTAACCTGAGCTTGAAAGTGAAGCGATGGACGGAGGTGCTGACGGCCCCGGGGGGTGACTGGGGACCGCTGGAGCACCCATGAGGGCCATCAGTGCCTCCTGAGTCTACATAAAAACCGTGCCTGCTATGCACACGCACCTCAAGACTGATCCCCAAGCTCCCACCTATGATCAGTTCCTCTCTCCTGTATTTAGCAGATCGCCTCTTGTATGTTAGAAGACAGAAATTCTGGAACTCTGTGGGAGTGGGGTTTGCTGGGTGTACAACGTGGAGCAGAGGGAGGAGGTGCTGAGCTCAGCCTCAGCCAGGGCTCCTTCAGGGTCATTTTCTGCCTCTCCTGCCACGTCACTCCCTCTGCTAAAGGAAAAAAAAAAAAAAAAAAAGGACTTGCTAGTGCCCAAAGGGATGGAAGGGGGAGGGTGGCGGGGCGGGGGAAGGGGCCATTGGGAAAGGTTTAGAAACACCCAGGGAAGGAGGAGAGTTTATTTGATTTATTCTACCCTTGTGAACACTTATGCTAAATTCAAATGAAAACACTTTATTTACTATCTGTGATTATTTGCTGTTTGTTGTTGAACCTTTAAAACTGGTGTGGGTGCTCTAAAGAGTTCCCCAGGAGTATTGATATAACATCAACAGGTATATGTCTGGGTGTGTGTACCCATGTCTGTTTTCTTAAAGCAAGAAGGAAGTAACTTTTAATAAACCTACATGCATCCTGTTTTGATTTTTTTCACTTTCATTTCTTTAGTCTTTGTTATAACGTACACTAGAAAGCAAGTGCAGGAAAAATATGTCATTACGTAGAGAACATTGTTAGATCTTGTGTGTGTGGTTCTTTTTTAACTCCAGGAAAATCTTTACCTTTTTCTTGTTTTAGTCATTGAATTGTTGTTGTTATGCTACTTCCTGAAGGTACCTTGCTGGATTATACATAAACACCCTGAAAGGAGGGCTTTGACATGCTTGTTCAGAATAAACCTTCAGTGTCTAACACAGTGTCTGACACATTAGCAGGGACACAGATATCTGTTGAACTAGTGAAGTATAATTTAGTGAAAATGACTGGCATGCTGGTTATTTGGTTTGATAGGTTATTGTAATTCTGGTTAATGTTTCATTTAAGAGCAACACTTAAAAAATGCCATTTTGATACTGTCGGTTGTTACTGTCACTGGCAAGTTTTACTGGCAGATTTCTTTTTCTTTCCTGACACATTCAGTGCATTTCCTGCAGTTCACTTGCTGTTGATTTAATGGGCAGGGATCATTTTTAAAAGGAGCCTGTTGAGAGCTGGTTAACTAGAGAAGCCTAAAAACAGTAAGCTGGTGTTTTAATATACACTGTTTGTTGGTGTATGTGGGCTAAAGCTCTGTATAAATATATATTTTAAACTCCTTGTAGTTATTTGGCAAAGAAGCTAAAGCATAGGAGTGAGAACGTGGCAAAGTTTCTATATATATTAAAATATGTAGAATAATTTAGCTAATTGATTTATAGTCTTTTTCTTATAGGGAAATTAGCACTTACTGTTTAGTAAGAAATTTTTGAAGTGTCTTTGAAGGTAAACTGTCGTGCACTGTATTTTGTAGTTGTGCTTCATGTACAATGTGTTAGTACTCTTTAACTTCCCTTGGTACACAGGGGTGTTGAGCCTTAGGCACGTTTGAGTACTATTTTCAGATTTTCTTTTCATTATTAACAAGAATTTTATATATATTACAGACATCTGTAAACAACACTGATTTGTTTTCTTTTAAAAAAGGGAGGGGGTTCATAGAGGCATTTGTTTACTTATTCCTATTATTGGAAGAAATTACCCTCTAGAGAATAGTGTTGTTATAAATCCTTGCTCAATGTATTTGCCAGCTGTTATATCTATGATATTGTTGTACTGGACAAGAATTATTTCTCCCAGGCTTAAAATGCTTAAAGAACTGCTGATGAATTGCAGTCTACAGTAAAGGACTCTTTCACATTTCAGAGTTTCTTAAAAAAACATACTTATGACCAGTTTTAGCTGGTACTATATACTCACATGTCAGGACCACATGGTAAAACTGATATATGTCCTTAGAGGAAGTTAAATTATTTGTCCTGATCTAAAGGCTGTTTTCTGTCTTTATTGCCTTTCTTAGGAAAGTACATTTTTTAAAAAGAAATTTGTGTGCATTATGAGTTCCCATAGAGCAGCCTTTTTTTGGTTTTTGAATGAAACTAAATAAATGATGGTAAAGTATATAACCACTGGATTGTAAACTCTGACTTAGACTAGTCCTCTGTGTGTTTAATCACACTCACACTGAAACCTTGAGTGCCTAGCAGGGTACCTGGCACATAGCAGGGACCCAAGTATATGTTGAATTTAGGGCTGATGGTTTGCATAGAATTTAACAATGTTGTTTAAGGGTAACATTTTAAAATGGTCTTTTCAATACTTTCATTGTCAGTTATTTGTCTTCATGTGTATACTTTAAAATTTTATTAAGTAGATTATTTACCTCTTCCAGTTTTAGAATATTAGGGGTGTATTTGTCTTCACAATTCCATATTTAAGAGATAAAAGTATAATGATGATAATGACCAGGATGGTAATATAAAAAGTATTTCTCCTAGTGATGAAGTGATAATATCCATGAAGAGGTAATACCACCAGAAGTTTGGCACATATATGTGTGTAGAAGTTGGGAATGGTTTATGTGAGTAAAAAGTAAAGATGGTATTACAGATAGTTAAGGATTTTAGCAAAAATACCTTTATAAGGAAAATTGGTGTCTTGGATTCAGAAAAATATATTCCATGTACTTAAATATACTTAAAAAGCTTTTACACAATTTTTACTACCCTAAAGTGTTCTGTAGGAATTTTAATACTATATACTTGCTGTTAATATGAGTGACGTACAAGAAATGTAGACATTAAAATATATATATATACAAAACAAAAATCAATCTTTGTGGCCTCTTAGGGCTGCCGTCTGTGGGGTCGCACAGAGTCGGACGCAATGGAAGCGACTTAGCAGCAGCAGCAGCGGCAGGGCTTTCAAAGTTAAGTTGTGTCAGACTAGATAGCCAGGTTCTGGCCTGCACAACTCTAGACTTTGTATTGTTTATTGATAATCCTGTTTGTAACTATTGGTAACACTAGTAAATGTAAGTGTAAATGTGATTTAAGAATGGGGTAAACTCAGGGGAGGTGGTAAAAGAGCTGGTAAATTATACTCTGAAGATCCTGATGCTGGGAAAGATTGAAGGCAAAAGGAGAAGGTGGCAGCAGAGGATGAGTTGGACACAACTTAGTGACTAAACAACAACATACCCTAAAAGAAGCTCCAGGCAAGAATGACATTTATTGAACGTCTGGTTATCTTAAAAAATTCCCAAACACTTTTAACTTTTTAGTGTATATTTAAAAATAAAACTATTTTGAATTACTGTGTAGTAGAATTTATGCATTATTATCTCTCCTGTGGTTCTTGAAGCCCCTGGCATCCCATTGCCTATTCTTCAAGAGGTACATTTGAAGAGCATGAATCCAGCTGAAAGTGTTTTTTAAAAAAAACCAGAAATTTGGATCATGTATTGGTATGCATATTTTCTTATGATGCTTAAAGACAGTGTGGATACAAATTATATTTTTATTCCATTTATTCCACAAATACTGTGTTTTGGCTTACAACCAAAATATGTACTATAAGATAGTAAGAATTATAAATAAGATTTTCAAATTGCAAATCAGGGAAAAGAGCTATAAGAGTGGAGGTCTTGGTGTGCTGTCAGGACTGGGGTGGGGGAAGGGAAGGGAACAAAACCATGAATAAAACTCAATGATGTCATTTTCTTCAAGTCAGCATTTTGTGATTCAGGAACATTGCTTTTTAGATGATCAACTTGATTTAAGGATAAAAACCTATTAGTTACAATAACTATATAGATGAACTGTGTCAGCTTTAAAAATATCCTTTGTGAATATCACTGATTTCTAAGACTTAAAAATATAATTTTCTTTAATTACAAAATCAATACATGTTTATGGTAGAAAATTAAAATATAGATGTTAAGTGTATATATTTCTCTCTCTACAGGAATACTATGTATCTCTCCCTCCTCACCATATATGTAATTTCTGTCCCCTAGTGGCAATCTTTGTTAGCACTTGGGGGCTTCCCAGGTGGCGCTAGTGGTAAAGAACCCACCTGTCAATGCAGGAGATGCAAGAAATGCAGGTTTGATCCCTGGGTCAGGAAGATCCCCTGGAGGAGGACATGACAACCCCATTCTAGTATTCTTGCCTGGAGAATCTCATGGACAGAGGAACCTGGCAGGCTACAGTCCATAGGGTTGCAAAGAGTCGGACACGACTGAAGCAACTTAGTGTGCATATTTACCTTTAGTCTTTTATGTGCACTTGAAAAAAATAGTATCATGTGATATATGCCTTTTATATCCTCTAAGTAGAACATCAACAGTCCCTCATAGTATTTGATCTTCATAAATGATTTTAATGTCTACATTGTATATGTCTTTAGGAAGCTTATAAATTCATCTCTTGCTATCCATGAGACTCTACTCATTTGACTATCTTTAGGTATATTTTGTTTTTGCTGGCTTCTCTTTTGCTCACTTCTTAAATATGAACAGTCCAATTAAGCTTTATCAATCTACTGTCTTACTGCACTTTTCCTTAATCACACCACTTACCCCATGCAACTTCAGTTGTCACTTCAGACCATTCTTAGGACCTCAGTTCTAACTCAGACTTCATGCTAAGTTTCAGGCCCTTTAAGTCCAATTGACTGCTAAATGTCTCCTGAAGAGGCTGCTAAATGTCTCTCATCTGAAGGTAAAATAGCTGTTCAGGAACTGAACAGCTGAAGGTAAAATAGCTATTCAGGAACAGGTCATAGTCAACAGTCAGTGTACACTTAATTAAAGGGGAGATCTCATGGTAAGTGTTCTTATTGCAATAAAATAAACTAAAATAAATAAAATAAATTAAAATAAAATAAAAAAATCCATCTTTCTCAGCATTCGTTTCCTCTTTCCTGTCCCGTCTTCATCATTTCTATTTTGTTTCTCACACTAGAAATTTTATATCCTATATTCTCCTTCTGTCTTATATTAATACCCAAGTTATGTTCTACTTCACACAAAAATTCAAGTATTTGAGTGTCCACTTAATCAGGCATTGATTAAGGCTCTGGGAATGAAGCAGTGACAAAACCAAGCTTTGTTACAATAGAGCTTTCATTCTAATTGGGGGAGAGACAGAATAAACATGTATATCAAGCGACAGTAAAAGCAATGAAGAAAATAGAGCAGTGTTAGATGGAAATGGTAGGGAAAGGAGTTAGGAGGGTGCTAATCTGTTTTAAGGTAGTCAGGGAAGACCTCTGAGAAGGGGACGTTTGCACAGACCTGAAGGAAATAAGGAATCAAGCCATGTACATGTATTGGGGAAGAGCCTTTCAAGAAAAGATGAGCAAAGAAGCCTATGTTGTCAGGCTGGAGTGAGCAAGAAACAGAATGGTAGGAGATGATATCAGGGTATTAGATGTTGACCCTCAAAGGCGAAGGAAAGGACCCTGGATTTTATTCTGAGCAAAATAGGAAGAAGCTGGAGGGTTTTAAGCAGAGTATGACATGGCTAGACTGAAGGAAGAGCAAAGATGGAAGCTTAGAGGCCGGTTAAGAGACTTTGTGACTGTCCAAATAAGAGATTGTGATGGCTTAGTTAAAAGTGGTAGCAGAAGAGGTGATGTGTAGTAGTTGTATCTTGGACGTACTCAGGCAACAGAATTTACCAATGATTTGATGGGAATGTTAAAAAAAAAGGAAATCAAGGGTGACTCCTAGGGTTTTGGTCTAAACTTTATTTAGACAAGAACAATTGACAAGAGTTCAGACTGCTGTTCTATCTCACTAGACTATAAAGTAGCCACTTGCTGTATTTAATCTCTGTCCTTCTATCTGATCTTGCTTTAGTTAGCTTTTTAAAATACAGATCTGACAGTATTACTTGGCTGATGGCTCCTCATTGCCTGTTGGCAGGAGAGTAAAGTCACTTCATAGTATTTAGATGAATTTGCATACGTCTTTTATGCTATCATAAAATAAAACAGCTCTGATCTTTTAAAATGATGGTCTTTTTCTTTTTTAAACTACCAGGTAGATAAATGTGAAGAAGTTACATTTTGTTTGTTTTTTAAAAGGGATTCTGTATTAAGAGGAAAAGGCAAGACTTTGGGTAGGAATTTGTGGGATATATACAGAAAAGCAGAAATATATGTAGTTACTAGCATGTCTGTTTTATAACTCCAGCTAAAATATGAAAGGTGTATGTGTATATAATATCCCTGTATTTCTGTACAGGATATTCTGACATCTATTAATTACTTGATCACCCAAATGATCTCCTGGTATACAGATACTGGGTTTAGTGCTGAGTAAGGCAGACAAAGTGTCTCTCCTTTTGGAATTAACAGTTCAGTGGGGATCCCAGGTAGCTCAGTGGTAAAGAATCCACCTGCAATGCAGGAGATATGGGTTCAAGTCCGAGATCCACTGGAGAAGGAAATGGCAACCCACTCCAGTATTCTTGCCTGGGAAATCCCATGGACAGAGGAGAGTCTGGCGGGCGACAGTCCATGGGGTCACAAAGAGTCGGACAGGACTGAAGTGACTACAACAATGGGGAAGAAAGTGGCTCCAAAATAGTTATTTCTCAAGAAGGGGCACACACACTCCTGGCCATTCTGTCAGAGGAGTTTCTGCATATTTTTGTTTTCAACTGTTAAATAGTATTCTCAGAGTGAGGGTTAGAATATCTTTAATTTCTGTTTCCTGAACAGCAAAGATCTGGGAAGTTATTTGTCCTCAGCCATATAGTTTATATAGTCAAGTTGGGATTCAAATGCAAATTCTCTGATCCCAAAACTTTAAACACTGTGCTGTATAATTCTCATGATCTTAACATGACAATAAAGAAATATAAAAATGAGAATGAAAATAAATTTAACTTTCTGACTTACGAGAGTTTCAAAATGAAAGCAAATCAGTCAGGAACAACTCCTAGTAATGCATCAGCTGATACTCTTTCAGATATTTAATTGTTGTTATCAGAGATTACATATCTTTAGTGTTACTTTTAAAATCTTAAGTGTGTATGAAATACATTAAGTTGACAATGAGACTAGCATAAGATGAGGTGCGCTTGATCTGTGGTCTGAGTCAGACTTTTCATTAGAGCAACTGAAAATTACTTATTTAAGCACAGGATGTATGCTGCTGAATGCTGAGGGTGCAGTTACACACCCTTTAGGTTTTAAAGACAGTTTAAGTTGAATTAATGAAGTTAAATTACCTTTGAAAAGTCTCACTTCTCAGACTACTACCTCTAGCACCCTCATTTGCCATCAGTGTGTTTTGCCTGGCTTATTGACATATAGAAGGAAATATGAATGACTTTTTATTTGATTATCCGGTACTTAAAAGCAATAGGAGTCATAAAGGAAAAGGGAACTTCCCTGACCTTCTCTGATCACTTAACATTAATCCTGATAAACACTGCAGTACGTGTAAACCCTGAAAACCCTAGGTTGAGACTAATAGGTCTTTCTGTGCTCGTTTCTGATTGCTTGTTCTGCCCACACAGCCAGAATGGTCTTTAAAAAGGGTAACTCAGAACACATGACCTCTCTGGTCAGCTCCTTTCACTGGCTCCCCATCTCAGAGTTACGAGATAATTGCTTCTCTGGCCTGTAAGGGACTGTGTCACCCACGCCTCGTTCTTTGACCTCCTTTCCTACTGCCCTTTGCTGCAGCCCCCGCCACATTTTTCTGGCTGTTCCTTCTTCCTGTTTGTGGTAAGCTCCTACTTCAGGACCTTTGCTTTTATTGTTTTTTCTGCCTTGAGGGCACTTGACTGAAGTACCTTCTGTCCTTAGCTCCTTTGGGATATCACCACAATGAGGCCTTCAAATATTACATCCTCTTCCCTTCATCTTTTTTTTCCACAGCAGGTAACATTATCTAATACACAATATGAAACTGAAAGTTGCTCAGTCGTGTCTGACTTTTTGCCATGCCATGGACTGTAGCTCTCCAGGCTCCTCTGTCTATGGAATTCTCCAAGCGAGAATACTGGAGTGGGTAGCCACTCCCTTCTCCAGGGGATCTTCCTAATCCAGGGATTCAACCTGGTTCTCCTGCATTGCAGGCAGATTCTTCACTGTTTGAGCCACCAGTGAAGCCCCAATATACAGTATATTCTTTGCATATTTATTGTCTTTCCCACTAGACAATATGGGATGTTCATGATGGTGGAGTTTTGGTCTGTATTGATCACAGCTATATCCCATGCATAAAACATGATGCATAGTAGGTACTCAATCTGTCAGTTAATCAGCATATTAAAGTATACTGTTTTCACAATATTCTTTTTTCCTAGCTTTCTTGAGATATAATTGACATACAGCATTGTGTAAGTCTAGGTGTATGTGATGGTTTGATACACATATATTGCAAAATGTTTATCAGATTAAGGTTAGTTAACACATCCTTAACTCATATAATTACCTTTGTTGTTATTATGGTGAGAACTTTTAAAAATCTGTTAGCAACTTTCAAGCATACAATATAGTATTTTTAACTGTAGTCATCATGCTATACATTAGATCCTCAGAACTTATTCCTCTTATAATGGAAAGTTTGTACCCTTTGACCAACATGTTATTTCCCCAACTCTACACCCCCAGCCCCATGTAACCACCTTATCTTTAAGTTTGGCTTTTTTAGATTTCATATATAATTGAGATTATATACTATTTGTCTTTCTCTGACTTATTTCACTTAAAATAATATCCTCAAGGTTCATGCATGTTGTTTTGCAGATGGCAGGATTTTATAATATTCTTTAAAATCTCTATTGTATATTTACAGATTTAATAATTTAGGCTCTGTGGTTTTATGATTAGTAAATACTTATTTGACTACTGAGGTCACAACCCTAGTTTTCTGGCCAAGCAAGAAAGCTTTTAGACTAGTACTTAATCAAGTGAATATTAAAGCAAATATTTTAAGATAGTAAAGAAAATTGGGCAAAGAAAGTTTATGTTTTTCATCCCAACATAGCTTATTTTATTTCTTAGTTTTCCTTATTACTTGTACTTAGACATAATCATAGTATAATGTATTTTTAATTGTAGATTTTTAATTAGTTTGCTAGTGAACACTTCTGTTTATAAGAGCTCTGATAACAATACAAAGTAATCAAAATGCTCCTCTAAGTGATTCAGATTGGTGCTGTCATCTCTATAGAAGAATGTCATGTTTTTTTTTTTTTTGAATTGAATACACTTGTTTTATTATTTTTTTTTAATTTTATTTTTAAACTTTACAATATTGTATTAGTTTTGCCAAATATCGAAATGAATCCGCCACAGGTATACCCGCGTTCCCCATTCTGAACCCCCTCCCTCCTCCCTCCCCTACCCTCCCTCTGGGTTGTCCGAGTGCACCAGCCCCAAGCATCCAGTACCGTGCATCGAACCTGGACTGGCGACTCATTTCATACATGGTATTATACATGTTTCAATGCTATTCTCCCAAATCTCCCCACCCTCTCCCTCTCCCACAGAGACCATAAGACTGATCTATACATCGGTGTCTCTTTTGCTGTCTCGTACACAGGGTTATTGTTACCATCTTTCTAAATTCCATATATATGTGTTAGTATACTGTATTGGTGTTTTTCTTTCTGGCTTACTTCACTCTGTATAATAGGTTCCAGTTTTATCCATCTCATTAGAACCGATTCAAATGTATTCTTTTTAATGGCTGAGTAATACTCCATTGTGTATATGTACCATAGCTTTCTTATCCATTCATCTGCTGATGGGCATCTAGGTTGCTTCCATGTCCTGGCTATTATAAACAGTGCTGCGATGAACATTGGGGTACACGTGTCTCTTTCCCTTCTGGTTTCCTCAGTGTGTATGCCCAGCAGTGGGATTGCTGGATCATAAGGCAGCCTTCAGAATGGGAGAAAATAATAGCAAATGAAGCAACGGACAAACAACTAATCTCAAAAATATACAAGCAACTCCTACAGCTCAACTCCAGAAAAATAAATGACCCAATCAAAAAATGGGCCAAAGAACTAAACAGACATTTCTCCAAAGAAGACATACAGATGGCTAACAAACACATGAAAAGATGCTCAACATCACTCATTATCAGAGAAATGCAAATCAAAACCACTATGAGGTACCATTTCACGCCAGTCAGAATGGCTGCGATCCAAAAGTCTACAAGCAATAAATGCTGGAGAGGGTGTGGAGAAAAGGGAACTCTCTTACACTGTTGGTGGGAATGCAAACTAGTACAGCCACTATGGAGAACAGTGTGGAGATTCCTTAAAAAACTGGAAATAGAATGTCATGTTTTTATGAAAATTTTCAGATAGAATTTTTTTTTTAGTTCATAGTATGGTTTTTCTTTAAGTCTCTTGTGAAATAAATGATAGTTAACCAGTATTCTATAGAGAATACCAGATGTACTTCCAGAAATATAAGCTGGATTTAGAAAAGGCAGAAGAACCAAAGATCAAATTGCCAACATGTGTTGGATCATAGAGCAAAGGAGCCAGAAAAACGTCTACTTCTGCTTCATTGACTACTTTAAACCTTTGACTGTGTGGATCACTACAAACTGGAAAATTCTTAAAGAGATGGGAATACCAGACCACCTTACCAGTCTCCTGAGAAAACTCTATGTAGGTCAAGAAGCAACAGTTAAAAACTCACATGGAACAAAAGACTGGTACAAAGTTGGGAAAGGAGTCAAGGCTGTATATTGTCACCCTGCTTATTTAACTTATATGCAGAGTACATCATGTGAAATGCCAGGCTGGATGAGTCACAGGCTGGAACTCCAAAGAAGACATACAGATGGCTAACAATGAAAAGATGCTCAACATCACTCATTATCAGAGAAATGCAAATCAAAACCACTATGAGATACCATTTCACACCAGTCAGAATGGCTGCGATCCAAAAGTCTACAAATAATAAATGCTGGAGAGGGTGTGGAGAAAAGGGAACCCTCTTACACTGTTGGTGGGAATGCAAACTAGTACAGCCACTATGGAGAACAGTGTGGAGATTCCTTAAAAAACTGGAAATAGAACTGCCTTATGATCCAGCAATCCCACTGCTGGGCATACACACTGAGGAAACCAGAAGGGAAAGAGACATGTGTACCCCAATGTTCATCGCAGCACTGTTTATAATAGCCAGGACATGGAAACAACCTAGATGTCCATCAGCAGATGAATGGATAAGAAAGCTGTGGTACATATACACAATGGAGTATTACTCAGCCATTAAAAAGAATACATTTGAATCGGTTCTAATGAGGTGGATGAAACTGGAGCCTATTATACAGAGTGAAGTAAGCCAGAAGGACAAACACCAATACAGTATACTAACGCATATATATGGAATTTAGAAAGATGGTAACGATAACCCTGTATACGAGACAGCAAAAGAGACACTGATGTATAGAACAGGCTTATGGACTCTGTGGGAGAGGGAGAGGGTGGGAAGATCTGGGAGAATGGCATTGAAACATGTGAAATGTCATGTATGAAACGAGATGCCAGTCCAGGTTCAATGCACGATGCTGGATGCTTGGGGCTGGTGCACTGGGACGACCCAGAGGGATGGTATGGGGAGGGAGGAGGGAGGAGGGTTCAGGATGGGGAACACATGTATAATTTTTTAAATTAAAATTGAAAAAAAAAAAAAGCTCATTAACATTCAAAAAAAATTAAAAAAAAAAAAAGAGATAATGAGTCAGTAAAGTTTGGGGTCTTCAAGTTTATGTGGCTTCTTGGTACCCACGAGGGAACATTTGGGATTATTAAAAAAAAAAAAAAAAAAATTCTGGGAGAGATATAAATAACCTCAGATATGCAGAAGTGAAGAGGAACTAGAGCGCCTCTTAATGAGGGTGAATGAGGAGAGTGAAAAAGCTGGCTTAAAACTCAACATTCAAAAAACTAAGATCATGTCATCCGGTCCCATCACTTCATGGCAAACAGATGGGGAAACAATAGAAACAGTGACAGACTTATTTTCTTGGACTCCAAAATCACTGTGGACAGTGACTGCAGCCATGAAATTAAAAGACACTTGCTCCTTGAAAGAAAAGCTATGACAAACCTAGACAGCATATTAAAAAGCAGGGACATCACTTTGTTGACAAATGTTTGCTAGTTAAGGCTATAGTTTTTCCACTAGTCATGTATGGATATGAGAAATGAACCATAAAGAAGGCTGAGAGCTGAAGGATGATGGATGCTTTTGAACTGTGGTGTTGGAGGAGACTCTTGAGAGTCCTTTGGACATCAAAGAGACCAAACCAGTCAATCCTAAAAGAAATCAACCCTAAATATTCATTGGAAGGACTGATGCTGAAGCTGAAGCTCCAGTACTTTGGCCACCTGATGGGAAGAGCTGACTCACTGGAAAAGACTTTGATACTGGGAAAGAGGGCAGGAGGAGAAGGGGTACTAGAGAATGAGATGATTAGATGGCATCATCAATTCAATGGACATGAGTTTGAGCAAACTCTGGGAGATACTGAGGGACTGTGAAGCCTGGCATGTGGCAGTCTATGAGGCTGTAGAGTCAGACACGACTTGGCAACTAAACATAGATGTTTCTTTAGGTCTGTTGTGAAATAAAATATTCTTTTTTTTTTTGGTATGCATTGTGTAAGATTTATTATTAAGATTTATTGTCTACATAAGTAATAGAAACATCATCTCAAAAAATTAACAGTAATGTGATGAAATTATCTAGCATTCAGTCCATATTAAACTTTCCCTAGTTTTTCCAAGAATGTCTTTTATGGCTAATATTTGTCCCTCACCTTGAACAAATATCCAGTTGAAGTTTATGTATTACGATGAAAAGTGTTCAATTTTCTTAGTGTCTTTCTGTGCAAGAAGTAATCATTATCCTATTTACCTGTCAGGTCTGTACTTTTATATTTATGCTGTATATGTTATATATGTAAAATAATTATAATGTTTTTAAAATTTTACTTAAGTGGTATTATAATGTGTGTATTATTCAATGGTTTTCTACTTTATTTATTTATTATTTTTTTGGGGGTGGGAGGGGGTTCAAGATGGGGAACCCATGTACACCTGTGGCAGATTCATGTTAATGTATGGCAAAACCAATACAATATTGTAATTAGCGTCTAATTAAAATAAATAAATTAATTTTTTTAATGAAATATTCTGTAGGAGAAAGCACTTAACATTTTTGTCTGCTGACTCCCACATTTCAACTTTATTTCAATTAGTAATTTTCAATTTAAGTTGAAGCTGTAGTACAACATAGAGCCTGTATTGTGCCTGCCAATCTTTGCTTGATTTAAAATGTGTTTTCAACTAGTAATTTTAAGTATTTCTCAACACCACAAAGTAGGAGACAAGGTGAAGTAGTCTTGTTATAGGTGTTTTAAAATGTTGTTTATCAGGAGTTCCCTGGTTGGTGGTTAGGATTCTGTGCTTTCATTGTCATGATCTCGGTTTAATGCCTGGCCACATAGCTTGGCCAAAATAATAATAAGTAAAATGTTGTTTATCAACTTAATAAAGTTGATTAAGTGTTAATAAGCATATGATGAGTAGTTTCAGAGGTTGAAATGGAAATGTGTGTGTTTTTTAGGTGATCATGAATCAGACAGATAAAAATCAACAAGAAATCCCATCATACCTTAGCGATGAGCCACCAGAAGGTAAGTACACATCTATAACACTAAGAATGAAAAAACATCCTAGTGAATTAAAGTTCAGATTGTCTTTATTAAATTTAAGTAACAACCTGTTCTGTCAGCAAATGTGTTCCAAAAATACTTAAAACACTTTAGCTTTTAATAAGAAAGCATAGATATTATGAATAGGGACACTATGTAACTGTTTTATTGTTTAAGATCTATTTTTCTGCTACTCTTTTATTCTAAGACCATTTCACAAGTAGAGTATCCTTTCATTAGTAAAGACTTGGGTGGGGTGCAGAGGAAGGATGGACTGGGTTTAGTTTTGATGTCATGAATACAAAAACTCAATTCAGGAGGCACTTGAGATTTGTTAAACTCCTGTTATTCACTGTTACAATAGGTAACTTCCTTTTTTAATACATGGTCTTGGGGTTTGCTTATTTTTTAGTTTGAAAATCGTGACATCAGGAATCATTTTATCTTTACTTCAAAAATCTCTGGAAACTAGTAACACACACCTGAATGTCCTGACTATACACAGAAACAACTAGCTGTTTTGTTTGCTTTATTTTTTAGAGACTAGAACTCTGGAGTATTGAAGAGAAAAGTTAGGGCTCAATGAGAAAGTAAATAAGGACTTGTGAGAACCATGTCAGGAAAGAGATAAAGGCTGTCCAGGAGCATGACTGTTAAGGAAGAGAACAGCCTCAGCAGTGTCTTTATATTGGCAACCTCTTAAACAAAAGTAGTCTGCAAAGTGAATAATTTATATGGTGGTAATTAAGAGCACAGTGATAACAGTATTAAAATTTGTCTGATTTGACAGAAAAATTTTCTTCATTAAATGCATGTACACCAAATTTAGCATAGAAGGATAATACTAATGAGGTATTCAGCATGAGGTTTTTATGTTTTATCCTCAAGATTCCTGCCCCCCCCCCCCTGCTTTTCCTAGTGTTACTAACCTTGGATTACAAAGGAATTACCACTTATGTAATTCTTTCCATCATAATTTTATAATTAATATATTCAAATGCTTATCTGTGTCTTAAGTCTCTTATTTAGCTATTTTAAAATTTATATTAACTATGCTTATTACTCAGTTTCAATTAAAAAATTGGTTTTATAAATTTAACTATTGCTGTATCTTTATAAGTGAGCTATTTTGACTAAGCACTGAGGCTTTCTTCCTTGTGAAATGATGTAAACTGTCCAAACAATAAGAAGAAAATGTTACTCAAGGTAAATTTGTGCCTTGCGTATTTAAGGAAACTCTATTTTCAGAATCGTTTCTCTTTTAAATATTGTTGGTTTCCCAGAGTTATCTAACCACGATTTAGTAGCTTTGGTGGTCTTAGTTGAACCTATTTATCCATGAATTTACCTTTCTTGTGTGAGATTATACCTTTTTAGTGGTTATAGCCTGACTTATATAGTTACCAAGTATTTTTTCATGAAGTTAAAAAAAAATAAAAACAACATTGCTCATGTGTTGTTGCTGCCTGAGTCACTAGATTATGAAGGAGAAAAGATCTCTGTGCGTTTGAGGGTGCCAGAAGCGAATTTTTATGAAGTCTTCCTGCTAGTCATTTTATGCTGGAGTTTGGGTTACATGCCAGTTTGAGTGCCTCTATTAAACAAACAGAAAAAACTCATGACAGTAAATCTGAATTTCTCATATTGATGTTCCTTTTCTGGGAGTATATGAAGAGTATGTTGAAGTATTTTACTATGAAGAGAATTCAGCAGGCCCATGTAACACATTTTTTGAAAAATATATAACTATTTTCCAAAAAAAGAAAAATAACATCGTGAGCAGAATGACAGTTTGTTTGTGGCAGTGCCATGGCTCACAGGATTTTAGTTCCCCAACGAGGGAATGAACCCGGGCCTTTGGCATTGAAAGGGTGCGGTCCTAACCACTGAACCACCAGAGAATTCCTGACATTGTTTTAATATTTTTGCAAATCTCTTTAATATTTGGATTAATAGAAGAGAGCTAGATTCTCATAGTTGCTTCTGTGTTTAGTCTGTTGTGTTACTGCACATCATTTAGTTTCTGGAAAATCCTGTTGTAGACTGGTGACAGAATGAAAGTGAAAAGACATGTTAATATTGATGTTTTAGTATTACCATGAAAGCAGTTTGTAACCCCTTAAATAGTCCTGGGGATACTCAGGGGTTCCAGACCACATCTTGAGAACCAGTGCTTTAAATGTAAGGAAGCTTTTTTCAATAATGACTGAATTCTATCAAGGATATAAAGGCTAAATATATTTTTTTCCATGCTCCTTTTAGGATATAAAACAAAGCTTTTTAAAAAATTAACAGCAACAAAACTGTAAATCCAGGAAACACTTAAAATAGTTTTCTATTTTATGAAAGGTGTCAAGTCTTTAAAGTATTTCTTCTCATAGATACTAAGACTTAGCATTGGACCAAGATGTTTTAAAACATGTACAATTATACCCTTGAGGGAATAGCTCTTCATGTCTTGATCAGATTTGTGTTTATTTGGTTGACCTTATCAATACAATCTCCTGATTGTTAGGAAGTCTTAGGCTACTCAGTGATTTGTACTGTTTTTATAAAGACTAAGATTTGACTGTCTTATATTTTCTCTCACTAGGTTCAATGAAAGATCACCCACAACAGCAACCAGGCATGCTGTCCCGTGTGACTGGGGGTATCTTCAGTGTTACAAAGGGAGCTGTTGGTGCCACCATTGGTGGCGTGGCTTGGATTGGTGGAAAGAGTCTGGAGGTGACCAAAACAGCTGTTACAACTGTGCCTTCCATGGGAATAGGGCTGGTGAAAGGGGGCGTGTCTGCTGTGGCTGGAGGTGTTACAGCTGTCGGGTCTGCTGTTGTAAACAAAGTGCCCTTAACAGGAAAGAAAAAAGACAAATCTGACTAAAATATGGAGATACACTTGTTCTCCACAGCATTATGATGCCAGTGGCATTGAATTGCTAAATTATGGACTACAACCAAGTCACCGGTTTTGGACGTTTATCTTCTAACTGCTGTGTTGAAAGTATTGATGACTGACTGACTGGCATTTGTCTAAAAAGAAGAGACCAATACTAGCACAGTGTATGAAGGTTTCTCATACTTAAATTCCAGCTTTTTATCTGGTAAAATGTTACACTTACTCAGTTGTAACTGAAGATATGGTGTATTTGAATATTTACTATATAAGTCTTTCAGTTTAACTAAAAATGTGAAAGTTGAATTTAGTGGATGATCTTTACAGTTCCATATGTATAATGTGCCAGGTAACTCATCTGCCCCTTAAGAAGGGAACCTTGAACTACATAAACTGTACCTTTGATGTGCCTAATAGTTTCAGATGTTTTAGTTTTTTTTTAATAACCATAGTTGATTAGACCAAGAGGCATTCTTTCATTATTTAAGATGGTAAAAGTAGCAGGAACTAGAGAAGGTTAAAAGATTCATGGTTTTGTGAGTATTAACCATCTTGTATTAGACATGCATTATATTAATTTAATCATTGATGCCTTACAAAAGAAAACATCTTTTCTAATACCCTGAATATGTGCAGTTCTTAGGATTATTATTATATATGGATTCTTTCAAAAGTTGTTTGTGAAATTAGTTTTCCCTCAAGAATCTCAGGATTAGTGGGGTAAAGGCATTTCTTGCTCTCAGCAGATAAGATAGTGCTTGTTAACTGTCAGTAGTTACACCAAATTGTACACTTCAACCTGGGCTCATGCTCCATCATTAATAAACCTTACAGTGCCTAAGGAACATTTCTTTGCTGGTCAGAAGCTATGTTAAAAGAGTTTCATATTAAGGAGGAACACATAAATCATTTTAAGTTCTTAAGAATTATCTGAAGCATCCAAGATACAAAAAGAATTCTTCACACCTATTTTGTCTCACGTGCTTACATACTCAGTTGTGCCCAACTCTTTGTGACTCCATGGACTGTAACCTATCAAGTTCCTTTGTCCATGGAATTTTTCAGGCAAGAATACTGGAGTGGGTTGTGATTTCCTACTCCAGGGGATCTTCCCAATGCAGGGATCAAACCCGTGTCTCCTGCTTGGCAGATGGATTCTTAACCACTTGTGCCACCGGGGAAGCCCCATTTTGTCTCAAGGATGGCTTAAATTATTAGCAGTACCCCTTTTAAAAAACACAGTACAAGCAACTATGGATATGTGACTTGAATGGAATGGGCTCCATAGATTAGTTCTGAAGATTAAGGATATTGATAAGTGCTATCAATGTTTGACAGGCTTTTAAAATGTTATCTTACAGTCCTTTAAAGCAGCAGTAGACTTTGTATCATTTTCCAAGTCAACTTCAGGCAGGGAATTGAATTTTTTGGTTACGGATGATAAGCGTGTCATATCTTAATAACGTCTTGTCAGGTCTCGTTCATTCTAAAAGAATATGACTTAGCTAGAATTCATTTTTGTTTCATGTTCAATTTCATAAAAATTTTAAAGTGGAATATATATTTGGCATATCTCTTAACTAAGGGTTTAATCCAAGTTTGCAAAATCTTAATTTTCTTTAACTTAAGTTTGGAAATTTGCTACCATTCTGCACTTTTTTTTTTTTTAAATGAGCGAGGGGAAGAAAGGAGGTGATACTCTGAAGTCAGTAAGTCAAAATAGCACTCCTGAGAACTTAAATCACTCCAACACCCAACGCTTAAGTGTTTGTTTGCAAACCCCTAAGAGTTTTACATTAATAATGTGGATCAACAAAAGGATAAGAACAAAACTTTTAAAAGCTTTTATAAATACCAACAGGGGTTTATGCAAATCCAGTTTCCCGAACCTTTCTACGATATACAAATCTGGAAAGTCATTAAGGAGTTAATGAGAAATTAAATTGGCATTTATTTCATCCAGTATGATTTATCTGTTGGTATAAAGAAAGAAAGTGAAGTCGCTCAGTGGTGTCTGACTCTTTGCGACCCCATGGACTGTAGCCTACCAGGCTCCTCTGTCGATGGGATTTTCCAGGCAAGAATACTGGGAGTGGGTTGCCATTTCCTTCTCCAGGAGATCTTCCTGACCCAGGGATTGATCCCAGGTCTCCCGCATTGTAGGCAGACGTTTTACCGTCTGAGCCACCAGGGAAGTATCTGTTGGTATACTGTGATCAAATATAATTAGAAACAGGATTCAAAAAAAAACTCTGAAATTAATAAACACTAAATGATCTAAATAATGGTATTGGAGAACTTTTTCCTGTTATTTGAAATTATTGCTTTGTTGCTAGTTTATATTTCTAAATTATCTTTATAGGCTCTGCTGTGCTTTGTACCTGAATTTCTACATATAGACTTTAGTTTACCGTATGCTTGAATATTTATTTTCAACTTCGCTTGTCTTTAAAATTGCTTGAGAAAAAATGGTTGTAATTAATTTCTGCTACAGAAAAGCCACCTGGTACATTTTATCTCATCAAGCTTGTTTTAAATTTTAAACTTATAACTTTGTTCAGGAGAGGCTTTGCAATGATAGCAGAGAACTTGTACAAATGAACAGTTAGTTGTAGAGGTCTTGTTGAAATGAACTTGCCATTTGATATGTAAAGCTGTACACTTGAGTCTTTTTCAGTTTATTTTTGTAGACTAGCAGTTTGACCTGTTGAACAGTACTGGCTAACTTCAAGAAACTGAGGTTGTTGTATACACCTGGAGGCATCTGTTATTCAGCTTATCTTTTGAGTGGGTATTTGGCACAATGAGGATAAACTTGTGTGACCCACCAGAATGACTGATCTAATAATGTTGACATGAATCCTGTACTTAGTGAAATGTCAGATGAAAATTATTGATGATTGAGTAAATTTTTTGTGTTAAAGAAATGGGAAAAGAATACATGAATCTGTTTAATAAAGCACTATGATCTGCAAAAGATGAACTGTTTTATAAAGATCTAAGGAAATAAAGGGAATTTTAAAACAGGGTATTCTTAAAAATTTAGTTACATAGCAAATCAGAAAGTACTGTAGCCAGTTTTTAAATTTTTTGATACTAATGCACAAACATGACATAACATCTCCAAATATGAATTCTGATGCCAACAATCAAATCCATATATATTTTAAACAACTCTAATAAATATTAAAAATGCAGATTTCTAGGTTTAACAGCAACTTGCTGAATCTTTGCAGGGTGGAATTCAAGACTGCAGTTTAACAACCTCTGCAGGTAGTTCTTGTGCACTCTAAACTTCGGGAATTGATGCAGGAATTATAAAATAGGGAGGGCACTTCTATGTCCTAAGCAGATGTGGAACCAACTTAAGACTGCTTACTGGCCAGAAATGACTCAAAAGGGAAGGAAACCAACTGGAAGAAGGAAGAAAACTGATACTTACTGGGCACCTACTTACCTATCAGGCCTGGTCCATAAATTCTCTTATTTAATCAGTATGAGGCCCTTAGGAGGAAAGTATCTGTATTCCATTTGTACAAATATGGAACAAGCTAACCTCCAATGTTAGCTGAGTTTCCCATAACGCTTGAATTAGTGTCAGTCACAACGTCTCCGGCATATGTCCAGAAACAGAGGGCACTGCTCAATAACTGGTCCTTCATTCTGCTGCTGTAGTGCTGCCTGTATGCTTGGTTTACCAAGCTGTGTGATTTGAGCTCACTTCAAATCTTCTGGGTGATCATATTTATTTGGCAGCTAATTGCATTCCGCCACAGAAATGAATTTATACATAAATTGTTTAAAGGGAATAATGTAATTTGTTGTTAGAGCCTTTTTTTCCACAGAGGAAATGAAATTTTGACTCTAGTGTTTTATGTAAGGGTATCTCCCCCTGCTATGTTGTTGATTTTGAGTATCTAAAATTTTACTTGTAGGAAGATCTGGGTTAAGAATGCAAGAATGGAAAAAAGCAGAGGTTCACGGGCTAAAAAGTAATGGACTAGGATTTGGTCTAAAGGAAGATAAAGCTGGTATACTGCATGTTTGACCATGAATGTGGATTTTTTTAAAACTTTTCTAGTTAGACTAAGCTACAAATGTATTTTTATAACCACAACTGCCTCTGGTTTGCTAGTGTACTGACAAAAGTTTTTATTTATTTAATTGAAGGATAACTGTCTTATAATATTGCATTGGTTTTTACACAAAGCTTTTTACATTAATGGCCACAAAGCACACAAGGCTACTCAACTCTGCTAAACTTTCTTAGTTTGTTCACTTCCCTACTCCTCAAAATGACTTTCATTCCCCTGCTTCCTACCCCTCCTGCTGTACTCGCTTTCTCCTATTCTAAATCTGTAAAAAGAGGCAACCAGACAGCAACTCTTCTGCCTCTCACAATGCACACTCCTCCAACCTGCCTGCATGTGTTCCCAATGCTCTGTGGGCTGGGCATGGGCCAGAACAAATGTCTCTGCTCTTATCCAAAGTAAAGCCCACTTTCACTTCCTCAAGGACTTTAATCCTTAGTATTAATTCGTTTTCCACCTATCATCCATCTCTTTCTCCTTGGGTCATACCCACTGACATATAAACATATTCCAGTATTTCCTTTCTTTAAAGAAAAATTACTCAATCTCATTACCTCCATTTTCTGCTTCCATTTACAGCAAAATTTCTTGAAAAATGATATAGTCCCTGACTCTCATCTCCTGTTCTCTCAACCCACTCCAGTTGCCTTCTTACCTGTCTCATTCCACCAGAATCACTCTTGACAGGGCCAACCAATGATTTCCAGATCCACTGGTCATTTCTTATCTTAGCTGACCTCCCCATGGCATTCGATATTATTGAAAATGTCCTTTTCTCTTGGCAGACTTACTCTGGTCAACCCATTCTAGACCTGGTCTGCCGCTACTACAAATTTATCCTCTTTCTGGGCAGTCTCATCTAGAGCTGTAGCAGATAAGCAGATGATCTCCAGGTATCTATCTCCAGTCCTGATTTCTCACAACTCCAGACTTAACTATTTTTCTGTTTGAAAACTCTGCTCAAGTTGGGCATCTCAAGATTGACATCGATAATTACCAAGGAGACCATATAATGAATAATGCATTTCAAACTGAGACACTTTTGACAGTGAAAGAGAACACTGCTGATAATTCTGTCAGGGCAGCAAGCATAAACAAAAATCTGCCAAAGGACTTCCCATCACATTTAGAATGAGATCCTGTTCCTTAGACCTGTGCTGTTCATCTTGTGTCACTCTGACCATCACTTAACTCTGCCCTGACTGTACTGGCTGCCATGCTCCCCTTGAGCAAACATTTCTGTACGACTTTGAATGAGTGACTTAGCCTCTCTGTGCCTAAGTGTCCTCATCTGCTAGAACAATAAACAATGGTACTCTCAGCTCTTTAGAGTTGTAAAGCACAACATGCCTAGCACTTAGTAGATGCTGCAAAGAGATACCTTTCAGTCTCCTAACTAAGGAACTGAACAGATTTGGACAGTAAGGGTTACTTGCATTTGCTGAATGAAGAAATAAAGTGAAGATGTGGTCTACATTTTTCATAATTTTTCATTACTTAAGGGCCTTGCACATACACTGCACATGTTTGAGTGTCAAGAGTCAATTGTTTGTGTATTTGTTACATAGTTCAAACTCCACTGCTGAAAGTGAGCCAGTCTATGTGGGTAATACTTATCTTGAAACAAAACTTAGAAACTTAAAACCTAAATAAAATCAGTACCAACCATCACACACTTAACCTTTCATATGTTACAGTCAGACCTGGATTCTTGGTTTCCTTAAAAGCTGTACTTAAAATGAATATGAATTAGATCATTTTAAATTTAAGGAATTTTACAGAGACGATTTCATAAAAACTCCTGAATTTGTAGTTGGTACTCACTCTTGTAGCATGTCAGGTAGGGGTAACTTTTTCTTATGCCAACTCATAAGCAATCCTTTTTCTGTTCACAAGGTTTGAACAGAAGAGAGATCTCAGTAAATCTGGGCTCTGGCACTTAGCAGCTGGATGGTTCTCTAAGCTTGATTCCTCATCTGTAAAAAGGGGAGAGTAATACACGCACACAGAAGTGTTTTATGAAATAAAACCGTCAATTTTAAACAAACTGACCATATAAATAAGTTCTAACTATTCCTTATGATGGGTAATACTTGGTTCTCAAAGATACCTATTCCAACCTGGAGATAAAATCAACCTCCTACACCAAAACGTTTTAGAAATTTGGTAATGTTTCACCAAACACTAACTACAGGATTCAGACCATAGTGGAGTGATGTTTCAGAGCTGGTGGTAAGAAAGAAGACTGGGTCTGCATCCCAGATGAAATGTGCTATATCAATAAAAATGTATCCATAATTTGAATGAAGAGTGCACTTTTCAGTTTCTAAAACTATTCACTTACAAAATATCACACTTGTACCATTTAATAGTAGTTTTTGTTTTTGTTTTAAATAGCTCAAGGAAAAATTACAAACTTTATTAAAATAAATGCAATTTATATTTTCAAGTATAGCAGCTGAGTCAGAGATCATGTACTTAAGAGGTAATTTAAACACAACTCAGAAGCTACACAGGTTCTTAAAATTACTGGTACCCACAATATTCCTGAATCACTTAAGTTTTTGCTACTTGGTTTCACTCTGCACTGGTAAAAAGAAGCAACATCAGTAAGCAAGTTACTCTTCAACATTTAATGGTGCCACAGGGTTAAATAATGGCCTTCCTTTTTTGGCCTGAATTTTACCAAAGTTAGCCTCAAATTCTTTTTTTGTTCCATTTATATTTGCTAGATGTCCATCCTTTATTCCATAGCCTAAGGAATTCAGTTTCCTTATCCTGTATTGTACTATTTGTGGTGTTAATTCAAGAACCATTGGTGTCTCTCTTATCTGAGCTATGGAAATTCCTTCTTTCAATAATCCCTGAATTCTCTCCTCCAAAACTGGAACAGAGTAATACAAAAGGGCAGGACATTTCAAAACCAATTGCTTCAGGTCATGATCAGTACATTTAAAAGCATTTTTAGAGAAAGACATACTGTTCTGTATACTTCTTGGGCAAAGCTGAAAAAGAAATCCTTTGAGTTTGGAGAGAAGCTGGAGAATTTCAAAGTTTGTGAAACCCTGCTTCTGGAAAAATTCTAGTGTTTCCTTTATAGCTGCAGAAGAATTTAACAAAATAAATGGGTTTTGGCTTAACAATTTTAGAAGCCAAACTTTCATGTTGGCCTCGGACCCACCTAAATTTAGATAACTCTCTTGGAGAATCTTTATCATTTGCTTATTCTTCTCAATAGGATTATGAAAAATATTAGATGCAGTAGTCAAAAATCTGCTAATGACCACATTTTTGAGTCCCAACTCTTGAAAGAACTGAATATTCAGCTTCCGGTTTTCCTGGTCTTTAACAGTAAAGAAAGATTCTGGAAACTGTTCTATTAACTTGACTAACTTTTCCTCGTTTTTACAGACCAACTGCCAGAGTTCTCTTTGGGTGTTAACAGCAGTTGGACTGCAGATAATTGCTTCTGGGCAGCGTTCCAAGATACTGGCTACAGCAGTCTCACTGGCACCCAGCTGTTGTAAAATATTTGCAATTTCTTCAACATAGGTTTCATCCTCCAGAAGTACCCAGCCTTTTAATCTTCGAATTTTCCTGATGTCAACTGACAATTTAAAGAGCTTTTCTACTGTCTTTTTATTTTCTTTCTTTGACTGACTATCAGTTGTACAGGTGAAGAATGCTAGAAAAGGTCTGTATTTTGGAGCTGATAGCCTTTTTCGGAAAGAACAGAGTCTGCAGGGCTGGGATCTCATCAGCAACTTCCACAACATGGCTGCAATCCACTGGCTAATTGCCACCGTCCTGAGACTCCAAATGTACAAATCATACCTGTAAGAAAGAAAATACAGGTTCTCTTAGAATACAAACACAAACCTGAGCTACAAATACTAAGCACGGAAATAAAATGGACAGATCATACAGGTAAACTACTCATGTGGAGTATTAAACAGAACTGTTTAAATAACTGATGAAGTAACTGTCATATACTGCTTCCCATCTTAAACTTAATAAATACCCTCTTTGAACTTTGCAACAACTTGTGAAGTAGTTATTTCCATTTAACAGATCAGTAGCAAAACCACAGGGAGTTCAAAGATTCACAGACTTCAAATGTTATTTTGACAAAAATTTCGTTTCTTACAACTCTGTTTCTGTCTAGGGCATGTACATTTATACACACACTCTTTTTTTTTTTTTTAATGTTTTTTATATTTTAAAGTTGATGTCTAGGTAAAGCAAATACTTTTTGAGGGGGAGAGTCAATTTTAATTTTATATTGTATTTTTTGCTGAATAGCTATTATCCAAAATAAGCCACTGATTTTGTTTTGTTTAAAAATGAGTTAATAAATATAATACTATTTTATGAGAATTTGTGACAATCTTTTTTTATAAATCCAGAATTAAGTCTCAGCCAGGTAAAACAAGGAATACCATGTGACTGCCCGGTGAAGTCATCGGAAATCATATTAGCTGTGGACTGTCATGGTGACCATGGCTTATTTCACTTAGCATAGTATAGCATGTGTTAGGACAAATCAGTTAATTTTAATTGGTCAAAGAGTCAGGGAAGTATCCCTTTCCTTTAGGATTCCTACTGCTTTTATGCATCAGATGAGAAGATAAAAATTCATCCCTATTTCCTTCTATATTACTGTTTGAATCTTAAAAGCCAGCTCCTTTAATTCATTTGAAATTTCTGGCTGTGAGCTGAGAATGTAAATAGACTTTATCAATAGTTTAGCTATATCTAAGCACCATTTTTAAACAATCCTTTCCTTCCCCATGATTTGTGATGTTTCCTTCGTTATGTCGTATTAAATGTAGCTTCTGTTTCTAGCTAGCCTGCATCCTTGTGCGTGCGTGCTAAGTTACTTTAGTCGTATTGACTCTTTGTGACCCTATGGACTGTAGCCCGCCAGGCTCCTCTGTCCATGGGATTCTCCAGGCAAGAATACTGGAGTGGGTTGCCATGCCCTCCTCCAGGGGATCTTCCCCACTCAAGAGATGGAACCCGTGTCTCTTACATCTCCTGCACTGGCAGGTGAGTTTATCACTAGTGCCACCTAGCAAAAATAGTAGGTGGCACTCCCCTACTATTTTTGCAATTCCCCAAAGGAGCCAAGTGGCTAATTTCCGGCCTTTGCTTCATACTTGGCTCCCTCTGCTAGACCATCCTAAAACAATCTCTAGTCAGCTCATTCTTTCACACCCCTCACAAGGATGTCAAATCTCAGCTCAGACCTCAGCTTCCCCCAACACCCATTCTCTCTCTCACTATCAACCCAATACCCTTGTGTCTAACTAGTACAAAAAAAGGAGTGCAGTTCACCACACCAAACATAAACCTTCTGCTGTTCCCCTTTCCCTAGAGTCACACCTTTCATCTTCCAGATAATTCCTGGTCTTGTGCTCATCCCAGCCTCTCTAGCCTGAGATCTCTAGAGCCCTTCTTTCTCATGTATTCACTCTTCAGTTGAATCCTCCTCTCTCAGGTTCCCATCCTTCACCTCAATGGCTCCTTCTCTCACTGCCCCTCCAGCTAAAATTATTTTTCTCTTCCCCTCAGTTAATTCTTACACAGCCTTTCTCTTCATTTCCTCTCTTCCCATTTACATAACTTCCAATAAAGACAACTTTCATGTGATTAAAGCCAATGAGTAGTTTTAATTCCTCTTTTGGCATCTGCAGCTTTCAGCACAGGTGACCACTTTCTTTGGGAAATAACTCATACCTGACTTTCAAGACTTCCCACTCCCCTGGTCCTCCTTCCTTCCTCTGTTTCTGACCACCCTTTATCTGTCTTCTCTGCAGGCTCATCTTCAAGGCTTGGTTCTAGGCACTCCTCTTCTTACCTTAAGAGTTTCTCCTCAGAGATCCTGTCCTTATCCAGGGCTTGTTAATCCACAGAAACTTCATTCCAGCTTCTCAAAATGTAATCTTGTCACTTCCCTGCAATAAACTTCTCAATCACACTTTAGGATAGAGACATAAAGTAAATGTCTACTTTACTGTGGCCTTTAAGGCCTCTGTGTCTTAGGCTCTGTCATCACCAAAATCTCCTGTCCCCCACTGCCTACACTTAACTGTACCAACCCCCTTTCAGCCCTTGGCGCTCTACCTGTTCCCATCACAGGGTCTCTAAAGACTGAGAGCTGTTCCCCATGCCCACAATCCTCCTGTCTAAGTGTCACTTTCTCAGGGAAGGTTTTCTGCCCTTCGTGAAAAGATGAGGTGCCAGATAGGCTGTCTTGGCACCGTGGACTGTTCCTCTGTGTGCTTAGTTGCTCAGTTGTGTCCAACTCTTTGCAACCCCATGGACTGTAGCCTGCCAGGCTCCTCTGTCCATGGGGATTCTCTAGGCAAGAATACTGGAGTGAGTTGCCATGCCCTCCTCCAGGGGATCTTCCCAACCCAGGGAATGAATCCAGGTCTCTGCATTGCAGGCTGATTCTTTACCATCTGAGCCACCAGGGAATGCCACTTGTCATAGCTGCAGCTGTTCATGTGTGATTTCTGTCTCACTCTCCATGAGGACAGGGATGGTTTACTGCCCTGTTCCTATGATAAAATGCTTCTCTACCTTTCGCCTGACTGGCACTGCTGACTCTAGGATGCATGCCTGGGCAGATGACTTTCGTGTGTGCTCTTCCCCAACACGCTGCTCTTGACCCTACTGTGGCACTTATACTCCTGTAAGTTCTTCATTCTTTCAACCAGTTTTTTGGGGTTTGTTTGTTTAGCTCATTCTCTGTGACAGACATTACGCTAGGCACTAGCTCTTCTGCTAAAACATTCTTCATATCTTTGGATCACAGACCCATCAGAGAATATGGTGTGAGTCAGAGGCTCTCTTTCCAAAAAAAAAAAAGGACCTATACTCACAACATTTTGCAAACAACTTTAGCAGGATTTGTGAGCACCCTGCAGTCTAACTATGAATAACCTGCACCAGATTACAAACATCTGGCAGACAGGGTCTGAGTGCAGTTCTACTTTATCCCCTGTACCCAGCAAAGAACTTGGTCCACAGATAAACAAAGTATCTGTCAATGGAAAAGCAGCCACAAACCAAGTGCACTACAACTTAAAGTAGTGGGTAAAGCTGTGGGCTGCCTCGGCCTAGTTCTGGATCATTAGTTGTGTTACGACTTGGGGAAGTCACTTTTCTGTGCCTCAGTTTGAGCATCAGGAAAGTGGCAACATTCAGTGTTTGTCAAGGTTACAAACTGGGTGATTGTGAAGATTAACACCATGAATCAGAGTATTCAGAAACTCATTAAGTCATCACAACAACCTATATTAAAGATGAGTTAACAGGTCAAAGTAAAGTACCCCAAGGTCGCTCAGCTAAAAAAAGACCAGATCCCGCATTCAAACCCAAAAGCTTAGCTCGAGCCTGCTCCTGGCCCCGTGCTCTGCCCATAGTAATAATCCAGGTAAATATTTGTTAAATCACAACGTGGGCTATTTTTCTGATGCTTCATTTTTCTTAAGCATTTTGGGGGGCGTGAAACCCACTTCTGTAATATGCACAATTTTCATAATAACGGCCCACTCGACGAACACTAGTAATTAAGCTCGACTGTGACAACACATATGATCTGCTCAGTTTGAAATTAACCCCAGTTTGTAAAAAAGAAAAAACGAGGGCCCAAGGAAGACGGTGTTGGGGAGAGACCGAAAACCACACATCCGTCATGTGGGGCATGCGCTAAGAAAAATTTCCGGCCGGCTGCGCCCCGGCGTCCACCAGCACCCTGGCCAGCCAGGCGGAGCTGAGGCAGCTGACGGGGAGTCTGTCTTCATGGTGGGCAGCTCCCAACTCCAGACTGCAGCGGCGAGCACCCATAGGTGTGCAGGACCGGGACGACTCACCTGTCAAGTGTCCGCTCTGTACACGGCACGAGTTCCAGGTCTCCAGCCGCCGGCCAATTCCCCACAACAGCGCTGACCCGGCCACCTGTGAACCCGCAGACACGCCCAGAGCCCCCAACGCAGCCAATCAGGACGCGAGGCAGAGGCTACGTGACCCCTCTGACGCAGCGCGGAGGGGCAGGGTGGCGGAGTTCACCCCGACCGGCTTTTTAGCTTTGGCCAGCAACTATTGTCGCTGGCATTCTCACGCCTTTGCCCTCTGTGTAGTTTAGAGAACTTGGAGTTTGTCTTTTTGTCCCTTGGGGAATGTCACAGCCCGTGAGAAGAAAAAAAGGTAGAAATAACTCAGAAACCGCTATATGTTTAAGCTGTAGCCATTCAGAATTCCCCAAATAAGCCTACAGATAAAGAACTAATTTACAAAAGAAATTTAGTTTAAAAAAATCCCGAAACTTCTTCGGAACCTATCTAGCCTTCCTGTCCCCCGTCCCCTGCCAACCCAGCAGTCAGCTACAGTGCCTCATTCTTCTTTAAAGAAGAATTAAAGAACTTGAAAGAATTAAACTGCCTCCTGACACTTTAACCCAAATACTAGCCTTTTCAGATAAACTGCTTGGTGGTTTATATTCTGATTATTACCGGTGATTCCAATCTCATAAACAAATCTCTCCCTAAAGCCAGGCTCAACGTCTGTCCCATTTACTCTCATATTTATCCATACACATATTTATGGCATGCCTATTAAGTGTCAAGCATTTGTAGCAGCAATGACAACACAGAAGTGCACCAGACAAGGGGGAATATGGAGTTCACATTCTGGTGGAGGACAAAGATATTAACAACCACTGACACTATTAACTGCAACTATAATAGAGTTAAATGTAAAGGACAAGGTGCCAAAACTGGGCTAGCTGTCCTATGCTGGGTGTGGAGTTGGGAACAGGAAAGCTGTGATTTACCCGGGCGCTAGGCCCCTCCTTTGTATTTCATAGTATACTGTGCATACTTCTAAAAACAGCCTTAACACAAAGGACTGTAATTCTTCTAGATTGCCCTGTCTCCTTGTGGAGTGAACTCACTGTGGATACTGATGAATTAATTTTCCTATCAACAATGCTTGGCACATGACAGGGACTTGGGAAATGCTAACCAAATCTTTGAGTCTAGCCTTATTACCTAGTTTGTGCTCAACAGCCTTTGTTGAGAGGGTGACAAGTTGTACTTTAATTCCACAGAGTAGCAGCAAGAATCCTTACTCCTTGTTTCTAGATCAACTTTGATCTCCAGGATATATGAGGTAGGGGAGTGTTTGTCCAGTAACTCTTCTCCCTCTGAGTTACCCCCACACAAAACCCACATTATTTGTGGCTTTACTGCACTCTTTCCTGAAATACTAGGATCTGGGGTCCAGACTAACTGAAGTGTGTCACCTACATCTGGGTCTGATACCTAGGTCAGGAAGATCCCCTGGAGAAGGAAATGGCAACCCACTCCAGGATTCTTGCCTGGGAAATCCCATGGACAAAGGAGCCTGGCAGGTTACAGTCCATGGGGTTGCAAGAGTCAGACACAACTTACCAACTAAACTACCACCACAGAAAAGAGAAGGAAGTTACAGAATGTGAAGTCGGGCCTTAGAACTGCATGCCAGTCACTGGTCAGGAGGGAGGGAGCAGGAATGTGCATTAAGGAGCTGGCAGCTAGTACCAGGGCTCCACAAAATTGTATGAGGAATGACAACACAACCCTGCACATTGTAACCAACACTTGAAACTGACCAATTTAGCTATGCCAGTTGTCTTAAATAAATGCCACCCAAAGTTTTTTCCACCCTAAGTATTTAAAGAATTCACTTCTAGGACCATACAATCAGACAAACACCTGAATAGCAAAATGGAATTACCAGATTAATAATAGTTATGATAACAATAATTGGCAGCTAACCAGAGTTGCAACATGCAGTTATGCAGACTCTGCGCTGCACAATTCAGGGGGCTACACAGCATGACCACCCTATAGCTAACATTTATCGACCATCTTTACCACATGCCAGGCACTAGAGTTGGTCATGGACAGGGAAGCCTGGCATGTTGCAGTCCATGGGGTCGCAAAGAGTCGGACACAACTGAGCGACTGAATTCAATGAACTGATGAAGCAGATACTATTCTCATCTTCATTTTATAGATGAGAAAAAAGAAGGCACAAAAGGTTAATAACTGTCCAAGATCTCACAGCCGATAAATGGCAGAACCAGGCATTCGAATCCAGAGCCCACACTCTTAACTATTACACCATACTGACTAATTCACAGTTGTAAGCCCAATTACTTGAAAAAAAATCTCTTTGGTTTTAAATCTTTCTTATAGATATGTTTATTTTTAAAAGTACCAAGTATTTAGAAGATAGTACTCTTACTTAGAATAATTTTGAAAAGTATTTTACTAAATTATAGTAGCTGTTTCTTCTTTCAGAATGGTGACATGTAGTTTACAGACTCTGTTTCTAGTCTGTGATCACATCTCACATACCAAAGCTCTCCTCCTTACCTAAAACAAGCAAAAAAATTTTTTAAAAGAAAAAAAAATCAAGTACACAAGATTCCGTATATGCATATACTTTAATAACATAGTCACACTTTAGCTGTAATTGAACAAAGAAAGGGAGAACAAAAAGAACTTAACATATGATACTTCCACAACTTTGGGTCAAAACAGGCATACATGAAGTTTTAAAACATATATTATCTACGTTAACAGAGGCTATAACTGCTAATTTTGATTATGCACATTTTTTAAAACATTATTATCAAAGAGTGTAAAGTTAGACCAAACAATGATGTCAAGAAAAATTCTGTCTTAAAATTTTAACAAAGTCTTTTAAGAAAGTCTAAAAACCTATTTTCCCACACTGACTCTCAAAACTTTGATTTTTTGTATCAGAATATCAGTTAGCCACTTTAATTTTTACCATACATGAAAAATTATCAAAAATATATTGATGGGTCTATACTAATTGTGACTATTTATATTTACATTAAGCAAATTCTTTTACCAAGTTCTTTATATACAAATTACCATTTGTCCTATGTCAAATTCATTTAAAAAGTTAAAAACCATGGAAATGTTATTAGAAATAATGCATTTCAATATGTAACTGCTTTCCATCAATGAGGAATATTTTAAAATAATTTAACTGAAAAAGTATTGAACTCCCCACCAATTTCAGCTGCAACAGTATTCCTTCTGAATGTTTTCTGTGATGTAAGGAAAAAAAAAACTGCGTAAAGCTTGATTGCAAGGAATGATAAAAATCTGATGAGTGTTTACTAATCGTCAAGAAATTTACAGACTAATTAGGTTCACATTAAAAAACCAATGACTTTAAAAATGTGAACAGTTCAAGATAACTGAAGAAACAAAAGTCTTAACTGGCAAATGCACTGTATGAAATCTTTTCATATAAATTTAAATCATAAAACAGTATTCCAAAACCAATTGAATTGAATATAGGCATGGCTTTTTGACATTTTCAAAAAGGACCAACATTGAAAAAAAAAAAAGCTACCTATCAGACTGGAAATAATTTAGATTTCAGATCTATCACAATAGATAAATTTATAAACACTTAAGATATGAGGAAAAGTTCACAAAGGGATATTATTAATATCACTAGAAGTTAAAAGTCACTTTAATTGTTTTAGACTCATGGTCACATAGGAAGGAAATGAAAAAGTTGGCTTTTTCTGAGAAAAAATCTGAGCAGAACACCATAAGCTTTTCAGATCTGAAGATCATCAGTTCAGAGGACATAAAACAGTATAGCACTGTGCCCAGTACAGGTGTACTTCTCTTGTCCCAGAATTGATTTTGTAACAATCATTGAAAAATTTATGCCTGGGACTTCCCTCGTGGACCAGTGGTTAAGACTCTGCACTCCCAATGGAGGAAGCCCAGGTTTGACCCTTGGCCAGGGATCTAAATCCCACAGCCACAGCTAAGAGTTAGCATGCCACAACTCAAGATCCCACATGCTGCAACTAAGACCCAGAGCAGTCAAATAAATATTTTTTAAAACTGTATGCCCCAGATTCTCTGGTTTGAAAATAGAGATAAGCTCCATTTCGGAAATTATCTTAATTTATGTTGATTACATACTCTGGCTTAAGCAAGAAATAAAGCTCTAAAATATTTACCTAATTAGTGCTTTGTCGCTGGACTTTAGGACCAATACTCTGCGTGTCCTCTTCCTGACTAGGACGTTTCCCACTGCCAAGACCAGCGCCTGTGGAGCTTCTTCCTACACATTAAAAAAAAAAAAAAAGTATGTTTAAGATAGGAAAGGTGAAAAGCACAATATGCTTGAATGCTTCATTCTTACCTTGCTTTAATAGATGAGTTTGCTGACTGTCTCCATGAGCATAATGTAAAATACCACTCCCTTGAGTACAACCTGTTAGTATTTAAAAGACAGTTTTAAAAGACAGTAAAATCACTTAAGTAAATTCCAAGTTGTATGTATTAAGATTACAAATCTAATTTTTAGTATTTATATTATTTTTTTTAGAATTAATCCACAATGTTTCCTAAGAACCAAAAATCATATGCCCAAATCAGGAAAACTTAACTTGTCCTTAAATTTAGGGACACAGAAATGTTAACTATTCAAAGGAAAAATCACTGATAGTCATTTTGTAAAAAACATTTCTTTACTGGATGACAATGATTAGACACTTGATCATGAAGGCAAAACATAGGGCATCAGTAAGATATACATGCTTTCTTCACCTCCTTCTTTCTCAGCACCAATCTAAAACATACGTCCTTGGAGATAAGAGAATAAATGTCTGTCAGATGACAGCTAAACAGTTCACACAAGGAGGAGACACAGACGAAGGTGCTACCCACCCCACCATCTTCCAAGCAAAGTTTCCTAGTTCCTTTAACTCTCAGTGTTCTTCTCCCTTTTTTCCTATTGCATGGGGAGGCAGGATCTTAACAATTTATCACTTACTGCATTTATTTTTTTCTCTTTCCACACCCCCATTTAGACTCCAAGCTCAATGTGGCTTTTATGTCTTCTGTTTTTTGAAAGCCTCACAGTACCTAGCTACAAAGTGTGTTATAGGCAAATATTTACATAATTAGACTACTTTCAAATTTATTAATCCTACCATAAAACATCATGTGTATAAATTTGTGAAGCTAAATCATTCCAATTTAACTTGCTAACATGATTAGTTTTGCAGATAACTTCAAATAATGAATACAGATTTGAACTAAGAAAGAGTATGTGCCATCATCCCCCATTAGTTAGGTAACTGGAGTGTGTTGCTTTCTACCCCTCTGCTGCCTGCCTGTTATCTCAGTGTTTCACAGAACTTCTGTCCCTAAAACTCAAGTGTGGAGAAAAAAGGCAGTCTGTGAACTGCGTAAGAAATGTGACAGAACTTTTGAAATGATTCCTTGTTAAAGTTTATTTTAAATCGTAGGAGACTTTGAAAAAGAACATTTCTGAAGTACACTACCATCAACAGCAATAATTTGAATGTAGGCCAAACACATAATAAAATCTTTTGTTTTATAAACACTACACATGGCATTACATTTACAGGGGAGGTCCAGTGATACAGAAAAGAGTATGAACTTTAGGACAAGTTAGACTTGGATCTGAGTCTTAGCTCAGCTACTTACTAACTGTGGGATCTCGGTTAAGTTACCTAACTCTTCTAGGCTTATTTCTCCAATCACAGAATGAGAATCCCACCACCAGGGGATTTCTCCAGGATATTGTGAGCATGTGGCAAAAATCTCCTCATACACAAAAGTAGGCAGTAAGAGATGAGTGCTTTCATTCCTGTTACCCTAAGCTAAGTGTTGATGCTCTCAAAAATATGCAAAATATTTCTGAACTCAGAAGAGTTCAATTTGTTAAAAGATTTTATTCTTAATATCAAATTTTGAGTATCTGACATTAAAAAAAAAAAAAAGACCGGGAGCTGACTGTGACTCAGATCATGAACTCCTATTGCCAAATTCAGATTGAAATTGAAGAAATTTCTAATTTCTAGGGGAAACCACTAGACCATTCAGGTATGACCTAAATCAAATCCCTTATGATTAAACAGTGGAAGTGACAAATAGATTCAAGGAATTAGATCTGATAGACAGAGTGCCTGAAGAACTATGGACGGAGGTTCGTGACATTGTACGGGAGGCAGGGATCAAGACCATCCCCAAGAAAAAGATGCAAAAAGGCAAAATGGTTGTCTGAGGAGGCCTTACAAATAGCTGAGAAAAGAAGAGAAGAAAAGGGCAAAGGAGAAAAGGAAAAATATACTCATCTGACTGCAGAGTTCCAAAGAATAGCAAGAAGAGATAAGAAAGGCTTCCTCAGTGATCAATGCAAAGAAATAGAGGGAAACAACAGAATGGGAAAGACTAGAGATCTCTTCAAGAAAATTAGAGATTCCAAGGGAACATTTCATGCAAAGATGGGCACAATAAAGGACAGAAATGGTATGGACCTAACAGAAGCAGAAGATAATAGGAAGAGGTGGCAGGAATACACAGAAGAACTCTACAAAAAAGATCTTCATGACCCAGATAACCACGATGATGTGCTCACTCACCTAGAGTCAGACATCCTGCAATGTGAAGTCAAGTGGGCCTTAGGAAGCAACACTACGAACAAAGCTAGTGGAGGTGATGGAATTCCAATTAAGCTATTTCAAATCCTAAAAGATGTTGCTGTTATAAGGTGCTGCATTCAATATGCCAGCAAATCTGGAAAACTCAGCAGTGGCTACAGGACTGGAAAAGGTCTGTTTTAATTCCAATCCCAAAGAAAGGCAATGCCAAAGAATGCTCAAATTACTGCACAATTGAACTCATCTCACACAATAGCAAAGTAATGCTCAAAATTCTCCAAGCCAGGCTTCAACAGTATGTGAACCGTGAACTTCCAGATGTTCAAGCTGGTTTTATAAAAGGCAGAGGAACCAGAGATCAAATTGCCAACATCCGTTGAATCACAGAAAAAGCAAGAGAATTCCAGACAAACATCTTACTTCTGCTTTACTGACTATGCCAAAGCCTTTGACTGTGTGGATCACAACAAACTGTGGAAAACTCTGAAAGAGATGGGAATACCAGACCACCTGACCTGCCTCCTGAGAAATCTGTATGCAGATTAAAACTGGACATGGAACAACAGACTGGTTCCAAATCAGGAAAGGAGTACATCAAGGCTGTATATTGTCACCTGCTTATTTAACTTATGTACTCTGCATATCATGAGAAATGCTAGACTGAATGAAGCACAAGCTAGAATCAAGTTGCTGGGAGAAATATCAATAACTTCAGATATGCAGTGATACCACGCTTTATGGCAGAAAGAGAAGAAGATATAAAGAGCCTCTTGATGAAAGTGAAAGAGGAGACTGAAAAAGTTGGCTTAAAACTCAACATTCAGAAAACTAAGATCATGGCATCTGGTCCCATCACTTCATGGCAAATAGATGGGGAAACAATGGAAAGTGAGAGACTTTATTTTGGGGGGCTCCAAAATCACTGCAGATGGTGACTGCAGCCATGAAATTAAAAGATGCTTGCTCTTTGGAAGAAAAGCTATGATGAACCTAGACAGCATATTAAAAAGCAGAAACATTACTTTGCAACAAAGGTCTGTCTAGTCAAGGCTATGGTTTTTCCAGTGGTCATGTATGGATGTGAGAGTTGGACTGTGAAGAAGGCTGAGCGCCGAAGAATTGATGCTTTTGAACTGTGATGTTGGGGAAGACTCTTGAGAGTCCCTTGGACTGCAAGGAGATCCAACCAGTCCATCCTGAAGGAAATCAGCCCTGAATATTCACTGGAAGGAATATTCACTGGAAGGACTGATGCTGAAGCTGAAACTCCAATACTTTGGCCACTTGATATGATGAATGGACTAATTTGAAGAGACCCTGATGCTGGGAATGATTGAAGGCAGGAGGAAAAGGGGACAACAAAGGATGAGATGGTTGGATGGCATCACCGACTCAATGGACATGAGTTTGAGTAAGCTCCGGGAGTTGGTGATAGACAGGGAAGCCTGGCATGCTGCAGTCCACGGGGTTGCAAAGAGTCGGACATGACTGAGTGACTGAACTGATTTTTGGTTAGAACATTTGAAAATTGAGATGATTCAAATGTCCAATACATTCTGACTTCTTCACATGTATTAAGAATATATGTGTGGCAAATAACTATACATATATATCACAAAGAATACCACTACAGACCAGGCTTTGTAAGGAAAAACTCATGTGCAAAAAGACTAGCATCGCTATGCATGTATATGATAAATCTTTGGCCACATTCACAGGGCCTCTGATCTTCTTAATTAATTATCTTATAGTTAATATATACTTAAAGAGAATAAAACATGGGCATTCTGAAAATATAACATCTGAGTTTCATTTTCCTTAATATTGCTATCCTCATTCAGTTTGCAAGATCTTTGACCCAAATTCCACTATATGTAACAATATTTTCCATCTCCATTGTTTTTCAGTCGCTAAGTCATGTCTGACCCTTTTGCAACCCCATGGACTATAGCCCCCTAGGCTCCTCTGTCCATGCGATTTCAAGGCAAGAACACTGGAGTGAGTTGCCATTTCCAGCTCTAAAATGTCACTAATGGAGTAAGGGGGTGTGTATGTGTGTACATGTACGCATATATACAAGGAACCTATTACACAAATTTTAGATAGAATTTTAAAAACATATTATAGTGAGGTACAATAAACAATATATTTTATTATTCATCTCTTTATGTTACTAAGTATAGAAATTTCCTTTTTACTTACTTGCATTGCTGCTACAACCTGGGATATTTTCTCCCGGAGAATATCCCATGAGGCCTCCATTCCCATTAGGATTAGATGGCACTGAAGCAAGAAGACCTAAAGGGAAAAAATTTCCTATTAAGTTATCATCAAGATGAAATTCAAGGATGGGGACATAAACAGCTGCTAAAGAAACAAATCAAAGGCATTTAAGACATACCGAGTCCTCTGTATCGTGAAAGCTGCTGATAGATCTGTTTCATCCTCTCAATATTCAAACGGCTTGCCTCAGCATGGTTCACCATTGGTTTAGGATAATTAACTCCTATCAAACATTTGGCTACCTTTTGAATACCTTCTGGTGCATTCCAGGGATCATAGATATATTTTGCAGGGAAGCCTCTTAGGACAGGCAAATAACGCCTTTTAGGAAAAGGAAGAAAAATTATTAATAAAATGAACTGTAAGCAAATTATAACACACTATTTATTAGCTATGAATGACCCAAATCAAATCAATACCATTTAAATGATTTATTACCCTTTTCCTCATCTCTGCTGCCCATCAGGAGTGGGGAATACCTTAAGTGTTGTTTAAGCATGACAAGCTCTTCCTGGATTAGCTATTCCAAACTGAATAATAATCATCCTTGATTTACCTGATATAGTCTCCATTGGGATCTGTTCTCCTACCAAAACCAACAGGGCAATAGCAGTGAAAGAATTGCTGGAAAAAGGAACTACAAGACAGCCACATCCAACTTCCAGCATTTATGCTCCAATCTGCATCAAGCAGTAATTCTTCAAATACCTTCAGAAGTAACAGTAATCAATTAGTTTGCACACAGATATTTCTCAAAGCAAGCATTTTCCAGGTCTCTGTAGATCAAAAGTCAATGTAAAGAAAATCTAGGACTGAACTATAAAACTAAACATTCCAAAGTTAGTTTCCTTGTCTATGTTCTATCCTATAATGAGTTATTTCAGGGAAAGAAACATATTAGTACTATACAAATTTCTGAATAGAATTTACCATTGTAAGCTTGGCAGTGTTATTGGAAAGGGGAGAGAAAAGTTATTCAAGTCATTGATTTAAAAGGGTAAGTTAGGATATTGGAAGATTTTTTAAAAAAGGAAAAAAAAAAGTAGTAAACACTTTCAAGAAAGCAAAATACTACCAAATAAACCACCAAAAAAAACACTTGGAAGCTTGGTACATTGGTCTACATAATGGGAACAATCAAATACAAATGACCTTTAAAATTTAATTAGAGTTATGGAATTTAAATTTGGGATTCCTTGATCCAAAAGGGAAACAGAATTAAATTATTTTTATAAATTCATTAAGTGTGTGCTATGCATCTACCTCATGTACGACTTGGTGCTAGGAAATAGAGATGTAAAAAAACATGGGATCAGAAAACATGGAAAGGGGAAATTTATGATATAGATAGGAAGGTAAAACGTATTTAAGTCCTCTTATATATACCCATAAGATGATGTCACAAAATGTAGTATGCATCACATTACATAATAAGACTAAAAAGCTATGGTGTTGAAGTGAGGCAAAATGATTTATATTTTTAAATTTATAAAATAAAGATTGCTATTTCTAAGACTCTTCGGTGAATCTTCTACGTGACAGAAATGATCACCTATAAATATACATCAATCTGCTAAGCCCAGAGTATTAAATTTTAGAGTTCCCTTGATGGGTAGGCTGATTTAGCCACTGAAATGACTTCAGGTTAACTGACTTCAGGTTAATCCAATCTGATTATGCCCAAAAGTTGCCTCTATAGTTAAGAAATAAATGCTTTTCTATTGAAAAACAGAAATAAGACTATAAACGAATCTATATAATAGACAACTTTTAGCATATATATATATATATATATAAATATATATAAAAGGTATAGAGTTCTTCAAAATAAAGCCATGCTACATTAGTTGGAAGAACACTTACTTTCATTCCTTCTTCCCAACTAATCCACAGGTCACCTCGTGTCAGGAAACAAGCAACTGCATGTCTGGCTAAATGATGAATCCAGCCCTCCTGACGAAGCTGTGTCATGATGGCATCAATCCATGGAAAGCCCGTCCGTCCTTCTGCCCATTTTGCTAAAGCCTCAGGATTCTTATCCCATGGAATCTGAACACAAATGGGGTTTCCTTCCATTTTGTCAAAGCGTGGATTATTTGTTGCTGCTGTATAGAAAAATTCACGCCATAATAGTTGCCCATAAAGGGAAAGGGGAGGGGAACTGTTCTTCTTCACCTAAGATTAAAAAAGCAAAGAAGTATTATCAGCGATTTTTTTTTTTTGTAAAAAGTATTTTTTAAAAATAAGCTCCAGTTCTAGATAATACCTTTTTGTAGAGATCTGTCAGTTTGAAATAAAAGAGTCGACATGACAAACAACCAAATCGGAGATAAGGACTGAGTCCAGTAGGGCTAGCGAGCAGGGAATTTGCATTCATTCGAGGTCTTTCAAAGTTTGCCACCCAAGCCTGAAAAAAACACAGAGAAAGTTATGCTAACTGCCTTTCCAATTTTAAAAGACTGTTTGAAATTGAGCTTTTCAAGAACGTTACATAGTCCTTGGGGAATAAAATCTCATTTTTTCAGCCACAAATGACAGATTTAATAAAAAACAAGATAAAAGTGAGCATTCTTTTGTTTTAGTCATCCTCATGTGGCAAATTCCTAACACAAGGTTGAGAGCATCTTCAACCTGTCTTTCTGACACTGAGATAATGTGAAACAGAAGAACTCTATCCTAGCTTTAAAGTCATCAGATACCAGCTTACACAGAAAGCACAGAGGGGTAGTACTGATAGTAGCTAAACAGTAAATAATTGGAAGAGGAGGAAGAAGGGTATTTAAATGAAGACAGTTATTAATTTTCAATTACATTTGTGCTATTTTAATTATTTCTCTTAATCCTCCTTTTTCAACAGCCTATTTTATTGTTTTTAAAAAAGTGAAATTATTTTTTAAATGACAATTTGACAATATAAACATCATCTGTATTATCATACTTTTCTTTCCAAATGCCTTTCCAAACGTGTAAGTGCTTCAGTTTCTCCACCTGGCCACACTGCAGAGGGTAAGCCATCTGTATCAAAACCTAAAAAAAAAAAGGAAATGGAAAAAAATCTGACAGCATAAAAATGAAATGACGCCCTGGATAGGTCCTCACAGAGAGATGATATATAACATGGTCACTGTCCTTTGAGACATTTATCTTAAGGTGATAACAGATAGACCATTAATTAATAGCATACATAAATAATACACAGATTAATCACTTTTTCATTTAAGACTTTCTTTTTCTTTTAGTGCAAAATACATGTCAAATTAGAAGTGGGATTTTTCTGAATGGTTTATTAACTCTTAAGCTCCATATGTATTATTGTTTACACCTACCTAGTTCTTCCAGGGACGGGACTCCATATTTCTCATCATGGTCATCAGACAGAGGAGTTGTGCACTTTTCTATCACTTCTGAAGTAATTGTCTCTACTGGTATTTCTAGTGGTTCCATTTTGCTGATGAGAGTCTGGAATCTTTTATAGGTAAGAGGTGGCTGACCACCATTTAGTTCTATGATCCTATTATAAAAGTTAGTAAAATGCTATTAGTATTTTTAAAAGGACAATATAACTTGATAAACTTTTAAAAGTCTTAAAATAAGAAAATTAAATGAAGATAGTAAAATGAAAAATCACTTCTATTTTCTATTGTACATGTTTTTGTTAAATGTCAATATATGTATCTTACATATATCTTTTATATTTAATTCTAATCACTAATTTCTCAATTAAGTAATACTATAAGGAAAGAACCTTGCCAATGGTAATCTGAATTAGATACAATTTGGGAATAACCCATTATTCTTTCTCACCATAGCCATTTGCACTTAAGACTTCAAGGAGAATTATCTTCTTATAGGACCAAGAAACTTGTTAAAACAATTAACAAATCTAAAAATCATTCTCTTCATTTTATAAACATCTGCTAGATGTCAAAATATACAGCATGCAAATATCAAAACTTTTATGACAAAGAAAATTAAGCATCTATAAGTGGAAAAAACAAGTGGCTAATAAGCCTAAAGGCAAAAACAAAAAAATAATATATATGGAAATGTAAAAATATTTTGCAACACAGCTCAGAGAACTTTGTAATCATCAATAAAAACTAAACCAGGCCAATATTATATCAAGGAGTAATCAGCAAGTTTTATTAATTAGGATTCTATATTACTATAGTGATAATTACTTGGTATTTTCTATTGTGCATATTTTTGTTAAATGTTAACATATGTATCTTACGTATATATTTTATATTTAATTCTGATCACTAATTCCTCAGTTAAGTAATACTAAAACAAAGAGCCTTGCCAATGGTATTTATTGCCAAATTAGATACAATTTGGGAATAACCAATTATTCTTTTTCACTATAGCCATTTGCATTCTAGCATTTAGGCTTCATAAAAAATTATTGGTAAAATTATACTCTATCATTTTATGGATCAGAAACTGAAGCCTCAAGAGAATTTAATAAACTAGTCAAGGTCACATAACTAATAAGTAGCAAATCGAGATTTTCTTAATCCAAATAGAATAAAGTTTTCTCTATATCACATATAATGGTGAATCAATTATACGTATGGAAAGTAACCACCAATAAAAACTATGCTCTGCTTTTAGAAATTTTGCTTTGAGGTAATTCTTTGAGTTTATACCTAGGATCATAATGAAATCTGTCCACTATAATGATCTACAATGATACTACTGAGGACATTGCTAATTATATAACAGAAGCAAAATAAAAATCTTAGAAAAGATATTCTCTATATGCTACATTTTTATATGACGGATTTATATAGTAAATATTCACATTCAGTCTAACAAACAATCCAATTTTATACATAATTTTATACTGAGCTTCTCACTTTAAGCAACTGCCCTTATCTTGTTTTGCCTCCTTGCTATCAGCTCTCTAAGGTTAAGAAATATGGTAAACCAGCAGGCAAGTTTATTATCAAAGGATATATGACTTCTGGCTTAATAGGAAGTTAAGACTCCTGCCTGAATCAAACCACAATTTTTTGTACAACTGGAAAAGTGGAATAAAATAGTCTGTCATATTACAGAATCAGCTTTATTATTTTGATAAAATGTGAAAACAACTTAAAAAAGTAAAATAAAAGGTACATAAATTATGAGATTTCAGCACTTGTAAGGGTGACAGTATGCCAAAGGTTAGTGTTAAAAAATCTTATGAATCCTCAAATCTTACAGCATGTATTAATAAAACTTCCTAAATTTAACCTTGACCACAGAATCTCTGTTGGACAAAGCATCACAAAAGACTGATATTTCATGAAATATACTTTGAGAAATAAGATATCATACCATTGTTCAGAGGACTACATAATATTAATACAATTTTCATATGAACTCAAAATTCAGACAGACTAGATATACACACATAAAATAATTTATGACAAGCATGTAAAATATACCAAGGTACTTGATGGCTATGTATCATATAAACTATAAAATTAATATTGCTGAGAGCCCAGAATGGCAAGTTAGTAGGCTGAGCTAGAATAGTCAAAGATAATTTTGTGATTCTTTTAATAGTTTTGGAACTGAAATTCTGAGTATTTTTATCTTATGCACTTAGGTCTGTAATTTGGCATCTGTCTTTGGGTAAACAAAAATTACAGAAGTTAAATAAAATGCTACAGGTTTGAGTTAATTTAATTCTCTACAATTCTATTATGCATGTTTTTATTTTCACTTTTCAACTTAAGTCCCACAATACATTGTCTTTGTACTCAAGACCACTTAAATGTACACTTCAAAATGGTTAAAATGACAAATATTATGTTATCTGTATTAAAAAATCTTACTTGTCTAGATCATATAATGTGTGTGAAATTCGTACAATTACTTCTACTCCAGCTTCAGTAGCCAGTTTCTTAATAGCTGCATCTCGTTCCTTTCCAAAGGGCTCAGAATCATATTCAATTGAAAGTTTAGTAATGTTCCATTCCTAAAGTAAGAGAAAGGAGCAAAAACATACATAAATTTTAATGATTATTTTTTCTACTATAACAACACAGGCTGGAAAAAAGTGAAAAGCTCCAACTCTACATATTAAATGGTTATACTTCTTTGAATATACAGAAAGAAAATGCACAATTTATAAATTCAAAATTACGTAAATCAGAAATGCATACTCACTAGATTTCAGGCATTATGTTAGGCACTATACAATCTAGCAATATGCTTAATCTAAGCTTCCTACATTAAATGCGTTTGTATAGCACTTGTTCAAATAATTTACACTTATATTATCTCATTCGTTACTCAAAATAGTCCTCAGAGTTTGGCATTTTGGTTGTTAACTCCATTTTGCAGATAAGATTATTATGAAAATTCAAGAATTTGTCCAAGTTCAGAGAGAGCCGTAATACCTGATTTTATGTCTACTGATTCTAAGACTTGGTTCTTTTTTTTTTTAATTGGAGTATAATTGCTTTACAGTGTTGTGTTATTTTCTGCGGTACAAGCACATGAATCAGCTATACCCCCTCCTTCTTGTGTCTCCGTTCCATCCACTCCCTTATCCTACCAGTCTAGGTCATCACAGAGTACTGAGCTGAGCTCCCTGTATAAAGCAGCTTCCCATTAGCTACTGGTTTTACACATGGTGGTGTGTACATCTCAATGCTACTCTCTCAATTCATTCCAATCCCTCCTTCCCACCTTCTGTCCATAAGTCCATTCTCCATGTCTGTGTCTCTATTCCTGCCCCGCAAATAGGTTCCTCAGTAACATTTTTCCAGATTAATGCATATACGCATTAATATATGATATTTGGCTTACACTTTCTGACTTCACTCCATGACATTCTAGGTTCATCCCCATCACCACATATGACCCAATTTTGTTCCTTTTTAAGGCTTAGCAATATTCCATTGTATATATGTACCACATTTTCTTTATCCATTTATCTGTTGATGGACATTTAGGTTACTTCCATGTCCTAACTACTATTAATATAAACCTTTGACAGTTAATGTGGTACAAGCTGCTCTGCTGAGGTATTGTTTTACAGTGTTTTACTTCTGATTATCACAAAATGTTAAATGTTGAAAATATAACACACTTATAACAAGAGCAGATATTGAGTGCCAGGTGCTATATTAATAAGTCCTGTAAACCTTCTTATAATCACTTTCAGTGAAGAGACTGTGACTTAAGGGAATTAAGTGATTTCCCGGGGCGGGGGGGTGGGTAGTAAAGTTTTACTGTTTTTTTAATTCTAAAATCTATTCCGATATACCTTACAAATAAAAAAACTTCACCTGTCATTCTACCATTACTTAACTGATTATATAGTTACAAGTTGTACTTCTCCAAACCTGTATAGATTCAGTTCAGTTCAGTTCAGTCGCTCAGTCGTGTCCGACTCTTTGTGACCCCATGAATCACAGCACGCCAGGCCTCCCTGTCCATCACCAACTCCCGGAGTTTACCCAAACTCATGTCCATTGAGTCGGTGATGCCATCCAGCCATCTCATACTCTGTTGTCCCCTTCTCCTGCCCCCAATCCCTCCCACCATCAGGGTCTTTTCCAATGAGTCAAGTCTTCGCATGAGGTGGCCAAAGTACTGGAGTTTCAGCCTTAGCATCAGTCCTTCCAACGAACACCCAGGACTGATCTCCTTTAGGATGGACTCGCTGGATCTCCTTGCAGTCCAAGGAACTCTCAAGAGTCTTCTCCAATACCACAGCTCAAAAGCATCAATTCTTCGGTGCTCAGCTTTCTTCATAGTCCAACTCTCACATCCATACATGACCACTGGAAAAACCATAGCCTCGACTAGACGGACCTCTGTTGGCAAAGTAATGTCTCTGCTTTTGAATATGCTATCTAGGTTGGTCATAACTTTCCTTCCAAGGAGTAAGCGTCTTTTAATTTCATGGCTGCAATCACCGTCTGCAGTGATTTGGGAGCCCAGAAAAATAAAGTCTGACACTGTTTCCACTGTTTCCCCATCTATTTCCCATGAAGTGATGGGACCAGATGCCATGATCTTCGTCTTCTGAATGTTGAGCTTTAAGCCAACTTTTTCACTCTCTTTCACTTTCATCAAGAGGCTTTTTAGTTCCTCTTCACTTTCTGCTATAAGGGTGGTGTCATCTGCATATCTGAGGTTATTGATATTTCTCCCGGCAATCTTGATTCCAGCTTGTGCTTCTTCCAGCCCAGTGTTTCTCATGATGTACTCTGCATATAAGTTAAATAAGCAGGGTGACAATATACAGCCTTGACATACTCCTTTTCCTATTTGGAACCAGTCTGTTGTTCCATGTCCAGTTCTAACTGTTGCTTCCTGACTTGTATATATAGGTTTCTCAACAAGGGCTATTTCCAATAGTGAGTTTTTTAAAAAATTGTATTATAAACCTTTCAGTATACATCTTTATACATAAATCTTAAACATTTTGGGACGTTTGTCTCATTTTTCTAGAAGTAATGTTTTGAAACACAATTAATGGATATAATAAATTATATTTAAAATTTTGATAGATACTGCCAAATTTTCCACCAGATATCCTGCACCAATTTACACTCTCAATAGTAGTACACCAGTATTTTAAAAACCACTAATATAAACACATAGCATACACAGGAAAATAGTATTTAAAATTTTTTCATTTCTTGAAAGTCTTGGAAAATGCATACAAAGTTGTCAATAGCTGTTATCTTTGCAGGGTAGAATTTAGGAATATAAATAATTATTTTTTATTTTATACAATGTTGTATTGTTCATATTTGTTAAGTAAAATCATGTACTGTTTTTGAAATTTAAAAGTGAAATTAAAATGAGAATAGGAAAGAAAGCATTATATTTCTTTGTTTTATAGTGAGAGGCGGTATAGAGTGGTAGTTAAAAAACAAAGGATCTAAAGTCAAACTTCTCAAGTTCGAAGACTGGTTCAACTATCTGTGCAAATTTCTAAACCTTCCATGCCTGTTGTTTCCTTATCTTAAAATGGGTAGCATGTAAGTAGAGTACTTAGAGAGTACCTAGTATATAACAAACACTATGTGTTTATTAGGGTAAAATGAAAAAAATAACATTTTGTTGTTGTTGTGAAAAGATTAAATTGAAAACAGATTAAATAAGACAATGTATGTAAATTATTTGGAAGAGAAAAGATGGTGATGCTGGGAAAGATTGAGGGCAAGAGAAGAGGGCGACAAAGGATGAGATGGTTGGATGGCACCACCAACTCAGTGGACATGAGTTTGAGCAAGCTCCGGCAAACAGTGAAAGACGGGGAAGGCTGGCATGCTGCAGTTCATTGGGTTATAGAGTTGGACACGACTTAGCAACTGGGCAAAAACAATGTAAATTATTGAGTACATAATACATAATTAAGTCCTCAATGAATGACAGCTGTTATTACTGTTGTTACTAGCTATTTGTATATTTTTTTCTTTATGAATTGCAGCTTATGTTTGCTTAGGTTTCTACTGCAATTAATTCTCTTATGGATTTGTACACTCCTTATTTTTAATGACAAACTTTGTCACATATGTCACTTACTAAATAGTCTGTAATTTAATTCTATGATTTTTCTTGACAATTTTTTAGTTTTTGGTTAGTAAATGCTGGAGCTTAAAACAAGACAGTAATAGTCCCTCCCCTTTTCCCTTTTTGAAGAGGAAGGGAAATATAAGTCAGAAAACTAAATGTAAAAATATAACCCACACAGTCTTCCCAGGCAATTGAAATAAAAACAAAAGTAAACAAATGGGACCTAATCAAACTTACAACCTTTTGCACAGCAAAGGAAACCATAAACAAAATGAAAAAACAATCTACAGAGTGGGAGAAAATTTTGCAAATTATACATTCGACAAGGGCTTAATTTCCAAAATATACTAACAGCTCATATAACTCAATATAAGAAAAAACAAACAACGCAATTAAAAAATTGGCAGAAGACTTAAACAGACATTTCTCCAAAGAAGTAATTTAAATGGCCAATAGGTACATGAAAAGATGCTCAACATTGTTATTAGAGAAATACAAATCTAAATCTAAACTACAATGAGGTACCACCTCACACTGATTTTGCTGGTTAAAATGGCCATCATTAAATGTCTACAAATAAATACTGGAAAGGATATGGTTTTTCCAGTAGTCATGTATGGATGTGAGAGTTGGACTATAAAGACAGCTGAGTACTGAAGAATTGATGCTCTTGAACTGTGGTGTTGGAGAAGACTCTTGAGAGTCCCTTGGACTGCAAGGAGATCCAGCCAGTCCATCCTGAAGGAAATCAGTCCTGAATGTTCATTGGAAGGACTGATGCTGAGGCTGAAACTCCAATACTTTGACCACCTGATGAGAAGAACTGTGGATAGCCTTTACCAAGTTGATATTCAGCAATTTTCTATTGCTAGTTTGCATAAAGGTTTCTAAAACATTACAAATGGGTATTGACTACTGTCAAATGCTTTTCTTTATCACTGAAATAATAATACCTTTTCCTTTACTAATAGGATATATTAATTTATTATTTCATAATGTTGAACCAACTTTGTATTCCTGAAATAAACTCCATTGATCATGATGAAGTATTATTTTAAAATATTGTTAAATTCTCTTTGTTAATATATTAAGGATATCTCAGTTTGTGTTTATGGGGGACACTTGGCTATACTTTTTTTCTTTCTTGAAAGTTCTTCATCAGATTTTGGTATCAGAGTTATGCTGCCCTCATAAACAAGTTCAGAGTTCCCAATATTATCCTGTTTCCTGGAAGAGTATTATAAGACTGGCATTATTTCTTTCTTAAATAGGTGATGGAATAAGTAAAGCCATCTGGTGGGACCTGGAGTTTTATTTATTGGAAGGTTTTTGATTATAAATTCAGTTTTGTAAAGAGAGGGCTATTCAATTTTTCTTTTTTCTTCTGAAATTTTAAGAAGTTGCACTTGTCAAGAGTATTTTTCATTTCATCTTAGTTGTATAATATATTGACATTCAGTTCACTTCAGTCGCTCAGTCATGTCTGACTCTTTGAGACCCCATGGACCACAGCACACCAGGCTTCCCTGTCCATCACCAACTCCCAGAGCTTACTCAAACTCATGTCCATAGCTTCAAATAGACAGATCTTTGTTGCCATAGTAATGTCTCTGCTTTTTAATATGCTGTCTAGGTTGGTCATAGCTTTTCTTTCAAGGAGCAAGAGTCTTTTAATTTCATGGCTGCAGTCACCATCTGCAGTGATTTTGGAGTCCAAAAAAACAAAGTCCGTCACTGTTTCCTTTGTTTCCCCATCTATTTGCCATGAAGTGATAGGACTGGATGCCATGATCTTAGTTTTCTAAATGTTTAGTTTTAAGCCAACTTTTTCACTCTCCTCTTTCACTTCCATCAAGAGGCTCTTTGGTTCTTTCGTTTATATTGATGTTATGTTCTCTAGTTTATATTGACATTATGACATTTATAATATCCTTTATGTTTTTAAAGTTTAGAGACAATTTAGTGATGTCCCCTTTTTTATTCTTGATAAAGGTAATTTGTGTTTTCTCCCTTTTGGGCCCTGATCAGTACTGATAAGAGTTTATCAATTTTATTAATCTTTTCAGAAGAAAACTGAACTCTGACTCAGAGTTTAATCAGGTGACAGAAACCACATTAGTAATTTGAACAGGGAAAATTTAATCTGAAGAACTGTCAGCAAGTAAAAGGTGGTCAACAATGGTAAGGAGCAGAAGAAGAGTGAAGGCTATACTGTCCAATACAGTAGATAACCACTAGCCACAGAAGCAGCTTCTGAGCACTTGAAATGTGGCTAGTTGGAACAGAGACATCCTAGGTGGCCCTGTGCCCTCTGTCAGCCTGGCCTGCCTGTGGTTGCCATGGTTCAGGGCTTCAGCTGTGGTGGCTGTGCAGTTTCTTGAACTGACATTCACTGATGTGTGTAAGGACAATAGCTTGGAAGGCATGCACAGACTGGACAGTCTTTGTTCCAAGTTGGACATAAATCCACGCCCTTACAAAGCTTCGATCTGGCTACTTTTGGAACCCAGCCAATCCATGGCAACCCATTCCAGTACTCTTGCCTGGCAAATCCCATGGACAGAGGAGCCTGGTAGGCTGCAGTCCATGGGGTTGCTAGGAGTCAGACACGACTGAGCGACTTCACTTTCACTTTTCACTTTCATGCATTGGAGAAGAAAATGGCAACCCACTCCAGTGTTCTTGCCTGGAGAATCCCAGGGATGGGGGAGCCTGGTGGGCTGCAGTCTATGGGGTTGCACAGAGTCAGACACAACTGAAGCGACTTAGCAAATAAGCATAAAATATACTCTGGATTTCAAAGACTTCATATTAATATAAAAAAGGTTAAAACAGTATAGTGGTTTTATAATGATTTTATATTGAAAAGATAGTATTTTAGATATACTATGTTAAATAAAATATATCTTAAAAATTAACTTCACATTTTTCTTACTTTTTAAAATATACATGTTAGAAAATTTTAAATTACACATGTCTGTTGGATAGTACTGTTCTAAGCAGCTACCACCTCTAAATGAAGGGAAAATAATTAAGCAATGAATTAAGAAAGTTTTCTTTCTTCCCCTGCTGAGATTCACACCTCATTGTGAATGAGGTGTGCTGCCTCAGAAACAACCATCCCTATAGGGAAGAAGCCTGCCAAAGGGCTAAGACCACCAGGGAAGTCTCTGATAAACTGTCTTTAAATGAAGAGTTTAATATAGACTATTTACATTTAATATAACTTATTGATATAGCTGTGCTTAATTTTACCATGTTGGTAAGCTTTCCTTTTGTCCATCTTTTCATTTACTCCTCTGTGCTCCCTTGTGCTCAGTTGCCCAGTCATGTCAGATTCTGTAGCCCCGTGGATTGTAGTCCTCCAGGTTCCTCGGTCCATGGGGTTTTCCAGCAAGAATACTGGATTGGGATTTCCTACTCATGAGGATTTTCCAAACCCAGGGACTGAACCCATGTCTCCTGAGTCTCCTGCATTGGCAGGTGGATTCTTTACCACTAGCACTACCTGGAAAGCCCTCTCTGCCCCCTATCTGCCTTTATTTGAATGAGAGATATTTTTAGAATTCCATTTAAAATTCCTCTATTAACTTTTTAGAAATAGCTTTTTGTGCTACTTAGATCACAGTATACTGTTATTATAGTCTACCTTCAAATAATATATTACAATTGAATGCTGTTAAGAATTTACATATACTTTCATTTACCTTTTTCCTACCTTATGTGATCCTGCAATAGATTTTATTTAACATGTGTGTCAAGTCCCAAGATACTGGTATTATTCCCTACAATTTATCAATATTAGTTGGTTTAATCTGTCAATGGTCTTCCAAAAATAGGACATATGAATGTACATAGCTAAAAATAATGAAAAAAGAGGTCTTTTATATTTACCCATGTATTTAGTGCTTTTTTTTCTTTCCTGAAGATCCTGTCTTTAGCCTAGAATTATTTTCTTTCACCTAGCAGAATTTCCTTTAATATTAGTATTTTTTATAGTATAGATATGATGGAAAAAACTATTTCTGCTTTTTTGTGTCTAAAAATGCCTTCATTGTGCCTTCTCTTTTTTAAAAAAAATGAATGTTTTTGCTAAGCAAACAGGGCTATTTCTAGTTTTTTAAAGCTGCCATTCCATTCTGTAAGAAAATACTGAACACTATTATCATGGTTCCCTGAACATATCTTTTATCCTCTGGCTGCTTATAAAATTTTCCATCTTTGGTTTTCAGTTAATCGAGTATATGACATGACAAGATGTGATTTCCTTTATATTTATGTTGTTTGGGGTCTGTTGAGCTTCTTGGCACTGTAGGTTGATACCTTCCATCAATTTTGGAAACTCAATTATCTCTTCAAATCTTTTTTCTGTCCCAATCTCTCTTTCCCTCTTTTCTCTAGGTCTATAATTACAGATATGTTAGGCCATTTACTATTGTTCCAGAGACCTCAAACACCCTATTCCCCTTTTTAAAAAATCTTCCTTCTCTTTGTGCTTCAGCTGGGATACTGACTGTCTTCAAGTTTACTGATCTTTTTGTCTGCTCTGTTCAATCCAGATATCCAATTAATGAATCCAATTAATGAATTTTTCATTTTGATAGTATGTTTCAGTTCTAAGATTTTGTTTGGTCCTTTTTAATATTTTCCATTTCTGTATTAAATTACCACCTCTTTTGCTGTCTCGTACACAGGATGCTTGGGGCTAGTGCACTGGGACGACCCAGAGGGATGGTATGGGGAGGGAGGAGGGTTCAGGATGGGGAGCACATGTATACCTGTGATGGATTCATTTTGATATTTGGCAAAACTAATACAATTATGTAAAGTTTAAAAATAAAATAAAATTAAAAAAATAAAAAAATTAAAAAAATAAACTACCACCTCTTCAAATCATTTTTCACCTCGACTAGATTCTCTACTACCATCCTTGTTGTTTAGTAGCTCAGACATGTCTAATTCTTTGCAATCCGTGAACTGCAGCACACCGTCTCCCTGTCCTTCACCATGTCCCGGAGTTTGCTCAAACTCATGTCCATTGAGTCAGTGATGCCATCCAAGCAGCTCATCCTCTATCATCCCCTGCTCCTCCTGCCTTCAATCTTTCCTAGCACCAGAGTCTTTTCTAATGAGTCGGTTCTCCATATCAGGTATTGGAACTTCAGCATCAGTCCTTCTAATGAATACTCAGAGTTGATTTCCTTTAGGATTGACTGGTTTGATCTCCTTGCAGTCCAAGGGACTCTCAAAAATCTTCTCCAACAACACAGTTCGAAAGCATCAATTCTTTGGCGCTCAGCCTTCTTTATGGTCCAACTTTCACACCTGTTCATGACTACTGGAAAAACCATAGCTTTGACTACGTAGACCTTTGTCAGACCCCCACTATCTACAGAATAACAATTGTAAAGTCCTTTTTAATCCTAATTCCAAGATCCACATCAACTGTGGGACTGTTTCTGTTTTTCTTTACTTGATTGCAAGTTAACATATACTTGCTTCTTCATGTGTCTCAGAATTTGTGATCATATAACAGGCAATGGTATAAAAGATTAGAGACAGAATAAACAATATTTATCTCTAGAAAAGTACATAGTCTTTGCTCTGACTGATAGAGGTTGAATTGATGGAGTCTGTGAGCTGGGTCTGGGCTTTGTTGCTGCTTTCCTTAAATTTCATTCACCACTGGCTTCAAATATTTTGAAGGCAGGATTCAGATTTTTCTTCAACAGGGCTTAAGATCTGAGTAGTAACAAGACTCCAGCTGTCTCTCTCTGCTTTATAGTTTGGGCACTAGCTTTACAAACTATATGACATTTCTCTTTGCTTTGCTGTCTACCCAGCAGCTTTGCTTGCTGAGGACTTCTCTTTGTGTTCCAACCCTGTCCCCTAATATTCTGCACCTCTGGAGGCATCTTTCTACACTGATGTCCTGTTGCCAGGAACAGCTCCTTTGCAGTAAGTGAATTCCTAGTGCACTTAAGAAGGATCCCTCTCAACCCTTCTGCTTCACTCCAGCCTTTGGCATGCTGCCACTGGTGCTCCATGAATACACTGAAGAAAAGTACTGGGGAGTGGGTACAAACTTGCTCTGTGACTAGGGCTTCTTGGAATTCTAATCTGCCATGTCAGCACACATATTACCACAAAGACTTTGGTAAAATTTCAATGAGTTTCTCTTTACTCTCAACTATGGTAAATTCCCTTCTCTTCCTGCTGTGATTCCAGGGGTGTAGCCTTGGGTATCTTCTTTCCCATGAAAGGCTCATCCTCTAATGGAACTTAATTTATTAGGTTTATTTGTGTCATTAACTCTCTAATAGGTTAAAAACAAACAAACAAAAAATCTATGATACTATGGCATATTCACTTTCTCCACATTATTAAGACAGGAGTGAATGGTCTACTGCAACTCTGCACATCTTAACCAGAAGTGGAAGTCTCTATCTACTCTTCAGCACTGGTTTTATTTTTTATTTTTTAATATTTATTTATTTATTTGTCTGCACTGTGACTTAGTTGCAGCAAGCAGGATCTTTGGATGCAGCATGTGGGATCTAGTTCCCTTACCAGGTACTGAACCCAGGCCCCCTGCATTGTGAGTGTGGAGTCTTAGCCACTGGACCACCAGGGAAGTCCCAGCATACGTTTTATTTCAAGCAACAGATGGTTAACCTTTGCGTTTCAACAGTAAATATAACAATAAGATTGTTATATTTTATTAACATTAAATATTAAATATTAACATATTTTCATGTGAAATAAGTAAGTAGTCACTTCACAATTTTAAGCACTAAGTTTCCTATCTGTTTTTGTGCATCACAATGATTTGTTTAACCATTCAGAAGGCATAATATGGACCATTAAATGATGTAAAGTTCTTAAACAGTAATATTGTAAAATATTAATTCACAAGTAATATTGTAAAAATAAGAAACATAAAATTTTATAGCAAAACAAAGTTATAAATCACAAACTTCCTTGGAGAAGGCATTTAAAGTAGTATAATTACTTTAAAAAATGTTAATTCACAAAATAACCAAAATATAATGAAGGTAAAGGTCTAAAATTTCTGCCCATCCATCCATTGCCCCTTCTTTTATTAAATAAATCTAGTCTCAGGGTTTTAAATAGAATTTATATTTAAGGTTCCTAAATTTACTGCAGACTTCTCCCCTGAGCTCTGGAGTTGAATGACATTCAACAAACACAGTCATATGTCTAAAAGCCATCTCAAACTTAAAATGTTAAAAAAAATGAACTCCTAATTTTTCCCCCAAGTTGTTCCTCCTAGAGTCTTCCTCATCTTGCTGAATGGCAAACCACTGGGTCACTTGCCCAGGCTAAAAACCTAGAAGCTATCCTTGACTCTCTAACACCACAAACTCTATAGCCTCTATTTAAAAAATATATTTAAAATCCTACCATTTCTCAACACTCCTACTGCCATTCTAGTCCTAGTCACCATCATCGTGTTTCTATATAATTGCCTTGGCCTCCTAATTGACCCTTCTGCTTACGTCTTTACAGCATTTCCATTCAACTTCTGTTCTCTACAGCCAGAGTGATTCTTTCAAAATGTAAGTGAAATTTGTCACTCCTCTACTCAGTGATCTCCCGTGGCATCCCATTTCACTCAGAGTAAAAGCCATAAAACATGGTAAAATCCTATGATCTGGCTCCTGCAATCTCTCTGACCCTCTTATTTTTGCTCACTGTGCTCTGGCTAGAGCACACTGGCCTCCTTGCTGTTCCTAAACAAGTCATGGCCCACATCTACATCAGGGCCTCTGTAACTGCGGCTCCCTCTGCCTGCGACACTCTTTCCCCATGTTGCAGTTACTCAGTAGCTTAAAACAACTGAATAATTCTGCAAGTCTCTCAGTTAACTAGATGGTTCTTCTGTTGGTCTCATCTGGGCTCACTCATGTGCCTGCAATCAGTGGGCAGCTTGGCTGGTACCAGATGATCTAAATGATCTCTCTCATACATTTCAGGCCTTGGTGCTGGCTGCTGGTTGGCCCATTCTCTTTATATGTGTGTACATGCTCAGTTGCTCAGTCGTGCCTGACTCTTTGCAACCCCATGAACTGTAGCCCATTAGGTTCCTCTCTCCATGAGACTTCCAAGGCAAGAATACTGGAGGAGGTTGTAATTTCCTACTCCAGGATATCTTCCTGACCCACGGATTGAACCTGCATCTCTTGCACTGGCAGGCAGATTCTTTACCACTGAGTCACCTGGGAAGCCCCTCTCTACAGGTGGTCTTCCACAATTTGACATTCTAGCCCAGTCCTTACCCAGTACAAGGAGCACTCCAGTGGGCAAAGGTAGAAACCGCAAGGTCGCCTAAGGCCTAGGATTTGGAACTTGCCATCTCCTTTGGCACTAAGTCAAAACAACATATAAGGCCAACCCAAATTTAAGGGAGTGAGGGAAAAAAAATCTACCCTTTGATGAACAAGTTGCAAAATTTTGTGGATTCAATATATCACACCCCAGATATCTGCATGGCTCAGTCTCTTCATACATTTGCTCACATGTCACCACATCAGTGAGGCCTTCTATGACTCCATATAAATTAATTATCCTTCCCTCACCTTGGGACTTTCTTTCCCACATTTAATTTTAGCATCTACCATCACCTGACATTGCATATTTATTTTATTACTGGTCTCTTTCCCAATACAGTGTAAGATCTGTGAAGGTAGGAATTTTCTCTTTGGTTCACCATTATGTCCCCAGCACCTTGAACACTGCCATCTATACACAGCAGGCACTCATGCAATATCTGACAAATGAAATATCCTATTCAAATGAGCATGTACCATGAAAATAACAAAGAATCCAAAGAATCCAAAATGACTCAAAAAGCATAATATAAATTTAGGCATGTGAAATGTTAGTGGCAGAGGATGAGATGGTTATATAGCATCATTGACTCAATGGACATGAATCTGAGCAAACTCCAGGAGACAGTGAAGGACAGGAAAGCCTGGCGTGCTACCCTAACACTAACCCAGTCCACAGGGTTGCAAACAGTCAGACATGACTTAGTGACTGAACAACGTTAGTGGCTTTATATATTCTTCTTTGATTTATCCTGCGATTTTGAACAAAATATTTTATTATGCCTCAATGTGTCCATCTATAAAGACTTAGACACATGTCTCTTGTTTCTTGGATATAATGAGAATTTTTTATACCAATACTTTAAACTTTTGATAAAAAGTTTCTGCAGGCCCTAGTATATGCACTGTCTTAACAGCTTATCAGTCTGGCACCAAATGTAGACAATATAAGATTTAACTGCATAGTAATAATAATTTATGTAAGACACCTATGATTAATAGTGTCATTCAAGTTTTGCCTAGGCTAGTGTCTGCTAAGTTTATCATTCCCTAAGTAGAACATGAAAAAAATACAAGAAGTTTTTTAAAAAGCCATCTTGTCAGCTTACATTAAGTAGAATTTAACAGAAAAATTCTAAGTAGAAAACATATAAGAAAAAACAAGTTTATCAGATACAGGTGTGTGTAAATATATGTTTTCAAAAATGCTCTGGCCCCATTCCTAAATATATTCAGTATAAACAGAATAAAACGAATGAATGCTATAGAGAGGGTGTACACTAGAGGAGACATCAGTACTAAAATCACTGTCACCATCCCAATAAATTAAAGGCACTGTTATCAGATCTAAATCAGTTTTATCTCCAATGTGGGAAGAAGCTGAATTACTTACCCATTAAAAGTTCTCACTATTTGCTGTACTAGAATAATAAAACCAGAGACAATAATGCAAATGAGTCAGCTAGTTACTGACAAAAGAATCTTCCTCCTCAGAAAAACTGGGGGTGTAAGGGTCAGCAATGAGGAGACCCCCTTTTTATTGTACACACTCTTGGGCTCATTTCTGCAATACATGCATACAGTACCTCTAAACAAAAACAGTAAAAATAAAAACAATACAATAAAAAGAATTATTAACTTCCTCTATGGTTCTGACATATTAAATAAATCTGAAAGTTTTCATAAAATATATTTTATATGGACTATATCAGAATCAAATAATAAGCACTCTAGGTACAGTAATATATATTCATGTATCTATATTTTATGGCCTTTGTAGAAACCACTGCCTCGCTGTCAAAGTAACAAGACAGGAAGCACAGCATCTAAATTCAGAAGATAGTCTGATCCAATAATATGCTATTTTAGGCAGAAGAAAGCTCAAAATAAAGAGCACAAAAGACTTGCTTACTTAAACCATTTTTGTCAAAGCATGTAAATAAATGTTTTGTTATTTTAAAGGTACTTAAAAATACTCAAGATTCAATTTACTTATAATACATGGATTTATATAAAGTTGAAGCAGATATTCACATATACTTTATACATATGAGTTGCTGATCAACTATTACCACTGTTCCTGATATACTTTCTTCTCAGAGCTCTTGCATGTAACTAGGTTAAATTCTGACTCTAAGAAGCTATAGTCGGAGAAGGCAATGGTACCCCACTCCAGTACTCCTGCCTAGAAAATCCCATGGATGGAGGAGCCTGGTGGGCTGCAGTCCATGGGGTCGCGAAGAGTTGGACATGACTGAGCGACTTCCCTTTCACTTTTCACTTTCATGCATTGGAGAAGGAAATGGCAACCCACTCCAGTGTTCTTGCCTGGAGAATCCCAGGGACGGGGGAGCCTGGTGGGCTGCCGTCTATGGGGTCAAACAAAGTTGGACATGACTGAAGTGACTTAGCAACAAGAAGCTATAGTAGTAAGAAAACTTCAGTAAAATAAATTTTCACTAGCCACAACTGTTGCATTAGTCATATCCTAAATGTTAAAAATTTCTTTCATGCTGATGAAAAAAGGCAAGGTAGTGTTAATTGAGTTCCCAGAATTGGGGATATTTTCACTCAGGAAAAGGAACTATTCTCTTCTGCATTCGAAATAGAAACAATGCTATTATAAAAATTTGATGAATCAAACTGTTGTAAGAAAAAAAACAGATATACATTAGGAATTCTAACTGCAGTAAATAGGAAGGGATGAACTAAGCCAGGAAACTCAGCCTGAGCACTTCCATGAGCTACTTTTATGACCTTGGTCAGCTCATTTAATCTCTTTAGGACTAAATTTTTCATGTGGACAAAAGGGGGGGAAATATGATTAGGAGATCTTTAAGATTCTACCAAGTTAAAAAAAATTACAGTTTTCTAGCATGTCAATTGTTACAGTCCTTTGACTCAGAAAGTCTTACAAGAGTTATCCCACAAATGTACTAGCAAATGTGAGTAAAGACATGTATATTTGAACAAGGACATTCACTGACAGCATAACTTGAATTAGCAAAAGGCCTGTGGAAAAACAAGTAAATGTTCACTAGAAAGCTAGTGAAAGAAATGATACCCTCAAAAAATAAAAAATAGAATACAGATCATATGATCCAGCAACTCTACTCCCAGTATTTATCTGAAGAAAACAAAAACACTAATTCAAAAAGATGTATGTACCTAAAATCAGCATTATTTACAATAGCCAATATATGGAAGCAACCTAAGTGCCTGCCAACAGCTGAATAATGATTTACACACACACACACACACACACACACACAGAAATATTCAGATCAGATCAGTCGCTCAGTCGAGTCCGACTCTTTGTGACCCCATGAATCGCAGCACGCCAGGCCTCCCTGTCCATCACCAACTCCCGGAGTTCACTGAGACTCACGTCCATCGAGTTAGTGATGTCATCCAGCCATCTCATCCTCTGTCGTCCCCTTCTCCTCCTGCCCCCAATCCCTACCAGCATCACAGTCTTTTCCAATGAGTCAACTCTTCGCGTGAGGTGGCCAAAGTACTGGAGTTTCAGCTTTAGCATCATTCCTTCCAAAGAAATCCCAGGGCTGATCTCCTTCAGAATGGACTGGTTGGATCTCCTTGCAGTCCAAGGCACTCTCAAGAGTCTTCTCCCACACCACAGTTCAAAAGTATCAATTCTTCGGCGCTCAGCCTTCTTCACAGTCCAACTCTCACATCCACATATGACCACAGGAAAAACCATAGCCTTGACTAGACAAACCTTTGTTGGCAAAGTAATGTCTCTGCTTTTCAATATGCTATCTAGGTTGGTCATAACTTTCCTTCTAAGGAGTAAGTGTCTTTTAATTTCATGGCTGCAGTCACCATATGTAGTGATTCTGGAGCCAGAAAAATAAAGTCTGACACTGTTTCCACTGTTTCCCCATCTATTTCCCATGAAGTGGTGGGACTGGATGCCATGATCTTCGTTTTCTGAATGTTGAGCTTTAAGCCAACTTTTTCACTCTCCACTTTCACTTTCATCAAGAGGCTTTTGAGTTCCTCTTCACTTTCTGCCATAAGGGTGGTGTCATCTGCATATCTGAGGTTATTGGTATTTCTCCCAGCAATCTTGATTCCAGTTTGTTTCTTCCAGTCCAGAGTTTCTCATGATGTACTCTGCATATAAGTTAAATAAACAGGGTCACAATATACAGCCTTGACGTACTCCTTTTCCTATTTGGAACCAGTCTGTTGTTCCATGTCCAGTTCTAACTGTTGCTTCCTGACCTGCATACAAATTTCTCAAGAGGCAGGTCAGGTGGTCTGGTATTCTCATCTCTTTCAGAATTTTCCACAGTTTATTGGGATCCACACAGTCAAAGGCTTTGGCATAGTCAATAAAGCAGAAATAGATGGTTTTCTGGAACTCGCTTGCTTTTTCGATGATCCAGCAGATGTTGGCAATTTGATCTCTGGTTCCTCTGCCTTTTCTAAAGCCAGCTTGAACATCAGGAAGTTCATGGTTCACATATTGCTGAAGCCTGGCTTGGAGAATTTTGAGCATTACTTTACTAGCATGTGAGATGAGTGCAACTGTGCGGTAGTTTGAGCATTCTTTGGCATTGCCTTTCTTTGGGATTGGAATGAAAACGGACCTTTTCCCATCCTGTGGCCACTGCTGAGTTTTCCAAATTTGCTGGCATATTAACTGCAGCACTTTCACAGCATCATCTTTCAGGATTTGGAATAGCTCAACTGGAATTCCATCACCTCCACTAGCTTTGTTCGTAGTGATGCTTTCTAAGGCCCACTTGACTTCACATTCCAGGATGTCTGGCTCTAGGTCAGTGATCACACCATCGTGATTATCTGGGTCGTGAAGATCTTTTTTGTACAGTTCTTCGGTGTATTCTTGCCATCTCTTCTTAATATCTTCTGCTTCTGTTAGGTCCATACCATTTCTGTCCTTTATCGAGCTCATCTTTGCATGATTGTTCCTTTGGTATCTCTGATTTTCTTGAAGAGATCTCTAGTCTTTCCCATTCTGTTGTTTTCCTCTATTTCTTTGCATTGATCGCTGAAGAAGGCTTTCTTATCTCTTCTTGCTATTCTTTGGAACTCTGCATTCAGATGCTTATATCTTTCCTTTTCTGCTTTGGTTTTCGCTTCTCTTCTTTTCACAGCTATTTGTAAGGCCTCCTCAGACAGCCATTTTGCTTTTTTGCATTTCTTTTCTATGGGAATGGTCTTGATCCCTGTCTCCTGTACAATGTCACGAACCTCATTCCATAGCTCATCAGGCACTCTATCTATCAGATCTAGGCTCTTAAATCTATTTCTCACTTCCACTGTATAATCATAAGGGATTTGATTTAGGTCATACCTGAATGGTCTAGTGGTTTTCCCTACGCTCTTCAATTTAAGTCTGAATTTGGCAATAAGGAGTTCATGGTCTGAGCCACAGCCAGCTCCTGGTCTTGTTTTTGCTGACTGTATGGAGCTTCTCCATCTTTGGCTGCAAAGAATATAATCAATCTGATTTCGGTGTTGACCATCTGGTGATGTCCATGTGTAGAGTCTCCTCTTGTGTTGTTGGAAGAGGGTGTTTGTTATGACCAGTGCATTTTCTTGGCAAAACTCTATTAGTCTTTGCCCTGCTTCATTCCCTAGTCCAAGGCCAAATTTGCCTGTTACTCCAGGTGTTTCTCGACTTCCTACTTTTGCATTCCAGTCCCCTATAATGAAAAGGACATCTTTTTTGGGTGTTAGTTCTAAAAGGTCTTGTAGGGCTTCATAGAACCGTTCAACTTCAGCTTCTTCAGCGTTACTGGTTGGGGCATAGATTTGGATTACTGTGATATTGAATGGTTTGCCTTGGAAATGAACAGAGATCATTCTGTCATTTTTGAGATTGCGTCCAAGTACTGCATTTCGGACTCTTTTGTTGACCCTGATGGCCACTCCATTTCTTCTGAGGGATTCCTGCCCGCAATAGTAGATATAATGGTCATCTGAGTTAAATTCACCCATTCCAGTCCATTTCAGTTCGCTGATTCCTAGAATGTCGACACTCACTCTTGCCATCTCTTGTTTGACCACTTCCAATTTGCCTTGATTCATGGACCTGACATTCCAGGTTCCTGTGCAATATTGCTTTTTACAGCATTGGACCTTGCTTCTATCACCAGTCACATCCACAGCTGGGTATTGTTTTTGCTTTGGATCCATCCCTTCATTCTTTCTGGAGTTATTTCTCCACTGATCTTCAGTAGCATATTGGGCACCTACTGACCTGGGGAGTTTCTCTTTCAGTATCCTATTATTTTGCCTTTTCATACTGTTCATGGGGTTCTCAAGGCAAGAATACTGAAGTGGTTTGCCATTCCCTTCTCCAGTGGACCACAGTCTGTCAGATCTCTCCACCATGACCCGCCCGTCTTGGGTTGCCCCACGGGCATGGATCAGTTTCATTGAGTTAGACAAGGCTGTGGTCCTAGTGTGATTAGATTGACTAGTTTTCTGTGAGTATGGTTTCAGTGTGTTTGCCCTCTGATGCCCTCTTGAAACACCTACCGTCTTACTTGCGTTTCTCTTACCTTGGACGTGGGGTATCTCTTCACGGCTGCTCCAGCAAAGTGCAGCCATTGCTCCTTACCTTGGACGAGGGGTATCTCCTCACTGCCGCCCTTCCTGACCTTCAATGTGGGATAGCTCCTCTAGGCCCTGCTGTGCCCACGCAATATTACTCAGCCATAAAAAGAAAGAATGAAATCTTGCCATTTGCAACTGCCAAGACCTTGAGGACATTATGCTAAGTGGTAATAACTTTGCATGGTATGTAATCAATAAAAATATTGAACCACTACGTTGTATACCTGAAATAAAAATTATAAGTCAATAGTAATTTTTTTTAAAAGAAACTATAGCATATTTACACAATGGAATACTATGAAGCCATTTAAAAGACTGAGAAAGTAACATGGAACAATATCCAAAATACATGATTAATGTGAATAAAGCACAGCATAAAATGGTATAACATAGCATGCTCTCATCTTGGTTTTAAAAACAGAGGATAGTAACATACACATAAACCACACAAATATATGTATATAAATACACATACATATATGCATTCTTATTTATGCAAAGACTATTTCTAATGCATACAAAAGAAAGTGGTAGTAGCTGTTGCTTCTGAGAGGGGAACCAGCAGTTTAAAGTAGAAGAAAGATTTAACTTTTCAATGTTAATCATTTTTTTCACAGTCTGATTTCACACTGTGTGTGTAACATTTTCATTAAGAAAAAAATCCACATGTATTTTATTTAAAATTTTACATTTCCCATACTAAAATTGAAATTACACCCGCCCCAAAATGTGTCTTCTCTGACAAGAGATTTTTCTTTTATGCAAAGATTTTTTCAATTACCTTGAAAAGCCGGGGAAACACATCTGCTGGTTGTCCACGAATCACAAACAGACGAGAGTTTAATTTTCGCAGATTGGCATCAAGGTCTTCAAGACATTGAAGCAAAAATCTAGAGAGAGGAAAATATTATTTAAATTCTTCAAAGTATATATTTAGAAGCTTTAAAGTAATAAAAAGTCATGCTATTCTAAAATTTGAAATGCCATCTCATCATCTTTTTTACCTCTTTATCATCTTCTAATTTCTAGATGATGTATAAATTACTGCTTCCAGAAACCATTCTTATAAGTTTTAAAAATTATGGCACAAGTTTCTCAGTATTTTTAAATGAAGTTCCTAAATTAAATCACTGTCATTAAATAACAGTGACTGTTAGTAAAGTTTAATTTGTAAACATAAAAATCATATAAAGAAATAAAATAATTAAATGAATTGATTTCATTGTTTAAACTTGGTGAAATAAATCCAAGTTAGTATAGAAAAGCCACCTTGAAAAACCTAGGACAGCTTTGACTTGGAAAAAAAGAACACTTTTAACATCCTATTTAATCACTCTGAACAAGTGAATAAGAATTTAAGCCCTTTATTAGGGGATGTTGTAATCATCTAAGAGAGAGAAGGAGTAAAGTCCATTTTCAAATTTCTAATATAAAGAATCTGATAATAAACAGATGTTAAATTATGTGCCATTAACTCTCCGAGTGTAGAGAATACCAAATTAATTTTTTCATAAAAGGTTTCTGAGGAAGGTGGAGCTGTACATTTTTTCCAATGAAATTAGCATCAATAAGTCCTATGCATAATAGATATCTGGGGAAATTCTGGGGTGGAGGCAGAAGACTGCTTATTTTGCATCTTCCATTGTAAAGAAATGGTGCAGTCCACAAGAGCAAATCCAAAATAGATGTCACCCCTGGAAGGTTCAACCTCATTGTTTCCCTCATGTTAATTTCTCTAAGATTTCATGTAGATTCTGTTCCTCTCTCTGTTCTGTTCCTCTCCAACTCTGCTTCTTTTATGTTTTTCATTTTAAATATCTATCCATCTTTTCCACAGGCCTTATATCTTCCAGAATAATGACTGTGCCCTACTTATGAGGAGGAGTGGTTAAAATGAATAGAAAGGCATATTTCAGAACCGCATTGTTCAATATGGTAGCCACTTAAATTAGGCATGTGTAGCCATTTAAATTAGTTAAAATTAAAATTTCAGTTCCTCAGTCACACTTGCCATATATCAAGGCCTCTCAATAGCCACATGTGTGGCTAGTAGTGACCATATTGGACAGTACAAGTGAAGAATGCTTCCATCATTGCAGAAATTTCTATTTGACAGCACTGTTCTAGAAGATTATTCAGAATAGATCATTTTGTTTTCTTTGCCCATTCCAATCCCCATTCCTCTTTGCCCATTTCAATTTCATTTCACCAAGAAAGTCTTGTTAATTTTCTACAGATGTAGTTATTAAGTGACATCAGTCAGTTCAGTTGCTCAGTTGTGTCCGACTCTGCGACCCCATGAATCGCAGCATGCCAGGCCTCTCTGTCCATCACCAACTCCCGGAGTTCACCCAAACTCACGTCCATTGAGTCAGTGATGCCATCCAGCCATCTCATACTCTGTCGTCCCCTTCTCCTCCTGCCCCCAATCCCTCCCAGCATCAGAGTCTTCTCCAATGAGTCAACTCTTCGCATGAGGTGGCCAAAGTACTGGAGTTTCAGCTTTAGCATCATTCCTTCCAATGAACACCCAGGACTGATCTCCTTTAGGATGGACTGGTTGGATCTCCTTGCAGTCCAAGGGACTCTCAAGTGACATCAGGATAACTAGTCAAATCTGATATTGCTTCCCCTTAGGAGTCATCATCTCTATGGGCACAGGGAGTCAGAGTGCTATATTCACAAGGCTGTTAAAGACATCCCACCATTTCACCTTAGGAAGTCTAACAGTTGTCCTTCAAGAAATAGGAAATAAATCTTTATATACTCACATTTATATTACACAAAATCTTTTTGTCTTTGTTTACAGTCACCTCCCTAACACACCATCCTTAATGCTCAAACTACTGCACAACTGCACTCATCTCACATGCTAGCCAAGTAAGGCTCAAAATTCTCCAAGCCAGGCTTCAACAGTATGTGAACCATGAACTTCCAGATGTTCAAGGTGGATTTAGAAAAGGCAGAGGAACCGGGGATCAAATTGCCAACATCTATTGGATCATCAAAAAAGTGAGACAGTTCGAGACAAACATCTACTTCTGCTTTATTGACTACACCAAAGCCTTTGACTGTGTGGATCACAATAAACTGTGGAAAATTCTGAAAGAGATGGGAATACCAGACCACTTGACCTGCCTCCTGAGAAATCTGTATGCAGGTCAAGAAGCAACAGTTAGAACTGGACATGGAACAACAGACTGGTTCCAAATAGGGAAAGGAGTATGTCAAGCTATATATTGTGACCCTGTTTATTTAACTTATATGCAGAGTACATCATGAGAAACACTGGGCTGGATGAAGCACAGGCTGGAATCAAGATTGCCGGGAGAAATATCAATAGCCTCAGATATGCAGATGACACCACCCTTATGGCAGAAAGCTAAGAAGAACTAAAGAGCCTCTTGATGAAAGTGAAAGAGGACAGTGAAAAGAGGAGAGAGTTGTCTTAAAGCTCAACATTCAGATAACTAAGATCATGGCATCTGGTCCCATCACTTCATGGCAAATAGATGGGGAAACAATGGAAACAGTGTCAAGACTTTATTTTTCTGGGCTCCAAAATCACTGCAGATGGTGACTGCAGTCATGAAATTAAAAGACACTTACTCCTTGGAAGGAAAGTTATGACCAACCTAGACAGCATATTAAAAAGCAGAGATATTACTTTGCCAACAAAAGTCTGTCTAGTTGAAGCTATGGTTTTTCTAGTAGTCATAGATGGATTTGAGAGTTGGACTATAAAGAAAACTGAGTGCTGAAGAACTGATGCTTTCGAACTGTGGTGTTGGAAAAGACTCTTTAGAGTCCCTTGGATAGCAAGGAGATCCAACCAGTCCATCCTGAAGGAAATCAGTCCTGAATATTCATTGGAAGGACTGATGCTGAAACTCCATTACTCTGGCCACCTGATGTGAAGAGCTGACTCATTGGAAAAGACCCTGATACTGGGAAAGATTGAAGGCGGGAGGAGAAGGGGATGAGAGAGGATGAGATGGTTGGATGGTATCACCGACTCAATGGACATGAATTTGAGTAAGCTCCCGGAGTTGGTGATGGACAGGGAGGCCTGGCGTGCTGGAGTTCATGGGGTCGCAAAGAGTCATCCACGACTGAGCAACTGAACTGAACTGATCCCAACCCACCATTACCAATGTGTAAATCTTTTGGGGAGAATATTGTTGCTGACTATTGTTGTTAAAGCAATATAAAAGCATCTAAGTTTTATAAAATTATCCATAACTACGAATAACATCATGTTTGGTGATAAATGTTTACTGGGAAGCAGATAGTTTTCTGTATTTGCTTGGCAAAATAATTTTTAGACCCTGAGGTACTCAGATCAAAAATTAACAAATTGAATGAACTAGCTATTTTAAAGTTTTCTTAAATTCAAACAGTACAAAACTAAAATGTCCTGGAAAGATAATCCATGGAAGAGATAATCCTCAAACCTCTTTTGTAGTGTGAGTTTCAGTATCTTCTCTACCAGACCAGACAGGAAGTAGCAGAGTTCTCCACATTCTACGTTTTGGGTAGAAAAGTTTTCATGTAGTACAAGTAAGTCAATGACAGATAATAAGATGGGAAAAGGAAAAAAAAAAAGGACCTGATTAATTTATAAAATGAAGTAGTAAGCCTCGACTAGTTAATAATTAGCCAGTCCCTTATTTTTCCCTTTCTTGTTCACAGTTGAATAAGCATTCTTAACGCTTTTCAATAAACACTCTATGAACCAAACAAACGTTGTACAGGATGATGTGGACTAAAGCAATGGAAAAAGTTTTGCAACCAAAATTAACTTTGTTTTGGCATTCCATAAAACAAAGGAATAGAAATTCTATTCCAGTATAGTGTTTTTCTCCAATAGATGTTATTGATGGCTTTTTTCTTCCATAATATGTTTTCCTTCCATGGCTATTATTGTTTATATCACTGTAACTTAACATAAAAATTGAAGAGATACAGTAGATTCAAATATGTATTTCAGAAAATAATTGTGAAGGAAAGAAAAGAGCAGCATGGAGAACACATGGTGTTGCTTTTCTCTGTTATAAGCCTTTCTATGCTACGACTTTTAAAACTACTGCATATATTATTTTGATAAAATAAAATTTACTTTGCATATATCTACTTGTTACATGTGTATAAGAAAATAACTGCAAGGATACTCATCAACCTGTTAATAATAGCTACCCTGAGCACCAAAGAATTCATGTTTTCAAACTGTGGTGTTGGAGAAGACTCTTGAGAGTCCCCTGGACTGCAGGAGATCAAACCAGTCAATCCTAAAGGAAATCAACCCTGAATACTCATTGGAAGGACTTATGCTGAAGCTGAAGCTCCAATATTTTGGCCACCTGATGCCAAGAGCCTACTCATTAGAAAAGACCCTGATGCTGGGAAAAAGTGAAGGCAGGAGAAGGCTATGACAGAGGATGAGATGGTTGGATGCATCACTGAGTTTGAGGAAACTCTGGGAGATGGTGAAGGACAGGGAAGCCTCAAATGTTGCATCCATGGGGTTGCAAAGAGTCAGACACAACTAAGCAACTGAACAACTATTGGGGAGAGGAAGTTTGGGGTGGGGGTAAAGAAGAGATAAACATACTTTTTTAAACTTCATAAAAGGTATAAAATTGATAATTAGCATATATTCCTTCAAAGTAGAACAAAATTGAAAAATATTATATCTGATGGAAACCTGTTTTAACACATAATGAACATCTTTCAAAGCACTTCTATGGCATCAATTTTCACAGTTTATGGTATCTCATTGCATAGATGTCCTATATATAATAATTAATAGCAACAAATTACTATCCCTCAACCAATCCTGGAAAGTTCTAATTTCCTCATTTGTTAAACTGAGATAGTAATAGGGCCCATATCATAGCACTGTTGTGAGAATTAAATAAGTTAATGTATGTGAAGCTCTTAAAACAGTGCCTGACCCACAGTAAGCATGATTATATGTCTCATCATTCCTACAATAATTTTAGTCCCCTCTTTACTACAATAATTCTACTTCTTGTTATCTCATGTTAGTATTATTTGCTCAATGCCTTAAAATAGTTCTTTGTACCAATACCAAATTTTCCTGAGGCACACTTTCCTGTAAAAAGGTCTTCAAAGGTTCATTCACCTATAGAATAAAGAACAAATTATTTTGTTTGACTAACTTAGGGTTCCAGGTTCATTTTTCTGCCACTCCTCTTTCCCTTCTGCCAAATTAAACTACTTTCCCCCCACACATTCAATCTCCTGGAATTTGTTCCATGCTCTTCCCTTGGCCTGGAGCACCTTCCTAATTCCCATCTCTATTTTCTGCTAATTTTCAGTCTTCCATATGAAAGTGATTTCTCCATCCCATATACTCTCAAGGGACATAATGTATCTCATCACAGAGAAACTTTCAGATTGTATGTTACATGATAGCTATCATATAAATCACCTTCTCCTCCTGAAGGATTTCAAATTAAGTATCTGTGTCTCATGCCTAACTACACAGTTAACTTTATCTGTGTTTTGGTTTCTGTATTTGGCAAACAAATTTCAATATGTGCCTTACACAGTTTGCTGAAAAGATCAGAAATAGGAGAAAATGACCTATAGAAATGTCTGTAACATCTGTTGAAAGGATTTGTTGTTGTTCAGTTGCTAAGTCACATCCAACTCTGTGACCCCATGGACAGTAGCATGCAAGGCTCTTCTGTCCACTATATCCTGGAGTTTGATCAAATTCATGAAAGGATTAGAAAAAGTATAAAATCACTAGTACTTGGTAGATATTCATTAAACAGAAGTTACAATTATTCTCCCTTGGGAAAAACTTATAGTTTTGAAAAAATAACATGTATTTTTTTAAATTTAATTTTATTTTATTTTTAAACTTTACATAATTGTATTAGTTTTGCCAAATATCAAAATGAGTCTGCCACAGGTATACATGTGTTCCCCATCCTGAACCCTCCTCCCTCCTCCCTCCCCATACCATCCCTCTGGGTCGTCCCAGTGCACTAGCCCCAAGCATCCAGTATCGTGCATCGAACCTGGACTGGCATCTCGTTTCTTACATGATATTTATATATAAATAACTGGGCATGACAACAGACGACAATGAATTAGTCGGATGCCTACAACTATATACACAATCGTCTCAACTCTTAACCTTCCCTGAATGTGACTTTGAACAAAGGTTTGATGAAAATCTTTTCCACAAGGCAAAGCAAATGTGAATATGAATATATATACATACAGATATGGTGCAATTAAGACCCTGAATCAACTAATATCTAAGCATATAATTCTTCCTTGATAACACTGTAAAATCTCCAATACACTAAGTTAAAAGTATCAACTCATTGACAGGTAAGATTTCTTTTTAGTACTGAAGGAATAATGTTACTTCAAAGAGTACTACATAAAGTCTAATCTTTCATCCTTGACCCTCATCAAGGAAGAGAGTGGGTTCTGCCAGAGTTCAGATTCAATGTGTTCCAGATCATATCAATTTCAACCTTTATATATTACAAATGCATGTACCTAAGTATAGGAATCCAGTGCTGAATGGACTGATTTAATACAATGAAATTATACACAGCTTGTAGGATCTCAGATCCTGGATCAAGGATTGAACTTGGGCCATGATAGTGAAAGCCTGGACTCCTAACCGCCAGGCCAACAGGGAACTCCTCATAAGGTACAGTTTAAATAGGAACATATTTTCAGACCTTATTCAGTTTGTCATGTTTACTGTTTTCTTGAAACCATATCCATTTGAAGGTTCAGTTAATAATGCTATTAACTACTGATACATGCACTGGGTTGATTTTTAAACAGGACAAATGTTAGTAAAACTCACTACACCCCTTTGCATAATTGTACTGCCTAAACAGAAGAATAGTTCTGTTGATATTTAATTATTGAATACAGTATGAATTGCAGCACTTCACAATAAATTGAAGAGATGTTAGGTTAAGAAAATACATTTCTTCACTTTAAATATTTTAAGGATTTTTTTTAAAACCTCCAGTGATCACTACCTTATTGCTATTAGAAAAAATTAAATGTGGTGAGTTTCCTTATACCAGTTCCAAAAGATGATTTCAACATGAATCAACAGAAATAGTTTCTTAAAGTAGGTCATTGCTATAGCAACCAGTGGGCAGTTTGGTATACTCCCCATAACAATGACCTACTTTCCAGCCTGTGCTAGAGCAGCTTTATATAACTTGAATTTCTAGTTCTGTCTATAAAATAGTCTAAAAAAGGCAATAGTAAGATACAACATAATCCCATTCCTGCTAAAAAACAAGGCATTATGAATTAACATGTATCATACCAAAATAAAGCCATCTGGTTCTGCACTTTAGTTTATAAAATATATCTTATCACATGCTCAATGATGAAAACTACACTTCAAATATCTCAACCAAAACAATTCACTGCTGACCCTAGAGAACTGACTTACAGAATATAAATTAAGATCATTAAAACCACATGCAAAATATCTTCTCTTTCTACTCTTCCTCCTCATGAAACAATGGTTAGATTTTTAAAAATAAAAGGTCTGGATATATTAACTACAATAAAAGAAAAAATGGAGAGTCTCAGTCATTAAGCAGTCTATGGTGTTTCATTAGAAATTCAAAAATTATCGATATAAATAGTAATTTGTCTCTCCATAAATTGACTAAAGTTTACATATGCTTTTTTTCTGGTTTGTGACAAAATTTTGGTGTTCTTATCTAACTTTACTCAAATTATCAGAATATTTGTGATATACACGTTCCCTGAAGAAAACAGTTTAATATTGAAAGAGGATTAAACATATACTTTAAAAGTAAATTTCTTATTTTGCCAGGCTCTAATGGTTCATAAATCTGTGGTCTAATACCATGACACAATGTCACTTTTTATAACAAATATTTTTCACTGCCTCTTTTAAATTCTGAAATTCACAGATAATATAACATCCTTATATACAATTTAAAAGCATTAATATAATGCTCCAATGTAACACATGAAGGAAGTTTGAGGAAAGTAATTTATATTTTAAACAGAAGTAACATTTACTTCCCATAAGTAAATATCTGGGGATGAAACAAAAAGGCAGTGAATTAACTGGATGCCTACACCTACATACAGAATCATTTAAAATTCAACAGCTTCAAAAACAGAATGACACGGCTGTATTATCGGTGACTAAAATACCATGAACAGTACTGCCTTTGGTAACAGGCTTTTCTGTAATGTTAAGCAAGACTTAGAAAAGTTCTTGACAAAGTTCAGTCTTCCCTGATTTACATGGGTGATAAACATATTTTAGGAGCACTCAATGCATATTAAAATTGTGTAAAAAATAACTGTTTACACGTAAAAATGAATTTAGGCTCTAGATTCCGAAGATCATGAATAAGTTTTTCACTCACATGAAATATCTAGTAGACTATTTCAGTTATGTGGGACTCAGGACAACTATTTATTTTGAGAGATTGTCCTGAGCATTGCAAAAAGTTTTCCATTCTTGGCCTCTCCTCACTAACTCTACTAGGAACTTTCAAACACTGTAACCCCCAAAATGCCCCAATAAACTCCTAAAATATCTTCTAGGCAGTGACACTATTAATTATTCACATAATTTTATTGATTTGAGGAACACATGATAAATGATAGGAAATGCCAACACTTATGGAGCTTAAAATCTAGAAAAGAAACCTGAAAATGTACACGATATGAATATAACAGAACCTGTTATGGTAGAATGAAATATATAAGAGACACTTATGAATATCATAAATTTGCTTTGAAAAATCAGGAAGGAGAAATCTTCTGGATTTTTTTTTTTGAGATGGGGAGAAATTGAGGCAAAAAATTCCAAGGTGATGGTAGAAAAAAGCCTTGAAGCATTAATTTGATTGTAATAGATGAAGACAGGAAGGAAGAATATTGGCCACAGAATTGTAACCTTCTTAAAGACCAGGACTAGGCCTTTCTCACCAGTTTTAATTGGTCAGAGAAGGTCTCAAGGCCAAGCCAAACTTCAAGAAGGTAGAAGCATAAATTTTCTGTAAGTGAACAATAATATCTACCACAATATTCAAACCAACACTGATATATATGTATTCATATTTTTTAATGAAGGGTATATTACAGCAGCACAGAAGAAATCAAACTGTGTATGGGGGCAGAGGAAAGGAGATACGAGGCATGAGCAAGAAAACATTTGAGCAGAGTTTGTAATCAATAGGTGTTGATCATGAGGATCAAGTAGCAAAGAGCATTCAAAGCAGGGAAAACAGTATCCTTAAGTCAAGAAATTCAAAAGGGGACTTACCTGGTAGTCCAGTGGCTAAGACTCTACATTCCCAATGCAAGGAACCTGGGTTCCATCTCCGGTTGGGGAACTATATCCCACATGCAGCAACTAAGACCCAGCACAGCCAAATAAATAAATATTAAAAAAAAAAAGAAATTCAAAAGAACTGTGTGTCTTTGGGTGAGGGATGGATGGGTAGTGAGCAACTGGGAGAACGTATCATACTTTCTAACACTAAACTACTTCCCCCCAACACAAGTGTTAACATTTCAAAAAATATTCAAAATCAGTGTCAAAAGAAACCTACAAACTTCTGTCAGGGACAGGACATTGGACTAAGATACTCTAATGGAAATAACTAACAAGTTAACAAAAATAAATAAAACTTTTAAACATAATTCACTGGAGTGCTCCAAAAGTAAGGAGTCATAATAGGTTAAGCAGCGTGCTAAGGACAGCTTTAGCCTTGAGGATTTCTACAGATTCCTGGAAACCTTGAACATAATCCAGGTTGAGGAGGACAGGAGATAAAGTCCAGGCCCATTCAACTGAAAAAACTAATAAAAGACCCTCAATATTATGCCTGAGCTTTAAAGAGCTCCATGCACAGCTCAACTGTACAGTAGACATAAACCTTAATAGGGCAGACTAGGACAGGAAGGAAACTTGCCTGTCTCTACTTGGTTAGAGTTGAAAGAAAATAAAATCTCCCATTCCTGAATGGAAAGGATAAACACAGTGATTTTACAGTGGAGAAAACTGGCAAACACTACCTTAACCACATGATCAGAGCAAACATCACCAGTGATAAAGTCAGTTGGGTGTCAGGTACATCTTGATACAATACGATGAGATATTTTTTTGTGATATTTTCCACAAAGCAATAATCCCACTCTAAAGATGAGAAAAATATTAGACAAAACCAAACTGAGGCTGGCTATTCTATAAGACAGATGACTAAATCAAAAAGGTCATAAAAAACAAGGGACGCCCGAGGAACTGGCACAGAACAGAGGAGCCTAAGTGCAATGTGGTATTTTGGATGGAATCCTGGAACAGAAAAAGAACATTAGAGGAAATCTGAATATAGTCCAGAATTTAGCTAGTGCTATGATTTCTTAGTATTGACAAAAATATGGTGTTAATGTTAAGATGTTAATATCGGGGAAAACTGGTACAGAGTAATCAGGAACTCTCTGTATTATATTTCCACATTTTCTACAAACCTAAAATTATTTATTTTATTTAAAAATTCTAGTGCATCCCCCTCAAAGCACAATCTCAATGCAAATTCTGGAATTTAAATGGTACCAAACACCTCAAGCATATCATTGCCTTTAATGTGGTCCCAGGTTGGTTATGATCTGAGATAATTGCTAAAAGAAAGTATAAATACTCTCTGGATTCTCAACTTCAACCAACACTTCATTTTCTACAGAAAAAGTTCTACCAAAAGTCAACCAACCAACCAACCAACAAATCAATCATAAAATACACAAGGAAACAATAATTTATTCCACAAGTTGAAGAATGAGAGGCCTAAATTTTACTGAGAATTTTCCAGAACCACCGAAAGATGGCAATTCAAGTTCATGAATCTCACGCCTCTCTCTTCTCATGTAAGAAAAGAGGGATGTGGAGCTGGAGATGGGAGGTTAGATGGAGAGAAGGGAAAATAAAAATAGAAAAATGAACAGATAGAAATGAGCAGAGATACACAGATGGGGAGATGAGACAGTCAGAGAAAGATCCACATCTAGCTATATCATATTGAAACTACGCAAAACAAAAGAAAAGGACATAAGACAGTCAGAGAACACTATACCCAGTAAACAGAGAACATTTATTCAAGTATAAATGGAATATTCATGAAAATTGACCTGTACTAGGTCATAACACTATCAACAAATTTAAAGGAACTGGTATCTGGCATACATTCTGAAATTAAAAAACACTTCTTCAAACAATTTATAGGACAAAGAGCATCGCAATGGATTTCAGGAAAAACCTAGAACTGATTGATAATGAGGAAAATATATCTAAAATGTACAGAATACAAAACAACAAAAAAATGGTATCAGTTCAGTTCAGTCGCTCAGCCGTGTCCGACTCTTTGTGACCCCATGAATCGCAGCACGCCAGGCCTCCCTGTCCATCACCAACTCCCGGAGTTCACCCAGACTCACATCCATCGAGTCGGTGATGCCATCCAGCCATCTCATCCTCTGTTGTCCCCTTCTCCTCCTGCCCCCAATCCCTCCCAGCATCAGAGTCTTTTCCAATGAGTCAACTCTTTGCATGAGGTGGCCAAAGTACTGGAGTTTCAGCTTTAGCATCATTCCTTCCAAGGAAATCCCAGGGCTGATCTCCTTCAGAATGGACTGGTTGGATCTCCTTGCAGTCCAAAGGACGCTCAAGAGTCTTCTCCAACACCACAATTCAAATGCATCAATTCTTCGGCGCTCAGCTTTCTTCACAGTCCAACTCTCACATCCATACATGACCACTGGAAAAACCATAGCCTTGACCAGACGGATCTTTGTTGGCAAAGTAATGTCTCTGCTTTTGAATATGCTATCTAGGTTGGTCATAACTTTTCTTCCAAGGAGTAAGCATCTTTTAATTTCATGGCTGTAGTCACCATCTGCAGTGATTTTGGAGCCCAGAAAAATAAAGTCTGACACTGTTTCCACTGTTTCCCCATCTATTTCCCATGAAGTGATGGAACCAGATGCCATGATCTTCGTTTTCTGAATGTTGAGTTTTAAGCCAACTTTTTCACTCTCCTCTTTCACCTTCATCAAGAGGCTTTTCAGTTCCTCTTCACTTTCTGCCATAAGGGTGGTGTCATCTGCATATCTGAGGTTATTGATATATAAATAAATGGTGTATATAGGCTTAAACGCTTACATTAGAAAAAAAGACTTGAAATTGAGTTAGGAAAACAGCAGAATAAATAAGGTCCTAAAAAATATTAACACAAAGAAGGAAATGATCTGTTTCCAGCCAGCACTGAGCAACAGGTATTTTTCTGGACAACTGGCACAAGTGCCACAAGACCAGGAGCAAGAAAGCCCTACCACAGGAAGCAGAAGTATGAGCTGAGAATCCCTGCTGCCAACACTAAGATTGATGCTGGCCTCATACACACAGTCCATGTGCAGGGAGGCAACAAGAAATACCGTATCTTGAGGCTGGACATGGACATGGGGAAATTTTACTGAGGCTTGGAGTGTTGTATGTGCAAAGCAAGGATTAAAGATGTTGTTCACAGTGCATCCAACGATGAGCTGGTCAGTACCAAGACCCTAGTGAAGAACTGCATCTTGCTCACTGACAGCACACTATTCTGAGAGAAGTAGGGGTCCCACTATGCACTGCCTCTGGGCTGCAAGAATGGAGCCAAGCTGACTCTCAAGGAAGAAGGGATTTTAAACAACAACAATAAAAAATGACCTAAGAAAATTCAGAAGAAATATGATGAAAAGGAGAATGCTCAAATCAGCAGTTTTCTGAAGGAGCAGTTCCAGGAGCGAAAGCTTCTTGCATGCAGTTTCAAGACCAGGCCAGTGTGGCCAAGCAGATGACTATGTGCTAGACTGCAAGGAGCTGAACTTCCATCTGAAGAAAATCAAGGCCTGGAAAGGCAAACAAATCTTCCTCCCTCATACCTTAGCTCAAGTAATAAAGGTGTTTATTGTTCTAAAAAAGAAGAAAAAGGAAAGAAGGAAATGATCAAAGAAAAACGAAAAGCAGGAATTAGTGAAAAGAGAACACATATATAATAGAAATAAGCCAAAATTTATTGCTTGAAGAAACAATATTATAAATATCTGACAAGGTAAATTAAGGGAAAAAATGAGAGAAGGTGAAATAAACAATATTAAGAATAAAAAAGAGGGACTTACCTGGTAACCCAGTGGTTAAGACTCTGCACCCCCAATTCAGGGAGCACAGGTTAAAAAAAAAGTTAAAATGAGGATATAATCTCAGATACTGTAGGGATTAAGTGGAAAACAAGACAGTATGAAAATTTTAAGGAAATAAATCTGAAAACTTTGATAAGGTGAATGAATTCCTTATCAAAAGTTACTCAGGAAGAAATTTAAAACTCACCAGAACTGACTCAAGAGCAAAAAAAGAACATGAAATGATCTCACAGCTATTAAAGAGATTGAATTCGTGGTTAAAAATCTTACATGAAAATCATAAGAGTGAGTCAGTTATACAGATGAATTGTAACAAACATTCATAAAATAGACAGTTTTAATTTTATAGAAGATTCTAACCTCATACTGAGTATAGAGAAAAAGGAACACTCCTCAACTGACTTTATGAGATGAGACTTGCCTGGATGCCAAAATCAGAACAGATACAGGAAGAGTAACTATTAAAATGCAATTTCCATTTTGCCTCAACAAACCAGGACTAGAAGATAACCTCCTTAATGGTGAAAGGGCATTTACAAAAAGTACAGAAAACATTCTATTTAATGGCAAAATGTTTTAAGTATTTCAGGACTAGGAAGAAGACAAGGATGCCTGCCACTGTTTCTATTCAACTTGGTACTAGCAGGACTAACAAATATAGTAATAAGATCAAGAGATAAAAGGAAATGAAGAAACAAAAGCACAGTTATTTACAGATGGCATGAGAGTTGACACTATCAATATACAGAAAAAGAATACACAGAAAATTATTAAAATTAATAATTAGAGTTTAAAAGGGTCAGGATCACTCAATCTCTGAAATCAAATTATACTAATACAACCTATGTAACTTAAGCCTCCCTGATCTCAAAAATCACACAAAGCTATTTATAATCTAGAACTCTTACTCCTTGTCTATTTTTAGAAACCACAGCATTATGACTCTACCAGGTTAGGCCAAAATCAAGTATAAGATGTACTTCTAGGCTTTAAAGGATTTACATACAAATAAATAAAATCTAACATGTGTTCAAAAGCATGCTTTTCCAGATCAATGTGTAATGCGTCTCGGTAGTCTGTCTTATTTGAAATTTCTCTCTCTCAGAAAAAGACTAGTTACATGTAAATTATATATCAATAAAGCTGGGGAAAAAAGATTTAATAATATTTTTATTTTCGTCTGTGGAAAATAAAGTTCGTGGTTATCAGAGAGGATAGAAGCACAAAAAAGGCAAAGGGGGTCAACTGTATGGTGACTGTTTTTGTGATAAGCATGCTACAGTATACACATATATTGAATCATAACATACAAATGAAACTTCAGTGTTATACACCAATTTACCTCAATAATAATTTTAAAAGATAGGAATCCTTTAAAAGGTTTTGTGCAAACACTGGGACATGATATGATAACTTTTAGAATAATCTCTTGGACTGATGGGGGAAATGAGTATCAGCAAAGGGTAGAAATAGGATAACTACTGAGGAGACTACTATACTACTCTAGAGAAGAGATGATGGTGCCATGAATAGGAGTGGTAATAGTGAAAATGATAAGAGCAGTTGGTATCTGGGTAGATATTCAAGAAGTAATACAGCAACGGAAGTGGGATTGTTAAATCTGGAGTCTAAGACAGAAGTGTGATTGCAAGATGTAAAACTGGAATTCATCAGCACATACATGGCAGTCATAAGGAGAAAGGAAAAGAACTGATGGAAGAAAAGGACCTTCACTTTGAATGGACAGGACAGAAAGAAGGTTGGAGAGACAGAAGAAAAAGAAGAGAAAGGATGGAATGAGGTCTGGATATACGGAAGCAGAGGATTATTATGTGTATTCCTAGAAGGAAATATGGGAAGAATGACTGATGGAAGAAAAGGTCAGAGAGAGGACAGACAAATGTGATAAAGATGTAATAACACATGAGAGAAATAAGGACACATGACAGAAAGAAGCAAGAGTATATGCGACAGAGAAGACTGATGGGATAAAGAAGAAAGAATGAACAAAGGATAGAGAAGAGGGTGAGATGGTGAAAGGGTCAAAAAAAAAAGGGGGGGGAAGATAACATGGAAATCAAACTGAAATTTGAGAATCCTAAGTCTGATGCAATTCTCAGGAACAAAAGGGGTTAATTTTATGTAATTACTAATAAGTGAGTTATGAACCAGTCACAGAACTCAAACGCATCCCATTAATTTCATGGTTGAAAATAAGAAACGTCTCATCTTTATAGATGTTATATAACTACTTACAGAAGTTGTTCTATGCTTAGAGAGAGAACTATAAGTCAAACTAAATGAACCCAAAGTATTATAAAAGGAACGCAATTATGCTGAGGAATATCTCTACAACTTTACAAAGATATAACTGATCTGGATCTACTGTATCTATCACAGCACTCTGTGACAACAGTTTACCTCAGTCTTTCTTGAAATATATTTTAACTTCTGAGGTTAATTTAAACTAGTATGGTTATGTAATATGTCTCCCTAATCCCCAAATCACAAAGGTACTTGAAATCTAAGACTTTTACTATTCCATGTGTATTTTTAGAAACCACAACATTCTAATCCTATGACGATAGGCAAAAAAAATCATATTGAAAATCTACTTCTAGGCTTTAGAGGATTAAAACAGAACTAAATAAAATTTGTGTAATACATGTACAAAAGCAAATGACAGCATTACATGTATTGGTTTTCTGATATTCCTACCAGAAAATTCTCTTCTAATAATGCTAGTTTCCTCTAGACATTAAGTCAAGATTTTTAGAGGTTTTCATGCTGGTAGTACTATGAAAAAGAAAAGGGAAGAAAGTGCCAGAGAAGGAAAAAAACGCTATAAAAGATGAAACAAGTACCCAAATGTTGCTTTCCAAATATCCTTCTCTAATAAGAAGAACAAGGATTCTACAGAGTGGTGGCTGATTTCAGAGCACAGCCAAAAATTATATAAGATGAGCTGGAGCATTTCATGGTGCCAGAAAGTAAGGAAGTGCTAAAGAAAAATAAGATGAGTGCATGTCTAAAAATAAGATGGCTATCAAAGGTGGACCAATTTAAACAAAACAAACAGCAATGGTAATAGATTATAACCCAAAGAACAAAACAAACATAAATCCACAAATTTATAAATTATTGAATAATGAAATATGTGGAGGGAGAAGGAACAATTCTTCAATTACAGAAGAAATCCAACTAATAAATATGGAAGAGATGAAAAAAATCATGATTGGAATAGCACTTAATAACTGCTTCAATCAAGCAAGAGCCACCGATGAATATAAAAATTAGTATCTGAAATTATAAGAAGAAAAAGAACACTAATATAACCTCTGGTGGCTCAGATGATAAAGAAATCTGCCTGTAATGCAGGAGATCTGGGTTTGATCCTGGGTCAGAAGATCTTCTGGAGAAGGGAATAGTACCCTCTCCAGTATTTCTGCCTGGAGAATTTCATGGACAGAGGAGCCTGGCAGGCTACAGTCCACGGGGTCACAAAGAGTTGGACACGACTGAGCAACTAACACTTTGACTTTTCATATAACCTCAAAATATCTCTCCCAAAATATTTATTAATTACAAAGGAAAAAAATAGTAATCTTACAATGGAGAAACCCAGCAGACACTCTCTTAGCCAATGATCAATATCACCAATAATAATACACATTGATACCATGTCTCCCGTCATATGAGAAAGCCACATCACTTGTGGTATTTTTCAAAGATGCAAAGCCTCAAGCACGAGAAAACACCATATAAGTCCAAACTGAGGGACATCCTACAAAATGCCTAATTAGTAAGTACTTTTAAAATTCTTAAGGTCTTGAAAGACAAGGAAAGACCAAGATATTGTTACCAGCCAGAAGAAAATAAGGAGACATGCAATGGAGAATTCTAGACTGGATACTGAAACAGAAAAAGATGTTAGTGGAAAAATTGTGAAATTTATATAAAGTCTGTAGTTTCATTAACAGCACCATATAAATGCTAATTTCTTACTTCTGATAACTATACTATGACTATATAAGATATTAACATTAAGAGATGCTGGGTGAAGGGTATACAGTAACTATTATTTTTGCAATTCTTCCATAAGCCTAAAATTATTTCAAAATAAAACAAAAAAAAGCCGATGATTGAGAGCACTGCATCCTGAAATAAACAGGTTTGGAAAGTTCCTTCCTACATAAATATTACTTTCACATCTCTACCAGTGGTGGTTGGATAGCATCACCAACTGAATGGGCATAAGTCTGAGTAAACTCCAGGAGACAGTGAAGGATAAGGAAGCCTGGCATGCTGCAGTCCATGGGGTCACAAGGAGTTGGAAAAGACTTAGCAACTGAACAACAACAGGTAGTAACCACTTACAGTAGGGAATGCCAAGTATGGGGGAAAGGATTGCTGTTTGGGCTAATTGATAAGATTTCATTAATAAGGTGATACTCAGCAAAGTTCTGAAATGAGGCTACACTAAAGCCTTTGACTATGTAGATCACAACAAACTGGAAAATTCAAAGAGATGGGAATACCAGAACACGTTACCTGCCTCTGAGAAATGTGTATGCAGGTCAACAAGCAACAGTTAGAACCAGACATGGAACAATGGACTGGTTCAAAACTGGGAAAGGAGTACGTCAAGGCTATATGTTGTCACCCTGCTTATTTAACTTCTATGCAGAGTACATCATGGAAAATGTCAGGCTGGATGAAGCACAAACTGGAATCAAGACTGCCAGGAGAAATAGCAATAACCTCAGATATGCAGATGACACCACCCTTATGGCAGAAAGCAAAAAGAAACCAAAGAGCCTCTTGATGAAGCTGGAAGAGGAGAGTGAAAAAGCTGGCTTAACTCAATATTCAAAAAACAAAGATCATGGCATCTGGTCCCATCACTTCACGGCAAATAGATGGGGAAAACAATGGAAACAGTGACAGACTATTATCTTGGGTTCCAAAATCACTGCAGATGGTGACTGCAGCCATGAAATTAAAAGATGCTTGCTCCTTGGAAGAAAAGCTATGACCAACCTAGACAGCATATTAAAAAGCAGACCTTTGCCAACAAAGGTCCTTCTAGTCAAAGCAATGGTTTTTCCAGTAGTCATGTATGGCTGTGATAGCTGGACCATAAAGAAGGCTGAATGCCAAAGAATTGATACTTTTGAGTTGTGGTGTTGGAGAAGATGCTTGAGAGTCCCTTGGACTGCAAAGAGATCAAACCAGTTAATCTTAAAGGAAATCAACCCTGAATATTCATTGGAAGGACTGATGCTGAAGCTGAAGCTCCAATACTTCAGCCACCTGATGCAAAAAGCCAACTCATTAGAAAAGATCCTGATGCTGAGAGAGATTGAAGGAAGGGATGAGATGGTTGGATGGCATCACTGACTCAATGGATATGAGTTTGAGCAAACTCCAGGAGATGGTGAACGACAGGGAAGCCTGGCCTGCTGCAGTCCACGGGGTTGCAAAGAGTTGGACATGAGTGAACAACAACAGCAAAGCCAAGAGGGTATTGGGGAAGAGCAACAGCCTAGAGATTCAATAGCATGTTTGAGGAATAGCAAGATGGTCAATATGGTTGCTGCTCAGGGAAGAAAAGGAAGAAGGCAAAGAATAGATGAGGTGAGCAAATTATTTAAGGCCTCGTTGATGCTTCTGAACTGTGGTGTTGGAGAAGATTCTTGAGAGTCCCTTGGATTGCAAGGAGATCCAACCAGTCTATCCTAAAGATCAGTCCTGGGTGTTTATTGGAAGGACTGATGTTGAAGCTGAAACTCCAATACTTTGGCCATCTGATGCGAAGAGCTGACTCATTGGAAAAGACCCTGATGCTGGGGAAAGATTGAGGGCAGGAGGAGAAGGGGACGACAGAGGATGAGATGGTTGGATGGCATCACCAACTTGATGGACATGGATTTGGGTGGACTCCGGGAGTTGGTGATGGACAGGGAGGCCTGGCGTGCTGCAGTTCATGGGGTCACAAAGAGTCGGACATGACTGAGCGACTAAAATGAACTGAACTGGCCATTGTAAGAGTTTTCTTTGCCTTTTGCACTAAGAGAAATGGAAACGGACTGGAAAGTTAAGAGAACAATAGCAACACAAAGGTTTTACAGGGTAATTCTGACTATCAGATGAAGAACTGGGCTAAGAGATCAATTAAGAAATTAAAGCAGTTATCCAGGTAAGAGATAATGATGTCTGAGCTCAAGCTGTAATAATGACGGGAATGAGAAATGACTAGATTCTGGATATATTTTTAAGGTATAACTTATAGGATCATATGAAAAATGTGAGATATGAGACAGAGAGCAAAGTTGATTTCCAATTCAGGGCACATGACAGGATAAAATTTCTATTTATTAAGTTGGGAAAATACAGGACAAAGTGCTTTGGGGATTTTGTTTTATTCTTGTTTGTTTTAAAAGTTGGAAATAAACTTTCCAGTTTTAATTTGTGTTCATATTCATTATTTTCTTCATCTTCTTGTAGTTTATTTTTTCTGATTTTTTTTTCAACTTCTTGGAAAGGAATTCTTCTGTCTCAGATTTTTAAGTCTTTCCTCTTTTCAATGTTATGCTTTTGGGGCCATAAATGTCTTTAGCTGTATTTCACAAATTTTGATATGTCATTGTCATTTAGTTCAAAATATTTTAAAATTTCCACTGTAATTTCTATTTTATTATTTGTAAGAATATTGCTCAACTATTGGTATTTGGGGATTTTTTTGTTAGTAATTCTGAACTTATCTCATTGTGATTAAAGAACATACCCTCTGTTATTTCAATGTTGTGAAACCCTAGACTTGCTTTATGACCCAGGATACAATTGATTTTGTTAATCTTTCAATGTACTCTTGAAAAGAATATGTATACTGTAGGTGTTGGATAAAATGCTCTACTTATGTGAATTAAGTCAAAGTTGTTAATCATATTGTTCCAATCCTTTAAACTACTGATTTCTGGTCTGCCTATTGCACTAGTTACTGAAAGAAGTATGTATTTCTCTCTTTGACTCTAAATTTTTCTATTTCTCCTTCTAGTTCTATCAATATTGGCTTTCTGTATTTTGAAACTATATTTTACAAATACAAATTTAGAATTGCTATGTCTTTCTGAAGGGCTATCCATTTTAAAGACTTGGATACTTCCTTCATCTTTAATAATGCTTCTTGCTTTAAACTCTATCTGATATTACTAAAGTGATACTAGCTTTCTATTAGCATTTGCATGGTATATCTTTTCCCATGGTTTTACTTCAGCTCATCTTTCAGTTCAGTTCACTCGCTCAGTCATGTCCAACTTTTTGTGATAGCACAGACTGTAGCATGCCAGGCCTCCCTGTCCATCACCAACTCCTGGAGTTTACTCAAACTCAAGTCCATTGGGTCGGTGATGCCATCCAACCATCTCATCCTCTGTCATCCCCTTCTCCTCTGGCCCTCAATCTTTCCCAGCATTAGGGTCTTTTCAAATGAGTCAACTCTTCGCATCAGGTGGCCAAAGTATTGGAGTTTCAGCTTCAACATCAGTCCTTCCAATGAACACCCAAGACTGATCTCCTTTAGGATAGACTGGTTGGATCTCCTTGCAGTCCAAGGGACTCTCAAGAGTCTTCTCTAACACCACAGCTCGAAAGCATCAATTCTTCAACACTCAGCTTTCTTTACAGTCCAACTCTCACATCCATCCATGACTATTGGAAAACCATAGCCTTGACTAGACAGACCTTTGTTGGCAAAGTAATGTCTCTGTTTTTTAATATGCTATCTAGGTTGGTCATAACTTTTCTTCCAAGGAGTAAGCATCTTTTTATTTCATGGCTGTAATCACCATCTGCAGTGATTCTGGAGCCCAGAAAAATAAAGTCTGCCACTGTTTCCACTGCTTCTCCATCTATTTGCCATGAAGTGATGGGACCAAATGCCATGAACTTTGTTTTTTGAATGTTGAGCTTTAATTAAGCCAACTTTTTTACTCTCCTCTTTCACCTTCATCAAGAGGCTCTTTAGTTCTTCTTCACTTTCTGCCAAAGGGTGGTGTCATCTACATATCTGAGTTATTGATATTTCTCCCGGCAATCTTGTTTCCAGCTTGTGCTTCCTCCAGCCCAGCCATTTCTCATTAAGTATTCTGCATAGAAGTTAAATAAGCAGGGTGACAATATACAGCCTCGATGTACTCCTTTTCCTATTTGGAACCAGTCTGTTGTTCCATGTCCAGTTCTAACTGTTGCTTCCTGACCTGCATACAGGTTTCTCAAGAGGCAGGTCAGGTGGTCTGGTATTCCCATCTCTTTCAGAATTTTCCACAGTTTATTGTGATCCACACAGGCTTTGGAATAGTCAATAAAGCAGAAATAGATGTTTTTCTGGAACTCTCTTGCTTTTTCCATGATCCAGCGGATACTGGCAATTTGATCTCTGGTTCCTCTGCCTTTTCTAAAACCAGCTTGAACATCTGGAAGTTCACAGTTCACGTATTGTTGAAGCGTGGCTTGGAGAATTTTGAGCATTACTTTGCTAGTATGTGAGGTGAGTGCAATTGTACGGTAGTTTGAGCACTCTTTGGCATTCCCTTTCTTAGGGACTGGAATGAAAACGGACCTTTTCCCGTCCTGTGGCCACTGCTGAGTTTTCCAAATTTGTTGGCGTATTCAGTGCAGCACTTCCACAGCCTCATCTTTTAGGATTTGAAACAGCTCCACTGGAAGCTATTTCTAAATCTTAATCAGCTCATCTTAATCCTGTTTTAAAAATTTATTTTATGAAATTTATAGATTTTTAATATTTTATTTATATTTTGTTTAAATAAATATATAAAATAATACATTTTATGTGTTATTTTATATATAACATATAATATTATATATTATATTAATCTATTATGTGTTAATTATAGATTAACACAATGGAAAAATGGACAAGAGACCTGAACAAGCACTTTCCCAAAGAAAGTATCCAGTAACTACTAACAACATGAAAAAACAGTCAACTTCTTTGGTAATCACAAAATGAAAATTAAATCTATAAGGAAATAACACTTCACATCCATCAGAATGATTGAAAAGAAAAAGACTAACAATAACAAGTGTTGATAAGAGGATAGGTCATCTCAAGACTCCCATGAACTGCTGGCAGGAATGTGAATGGCATAAACACTTTGGAAAACTGGCACTGTCTACTAACAGTGAAGAAATGCCTACCCTATGACTCAGCAGTGCCACTCTTATGCATATATCCTCCCAGAATGTGTAAACATATTTACTGGGAGATGTACAAAAATGTTCTCTGTAGCTTTGTTCATAATGGTTCATCTAGAGAAAAATGGATGAATTATGATGTTCATAAAAGGAACTTGATGGAATTCAACAACTAATCTATGGGAAAAAAAACAGTTGGATCCTTCATACTTACTTTCCATTATCATATTTTTTAATGGCTAAGAAGCTCTTATTGAAAGTTTAGGGTAGTGGTAGGAAATGACACTACAAGACTGGTAACAAGTTGAACGTCGTAAGTCCCCTACATACCAAAGAACTTCCATTCTGAGAACATGTTCATAAGTACAAGTTGTTCATCCAATCTGTTCATAAGTTCCACAAAATTAGCCTAGGTACCCAACTAATGGGGCTTCCCAGGTGGCACTAGTGGTAAAGAACCTGCCTGCCTTTGCAGGAGATGCAAGAGATGTGGGTTTGACCCCTGGGTCGGGGAAAATCCACTGGAGGAGGACATGATAACCCACTCCAGTTTTCTTGACTGGAGAATCCCATGGCCAGAGGAGCCTCGCAGGCTAGTCACTAGGAATGCAAAGAGTTGGACATGCTTGAAGCAACTGAGCATGCATCCACCCAACTAATATAATCAGCTATATAGTACTGTAATACTTACAATACTTTTTACATTAATAATGCACTAAAACAAATATAAAAAATAAAATGTTTTTAATCTTACAATACAGTATCTTGAAAAGTACAATAGAACCAGCTACATCACTGCTGCTTTTATGCTTGCTTCCAGACATCCTGGGCTTGAAATAATGATACTGTACCACTGCACTCTGCTGCTGTTGCTAAGCTGCTTCAGTTGTGTCCGACTCTGTGCAACCCCATAGACGGCAGCCCACTAGGCTCCCCCGTCCCTGGGATTCTCCAGGCAAGAACACTGGAGTGGGTTGCCATTTCCTTCTTCAAGGCATGAAAGTGAAAAGTGAAAGCAAAGTCGCTCAGTTGTGTCCGACTCTTAGCGACCTCATGGACTGCAGCCTATTAGGCTCCTCCGTCCATGGGATTTTCCAGGCAAGAGCACTGGAGTAGGGTGCCATTGCCTTCTCCACCACTGCACTCTAAACAGTACTATAAAGTACACAAAAGCACAACCATTTGTAGAGGATGCATGCACATGATAATGGGCACCAGACACGTGGACCAACTTACATAACTAGGCACACAAACACACATTCTCATCTGTGAAAGTTTGCAACTTGAAGGTTTGTATACAGGGGACTTACTATATTAGACAACTTTACCCTGTATGTCTTCTTTGGAAAAATTTCTATCCAGGTGTTTACACACTTTTTGACTGTATTGTTTACTTCTTCAATATTGAGTTGTACAATGTGTTTTTATATTTTATATGTTAACGACTCATCAGTCACACCATTTGACATATTTTCTCCATCTATAATCTATATTCTCATTTTGTCAATGGTTTCCTTTGCTGTGCAAAAGCTTTTAAGTTTGATTAAGCCTCATTTGTTTATTTTTGCTTTAGTTCTTTTAGCTTGGGAGACTGATTTTTTAAAATATTTTTATGATTTAGGTCAGAGAATGTTTCCCCTATATTCTCTTCTAGGAGTTTCATGGTGTCATATCTTATATTTAGGTCTTTAAACCATTTTGACTTTTTGTATATGGTATGAGGGAATGTTCTAATTTCATTGATTTACATGCAGTTGTCCAGCTTTCCCAACACCATTTACTGAAGAGACTGTCTTTTCTCCATTGAATATCTTATCTCCTTTGTCATAGATTAATTGACTGTAGGTGTGTGGGTTTATTTCTGAGCTCTCTATCCTGGCCTGTTGAACCATATATCTATTTTTGTACCAATACCATACTGCTTTGATTGCTGCTGTTTTGTAGTATAGTCAGAACTCTGGGAGGGTTATGTCTCCAACTTTGTTCTTTTCCTCAGGACTGCTTTGACAATTTTAGGTCATTTAGGTCATATAAATTTTAGGATCATTTGTTTTAGTTGTGCAAAATGTCATGGGTATTTTGATAGACCTTGCATTAAATTTGTAGATTGCTTTGGGTAGTATGACCATTTTAACAATACTAATTCTTTCAAGAGGATGGGATATCTTTCCATTTCTTTGAATCATTTTCAATTTCCTTTATCAATGTTTTACAGTTTTCAGTGTATAGATCTTTCACCTCCTTGGTCAAATTTATTCCTAGGTATTTAAAATTTTTGATGTGATTTTAAATCTTTTACACTCTTTTTTTTGATATTTCATTGCCAGTGTAAAAAGAAATAAAATGGATTTCTGTACATTAATATTATATATTGCTATCTTGGTGAATTCATTTATTAGTTCTAATAGATTTTGTGTGGAGACTTTATGGCTTTCCATATTATGTACCATGTCATCCACAAATGCTGACAGTTTTACCTCTTCCCTTCCAATCTTGAGTATCTTTTATATCTTTTTCTTATTTAATTGTGGCTAGGATTTCCAATATTATGTGGAATAAAAGTGGTGAGGGTGGGCATCCTCATCTTATTCCTAAAGTTGGTAGGAAGTCTTTCAGTTTTTCACCATTGAGAATTATTTTCAGTTCAGTCATTCAGCCATGTCTGACTCTGCGACCCCATGAACTGCAGTACGCCAGGCTTCCCTGTCCATCACCAGCTCCCAGAGCTTACTCAAACTTATATCCATTGAGTCGGGGATGCCATCCAACTATCTCAATCTCAGTCATCCCCTTCTCCTCCTGCCTTCAATCTTTCCAGCATCAGGGTCTTTTCCAATGAGTCAGTCCTTCACATCAGATGGCCAAAGTATCGGAGTTTCAGCTTCAGCATCAGTCCTTCCAATAAATATTCAGGACTGATTTCCTTTATAATTGATTAGTTGGATTTCCTTGCAGTCCAAGAGACTCAAGAGTCTTTTCCAACACCACAGTTCAAAAGCATCAATTCTTTGGCACTCAGCTTTCTTTATAGTCCAACTCTCACATCCATACATGACTAATGTAATTATGAATTATGAATTGAGAACTATGTTAACAATGGATTTGTCATGAATGGTTTTATTATGTTGAGATAAGTTCCCTCTAGAACCACTCTGGTGACAATTTTTATAAGTGGACACTGAACCTGGTCAAATGCTTTTTCTGCACCTGTTAAGATGATCATGTGGTTTTTTATCTTTCCTTTTGTTAATGTAGTATATCACATTGATTGTTTGGATATACAGAACTATTCTTGTGCAAATGGAATAAATCCAACTTGATCATGTATTTACTACTGGACTCAGTTTGCAAATATTTTGTTGAGTTTTCTCATCTATGTTTATCAAAGACATTGATCTGTAATTTTCTCTTTTTTAAAATAATTTTATTTATTTATTTTTGAGTGTGCTGTGTCTTCATTGCTGCATGGGATTTACCTAGTTGAAGTGAGTGGAGGCTACCCTCTAGTTACGATGGGTGGGCTTCTCATTGCAGTGGCTTTTCTTATTGCAGAGCACAGGCTCTAGGGCCACAGGCTTCAGTAGTTGTGGCACATGAGGTCAACAGTTGTGGCTCCCAAGGTCTAAGGCACAGGCTCACTAGTTGTGGCTCACAGGTGTAGCTGCTCCATGGCATGTGGAATTGTCTTGGAACAGGGATTGAAACCATGTCTCCTGCATTGGTAGGAGGATTCTTTACCACTGAGCCACCAAGGAAGCCCCTATAATTTTCTCTCTTTTTTTTGTAGTGCTTTGTCTTGTTTTGGTATTAGGCTCCTGGTGGCTTCATAGGATGAATTTGGGAGCATTCCCTCCTCCTCAATTTTCTGTAATAATTTGAGCAGGATAGGTATAAGTTCCTCTTTGTCTGATAAGAGTTCTCCAGTGAAGCTGTCTGGATCTGGACTTTTATTTGGAAGGACTTTTAAAAATTATAGATTCTATTTCACTTCTAATGATTGTCTGTTCAACTCATCTGTCTCTTGTTGAATCAATTTTGGCAGGCTATATGTTTCTAGAAATGTCTCCATTTCATCTCGTTTGTCCAATTTGTTCGCATGTATCTTTTCATAGTACTCTCCTATGATTTTTTTTATATTTCTGTGGTATCTGTTGTTGTTTCCTTCTTTCATTTCTTATTTTACTTGGGTCTCTCTTCTTCTTGGTGTGCATACCTAGAGGTTTGACAATTTTGTTATCTTTCCAAAAAGAGAGCTCTTGATTTTACTGCTATTTTCTACTTTTTAGGTCTATTTTATTTGTTTCTTCTCTGATTCTTCTCTCATCTTTATTATTTCTTTCTTTCTGCTGACTTTGGGTTTTGTCTGTTCATTTACTTTAGGTGGTAGGTTAGGTTGTTTATTTGAGAATTTCTTGATTCCTGAAGAAGGCCTGTACTGCTATGAACTTCCCTCTTAAAACAGCTTTTGCTGTATCCCATAGATTTTTTAAGATTGTATTTTCATTTTCACTTGTCTTAATGTATTTTCTGATTTCTTCTTTGATGACATCATTGATCCATTGGTTTTTTAGTAGCATGTTGTTTAGTCTCCATGTGTTCATTCTTTCCCTGTTTTTCTTTCTGTGGTTGCTTTCAAGTTTCATAAAATTGTAGTCAGAAAAGATTCTTGAAATAATTTCTATCCTCTTAAATTTACTGAGGCTTGTTTTGTGACCTAGTATGCTGTCTATACTAGAGAACATTCCATGAGTGCTTGAAAAGAATATGTATTCTGGGTTTTTTTTTTTTTGGATGAAGTGTCCTGTAGATATCAATTAAGTCCAACTGATCTATTATCTCATGCAGTTTCCAAAGACAGAGGAAGACAAAAACATTTCTTAAATTCCAAACAAGAGGGCCTGGACCTGTCATGGACCACAAACAAATTCTAATTGCATCTGCTTGCACATGTGAAAAAAAAAATGTTCCCTGACTGTCAAATGTTACATAATTATATGACAAAACATAATCTAATTAGAGAAAAAAGCAACAACAGAAGTGTACTTAATGAACTAACTGTGTGAGCTACATTATCCTACTTAGGTTAAAAAGTCATATTTAGGCCTGTATTAACTTTTACTATCTTTAGGGTCCACTAGTGGAATGGTCCACACCATTTTTATATATATATTTTAATATTAATAACCAGTGACACAATGTAGAAAAGTATATCTGAAGCATTTTCATTCATTCATTCTTTAGATAAACATTTTGGCATTTTCTTGAGATACAAAAACAAATATAGAACTCCCATCTGTCAGGCCTCCCTAGTTTAATGAACATAAGCTATAAAAAACTATTACATGTCTTAGTAAATGGTATTATTAAAGTTCATGGTACTAAGAAAATGCAGAGGAATTAACTCTGTCAAGGGAGGATCATAAAGTTTCACAAAGATGATGTTTGATATGAGTCTTTAACTATCATAGCATTTCATTTTATAACAATAGTGGAAGATGATCTTTAATACAAGTATTATACATCTTTTGGAACTGAATTACACTACTACAACTATATGTAACTTATGCTGTCCTCATTTCAAAAATCACTTTGAAATACTTGTAATCTAGGCCTCCTACTAATCTTTGTCTATTTTTAGACAGCATTGCATTGTAACCTCTGAAGGATAGGCAAAATCAGGTAAGAGATCTATTTTGGGGCTCTAGAGGACTTACATGGAATTAAATAAAATCTGTTAAACATTTGTAAAAAGCAAACTGTCTTAGAGAACTATAAATAATGGGTTTTGTTGTCAAATAGCCTAAAAGAAATTTCTGAAAATTTTATTCAAAAATGCTGAAAGTTATACTGATTTTGCTTATCCATGACCTAAATTAAACACAAGCAATTCAAGTTTTCCAGAAGCTTTCTCCAATAGTAACTAAATAAGTACACCAAAAGTAACAATAATAATAAAAGAAGAAATCTAGAAGTTCACAGAAGGTGAACCACAGTATTCTAATGTAATATGATTTGTGACTTTCCCAAAATGTCAGTAACGACAGTGACAGTACTGTCAGTGACAGTACTACTCACCATACTGACAATGCCTTGAACAATCCTATGTAACCATTTATTTATTCAATAAGTATTGAGAACCTATTAGGAACTGGGGACTATACTAGATATTAGGGACACAACTGTGACATTTTTTAAAAAAGACATTCTATTATATAGCTATAGCTTACCTTCTAGTAGGGGATGAATGGTGACAGAATAATAAAAAAGAAATCGGTCAAATGGTAATAAGTGAAGAATAAAAGGTTAAAGGGGGAATACAAGAATGGAGATTGCTATTTTATATAAGACTGTCAGGAAAATCCTCAGTGATAATAGACTATTCATGCAGAGATCTGAAGGGAACTGAGAGAACAAGTCACACTGATAGAAAAACATTCTCCACAGAGGGAACAGCAAACGTATAGTCCAGATTGGGAATATGTATAACACTGTAAAAACAACACTCAAAAGGCCACAATGGCTGTAGCACAGAGAGTGAAAGACAGAGTGGTTAGAAACCAGGTTAGAAAGCTATCAAATTCCCATTCACACAGTATCTTATAAACTATTTTAAGGATTATGCCTTTTACTCTTGAGATATAAGTCATTAGAAGATTGATCTTATGGCTACAAAGAATTGTTAATAGGTTGAATTGGAGGAAAGGCAGAGCCAGGGAATTCTCAAAGGGAACTATTGCAATATTCTATGTAGTGGCTTGGGCCAAGGTAGTTAATATGGGGGTATGAGACATGGTCTGAGTTTGGATACTTCTTGAAAGCAGATCCAATACAATTTAATTATGTTTAAGTAAAAAGGTATAAATAAAAGCAGGCAAACAAGCAAAAAACAAAACAAAAAGTTTTAAGAAGTACGAAATGGCACATTTGAAAAGGGACCAAAGAAAACTTCTACTTTAAAATAATTGAAATGAAACATAATGATGAAGTTTAAAAGAGAACTCATGAAACGGAAAGCTGACATAAATTTTACAAAACAAAATAATGAGAGACAAAGAGACAGAAAATAAGGAGAAGACCTTAACAATGCAGTGAAAACATCTAACACGTACAAATAGAGTTCTGAAAGGAGGATGAGGTGAGGGCAATATCTGAAAAGGAAACAGCTGAAAAATTTTCAGAACTCATGAAAGATACCAACTCTCAGATTCAAGGACCCTTACAAATCTAAGAGGAATAAATGTAAAGAAACTTACACAACACTCATCACTGAAAAGCTGAAGAATATGTAAGAGAAAGAGAAGATATAAAATTAGACAAAAAGGAACAACATATTACCCTCAAAAAAGTAATAGTGGGAATGGTAGCTGACTGTAGCTATTATCTCCAGAATGCTGGGAGAAATACTGTCAATCTAGAATTCTGTACCCAGTGTAAGGACAGAAACACAATATTCAGACAAACAAAACTTGAGAGTCTCCCACTAGCACTACAGACAATGTGATTCCAAGTGGAATATTTGAGATTTTAGGAAGAAAACAGAATACAGAAGGTAATATATATGTATATAAAGAAACACTGGCTTTATAAAACAATAAAAATAATGCATTTTGGCTTTTTATAAAGCAAATAAACACAAAAAAACAGACAGACAGAATTCGAATATACAGGTCAGGAGGAGACTAACTGGAGTTTAAAAGTTTAAGTGTTTTAAGGTATGATCCAATATACAAAGTCACTGATTAACTGATCAGTATGGCTGCAGTAATTTCTAGGGTAAATACTAGAAGAATAGTTAAAATAATGTATAATTACCAAGCTTGTACAAAGAAACGAACAAAATGTAAAATAATTAAGTTTAGAAGAGGACGATAAAGAAATAAAACAAGCAGAACAAAAAGTAAACACAAAATAAGATGGCATACATAAATCCAACACAAAGGCAATTATAATAAATGTAAATAGGCTTCAATTAAAAACTACAAACTGTCAGACCAATTAATCAAAATGCCAAAGATATGCTACTTATAAGAGATATCTAAAACAAAGTTTCCAGAAAGAATGAAACAAAAGGATACCAAAGTTCACCATAAAAATATCAAAGAAAGCTGCTGTAGCCATATCAGTTACAAACTAATTAACTAAGAAAAAATACTTAGCAAACTTCATGACAAACACTTCAATTCACCAGAAAAATAAATAAATTTAAATATAACACATACATCCATCACACTTCATAATGATATAAAACCTAGAATAATCCATTAATCAGGAGGACATATATTACAATAATCTTATAATGTATAAAGTAAAAAGTAACAGAACTTCAAAGAGGAACTCATGACTAAATTGGGGGAGATTTTAACACTCTTCTGATAATAACTGAGATACACAAGCAGACCAAAAATAATCATAGAAAATTTGGAGAACACATTAACAGCTTTGACCTGATGAGGTAAAAAAAAAAATACTCCACACAATCACAGTAGTAGACTACTGCTTAAACAATAGTATTAACATGGAACTTAGGCAAAAAAAGAAAATTGACTAGGACATTAAAAAAGTCTAAACAAATTTCATGGAATTCAATACTGCAGAGCATATTCTTTGACCTTTATGTATTTAAGCTAAAAATTAATACCCAAAAGATAATTAGAAAAACTTCATGTTTGAAATATAATAAATATTATAAATAAACTCTATAGTAATACTAAAGTATATTTAACATCTAAATGTCTATATTAGGGAAAAAGGCTAAATATTATCAGCCTAAACATGTATCTCAAGAAGTTAGAATAAGAAAAAGATACCAGGAGGAAGAAATAAAAGTAACAGGAGCTATCAATGAAATTGAAAACAAATCTACAATAGAGAAAGATGATCAGTAAGGACAAAAGTTGGTTCTCTGAAGATAATTATTCAACATCTAACTAATTCATCACAACAAAAAGAGAGGACAGAAATAAGCAATATCTAAGACTGAAAGGGAAAATAATGCTACTTACATTTGGATCATACACAAAAATAAGTGGGTTTCAATTTCAAGTAATGGCCTAATTATTTAGATCAATATTCCCACTAAAAACAAAAAAATATTTTTAACATATAAAAATACACCTTATTAAAGTAGCTAAGATCTGACAAGACAATAAGGAATTAATAAACTAAAAGCTAAGTAGAACATATAATCAGCTTTTGCCCTAAGAGCATTTGCTAATCCTAAAGCATCTGAAGAGTGGTTTTAATCATCTGATGATACAAGGGAAATAGAAGACAAAGCCTAGGATCTGTTCAAGATAGAAGGTTTAAAAGAAGATACCCCAAAACAGTGGCCAGGGTGTCAAAACACTACACAAACCCTCAAGAAATTAGTAAATATATAAAGTTCTCCTTCATACTACACAGTGGTGAGGTTGCCTATGGCATTCAGCAGAAAAAAAGGGAAGAAAATCAACAAAAAGAAATGAACCTCTTAAGCACTGACCAGCCCTGGGGCAGAGATGAAGCTCAAATTCAAATCATCAGGATAGTACAAGAAACTTCAAACCAAAACATTAAAGTGTTCCTCAAGTTGCAGTGATGGATGACACTGAGAAATAAGTTCAAATTCTCTCCGAACAAAAGAACCCTCAGGAATTCCCTACCAAAAATTTTCAAAGGTGATGAGAAAATTCCTCAAAGCAGCGAGAGCATAGGGATAGATGACAGATTACCTTTAAGGGAGCAATAGTTCTCAATAGCAACCGTGTAAACCAGAAAGCAGGAGTATATTTTCAATAAGCTGGAAAAACAAAAACAACCCAAAACACAGCAGTTTAAAATTCTATATGCATGAAAATATTTTTAAAGAATTGAAATGAACGTATCAGTTCAGTTCAGTAACTCAGTCATGTCTGACTCCTTGCGAGCCCATGAATCAAAGCATGCCAGGCCTCCCCGTCCATCACCAACTCCTGGAGTTCACTCAGACTCACGTCCATCAAGTCAGTGATGCCATCCAGCCGTCTCATCCTCTGTCGTCCCCTTCTCCTCCTGCCCCCAATCCCTACCAGCATCACAGTCTTTTCCAATGAGTCAACTCTTCGCATGAGGTGGCCAAAGTACTGGAGTTTCAGCTTCAGCATAATTCCTTCCAAAGAAATCCCAGGGCTGATCTCCTTCAGAATGGACTGGTTGGATCTCCTTGTAGTCCAAGGGACTCTCAAGAGTCTTCTCCAACACCACAATTCAAAAGCATTAATTCTTGAGCGCTCAGCCTTCTTCACAGTCCAAATCTCACATCCATACACGACCACTGGAAAAACCATAGCCTTGACTAGATAGACCTTTGTTGGCAAAGTAATGTCTGCATTTCAATATGCTATCTAGGTTGGTCATAAATTTCCTTCCAAGGAGTAAGCGTCTTTTAATTTCATGGCTGTAGTCATCATCTGCAGTGATTTTGGAGCCCCCAAAAATAAAGTCTGACACTGTTTTCACTGTTTCCCCATCTATTTCCCATGAAGTGATGAGACGGGAGGCCGTGTTCTTCATTTTCTGATATGTTGAGCTTTAAGCCAACCTTTTCACTCTCCTCTTTCACTTTCATCAAGAGGCTTTTGAGTTCCTCTTCACTTTCTGCCATAAGGGAGGTGTCATCTGCTTATCTGTGGTTATTGATATTTCTCCCGGCAATCTTGATTCCAGCTTGCGCTTCTTCCAACCCAGCGTTTCTGCATATAATTTAAATAAGCAGGGTGACAATATACAGCCTTGACATACTCCTTTTCCTATTTGGAACCAGTCTGTTGTTCCATGTCCAGTTCTAACTGTTGCCTCCTGACATGCACACAGATTTCTCAAGAGGGAGGTCAGGTGGTCTGGTATTCCCATCTCTTTCAGAAGTTTCCACAGTTTATTGGGATCCACACAGTCAAAGACTTTGGCCTAGTCAATAAAGCAGAAATAGATGGTTTTCTGGAACTCGCTTGCTTTTTCAATGATCCAGCAGATGTTGGCAATTTGATCTCTGGTTCCTCTGCCTTTTCTAAAACCAGCTTGAACATCAGGAAGTTCACGGTTCACATATTGCTGAAGCCTGGCTTGGAGAATTTTGAGCATTACTAGCGTGTGAGATGAGTGCAATTGTGCGGTAGTTTGAGCATTCTTTGGCATTGCCTTTCTTTGGGATTGGAATGAAAACTGACCTTTTCCCGTCCTGTGGCCACTGCTGAGTTTTCCAAATTTGCTGGCATACTGAGTGCAGCACTTTCACAGCATCATCTTTCAGGATTTGGAATAGCTCAACTGGAATTCCATCACCTCCACTAGCTTTGTTCGTAGTGATGCTTTCTAAGGCCCACTTGACTTCACATTCCAGGATGTCTGGCTCTAGGTCAGTGACCACATCATCATGATTATTTGGGTCGTGAAGATCTTTTTTGTACAGTTCTTCTGTGTATTCTTGCCACCTCTTCTTAATATCTTATGCTTCTGTTTGGTCCATACCATTTCTGTCCTTTATCGAGCTCATCTTTGCATGAAATGTTCCCTTGGTATCTCTAATTTTCTTGAAGAGATCTCCAGTCTTTCCCATTCTGTTGTTTTCCTCTATTTCTTTGCATTGATCGCTGAGGAAGGCTTTCTTATCTCTTCTTGCTATTCTTTGGAACTCTGCATTCAGATGCTTATATTTTTCCTTTTCTCCTTTGCTTTTTGCTTCTCTTCTTTTCACAGCTATTTGTAAGGCCTCCCCAGACAGCCATTTTGCTTTTTTGCATTTCTTTTCCATGGAGATGGTCTTGATCCCTGTCTCCTGTACAATGTCACGAACCTCAGTCCATAGTTCATCAGGCACTCTATCAGATCTAGGCTCTTAAATCTATTTCTCACTTCCACTGTATAATCATAAGGGATTTGATTTCAGTCATACCTGAATGGTCTAGTGGTTTTCCCTACTTTCTTCAATTTAAGTCTGAATTTAGTAATCAGGAGTTCATGATCTGAGCCACAGTCAGCTCCTGGTCTTGTTTTTGTTGACTGTATAGAGCTTCTCCATCTTTGGCTTCAAAGAACATATCAATCTGATTTTGGTGTTGACCATCTGGTGATGTCCATGTATAGAGTCTTCTCTTGGGTTGTTGGAAAAGGGTGTTTGTTATGACCAGTGCATTTTCTTGGCAAAACTCTATTAGCCTTTGCCCTGCTTCATTCCCTAGTCCAAGGCCAAATTTGCCTGTTACTCCAGGTGTTTCTTGACTTCCTACTTTTGCATTCCAGTCCCCTATAATGAAAAGGACATCTTTTTTGGGTGTTCTAAAAGGTCTTCTAGGTCTTCATAGACTGTTCAACTTCAGCTTTTTCAGTGTTACCGGATGGGGCATAGACTTGGATTACTGTGATACTGAATGGTTTGCCTTGGAAACGAACAGAGATCATTCTGTCATGTTTGAGATTGCATCCAAGTGCTGCCTTACGGACTCTTTTGTGGACCGTGATGGCTACTCCATTTCATCTGAGGGATTCCTGCCCGCAGTAGTAGATATAATGGTCATCTGAGTTAAATTCACCCATTCCAGTCCATTTCAGTTCGCTGATTCCTAGAATGTCGACATTCACTCTTGCCATCTCTTGTTTGACCACTTCCAATTTGCCTTGATTCATGGACCTGACATTCCAGGTTCCTATGCAATACTGCTCTTTACAGCATAGGATCTTGCTTCTATCACCAGTCACATCCACAACTGGGTATTGTTTTTGCTTTGGGTCCATCCCTTCATTGGAGGTGATGGAGGGCTACCACGCCTGAGGCCAGGGGCGGCAGCCGAGAGGAGCAACCCCACGCTCGAGGCCAGGGGCGGCAGCCAGGAGGGCCAACCCCAGGCCCGAGGAGTGGTGGCTGTGCAGGTGCAGGAGGGCCTAGAGGAGCTATCCCACGTTGAAGGTCAGGAAGGGCGGCGGTGAGGAGATACCCCTCGTCCAAGGTAAGGAGCAGCAGCTGCGATTTGCTGAGCAGCCGTGAAGAGATACCCCACGTCGAAGGTAAGAAAAACCCAAGTAAGATGGTAGGTGTTGCAAGAGGGCATCAGAGGGCAGACACACTGAAACCATACTCACAGGAAAGGAGTCAATCTAATCACACTAGGACCACAGCCTTGTCTAACTCAATGAAACTAAGCCATGCCTGTAGGGCAACCCAAGACGGGCGGGTCACGGTGGAGAGATCTGACAGAATGTGGTCCACTGGAGAAGGGAATAGCAAACGACTTCAGTATTCTTGCCTTGAGAACCCCATGAACAGTATGAAAAGGCAACATGATACAGGATACTGAAAGAGGAACTCCCCAGGTCAGTAGGTGCCCAATATGCTACTGGGGATCAGATCAGGTCAGTCGCTTGGTCGTGTCCGACTCTTTGCGACCCCATGAATCGCAGCACGCCAGGCCTCCCTGACCATCACCAACTCCCGGAGTTCACTGAGACTTACGTCCATTGAGTCAGTGATGCCATCCAGCCATCTCACCCTCTGTCGTCCCGTTCTCCTCCTGCCCCTAATCCCTCCCAGCATCACGGTCTTTTCCAATGAGTCAACTCTTCGCATGAGGTGGCCAAAGTACTGGTGTTTCAGCGTTAGCATCCTTCCTTCCAAAGAAATCCCAGGCTGATCTCCTTCAGAATGGACTGGTTGAATCTCCTTGCAGTCCAAGGCACTCTAAAGACTCTTCTCCAACACCACAGTTCAAAAGCATCAATTCTTCGTTGCTCAGCCTTCTTCACATTCCAACTCTCACATCCATGTATGACCACAGGAAAAACCACAGGCTTGACTGGACGAACCTTTGTTGGAAAAGTAATGTCTCTGCTTTTGAATATGCTATCTAGTTTGGTTATAACTTTCCTTCCAAGGAGTAAGCATCTTTTAATTTCATGGCTGCAGTCACCATCTGCAGTGATTTTGGAGCCCAGAAAAATAAAGTTTGACACTGTTTCCACTGTTTCTCCATCTATTTCCCATGAAGTGGTGGGACCGGATGCCATGATCTTCGTTTTCTGAATGTTGAGCTTAAAGCCAATTTTTTCACTCTCCACTTTCACTTTCATCAAGAGGCTTTTGAGTTCCTCTTCATTGTCTGCCGTAAGGGTGGTGTCATCTGCATATCTGAGGTGATTGATATTTCTCCTGGCAATCTTGATTCCAGCCTGTGTTTCTTCCAGTCCAGCGTTTCTCATTATGTACTCTGCATATAAGTTAAATAAACAGGATGACAATATACAGCCTTGACGTACTCCTTTTCCTATTTGGAACCAGTCTGTTGTTCCATGTCCAGTTCTAACTGTTGCTTCCTGACCTGCATACAAATTTCTCAAGAGGCAGGTCAGGTGGTCTGGTATTCTCATCTCTTTCAGAATTTTCCAGTTTATTGGGATCCACACAGTCAAAGGCTTTGGCCTAGTCAATAAAGCAGAAATAGATGGTTTTCTGGAACTCGCTTGCTTTTTCAATGATCCAGCAGATGTTGGCAATTTGATCTCTGGTTCCTCTGCCTTTTCTAAAACCAGCTTGAACATCTAGAAGTTCACGGTTCACATATTGCTAAAGCCTGGCTTGGAGAATTTTGAGCATTACTTTACTAGCGTGTGAGATGAGTGCAACTGCGTGGTAGTTTGAGCATTCTTTGGCATTGCCTTTCTTTGGGATTGGAATGAAAACGGACCTTTTCCAGTCCTGTGGCCACTGCTGAGTTTTCCAAATTTGCTGGCATATTAACTGCAGCACTTTCACAGCATCATCTTTCAGGATTTGGAATAGCTCAACTGGAATTCCATCACCTCCACTAGCTTTGTTCGTAGTGATGCTTTCTAAGGCCCACTTGACTTCACATTCCAGGATGTCTGGCTCTAGGTCAGTGATCACACCATCGTGATTATCTGGGTCATGAAGATCTTTTTTGTACAGTTCTTCGGTGTATTCTTGCCATCTCTTCTTAATATCTTCTGCTTCTGTTGGGTCCATACCATTTCTGTCCTTTATCGAGCTCATCTTTGCATGAAATGTTCCTTTGGTATCTCTGATTTTCTTGAAGAGATCTCTAGTCTTTCCCATTCTGTTGTTTTCCTCTATTTCTTTGCATTGATTGCTGAAGAAGGCTTTCTTATCTCTTCTTGCTATTCTTTGGAACTCTGCATTCAGATGTTTATATCTTTCCTTTTCTCCTTTGGTTTTCGCTTCTCTTCTTTTCACAGCTATTTGTAAGACCTCCTCAGACAGCCATTTTGCTTTTTTTGCATTTCTTTTCTATGGGAATGGTCTTGATCCCTGTCTCCTGTACAAAGTCACTAACCTCATTCCATAGCTCATCAGGCACTCTATCTATCAGATCTAGGCTCTTAAATCTATTTCTCACTTCCACTGTATAATCATAAGGGATTTGATTTAGGTCATACCTGAATGGTCTAGTGGTTTTCCCTACGCTCTTCAATTTAAGTCTGAATTTGGCAATAAGGAGTTCATGGTCTGAGCCACAGCCAGCTCCTGGTCTTGTTTTTGCTGACTGTATGGAGCTTCTCCATCTTTGGCTGCAAAGAATATAATCAATCTGATTTCGGTGTTGACCATCTGGTGATGTCCATGTGTAGAGTCTTCTCTTGTGTTGTTGGAAGAGGGTGTTTGTTATGACCAGTGCATTTTCTTGGCAAAACTCTATTAGTCTTTGCCCTGCTTCATTCCCTAGTCCAAGGCCAAATTTGCCTGTTACTCCAGGTGTTTCTTGACTTCCTACTTTTGCATTCCAGTCCCCTATAATGTAAAGGACATCTTTTTTGGGTGTTAGTTCTAAAAGGTCTTGTAGGGCTTCATAGAACCGTTCAACTTCAGCTTCTTCAGCGTTACTGGTTGGGGCATAGACTTGGATTACTGTGATATTGAATGGTTTGCCTTGGAAACGAACAGAGATCATTCTGTCATTTTTGAGATTGCGTCCAAGTGCTGCATTTCGGACTCATTTGTTGACCATGATGGCCACTCCATTTCTTCTGAGGGATTCCTGCCCGCAGTAGTAGATATAATGGTCATCTGAGTTAAATTCACCCATTCCAGTCCATTTCAGTTTGCTGATTCCTAGAATGTCGACATTCACTCTTGCCATCTCTTGTTTGACCACTTCCAATTTGCCTTGATTCATGGACCTGACATTCCAGGTTCCTATGCAATATCGCTCTTTATAGGATCGGACCTTGTTTCTATCACCGGTTACATCCACAGCTGGGTATTCTTTTTGCTTTGGCTCCATCCCTTCATTCTTTCTGGAGTTATTTCTCCACTGATCTTCAGTAGCATATTGGGCACCTACTGACCTGGGGAGTTTCTCTTTCAGTATCCTATTATTTTGCCTTTTCATACTGTTCATGGGGTTCTCAAGGCAAGAATACTGAAGTGGTTTGCCATTCCCTTCTCCAGTGGACCACAGTCTGTCAAATCTCTCCACCATGACCCGCCTGTCTTGGGTTGCCCCATGGGCATGGCTTAGTTTCATTGAGTTAGACAAGGTTGTGGTCCTAGTGTGATTAGATTGACTAGTTTTCTGTGAGTATGGTTTCAGCGTGTTTGCCCTCTGATGCCCTCTTGCAACACCTACCGTCTTACTGGGATTCTCTTACCTTGGGTGTGGGGTATCTCTTCACGGCTGCTCCAGCAAACCGCAGCCATTGCTCCTTACCTTGGACGAGGGCTATCTCCTCACCGCCGCCCTTCCTGACCTTCAATGTGGAGCAATAACTCCAGATGAACATATAGACGTACCATAATAAAAGATGAAAAGATATGTCTTTAAAAGATCTCACTAAAGGAAACTCTAAATATGTTTCAGACAGAAGTAAAGTGATTTCAGATGACTGCCTAGTATGTAAGAAAAATTAGAAAGTAGTAAATATATGTGTAAATCTAAATGAACTCCGACTTTACGAAATAATTATGTAATAATGACTAATGGAATTTTTAAAAAAGGACAGAATTAAAACACAGAGCAAATGTTAACATGTGGGATGGGGTAAATGAGATTTCAGACTCCCTGTACTATGCAGAAGGAAGTCAAAAGTTCTATGTTTAGTTCAGTTCACTCGTTCAGTAGTGTTTGCAACCCCATGAACCGCAGCACACCATGCCTCCCTGCCCATCACCAACTGCCGGAGTCTACCCAAACCCATGTCCATTGAGTCGGTGATGCCATCCAACCATATCATCCTCTGTGGTCCCCTTCTCCTCCTGCCCTCAATCTTTCCCAGCATCAGGGTCTTTTCCAATGAGTCAGCTCTTCGCATCAGGTGGTCAAAGTATTGGAGTTTTAGCTTCAACATCAGTCCTTCCAAAGAAGACCCAGGACTGATCTCTTTTAGGATGGATTGGTTGGATCTCCTTGCAGTCCAAGGGACTCTCAAGAGTCTTCTCCAACACCACAGTTCAAAAGCATCAATTCTTCGGCTCTCAGCTTTCCTTATAGTCCAAATCTCACATCCATCCATGAGTACTGGAAAAACCATAGCCTTCACTACACAGACCTTTGTTGGTAAAGTAATGTCTCTGCTTTTTAATATGCTGTCTAGGTTGGTCATAACTTTTCTTCCAAGGAGTAAGTGTCTTTTAATTTCATGGCTGCAATCACCATCTGCAGTGATTCTGGAGCCCAGAAAAATAAAGTTTGTCACTTTTCCCACTGTTTCTCCATCTATTTGCCATAAGTGATAGGCCTGGATGCCATGAACTTTGTTTTTTGAATGTTGAGCTTTAAGCCAGGTTTTTCACTCTCCTCTTTCACCTTCATCAAGGGGTTCTTTAGTTCTTCTTCTCTTTCTGCCATAAAGGTGGTGTCATCTGCCTATCTGAGGTTATTGATATTTCTCCCAGCAATTTTGATTCCAGCTTGTGCTTCCTCCAGCCCAGCCATTTCTCATTAAGTATTCTGCATATAAGTTAAATAAGCAGGGTGACAATATAGAGCCTTGACGTACTCCTTTTCCTATTTGGAACCAGTCTGTTGTTCCATGTCCAGTTCTAACTGTTGCTTCCTGACCTGCATACAGGTTTCTCAAGAGGCAGGTCAGGTGGTCTGGTATTCCCATCTCTTGAAGAATTTTCTACAGTTTTCTTGAAGAGATGTCTAGTTTTTCCCAGTCTATTGTTTTCCTCTATTTCTTTGCATTGACCACAGTGTAAGGCTTTCTTATCTCTCCTTGCTATTCTTTGGAACTCTGCATTCAAATGGGTATATCTTTTCTCTTCTCCTTTGCTTTTCGCTTCTCTTCTTTTCACAGCTATTTGTAAGGCCTCCCCAGACAGCCATTTTGCTTTTTTGCATTTCTTTTTCTTGGGGATGGTCTTGATTGCTGTCTCTTGTACAAAGTCAGGAACCTTCGTCCATAGTTCATCTGGCATTCTATCAGATCTAGTCCCTTCAATCTATTTCTCAGTTCCACTGTATAGTCATAAGGGATTTGATTTAGGTCATACCTGAATGGTCTAGTGGTTTTCCCCATTTTCTTCAATTTAAGTCTGAATTTGGCAATAAGGAGTTCATGGTCTGAGCCACAGTCAGCTCCTGGTCTTGTTTTTGATGACTGTATAGAGCTTCTCCATCTGTGGCTGCAAAGAATATAATCAATCTGATTTCAGTGTTAACCATCTAGTGATGTCCATGTGTAGAATCTTCTCTTGTGTTATTGGAGGAAGGTGTTTGCTATAAGCAGTGCATTCTCTTGACAGAACTCTACTGGCCTTTGCCCTGCTTCATTCCATATTCCAAGGCCAAATCTGCCTGTTATTCCAGGTGTTTCTTGACTTCCTACTTTTGCATTCCAGTCCCCTATAATGAAAAGGACATCTTTTTTGGGTGTTAGTTCTAAAAGGTCTTGTAGATCTTCATAGAACCGTTCAACTTCAGCATTACTTGTCAGGGCATAGACCTGGATACTGTGATATTGAATGATTTGCCTTGGAAACAAACAGATATCATTCTGTCATTTTTCAGATTGCATCCAAGTACTGCATTTCAAACTCTTTTTTTGGCTATGATGGCTACTCCATTTCTTCTAAGGGATTCCTGCCCACAGTAGTAGATATAATGGTCATTTGAGCTAAGATTCACCCATTCCAGTCCATCTTAGTTCGCTGATTCCTAGAATGTCCATGTTCACTCTTGCCATCTCCTGTTTGACCACTTTAATTTGCCTTGATTCACTGGCCTAACATTCCAGGTTCCTATGCAATACTGCTCTTTACAGCATCGGACCTTGCTTCTCTCACCAGTTCCATCCACAACTGGGTGTTGTTTTTGCTTTGGCTCCATCCTTTCATTCTTTCTGGAGTTATTAGGCACTGAGAGAGGGCATCAGAGGGCAGACAGACTGAAACCAGAATCACAGGCAAGTAGCCAATCTGATCACATGGATCACAGCCTTGTCTAACTCAATGAAACTAAGCCATGCCGTGTGCGGCCATCCAAGATGGATCGGTCATGGTGGAGAGGTCTGACAGAATGTGGTCCACTGCAGAAGGGAATGGCAAACTACTTCAGTATTCTTGCCTTGAGAACCCCATGAACAGTATGAAAAGGCAAAAAGATAGGACACTGAAAGATGAACTCCCCAGTTCCATAGGTGCCCAATATGCTACTGGAGATCAGTGGAGAAATAACTCCAGAAAGTTCTACTTTAGGCTTTGAAAAATTAAGTATATTATATTTTATCCTTTTCAAAATAAAATCTAAAAGTCATAGAATATATTTGTGGTATTTGATTAAATTTAATCACCTATATGAACATATTCTTAGAAACTTAGAAATAATTTTTCTTAACTGGTTTACTCTGATAAAAAGCTACTGATGAAAAATGTAAGCAAAAAGCAAACTCAATGGAGAAATATTAAAAGATTCCCTTTAAAAAGTGGGCTAAGACAAGAAAAGCTACTACTTTCTGGCCACTTCTATACTTCTTAGAGATCCTAGTTAGTGCAGTCAGACAAACAAACACCAATCAGCTAAACAAATAAATACCAAATAAACAGAACGTAGTTAGATGGAATGTAAGGGAAGAAACAAAATACCATTATTCTGATGATATGATGTATACTTAGAAAATTTGACACTCTCTAGGTAAATAAGAAGTAAACATTTATGTATATAAATCACCTCTATATTTTCCTAACAAATAAATCATTTTATTTTTTAAAGTAATAAAGTTTGGATTAAATTAAAGTTGGATACTATATCCAACAGCATTAGAAAACATGAAGATTCTAGGAATAAATGTAACAAAAGTACAAAAGACTTTAATGGAGAAAAATGTCTTTCAATAAAATTTTAGCTATAAACAAAGTAAATGAAGAAATATACTATAGAATGAAGTGAAAGATACAATGGGGCAAAGACATCAATTCCTCCTAATTCATATATAGATTTAATACACTACAATTCAAATAAAAATTCCAACAGGTGTTTGTGGGAGTTGAGAAGAGGATGACTAGAGAAGGGTCAACAATGAGTACGTTCTGCTTTTTTCTAAAGAGCCTTAGCATTTTTTGACAGTTCAAACTGTAAGAATATTTAACTTTGAGAAAGATAAACATAGCCAGGAAAAAATATGAATGAAAACGTGCCAAAATGTAAGCAACTGTTGATTTTGGATGAAGGGATTCAGAGGGTCTCACCTTGACTCTTAAAAAAATTAATTTTCCATTCTTTCCAATCTTTCTTCAGTGAATCCCACTCTTTATTGCCCTCAAACTGCTTCTTTTTGCCTGGGGAGAAACAAATGGCCCTGGGCAAAGAGGTAAGTAACTTTGTTTAAAGAATCAAACAACCATGGCAGACTTCAAATGTTGAAAACAGTTCAAGGGCCCCAAATTGAGGAAGATTCACAATTCAAAACCTGACAATATGCCTCCATAAGAAAAGGTATTTCCTAATCTAGACAGAAAAGACCCCAGTATAGAATTTTAACACCAGTTAACACACAGTAGAACTCAGCTCTAAAGCAAAAAGGTTTAGTCTAATGTAACTGTCCTTTAAGCAAAACACACACACACACACACACACACACACACACCAATGCCACCAAGTAAAGAGAAGTAGATTAAATGCAATGTTTCAGCTCCAAGTATAGTTTCCAGGGAAACTATAAATAGTTTCAAATAAATAGGGAAGGAGTTAGAACACATGCGTACTTTAACAAAACAGAAGGCTTCAGAACAGTTCCCAGAGTCTACATGCTGAAACTACAAGACACATGGGAAAAAAAAGACCTAAATAGATGGAGAGATATACTATGTTTATAGACTGAAAGACTCAATGTTGTTAAGATGTCAATTCTTTCCAAATTGAGCTATAGACTCAGTGCACTTTCAATCAATCAGCAGGATTTTTTTTGTAAATACTGACCAATTAATTGTAAAATTTATAAAACAAAGGAAAAAGAATAGACAAAAATTTTTTTTGAAAAAGAACAAATTTGGAGAAATCACAGTACGTGATTTCAAGATAGTATGGTTTTCAGTGAAAGGACAGATATATACATCAATGGAACAGAAGACAGAGACCAAAAATAAATTCATTTATATATGAATACACATACACTCACTGATTTTTGACAAAGGTGTAAAAACAATTCAATGGAGAAAGGACAGTCTTATCAACAAATGGTATTGGAACCAATTGAGATCCATATGCAACAAATAAACTTTGATATACACCACCACCTTATACAAAAATTAACTAAACACAAATCAAAGACCTAAATATAAAATGTAAAACTATGGAAGTTTTAAAAGAAAACACAGGAGAAATCCTTGCACCTTTGGATTAGGCAAAGACAATACATATGGCATGGCATAAAAACCATAACCCATAAAAGAAAAAATTAACAAACAGAATTTTACTTAAAAATTTTAAACTGTTCTTTGAAAGGCACTGTTAAAAGAATGAAAAGATAATCTACTCATGGAAGAAAATATTTGCAAATCATTTATCATACATCTGACAACTTGGATCCAGAATATGTAAAGACCTCTTTAAACTCAACAATAAAAAATAATTCAATTAAAAAAAAAACAAAAGATTAGAACATACAGTTCACTAAATATTGTATGGATATGAGAAATAAGTACATAAAAATGCAAACTGAAACCACAATGAGATGCCATTACATCTTATCAGAATGGGAGGGGGGGAGCCTGATAATACCAAATGGTGACAAGGATAAGGAGCAACTTGAATGCTCATGCATAGCTAGTGGAAATGCAAAATGGTACAATTTGCATTTGCAAATGGTATAAAAACAACTTGGCAGTTTTTAATAAAGGTAAAATAAACACTTACCATAAGACCCAGCAATCTCACCCCTAAATATGTGCTCAAGCAAAATGAAAACCATGTTCACACAAAAAAGCCTGTATGTGAATGTTTATAGTGGTTATGCTGGAGGTCCCCAAGACAATGCCCAGATTCAGTGATTCACTTGAAGAACTCACAGGACTCAGCATATAATTAGTTATACTTAGGATTAAGATTGCCTGGAGAAGGACATGGCAACCCACTCCAGTGTTCTTGCCTGGAGAATCCCAGGGACGGGGGAGCCTGGTGGGCTGCGGTCTATGGGGTCGCACAGAGTCGGACATGACTGAAGTGACTTAGCAGCAGCAGCAGCAGCAGGATTAAGATTTAATGCAGAGAAAGGAAACAAAGCAAAACCAGCAAAGGAAAAAGGCACATGGGGTAAAATTGGAAACCTGATGAAAACTTCCAGGAGTCCTCTCCCAGCAGGATGCATGCACTTAATCCTTCCATCAATGAATTTATGACAGTGTATGTGAAGTACTATCTACCAGTGAAACTTCCCTGACACAGGAGTACAAGGTTTTACTGGGGGCTGCTCATAGTCACAGTGGCTTATAGCATGTACCAAAATTCCATACTTCTTTAAGGAAAGAAGGTGTTTAGCATAGAGTTTAGGCACATAAATCACCCTCATCAGTTAGAGAATGGTGGGAACACTCTCAAAATCCAAGTTCCAGACAATAGCCAAGAGCCAATCTTGCAAATAGGCTTACTAGCAACAGCAATCTTAGGCCTGTTAACTCTTTGCTACACAGTAGCTTTATTTGTAACTGCCAAAGTTGGAAACAATCCAAATAGTCAATTACCTGGGAAATGGATAAACTGTAGTACATTTATACAATGGAATATTACTCAGCAATGAAAAGAAATGAACTAATGTTACCTACAACAACATGGATGAATATCAAATTCATGTTTGATAGCCAAGGGGCTTCCCAGGTGGCTGAGTGGTAAAGAATCCACCTGCCAATGAAGGAGACGCAGGAGACATGGGTTCAATCCCTGGGTCGGGAAATGGCAATCCACTCCAGTAATTCTTGCCTGGAAAATTCCATGGACAGAGGAGCCTGCTGGGTTACGGTCTATGGGATCGCAAAGAGTTGGACATGACTGACTGACTGAGCACATACACACACATAAAAGAAGTCAAATTCAAAAGGCAACATGCTATGGCATTCTGGAAAACACAAAATAGATCAGTGGTTGCTAAAGGGCTAAGACGGGGTGGGGGGGAAGTTTTAACACAAAGGGATAGCATGAATTTTTCAGGAATGATGGAACCATTCTGGATCTTGATTTTGGTGATGGTTGTAATGTTCTGTGCATTAAAACTCAAGAGATGTATAAAAGTGATTTTACCAACTTTTTTGGGTAAAAGTGATTTTTACTACATTTTAATTTAAATGTTTATAAAAGTAAAATATAGTTCCCTACATTAAACATGAATAAAATCAAAAGAAAGATGACAATGTTAATGTAAATAACACAAAAATAATTCCAGAGCAAGCAAAAAACTTCAAAACCCAGCATATTAATATAAAAACAGAACACAAGCAACAAGAAGAAAAATCTGCCAAAAAGATCTGCATCTTCAGATGAACTTAAAAAGAATATAAAATTAATTTACCAAATGCTGCTGCTAAGTTGCTTCAGTCGTGTCTGACTCTGTACAACCCCATAGACGGCAGCCCACCAGGCTCATGAACTGCAGCCTATCAGGCTCCTCCATCCATAGGATTTTCCAGGCAAGAGTACTGGAGTGGGGTGCCATTGCCTTCTCCAAATTTATCAAGTGCTTGGAGACAAAATGATAGAACAGAAGAATAAGATAAAAAGACTGAAGAGCTATGCAAGAAAAATAAAAGCTAAGATCCAATCAACAATCTCTTTGTATCTGAATTCAAGTTATCACTTGGGTATTGTTCATCTCTCTTTGTTGCTGTTAAAAATAGGATTAAAAAAAAATAGGATTTTTCTTACTATGATACTTTCTACCTGGCTCTGTATATGTAGCAGAGGCTCAGCAAAGTAAGGCCATGGGTCAATCCAGCTGCCTGCTTTGTAAATAAAGTTTTTTTTGAACACAGACATGTTCATTTCATTTACATATTTTCTATGGCAGCTTTCATGCTACAGGAGGAAATTTGGGTAGCTATAACAGAAGTTGTAAGATCTAAAATATTTATCATCTGGCCCTTATACAAAAAGTTAGCCAATCTCTAATATGTAAGAAAGCTATTTGTAATTTTGTGAGGTAAAATACATATCACATAATTTTACTCATTTTAAAGTGTACAATTTAGTGGCATTTAGTTCAATTCATAATGTTGCATAATCACTATCTTTCTTCTAGTTTCAAAGCGTTTTCGTCACCCCAAAAGGAACATTGTACCCATTAAGCAATCACTCTCCATTTCTCCCTTCCCTAATCCCTGGCTACCACTCATTTGCTTTCTGTTTCTATGGATTTATCTATTTTGAATATTGCATATGAATGAAATCATTTAATGTATGATCTTTTGTGTCTGACTTCTTTCATTTAGCATAATGTTTTAGACATTCATCCAGGACGTAGTTCCTTTTTATCCACTAAATAACACTCAATTGTATGGATATACTACATTTTGTTTACCCATCATCAGTTGATAGACATTCTGGTGACTGTGCACTGAGCTGCTATGGACATTCACAAAAAGTTTTTTGTTTCAATACCTGCTTTCAATTCTCCTGGTAGTCTAAGAGTGAAACTGCTTGGTCACATGGTATGAGTCATAACACAGCCATGAGAAATTCTGTTTACAACTTTCTGTGGAACTACCAAACAATTTTTACAGTGACCATATCATTTTACACTTCCAACCAACAATGTATGAGGGTTCAGATTTCTTCACATCCTCACCCATACTTATTTTCCTTTAAAAGAAGTTTTACAATAACTATCCTAGTGGGTGTAAAGTAAATTCACACTGTGGCTCTGCTTTGCATTCCCTAATGACTAACAGTGTTATTCACTCAGTCGTGTCTTTGCAACTCCAAGGACTGTAGCCTGCCAGGCTCCTCTGACCATTGAATTCTCCAGGCAAGAATACTGGAGTGAGTTGCCTTTCCCTTCACCAAGGGATCTTCCTGACCCAGGGATCAAACCCAGGTCTCCTTCATTGCACATAGATTCTTTGCTGTCTGAGCCACCAGAGAACAAACTGCCAACATCCGTTGGATCATAAAAAAAGGAGGAGAATTCCAGAAAAACACCTACTTCTGCTTCACTGACTACGCTAACACCTTGACTGTGTGGATCACAACAAATTGTGGAAAATTCTTAAAGAAATGGGAATACCAGACCACCTTACCTGACTCCTGAGAAACCTGTATGCAGGTCAAGAAGCAATAGTTAGAACTGGAAATGGAACAGTGGACTGGTTCCAAATTGGGAAAGGAGTACATCAAGGCTGTATATTGTCACTCTGCTTATTAAATTCCTATGCAGAGTACATCATGCGAAATGCTGGGCTGGATGAATCACAAACTGGAATCAAGACTGCCAGGAGAAATATCAATAACCTCAGATATGCAGATGATACCGCCCTTATGGCAGAAAGCAAAGAGGAACTAAAGAGCCTCTTGATGAAGGTGAAAGAGGAGAGTGAAAAAGCTGGCTTAAACTATTTACAATAGCTAGGACTTGGAAGCAACCTAGATGTCCATTGGCAGATGAATGAATAGGCAAGTTGTGATGTATATACACAATGGAATATTTACTCAGTTATAAAAAAGAATGCATTTGAGTCAGTTCTAATGAGATGGATGAAACTGGAGCCTATTATATACAGTGAAGTAAGTCAGAAAAAGAAACACCAATACAGTATATTAACACATATATATCCCTGGTAGCTCAGACAGTAAAGTGTCTGCCTACAATGCGGGAGACCTGGGTTCAATCCCTGGGTAGGGAAGATTCCCTGGAGAAGAAAATGGCAACCCACTACAGTATTCTTGCCTGGAAAATCCCATGGACTGAGGAGCCTGGTAGGCTATACAGTCCATGGGGTTGCAAAGAGTTGGACACAACTGAGTGACTTCATTTTCACGGGATTTAGAAAGATGGTAATGACAACCCTATATGCAAGACAGCAAAAGAGACAGAGATGTAAAGAACAGACTTTTGGACTATGTGGGAGAAGGAAAGGGTGGGACAATATGAAAGAACAGCAGTGAAACACGTGTATTACCATAAGTTAAATAGATGACCAGTGCAAATTCGATACATGAAGCAGGGCATGCAAAGCTGGTGCTCTGGGACAACCCAGAGGGATGGGGTGGGGAGGGAGGTGGGAGGGGGATTCAGAATGGTTCATATACACACATGGCTGATTCACATCAATGTGTGGCAAAAACCACCACAATATTGTAAAGTAATTTCCCTCCAATTAAAATAAATAAATCGATTTTAAAAAAACTGGCTTAAAACTCAACATTCAAAAAACTAAGATCATGGCATCCAGTCCCATCACTGCTTGGCAAACAGATGGGGAAATTCTGGGAGATAGTGAAGGACAGGGAAGCCTGGCAGACACGACTTAGTGACTGAAAGACAGAGAAGCAAAAATGTTAATACCCTGGAAGTCAACTGGAGGCTTTAGAGCATAGGAATGACCTAATCTGATTAAGGTTTTTTAAAACTACTACTCTGGCTTCCACTCAGAACAGACTGAGAAAGAAGGTATAAAGATGGAAGTAGAGAAGTTAGGAGGTTACTGCAGTAATCCTGCAAGAAACATTGGTGACCTGGAAAGTATGATGGCAGTGGAAGTGTGAAATTTGAATGAATATGGGATTTTGAAGGAAAAGCCATAATAATTTCAGAAAGACTAGAGACAGGGTTGTGAGTGGGAAAAAACTAATGAAGGTAAGATGGTTCTTAGGTTTTTGCAGAGGAATGAGGTGAATGTTGCCATATGTGACGCAGAGAAACCACGGAAGGTGGTAGAGAGGGAGGCAAAATTAAGTTTAAGATGCTTATTTGAAATCTGAGTAAAACTACTGGATACCTAGGTCTGTAATTCAAGATAGAGGTCAGGGTAGGACATGCATGAAGTATTCAAGCATATGACTAGGTTAAATCACCTAAGGAGGAAATGAAGATAAAGAAGAGAGAGAATTGAGACCTAGAATTTCACTCCACATCAAAAGCTGTCAAAATAATGTATATTTATGCTATTTTTTTATACTTGTCTTTTTCAAAGACAATGATATCAGATAAGAGGGCTTTTATTTTTTAGTACCTCCCTCTTCATATTAGGATAATCTTAGCACAGAAGAGAGACAACCCTGGTAGAGGGGAGGAGGGATTAGGATAGAGGTGGTGAAGGGTGATATGTGGGAGGGAGGAGGAAGGGAAATACTGGTTTGAGAGAGGAGGAGTTCCAGATATTTCAGAATATTTCTACAGAAGTCCTATTTAACATCCTATATTCTAATTATTTGTCCTTGAGTGGTATGAAAGTTTCTTTATGGGAAAAAATTATGACCTTCATCTTTGTGCCCTGCCAGTTCAGTTCAGTTCAGTCGCTCAGTCGTGCCCGACTCTTTGCAACCCCATGAATCGCAGCACGCCAGGCCTCCCTGACCAATTCCCGGAGTCACTCAGACTCACGTCCATCGAGTCAGTGATGCCATCCAGCCATCTCATCCTCTGTTGTCCCCTTCTCCTCCTGCCCCCAATCCCTACCAGCATCAGAGTCTTTTCCAATGAGTCAACTCTTCGCATGAGGTGGCCAAAGTACTGGAGTTTCAGCTTTAGCATCATGCCCTGCCAAGTACCTGGCAAATAACAATCTTTTAATGAACATTACTGATGACTATAAAGGAGTGACTTACTCACAGTCAGTCCAACTGCTACTTAATAGGAAAGGAGGGACTAGTATCTAGGTTTTAGGACAGCCAGATGTTCTAAACTCACTTCAGTCTGTCATTCAAAGGACTACACATTCAGACAGTCCACTACTCATCCTATCTATGTATTTTATTTTCTCTTTATCATCCTGTCTGGACTATAAGTCTGGTGATTTCACTGCCTTGACTTAAATCTAATGATCTACCCAAAGTTCACTTTGCCTCAGCCTGTCCAGAACCTGTGCATCCAGCCTGTCTTCACTTCAGTTCAGTCACTCAGTAGTGTCCAACTCTTTGCAACCCCATGAATTGCAGCACGCCAGGCCTCCCTGTCCATCACCAACTCTCGGAGTTCACTCAAACTCATGTCCATCGAGTCAGTGATGCCATCCAGCCATCTCATCCTCTGTCGTCCCCTTTTCCTCCTGCCCTCAATCCCCCCCCAGCATCAGAGTCTTTTCCAATGAGTCAACTCTTCGCATGAGGTGGCCAAAGTACTGGAGTTTCAGCTTTAGCATCATTCCTTCCAAAAAATACGCAGGGCTTCAGCTTGTCTTACTTCTCCCATAAAAACTCTCTCCACCAGTCCCTCAAATATCACCATCCTCCCATACACCAGCCAGACACACACATACACACTTTCTGTAACATCCTACACAGTCTGATATCTGTCCTTACAACTACATTAAAGCTGCTTTCTCCAAGTCTACCAAAGGCCTTTGTAACAGTTAAAATATAATTTGCAAAATGGTCAAATCGTGACTCTCATTATTCAGTCACTCAGTTGTGTCCGACTCTTTGCAACCCCATGGACTGTAGCACGCCAGGCTTCCCTCTCCTTCACCATCTCCTGGAGCTTGCTCAAACTCATGACCCTCCCTTGAGTCAGTGATGCCATCCAACCATCGCATCCTCATCGTCCCCTTCTCCTCCTGCCCTCAATCTTTCCCTGCACCAGGGTCTTTTCTAATCAATCAGCTCTTTGCATCAGGTGGCCAAAGTACTGGAGCTTCAGCATCACATCTTCCAATAAATATCCAGGATTGATTTCCATTAGGATTGACTGGTTTAATCTCCTTGGAGTAGACTCTCATACAGACATGAAATGAATATAAGAAAGGTTTTATTTAACTCATTAATAAATGAAGCAACCAGTAAGTTGTTAAATCTGGTTCAAATGAGAATCTGACTCTCAGAGGTTTATATTGCCCAGTCTATGAAATTCATTTGCATGGCATGAACAGGAATAACTGCACTGGTACGGGTAGGAAATGTTTGTTCCATTATTGGTTTTCTACAACTTAACTTTAGCCCCTTTTTGCAGAGTTGTAAAACAGTCTAGTCAACCAAGGACAAAAATACATATCTCTAAATCAAAGTAATATAATTCTTAGAGGGCCCTCTAGGTCCTAGAGAGTCCAATGCCCATTCAGATACACAGTTATCTAGGGCATTCAGATACACAGTAATTTCTTCTGCCCATTTTCAAGTCTTTGACAAATTTTTCTTGCGTAACTGTCAAAACTCATTCTAACCTGCCTTCTTTAGCACAATGAAGGAAAATTCTTACCACCTTTGGTTTCCATGATACATCATTCTCCTGACTTCTCTGATTTTCTTGTCTCACCAGTTCCTATTCATCTTAAATATAGCATTCTTCAAGGTACTGATGGGTCTGATTCTATCCAGTATCATCAGTTATGCTTAACCTGTTAATTGTATAGGAATTATTCCCATGACCACAGCTCTAACGTCTGTGATCCCCAAAGTTGAACTTCTATTTTCTCCATTTCCCATGCCGGTACCTTAGCAGCACATCAAATTCATCATGAGCTTAGGTGATACATATTTAGACAGATCATCTAAACATGATATATGCCTGTGTTCTCTAACTTAATTAATGTCTAATTGTCAAAGAGGCATATAACATGAGAATCTTATATTCTACTCTCTGCCTCACACTCCACTATGAAAACTGCCTTTTACAGACAGTAACCTAAACTATTTATTGCAACTCTACAGTTACTCTCTTGCAACCTTCCCCTTCCTTACAGCCCTTTCCCTAATTCAATTCTGTATTATCTTTCAACTGAACTGCTGATAAAGCTTCCACACTGTTTTTGGGTCTCTTTCCTCCATCATTCACTCAGATGCTAAAGTTATATTTTCCTAAACGGAGTCAAAGTTTTTCTGACTTGGTCCTACTTTCTGATCTGAGTTTTCATATAATAGACCTCTATTGTTTTAGGGCATCCACCTACTTCCTACTTATTCTACTTCAGCTCAGTCAAGCTGAGGCATACAACTTCAGCTATCAGGTTCACAATGATTGATTCAAATTGGCCCAAACAGAGCCACTGAAGTGCCACAGACTTTTGCTGTCACTTTGGGGACAGATGCAAATGCTTTTTTACTCTGTATCTACTATTGTTATTGCTATATTTTACCACCAGAGGACAGACTGCCTGAAAAGCTAATGTAGAATAAGTAAAATTTGGAGATGCTGAGACTTCAGCCCTTCTGAGCCCTAGCATCAAGCCATGTCTGAAGCCAATTTCCCTTGGATCATTCAATTACACTTGGCAATAAACCCTCTTTCTGCTTAAGCCCATCTGAGTAAGGCAACCATCTAAAGCATTGAACCAAAAGAATACGAAATAACACCTATCTTTTTATGCACCCATATGATTCAGTTACATCAACCTTCTCACCAGTATCAAGATATAGAACCTTCCCTTATGTTATTTCCTCAGTCTGGAGTTCCCGTCCCTCTTTCCTCTGTGTAATAAGATCCATCTCCTACTTCAAGGCTTCAAATGCCTCAGTGAAGCAATCCCTAGAGGCTGGGAAATGAAGCAGAAGACCAGATTACGCAGAGATTTTAAACCATGCTATGGCTTTTTCAACCTTTGTGTGTGCTTAGTCACTTAGTCGTGTCTGACTCTTTGCGACCCCATGGACTGTAGCCCACCAGGCTCCTCCATTCTTGAGATTCTCCAGGAAAGAATAGTAGAGTGAGTTGCCATGTCCTCCTCCAGGTGATCTTCCCAACCCAGGGATCAAACCCAGGTCTCCCGCATTGTAGGCAGATTCTTTATCAGCTGAGCTACTAGGGAAGCCCCATTTGAACCTTTATGTAAGGGTAAATAAATGTCATCGAAGGTTTAAAATTAGTAAAGGACATGATCATATTAGCAATTTTAAGTTTACTCTGGTTGCTGTGTAAAGGAGGAATCAGAGAAGAGCAAACAATAATTTATAAACTATGAAAAATCTATGCAAAAAGATAATAGTATAGACTAAAGTGGCAATGGAGACAGAAAAATGTATTTCTGTGATTATTTCTGAATATATCCCTCCTACGTTGTAAACACCCTGAAGACAGAGAATTTATCTGTTGACTACCATTTTATCCAGATAAATTAGCAAAGATATTGGCATACAGTGAAAATGAAAGTCACTCAGTCGTGTCTGACTCTTTGCAATCCCATGGACTATACAGTCCATAGAATTCTCCAGGCTAGAATACTGGAGTGGGTAGCCATTCCCTTCTCCAGGGGATCTTCCCAATATAGGGACTGAACCCAGGTCTCCTGCATTGCAGGCAGATTCTTTACCAGCTGAGCCAGAGAAGCGCAAGAATACTGGAGTGGGTAGCCTATCCCTTCTCTAGCAGATCTTCCCAACCCAGGAATCGAACCAGGGCCTTCTGCATTGCAGGCAGGTTCCTTACCAACTGAGCTACCAGAGAAGCCTGGCACACAGTAGGAACACACATTTATTTGTTGAATAAATTAATACACAATTCAGTTCAGTTCAGTTACTCAGTCGTGTCCGACTCTTTGCAACCCCATGAATTGCAGCATGCCAGGCCTCCCTGTCCATCACCAACACCTGGAGTTCACTCAGACTCACGTTCATCGAGTCAGTGATGCCATCCAGCCATCTCATCCTCTGTCGTCCCTTTCTCCTCCTGCCCCCAATTCCTCCCAGCATCAGAGTCTTTTCCAATGAGTTAACTCTTTGCATGAGGTGGTCAAAGTACTGGAGTTTCAGCTTTAGCATCATTCCTTCCAAAGAAATCCAAGGGGTGATCTTAAGAATGGACTGGTTGGATCTCCTTGCAGTCCAAGGGACTCTCAAGAGTCTTCTCCAACACCACAGCTCAAAAGCATCAATTCTTGGGTGCTCAGCCTTCTTCATAGTCCAACTCTCACATCCATACACGACCACAGGAAAAACCATAGCCTTGACTAGACAGACCTTTGTTGGCAAAGTAATGTCTCTGCTTTTGAATATGCTATCTATATTGGTCATAACTTTCCTTCCAAGGAGTAAGCGTCTTTTAATGTAATGGCTGAAATCACCATCTGCAGTGATTTTGGAGCCCCCCAAAATAAAGTCTGACACTGTTTCCACATCTATTTCCCATGAAGTGGTGGGATCAGATGCCATGATCTTCGTTTTCTGAATGTTGAGCTTTAAGCCAACTTTTTCACTCTCCACTTTCACTTTCATCAAGAGGCTTTTTAGTTTCTCTTCACTTTCTTCCATAAGGGTGGTGTCATCTGCATATCTAAGGTTACTGATATTTCCTCTGGCAATATAAACTGTATGAGCAACTAGTCAAATGGCAATGTTATTTACGAAGATAGGAAACACAAGAAAAGTCAGTTTGGGATTTTTGTTTTTGAGAAAGAGGTAAGGGAAAAGATGAACTTGGTTTTCAGCAAATTGAGTTTAGGGTAATAAACCAAGATTCAAATATGGAGGAAATATTATATTGGATACATATCTGGGGATCAGGTGAGAGATCTGGGCTGAGGATACTAATTTGTGAATTCTGAGCATATAGATGGTAACCGACTTTATGAAGAGAGAAGATTACCTCAAAATGATGAAAAGAGGGTAGAGACTACAGATTTAAGGAGCACTTAAGGGTTGAAAAGAGAGAAATGGAAGTAAAGGAAGGTCGCTAACAACTCTGGCAGAAAAATAAACACAGGAGAGTCCTCTAACCAAAGCAGAAGGAAGAACAGGATGGTATGGTCAAATGTGTCAAAAATTTAAAAGTCCAGGAATGAAGTTTTAAAGTATCCTTTGAATGAAAACAGTTTTGGTGAAGGTGGGAGTGAAACCAAGTTTAGAGTGGGTTCAAGGTAGAGCAGGAGATAAAGATATGGAGTCAGCCAGTATTAGACCCATGTTTGTGTTAGACATTCTTGTTCAGGAAGTGTGGCTATAAAGGAATTGAGAAATAAAGCTTCAGGGGAGGAATGTCAAGGGTAGGTTTTGTTTCTGTTTGTTTTTTTGTTATTATTTCTTTATCTTTTTGTAGAATTGGTTTTAAGCATGTTTAAATGTTGTTTGGAAAAAAAAAATAATAAATAAATGTTGTTTGGAAGCAACTTAAAAAGAGGACAGTGTTAAATACAAGGTGAAACAGAATAATCAAAAATGAGCTTCATGATGTATACATATATCAAAATATCATATTGTATATCTTATATATATACAGTTTCAAATTTGTCAATTATACTGAGTTGGCCAAAGTTCATTTGGGTTCTTCTGCATGTCAATAATATGGCTAAAAAAATAAGAGTGAAGTTTATAAAATAGAGTACAGATAAAGAAATTGGGATTTTTAAGGCATTTACTTTATTTTATACAATTTTTTAAAGGTTACACTCCATTTACAATCATTATAAAATACTATTTTCTCCATGTTGTACAATACATCCTCACAGTGTACCTTACACTCAATAGTTGTTACCTCCTCCTCTCCCTAGTAAACACTAGTAAAAAACTAGTAAATACTACTTTGTTATCTACATCTGTGATTCTGTTTATTTTTTGTTATATTCACTACTGTTGTATTTTTTAGATTCCATATATAACTGGTATCATATAGAATTTCTTTCTGTCTGACATTTCATTTAATGTAATACCCTCCAAGTCTGTCTATGTTATTGCAAACACCAAATTTTCTGAATTTTTAATGGCTGAATAGTATTCAATTTTGTGTGTGTGTATATACACACCACATACCACATCTTCTTTATCCATTTTTATCTATTTAGCTGCTGATTAACAGTTAGGTTGCTTCCATATTTTGGCAACTGTAAACAGTGTTGCTATGAGCACTAGATTCATGTAACTTTTCAAATTAGAAGATCCTAAAGACACTACCAGAAAACTGCTAGAGCTGATCAAAGAATAGGATAAAAATTGCAGGATACAAAATTCATGCATAATAATCTATTGCATTTTCATATACTGACAACAAAAGAGCAGAAAGAGAAATTAAAAAAGCAATCAAATTTACTATTGCATCAAAAATAATAAAATACCCAGGAATAAACTGACTTAAGGGGGCAAAAGACATGTACTCCAAAAACTATAAGATGCTGATGAAAGAAATCAAAGATGACACCAACAGATGGAAAGATTTACTGTATCCTTGGGTTGAAACAATCAACACTGTCAAAACAAGTATATTACCCAAGGCACTCTACAGATTCAGTGCAATCCCTATCAAATTACTAATAGCATTTATCACAGAACTAGAATAAAAATTTTTACATTTGTATGGAAACAAAAAGACCGTGAAGTACATCTGTTTGTGTCATCAAAACTATGTTGAATAAGGGTAGTGAGAGTGGACATACTTGTTTTGTTCCTAGTCTTAGAGGAAAAGCAGCTTTTTACCACTGAGTATGCTAGAAGGACAGGGAGGCCTGACGTGCTGCAGTCCATGGGGTTGCAAAGAATCAGACACGACTGGGCAACTGAACAACAACAACATGCTATCTGTGAGTCTGTTATATATGGCCTTTAGTATGTTGAGGTATTTTCCTTCTATGCCCACTTTCTGGGGGATTTTATTATAAATGGATGTTGAATTTTATCAAAAGCTTTTTCTACATCTTCTGAGATGATCATATGGTTTTTATTCTTCAATTTGTTGATGTGGTGTATCAAACTGATTGATTTGTGGATATTGAAAAATCTATTCATCCCTGGATAGATTCCACTTGATCATGGTGTATGATCCTTTTAATGTTTTGTTGGATTCAGTTTAATAGTCTTTTGTTGATGATTTTTCCATCCATGTTCATCAGTGATATTGGCCTGTAATTTTCTTTTTTGGGGGGTGGTGCCTTTTTCTGATTGATATTAGGGTGATGGTGGCTTCACAGAATGATTTTGGAAGTGTTTCTTCCAGATTTTTGGATTTGTTTCAGAAAGATAAGTGTTAACTCTTCTCTGAATGTTGGACAGAATTTGCCTGTGAAGCCAACTGGTCCTTGACTTTTGTTTATTGGGAGTTATTTAATCAATGACTGAATTTCAGTACTTATAACTCGTTCTGCTGTACTTTCTATTTCTTCCTGGTTCAGTCTTGGGAGATTCGCACCTTACTAAGAATTTGCTAATTTCTTCTAGGCTGTTCATTTTATTGGCACACAGTTGCTTGTAGTAATCTCTTACAGTCTTTTGTACTTTTGTGGTGTAATGTCTTCTTTTTCATTTCTAACTTTACTGATTTGCACCCTCTCCCTTTTTTTCTTGATGAGTCTGGTTTGTTGTTGCTGTTTAGTCGTTCAGTTGTGTCCAGCTCTTTGCAACCCATGGACTGCAACACACCAGGCTTGCTCAAACTTGTGTCCATTGAGTTGGTGATACCACCCAACCATCTCATCCTCTGTCACTTCCCTTCTCCTCCAGCCCCCAATCTTTCCCAGCATCAGGGTCAGCTCTTCATGTCATATAGCTAAAGTATTGGAGCTTCAGCTTCAGCATCAGTCCTTCTAATGAATAGTCAGGGTTGATTTCCTTTAGGATTGACTGCTTGATCTCCTTGCAGTCCAAGGGATTCTGAAGAGTCTTCTCCAGCACCACAATTTGAAAGCATCAATTCTTCAGCACTCAGCCTTCTTTATGGTCCAAATCTCACACCTGTACATGCCTACTGAAAGACCCATAGCTTTGACTATACGGACCTCTGTCAGCAAAGTGATGTCTCTGCTTTTTAATATACTGTGAGTCTGGCTAAATGTTTGTTAATTTTGTTTATCTTTTCAACGTACTATCTTTTAGTTTCATTGATCTTTTCTATTGTTTTCTTGGTCTCTATTTCATTTATTTCTGATCTTTATGATTTTATTATTTCTGCTAACTTTGGGTTTTGCTTGTTCTTTCTCTAGTTGCTTTAGAAAGTACCCTTTTTAAATGAAATTACAGCAACATCAAAAGATAATTTTGTTAATTTTCTTTTATGCAAAATAGATTTTTAAAATTTGTTTTTGTGTTAAATCCAAAAATCTAGGAAATTGTGTTAATTAAAGGAAATGATACAAAGGAAAGAAGACCAAAACCCACAAGATAGCCTGAATGCCAAGTTAAGGTGTTTGCACCTTATTCTGTGGTCAATAAGTGAGGTAGCAAAGTTGTTTAAACATAAAACTATTGACTCCAGGATGTCATTTCATCAACAAACAGTAACTGAGTTACCACTATATGAAAGCACTGAATCTGATGCTGAGAGAAAAGTCTAAAACTCTGTCCCTCCTTTTTATATAGTCATCAGTGGAAGAAAGTCTGTCTCTATTCATTATTTATATCTTTACCTATCTATTACTCATCAAGGGCAATATTTAGTAGTGAAAAAAAATCCTTTTTAAAAAGGAAAATATGGGATTCCCCTCAGTTCAGTTCAGGCGCTCAGTCGTGTCTGACTCCATCAACTGCAGCATGCCAGGCCTCCCTGTCCATCACCAACTCCCAAAGTTTACCCAAACTCGTGTCCATTGAGTCGGTGATGCCACCCAACCATCTCATCCTCCGTCATCCCCTTCTCTTCAAGCCTTCAATCTTTCCCAGCATCAGGGTCTTTTCCAATGAGTCAGTTCTTCACATCAGGTGGCCAAAGGTGTTGGAGTTTCAGCTTCAACATCAGTCCTTCCGATGAATATTCAGAACTGATTTCCTTTAGGATGGACTGGTTGGATCTCCTTGCTATCCAAGGGATTCCTATACTTATCAGTTTTATTTCACTCTATTCAGCAATATGAGTTGCTGGGTGTACAAAGTTAAGTAATACACAACCCCTAATTTACAGGACTCAATAGATTAGATGTCATAAACTTATGAAGTACTCTAGAAGAAACTGACTGTAGGCATTTAAGTAGATACTATTTACCTAAGACTTTCAATTTAAGAGTAAACAGCAAATAAGCACTTCCTAGTACCACTTACATTTTAAGCATTTTACATCTTTTAACTAATTTAATTCTCCTAACAATATTATGAAGAGAGACTTACTACTATATTATTGTTAAGATATGAATAGATTAGAATATATAACAGTATTATCTTTTTCCAGAATCAATGATGACACCAATTCTGCTAATGAAAATGTTTTATATACAGTTGCTGTATTATTTCCATGAGAACACAAATATCCTGTAATTTCTCTCATCTTAAAAAAAAAATCTTTTCTTGAGTTCACCTTCTTCTACACCATTTCTCTGATCCCCCCTCAATGGAAAACTTAAAAGAGCTATCTATGTGAGTTATGCCCACCTTCTCTCCTCTCAGCCTCTCTCAAGCCAGTCGAAAAAGGCTTTTGACCCTGACACTACTGAAACCACTTTAGTCAAGATTATGATTTCAAAATGCTAAATATGATTTTCAATTTTCAGTCCTCATCTCACATGATGAGCAACTTGACAAAGGTCAAACATTTTCTTTGAGCCACTCTCCTTTACTTGGCTTCTATGACACCATTATCTTCAGGTTTTCTTATCTTACCAGATGTTTTTTCTCAAACTCCTATGCTACTTCTTCTACAGGTTCACAATTTAAACACATTCAAGTACCCAGGGCTCAGTTCTTTTCTATCTACACAAATTTACATAATGTTTTCATATAGTCTCACGGCTCTATTAGAATGTAGCTTCAACACAGCAGAGATTTTTTAGCTATTCTGTTTAAATGCCCTGCACCTAAAAGTGTCTAGCACATAGTAGATGCATACCATATATTTGGTCAATGAATGAATGGATTAATAGTTTTAAATGTTACCTATAAAGTGATGAATCTCTAATTTATGCCTCCTGCCAGGATCTCTAACCTTAACTCTAGACCTATCTATCTGTTATCTCCACTTGGATGTGTAATAAATATCTCATACTAACCAAGTTCAAAAGAAAACTCAAATCACCCTCTCAATGGCTTCTTCAACTGACCACTTAGCAAAGATCAGTTTCACCCTTCTAGTTTCTCAAATTTTGAAACTATTCCTAATTCCTTCTCTTTCTCTCACACCAGATCTGTCAATAAATACTGTGAATTCCACCTTCAAAATATACTCAGCACTTGACTTCTTCTCCCTATGTCCACCATAATCACTATGGTCCAAGTCATTATCATATCTCACCTGGATGAATGCAATTGACTCCTAACCTGTCTTATTGCTTCCTGTCCACCTCCACCCCACAATTTTGGTCTGTTCTCAGAACCACAGCCAGAGAAGTTTAAAAAAAAAAACCTTCAGTCAAATCACATCACTTTTCTGCTCATAATCTTAAAATTATTCCCATTTTCGTCTGAGTAAAGGCCCAAATCTTGACAACTGCCTATAAAGCTCTACTCAGTCTGGCCCTATTACATCTCTGACCTCATACACTACCATTCTTCTCACTCTGTTCCAGTCACATTGGTTTCTTCTGCTGCTCCTTCTAAAGGTTAAGCATATTCCACCTCAGGCCCTTTTTCTTAGAGTTCCTTCTCCCTGGAATGCTTTTCCCTAGATATTTGTAATCTATTTCTTTCATTATCTTGCTCAACTGTCCCTTTCTCTGAGTTTTTCCTGCTTCCCTGGTGGCTCAGAGGTTAAAGCGTCTGCCTCCAATGTGGGAGACCCGGGTTTGATCCCTGGGTTGGTAAGATCCCCTGGGGAAGGAAATGGTAACCCACTGCAGTATTCTTGCCTGGAGAAGCCCATGGACAGAGGAGCCTGGTAGGCTACAGTCCACGGGGTCACAAAGAGTCAGACACGACTAAGTGACTTCACTTCACTTCACTTCACTTCATATTTTAAACTCCCGATTCCAATCCCACTCCCTTGTACACAAAAAGCTGTATTTCCGCACATCATTTATCATCACTACATTACTACCTACTTTCTGGGACATGTGCTAGAAAAGGACAAGAATTTCTATTTGTTTCATTCATTACTGTATCCCTGGTGTCTAAAGCTGTGGCTGGTATACAGTTTAAAGCTGTGGCTGTGAGTGATAATGAGTGAAATCGCTCAGTCGTGTCAGGCTCTTCGCGACCCCAAAAACTATACAGTCCATGGATTTCTCCAGGCCATTATACTGGAGTGGGTAGCCTTTCCCCTTGCCAGGGTATCTTCTCAACCCAGGGATAGAACCCAGGTCTCCCGCTTTGCAGGGGGATTTTGTACCAGATGAGCCACAAGGGAAGCCCTGCTATACAGTAGGTGATCAATACTCTGTTGAAAAAATGCTTTCATTTCCACCACGGGGCCTAATAATCATCTGGCCTGGCATTTCAGGAAAAGATCATAAAGCTTCTCTAAGATTTCTTCCTGCGCTCTAAATCCTGGAAGGATTATACTTTGCCTAGAAAGAAAAACTGTGCTTTGTCTAGCCAACCACAAGGAGGAGTTGAGAGGAAGAGCTGAGCAAAGAAATGTTTCCCTTGCTTTTTCTCTGGCAACCTCAAGGTGGAAGAAAACTAGATTTGGAGGGGACTCTACTGAATGAATGATTTTCTCCATACTGAGTTAACACACAAACGTAAACAGTAAAGACCGCAATCCCAAATGCCACAGAGGCCAAGGAAATCAACACACGGGCCACTGAGAACTGGAAGGGTGTTTCTTTAACTCCACCACTAAGAATTCTCCATAAATCCAGGGAAAGAACTCCTACGAGCGCAGAGACACGTAACTCACACCTGAAGGCCAAGGTGTTTCTGGCTGCCGGAACTCTCTCGCCTCAGTATTAAGTCCGTTCTATTTAATGCTTAGAGCACCTGCAATAATTAAAACAGTACGGGCAAGGCGGTGCAAGAGTTCAATTCTCAGGTCTGGCTGATGGCATGTAAAGTCTTGATTCATTAAAACAGCGAAATCAATTTCCCACAGGATTTTGACTCACCGCCACCTGTTGATCCCCACGTTGGAGGAGCCGGCGAACCAGGGGTCGAGGATGTAGACGCAGCGGATGGTGTCGGCGCCCTGGATGCACTCCTTCAGGGCGGGGTTGTCGTGAAGCCTGAGCCCCTTTCGGAACCAGTGCACGGCGTTCACCCCCATCCCGGGGGCGAGGGAGGGGAGCGCGGTGCAGCGCAGCCGAGCTCCTCCGCCGAGAAATTCAGGGTAGGAGGGTCCAGCTCATAACCGACACCTCCGAACGCAGGAGAATCGCCGCACCCAAGGAGTGAGGAAAGCAGAGGAGGGGAAGGAAAAGATGAGTCCGAGGAGGGGACTGGAGAGGGAGAGGGCGCTGGCGGCGCAGCTGGAAGATGAATGGAGGTTGCCCAGTCAGCGGAGTCCCCGTGTGACGCCCTTTAGGAGCCGGCACCCGCCGCCAACGACTGGAAAAGACGCATAACTTCGAGGTCCCCGGACCTCCGGAGGCTGACCAAGTTCCACAAGCCCGAGATTCCACCAGGGCCCGCGCCGGCGCGGGCAGCCCCAAGAGGTTCTCTGCACGGAAACCTCGCCCACCGAGGCGGCCCCTGAGGAGCAGACGGCCACGCCTGAGGCGAGCCACCGACAAGGATGAGAGAGAATTCAGTCACTGTCGGCCACGCTGCCTCTCGGCCCGGGTACGAGAAGTGAGGACAGAGCACGCAAGGAGGTGGTCGAGGCCGCTGGACCGCTGCCGGCCGGTGACCCGTCCCGAGGCTGCCCGGGTGACTCCGCCGCCACCGCCGCGTCAGCGGCTTCAGCCCCGCCTTCGGCTCCTCATTGGAGGGCGCATTCCCCACGTGACCACCGGCACCTCACGTTTCTGAAGTGTGTTTACTACAGCCGCTCCGACTGGGGAATCAGCTTGCATTTCAGTCGCTTCTAGGAGGCGGCAGCTGCTCCATGTCAAATCCATTGGTCCTCTCCCAGACGCTGGACACTTTGCCTCTGTCCCTTTTCATGGCCAACAAATCGCGGTTGCCTGAAAGCGCCCAGAGTGAGCCGAGGCCCCATGTGAGGGAAGGCTTAGCCCCGCCCTCGGGGGCTGTGAACGTCCACCATTGGCTGAGACTCGCTGAGACCCGGATGAGCACGGGGATGCGGGGAGCTCGCGAGCGCGCGCTCTGCCCGTGAGGGCGCGCGTGCGCTCTTGCTGCGTTTCGGAGTCAAGGAGGGCGGGGCCAGCGAACCCGAGAGCACTCGGGGATTCCTCCCGCGGGGTTAGCGGAAGGCGTGGAGACATCACGATATCTTCCAGGAGTCGGAGGGGGAATCCGGCGGGGAATGAGTGAGGGCAGGATGGAGTGGAAAGAGCAGAGTAGGAGGCTCCACATCGACTTAGAGCCCAAAACATGCGTTTCCATCCAGCTTTAGCTGGAGAAACCAACCCTACTTTGGAGTGTATAGAGCTGGCTCCCTTCTCATTCTTGTGGCCCTAGCGGTACTGGATCTTTGTATGAGCTCTGGAGAAGAGGATTAATTCGGAGGGTGGTGCCAGGCATCCCTGAAATTCCTTAATACTATCTCTGTTGTCAACATGTCAGCCTTCCTTTCTTACACCTAGTGCGGTTTACAGGGCTTTTTGCGATGGGGACTTTGCCTACCCCTCTAAGGACAATGAACTTCAGGCCTTGCTGTTCTTGGTTTAGTCACTAAGTCGTGTCCGACTCTTGCGACCCCATGGACTGTAGCCTGCCAGGCTCCTCTGTTCATGGGATTCTCCAGGCAAGGAGTGGGTTACCATTTCCTTCTCCAGGGGATCTTTTCCACCCAGGAATCGAACCTGGGTCTCCTGCATTGCAGGCAGGTTCTTTAGGGACTGAACTACAAGGGAATCGCTGTTCCTTAGGCATGCAATAACTTTATATTCATTCAACAATCACTTATTGAATGAAACTGGCACTATTCAAAGTACTGGAGGTACACAGAGAGAGGAAGAAAAAGCCCTCTTCAAGTTCACTATGTGTCTCCTAACCTTTGTACATACAATTTTTCGCTCTGTAAATGCTGTTTAGAATCTGCAGCTCACTACAACACCTTTGAGCTGCTGCTGCTGCTGCTAAGTATCTTCAGTCGTGTCCGACTCTGTGCGACCCCATAGACGGCAGCCCACCAGGCTCCCCTGTCCCTGGGATTCTCCAGGCAAGAACACTGGAGTGGGTTGCCATTGCCTTCTCCAATGCATGAAAGTGAAGAGTGAAAGTGAAGTCGCTCAGTTGTTTCCGACCCTCAGCGACCCCATGGACTGCAGCCTTCCAGGCTCCTCCATCCATGGGATTTTCCAGGTAAGAGTACTGGAGTGGGGTGCCATTACCTTCTCCGACCTTTGAGCTAGGGACTATATTCCTACACAGTCAAATGTTTATTGAATGAATGAGTGAATGAATGAATGCTGTTTGTCACCAGTGTGTTTGACAAGGCTAAAAGGAGGAAAGATATGGCAATTGTTACAAATCGAGTTGTGTACCTCTAAAAGTCATGTAACCCCTAGTACCTGTGAATTTGACCTTATTTGGAAATAAGATCTTTGCAGATGATGAAATTAAGATGAGGTCATTCAGGGACCAAATCCAATGACTAGTGTCCTTATAAAAGGGGAAATTTGGATGCAGACAGCAGACTCATACTCGGGAGAGAAGGCCTTATGAAGATTGGACTTCAGTCAGTTCAGTCACTCAGTCGTGTCCGACTCTCTGCGACCCCATGAATTGCAGCACGCCAGGCCTCCCCGTCCATCACCAATTCCCAGAGTTCACTCAAACTCATGTCCATTGAGTCAGTGATGCCATCCAGCCGTCTCATCCTCTGTCGTCCCTTCCTCCTCCTGCCCCCAATCCCTCCCAGTATCAGGGTCTTTTCCAAAGAGTCAACTCTTCGCATGAGGTGGCCAAAGTATTGGAATTTCAGCTTTAGCATCAGTCCTTCCAATGAACACCCAGGACTGATCTCCTCTAGAATGGACTGGTTGGATCTCCTTGCAGTCCAAGGGACTCTCAAGAGTCTTCTCCAACACCACAGCTCAAAAGCATCAATGCTTCGGCGCTCAGCCTTCTTCACAGTCCAACTCTCACATCCATACATGACCACAGGAAAAACCATGGCCTTGACTTGACGGATCTTTGTTGGCAAAGTAATGTCTCTGCTTTTGAATATGCTATCTAGGTTGGTCATAACTTTCCTTCCAAGGAGTAAGCGTCTTTTAATTTCATGGCTGCAGTCACCATCTGCAGTGATTTTGGAGCCCAAAAAAATAAAGTCTGATACTGTTTCCACTGTTTCCCCATCTATTTCCCATGAAGTAATGGGACCAGATGCCATGATCTTAGTTTGGCTGCCGTAAACTAAGGGCTACTCGAGACTAGGAGAGTAGCCTGGAACAGATCCTTCCCTAGTGTCTTCAGAGGGAGAATGGCCCTGCCAAGGTTTTGATTTCAGACTTCTAGCCTCCAGAACTGTGAGACAATAAATTCCTGCTGTTTTAACCCACTCACTTTGTGGTACATTGCCACAGCAGCTCTAGCAAACTAATACAACGGCAAAATAAATTTCATCATCTAGTGAGCCAGTATGTCTGGATGTCTTTCCTAACCCTGCTTTTGTTGCCATAGGAAGGACATAGCATCCTCTCTTCAGTTTGCTAAGAACATTTAAAATTATATAGTACGTGAAAGCCTGTTGTTCACTATAAAGCATTAAACAGTTATTTTTATCAATGAGGGTGAGCCTTGATTAATTACCACTCCAAGGGGCCGATCACTTTTGTAGAGGATGTGGCAGACAGAGCTATGCCTTCACTTGGATTGTCTCATACTCCAGGGCCTAACATACTTTTAAAAATACAATGTTTCATGTTTCACTTTAGGCAGTTTGAAAATAAGCAGAATATGTCTAAAGACATAAGAATTATTTTCAAGCAGTCAAATGAAATAGTGGAAGATAGAGGGAATATTGATTTGGTGGAGTTGGTTTATGTTTGCCGATTGTCCTTTCAAAAAAGATGGATTTTTCAAACAGACAACTATATGTGGGTATGTGTGTAACTTTCATTTACACAGGAAAATACTAAATTGTTAAAATGTCAGTACTGTCAACCATGCATTCCAAAAGAGTGAGGGGTTTATATAGCATGGCATCTGGTCCCTTCTATTGTCATGGCAAATAGAAGAGGAAAAACTGGAAGCAGTGACATTTTATTTTCTTGGGCTCCAAAATCACTGCGGATGGTGACAGCAACCATGAAATTAAAAGACGCTTGCTCCTTGGAAGAAAAGCTATGATAAACGTAGACAATATATTAAAAAGCAGAGACATCAGTTTGCTGACAAAAAGCCATATAGTCAAAGCTATGGTTTTTCCAGCAGTCATGTACAAATGTGAGAGTTAGACCATAAAGAAGGCTGAGCACCAAAGAATTGATGTTTTTGAATTGTAGTGCTAGAGGAGACCCTCAAGACGCCCTTGGACTACAAGGAGCTTAGTCAATCCTAAAGGAAATCAACCCTGAATATTCATTGGAAGGACTGATGCTGAAGCTGAAACTCCAGTACTTTGGCCACCTGATGTGAAGAGCTGACTCATTGGAAAAGACTCTGATGCTGGGAGGGATTGGGGGCAGGAGGAGAGGGGGGCTGCAGAGGATGAGATGGTTAAATAGTATCACCAATTCAATGGACATGAGTTTGAGCAAACTCTGGGAAATAGTTGAAGGACAGGGAAGCCTGGCATGCTGCAGTCCATGAGATTACAAAGAATTGGACATGACTTAGCAACTGAACAACAAGATTATTATTTTAATATATTTTGTCAACAACTTAATATAAGCCATGATTTTGAGGTGGAGAGTTGTGAATGGGAGTGGGGTTCAAGAGGGAGGGATTATATACATATACAGCTGACTCACTTTGTTGTACTTCAGAAACTAACACAACATTGTAAAGCAATTATACTTCAATAAAATAAAGCTGTGACTTATTGAGCATCTACTATATTCCAGGTACTTTATACAGGTTATTATTAATCCAGTAAGGCCACTTATTATTATTTAATAATAGTTTATGCTCACTGTGCAGATGAAGATGCTAAAGCTCAAATACAAATAAGTAGTAAAACCAGATGAAAAACCATGACTATATCTGAACCCAAAGCTCTTTCCTTATCATGTACTATCCCTCACTGATACCACCTCTCCCTTTCTTTTTCAGAGTGAGTGTTTATGTGTGAAGAAAAGAAGGTATGGGTAACATTTTCAGAAATCTCTTGTGAAGGTCTGGTTGGCTCCAACTTCCTGGTGGTTGAACAAGTATGGGACTAAGAAGGAAAATGCTGGGTTATATCTCAGCTTGCAGTTAATTGGTTGTTGATCTTGAACAAATCATTAGGGCTTTCCTGACCAGCTTAATTCATATGTAAGATGGGGGATTGAACTAGATGATTTCTAAATTTTCTATACTGTTTTAAAATTCTAAGATTCTATAAGCACAACCCTATCTTGGGCTCAAAAATATCTATAAAAAGTCCTATTAAATGTTCTTTTAACTGCCAACAGTGGTAGAAAAATTAGTGTCTCTTTGACTTCATGAGCACTCTTGATAAAACTGCAAACTGCATCAGCCTCTAAACTAAAAGCCTGTGTTCTTCTTTGACCCCATCTTGTAGATGTGATTCTGGGCATGTGTTATCAACACACAAATAATGAAGTAGTGGAGAGTGTGATCAGATCATTCAGTCTTGATGTGTTGTGAATATTAGGCTGGTGGCCCCGGGCTGAGGGAACCCCAGCGCTAGACTCTTTGAATTTAAATGTATTAAAGGATCTTTTCTTAAAAACTGAAGTATCATTGTTTTATAACGTGATATAAGTGTCAGGTGTACAATGTTATATTTTGACTTCTTTATGCATTATAGCATGCTTACCACTTAGTTTCCATTCATCATCATACAATTGACCCCCTTTACTCACTTTGCCTTCCCCCCAAAATTGTTATTTTTTAAAGGTAAATTATGACTCTCATATGAATGTAAAATTAATACATGTTGAAGATTTCACTTGTTAATTAATGAGAGAACCAGTAAGATGTTACAATGGAATAAAAGAAGATTCCAAAGAGCAGTTACATATATAGGCCATCAGAAATGCTAAAAGTAAATTTGCTTAATATATGCAAAACACTGTTACAGAGGCAGGGTTGGAGGGAAATCAATTTCACTTTCACAGAACAAAATCCTATGAAATTCACTTGCATATTTATAGTGAACATTCATTTGTGTTGCATTGATTATCTACAATTTACAGAGTTGTTAAATAGTTTTAAAGATATTATTTAGTAGATAATAACAGGCAGAGAATAACTTGAAGGGTGCTCCAGACAAGAGACCTTTGCCTATTTTAAAAATTATTCATAATTGTTGTCACCTCCTCAGAGAGGTCTTCCCTGTCAGCCCATTCTAAAAAGGACCCCTTCTTAGTTTCTATTATAGCCCTCTGTTTACTTTCATCATAGAACCAATTGTTATCTGTATTTTTTTGATTATTTATTTATTTAACTTCAGGCAATCTCTGTCCGTCTCCATCCCATATGCAAGCTTCAGGTGGACAGATATTTTGGTCTGTCATGTTCCTCATTATACATTAGCACATGCCACAGTGCCCAGTACCCAACAGACTCTCAATCACTGCTCTTCTACAGACCACTGTAAACACCCAATTGATCACATGAGTGCGGTACCTCACTCACATGTTAGTTTTCAACATACTGCCTCTCAACTCCAAATTCACCTTTCATGCCTCTGAGGTGTTGGTGGAACTATATATTCTTTAAGGATTACTCCTTCACCACTGGCGCCATGTAAAACATTGTCAGTAGAGGGCGCTGGAGGGAAACTAAAGGAGGAAGGGTCTTCTCTTCCTGTTTTGGTGTATTGGATTCTTCTGTTGTTCATGCCCTAGTTCTTCCATTGATACCACAGGTGCTTGGGGGAGGAACATACATTAGGCTCTCTGGATCCATGGGTTCCACATCCACAGATTCAACCAACTGCAGATCAAAAATATTAAAAAATCAAAAAGATTCCAAGAAGCTAAACTTGAATTTACAGTACACAGGCAACTATTTACATATCATTTACATTGTATTTACTTCTATTTGCACAGCATGTACATTGAATTGTAAGTAATCTAGAGATGGTTTAAAGTATACAGGAGGATGTGTGGACATTATATGCAGATACTGTGCCATTTTATACAAGGGACTTGAGCATCTCCAAATTTTGGTATCTTAGCAGGGAGAAGTGAGCAGAGGGGTCCCAGGAGCAATCCTCCGGGATACTAAGGGATGATTATACTGTGGAGTTCACTTCTGTCAAGTTTTGGTAGCATCCACGCAGATAGATTCCCAGTTAGTCTTGCAGGCATCTCAGGCAGCAGCTACCCTGCCTCAGCCCCTGCATTCTGGCCATGTGTTTCCTGTGGGCACTCCCAAATGTTACCCAGTCCAAGCTCACTCTGCTTACCACACAACAGACCAATGAATATGAGAGATGAGGTTCTGAGGCCAGGAATATGACTTTATTTGGAAAGCCAGAAGACCAAGAAGAACACAGACTAATGTCTCAAAATAACCATCTTATCGGGGTCTGGATGCCAGGTCCTTTTATAGAACAGAGATGGGGAGAAGTGAAGAAACAAAGTTTAAAAAGCCATCAGTCTTCCAAATATCTCCTAGAATGGCAAGCCTGGGGCAGGAGATGTGTTGATTTATTCTTTCCTGCCACCCACTGGTGGACAGGGTCCTGAACATAAGCACTTTAACAGTCAGGCAGAGGAGCAGGATCCTCTCAGGCAGACCACTCTGTATGATTATAATAACAAAAGCAACGAAAAGCAAGTCAATGAGGTCTGAATCTCACCTTTGAAAGTAGTTCCTGGCACTTTCCCTTCCAAATTTGTCCTTCCTTGGTTACCCTCCCTAAGTCCTGGGGTTTTCCTGCTAGTTCCTTTTCTCCCTTTATTGTTAACCACCTGTAATCGTTGGTGCTAGTGGTAAAGAACCCACCTGTCAATGCAGAAGAATTAAGAGACATGGGTTCAGTACTTGAGTCCGGAAGATCTCCTGGGGGAGGGCATGACAACCCACTCCAGTATTCTTGCCTAGAGAGTCCCATGGACTGAAAAGCCTGGTGGGCAACAGTCAATAGGGTCTCAGAGAGTCAGACATGACTGAAGCAACTTAGCATGCACTCATGTAATAGTTAATAATTCTTTTTATGAAACATTCCCTGTTGGGCTTACTGTGTGGTTTCTGTCTCCTCATCACACGCTAACTGATATAGTCCATTAACTGATGGAATCCACAGAGACGTACTTGTAAAGTTGTCTTGCTTGTGCTCCTTTTTCTTGACCAAGTGCATTTAGAAAGTCAGTAGTTACAAATGTGGTAATATATATTGTGACATATTAGTTTTCCCCTCACAGTTTTTTTTTTTTTTTGTCCTATGACCATCCCTATCCAGGGCTTTGGGTGTAAGTCCTCTGTTGCCTCAGAATGCCACAATTAGAGGACCAAGGTGGCCCAATGTTTTTGTTCTAAATACAAGAGCCTTGATCCAGATGTAAATTGGGAAAGATTTGATGTTCCCCACCCATTCCCTCATCACTCTCTAACAGTTCTCTCAGCTGGGGTGGGATATGAGTGCCATTTGAGGGAAATGAAATAGATAAGTATCAACCTTTTTCTAAAATAAGAAGATAGTGTCACACCTACACTTTTTGGATTAACCCCAAATTTCTAGATAAGTTTAGGGTGATCTGAGAGTAGAAGAGATCTTGTGCTAACTTTCCATCTGAAATTTGGAGGCTGACCCCTTATGAAAGTTCCATTACCACTTTACTGTGACTCAGCACAAAAACTTCAGAGGGATGCCATTGGACAGAGGTGGGCAGGGGAGCCCTACCATGCATCCTGCCATGTAAGACAAGAGCTGGATTTCTTTCCTTAGAGGACTGTCAAAGCTAGGTGAAAGAGAAAACCAGTTAGCCAGGGAGTTTTGCCAAAGGGTACCACGTGGGCAAAATGTCACAAGAGATTGTGAGCAAGGACTAGATGGGGATGTGATCATCTCAACAGATGCCATCCAGAGAGATGACAACCTCTGAGAACCAGACAGGATCAGACATTCTGCCGATGTCAGTGCTGGCAATTGAGGAATGACAAGTTAGATCAGTACCCCTCCTTCCCCAAGAGGCGCTGTCTTTTAAATATCTGGAAACTTAAATGATTAAATGCTACTCTAGAGAGAAGCAGAAAAAGGAGTTTTGGGGTGTGTGTGTGTGTGTGTGTGTGTGCGTGTGTGTGTTTTAAAGAATTGATTGATTTTAAACTTGGGATGACAGGAAAATCCAGAAATGATCAAGTAGACCTGAAACTGATTGGACCAGTTTTTAACCAGTGAGCATCAAACTGAGATAAAGTTTAATAAGACAGAAAAATAAAGACTTTTGGACTAAAAATAGTTACTTTTGAATTATGTTTTGCAGACTACAAAAAATTACACTTGCCACAAAATCCAGCCAATTATTGTAGAAACTCCAGAGACCTTTCCCAAGCTTGCTGGCCCTGAGATCTGCTCTGCACTCCTACTAGTCTCACTCTGCTCCTTACTCTCTCCTTGCTGTTCCTCAAGCAGCCCAGGAATTCATCAAGGACTTTGCACTTGCTGTGTTCCCTGCTTGAAACATTCTGTCCCAAGATATTCTCGCAGCTCCTTCCTCATTTCCTTAAGTGGTCTGCCACAGTGTCGCCTCCTTAGGTGGCCTTAGGGTGGCCTTTCCTGTCCACTGAATGTATACTTATTCTAAAATCCACTCGCCCAACTGTGTTTTGCTTCTGGGACTCACCTGTACCTGAACTATATATCTTTTTGGTTACATGTGCATATTAGTTGGCACTAGTGGTAAAGAACCCACCTGCCAATGCAGGTTAGACGTAGGAGATGTGGGTTTGATCCCTGGGTCAGAAAGATCCCCTGGAGGAGGGCATGGCAACCCACTCCAGTATTCTTGCCTAGAGAATCCCATGGACAGTGGATCCTGGCAGGCTGCAGTCCTTAGGGTCACAGAGAGTTGGACATGACTGAAACCATGTAACATGCAAGCATGCACATATATTAGTCATCTTGGGCTGCTACAACAAAATATTATAGATTGGTGGCTTAAACAGTGTATTTTCTCACAATTCTAGAGCCTGGAAGTCCAAGCTCAGTCTAAGTCCAGTGCTAGTATGGTCGGGTTTTGGTGTGAATGCTACTCCTGGCTTATAGACTACCTTCTTATGTCCTCACATGGCAGAGAGAGAGAGAGGTAGGGAGAGAGAACTACTTGGTATCTCTTATAAGGATACTAATCCTATTGGTTCAGGGTCCAATACTTATGACCACATTTAACCTTAATTACTTCCAGCAAGGCCCTACCCCTGTCTCCAAATGCAGACACATTGGAGTTTAGGGCTTCAACCTATGAATTTTGGGGGGATACAATTCACTCCATAGCAATATGCCTCTCCCTACTCTGGTAAGTAGGGAGTACTCACTTAGTAAAGAATCTGCCTGCAATGCAAGAGACTGACTGTCTGCAGGAGACCTGAGTTTGATCCTGAGTTTCAATCCCTGGGAAGATCCCCTGGAGAAGGAAATGGCAACCCACTCCAGTAATCTTGCTTCGGAAACCCCATGGACAAAGGAGCCTGGCAGGCTAACAGTCCATGGTGTCACAAGAGTCAGATATGACTTAGTGACTAAACTACCATCACTGCTCTGTAGAGTAAGCCTCATGCTATGGAACATTTGTGTACCCTTCCCCCCCTCCCTTAAATTCATCTGTTGAAATCCTAACCCTCTTCATGAATGGGATTAGTGACTTATAAAGAAGGCTCCAAGGAGCTCCTAACCCCTTCTATCATGTGAGGACACAGTAGGAGGTCAGCAGTCTGCTACTGGGAAGAGGGCCATTCCCAGAGCCTTACTGTGCTGGCACCCTGACCTTGGTGAGGTTTGAGAGACTTCCAGCCTCTAGAACTGTAAGGGATAAGTTTTTGATGTTTTTAACCTATTTAGTCCATGGCTTTATGTTATAGTAACCCCCCAAAATTAAGACATTCCACAATATTTTTAAAGTAAATGAATAAATATCCTAAAAACTATTAATAATATCCAAGATCAATTCAAGTCCTTAATATGTGCCAGACACAGAACCACTACAGTAGTTAAGTACTGTGCTAAGAACCCTAGATACACAATTTAATTTTTACAATGCCATATGAGATAGGTATCACTATTCCTGTTTAACAGATGAGACAACTGGTGCCCAGAGTAGTTAAGGCTTCATATTGTTGCTGTTCAGTTGCTAAGTTATGTCTTCATGTCTGACTCTTTTGTGACCCCATAAACTGTGGCCCACCAGGCTCCTCTGTCCTTGGGATTTCCCTGGCAAGATCACTGGAGAGGATTGCCATGCCCTTCCCTAAGGGATCTTCCCAACCCAGGGATCAAACCTGTATCTCCTGCCTTGGCAAGTGGATTCTTTACCTCTGAGCCACCAGGTAAGCATAAGGCTTCATAACTTGCCCTCAAAAGTGGAAAAAACAGGAAGCAAACCCAAGTTCTCCCACATGCAGAGGCTGTGGGTTGCCCAGGATACACTTCTGCCCTGGCAGTAGATACTTTTATATAGATGTAGGACAAGGTCTTTCAGACTGTGGGGAGAAGGCTGAGTAATTCTGGTTAACATAAATCTGGGTAGGCTTTTTGTAGAAAGTAGTATTTGAACTGGGGGAAAAAATAAATGAAGAAAGGATTCCAAAGAAGTAGATGATAATGCAATATAAGGCAATATTCTTATTTAAAATATTCATGTGGTACAGGAAGTATGTAGAGGAAAAACAGTTATCAAGTATAAACTGAAAACCCAGTGAACAGTAGCAGAAACCTGGAGGATATTTGCTATAACTGCAGCATCAGTATCAACAGGAAGGAGGATGGAGGTGGAAAGAAACGGCAGAAAGATGGCACTGAACTATGCTGCATATTGCTCAGAGCTGTTGATGGGCTTTTAAAGGGCTCATCTCCACATTTCTTGAGCGTTTGATGAGGATTAAACCAGCCTGGATTGACATGATAGCACTTCAAGAAAGGTCAGGATAGAAAAGTGGATTTAGGAGTCGGTTCATAAGTTAATCAAGGCCAAAAAGATTGGCCAGGAACTCTATAAAGAAAATACTCAAAAAATGACAAGTATTATGAACTCAAAGCAAAAGAGTGAAGAGCAATTCTTCCATCCTTAATGTTAGATTTTTAAAGTAAGAGTAGTTAGCAGGCCAGAGAAGGCAATGGCACCCCACTCCAGTATTCTTGCCTGGAGGTCCCATGGACAGAGGAACCTGGTAGGCTGCAGTCCATGGGGTCGCTAAGAGTCAGACACGACTGGGCGACTTCACTTTCACTTTTCACTTTCATGCATTGGAGAAGGAAATGGCAACCCACTCCAGTGTTCTTGCCTGGAGAATCCCAGGGATTGGGGAGCCTGGTGGGCTGCTGTCTATGGGGTCGCACAGAGTCAGACACGACTGAAGCGAGCTAGCAGCAGCAGCAGCAGTTAGCAGGCAAAACTCCGACAAGTTGGAAGAGGCAAGGTGTGGAAACAGGCACACCTGCTACTTTCCTGACCTTAAACTCTCAGAATTCCTGGAAAGCAAAGTTGCCTGGGGCAACCACCTAGTGATGCTGCCTGGTGGCTAATGCAAGAACACTACAAGCAGCTCCACAAGAATCCGTAAACATATTCAGAAAAGACTCCATTCTGCAAAAAAGTACAGTTAAAACAAGTCTTAGAGAAAATAGTTGGTTGGGACAGACCACTTAAAATGTATGCAACTTAATAACCACAGCACTAACAACAACAAACCTGATTCTAATAAAAATACAATTAAAAGACAAGTTTAACCCCTATTATGAAAGTCGCTCAGTCGTGGCCAACTCTTTGTGACCCCTTGGACTACACAGTCCATGGACTCCTCTAGGCCAGACTACTGGAGTGGGTAGCCTTTCTCTTCTCCACAGTATCCTCCCAACCCAGAGACTGAACCCAGGTCTCCTGCATTGCGGGCAGATTCTTTACCATTTGAGCTACAAGCAAAGCCCAAGAATACTGGAGTGGGTAGCCCATCCCTTCTCCAGAGATCTTCCTGACCCAGGAATTGAACTGGGGTCTCCTGCATTGCAGGTGGATTCTTTACCAACTGAGCTATCAGGGAAGCCCCAACCCCTATTATAAGAAATTATATATTGGGTTTTACTTTTAAAAAGTGAAGCTAACTTGATGTAAAGAGTATAACAACAGGTTGAATACACACACTACTATATATAAAATAGATAACTAATAAGGACCTACTGTACTGTACTGTCTGTAATGACCTATATGGGAAAAGAATCTTTAAAAATATTTGATTTATGTATATGTATAACTGATTCACTTGGCTGTACACCTGAAACTAACACAACATTGTCAATCAGCTATACTCCAATTAAAAAAGTTGCGGCTGGTGATTTATGGAGACAAGAATTCAATAAACAAATATCAGGGAAAATTCCATCTCTTAGACTGAGGACATGGCTAAATCAAGGCAAGAGAAAAACATTGGCTGAATCATGGCTATTCTATATGGTACTGTATTCTTCTGTGGCTTGCTATATTTAGCTGTGTGCATCTTCGTTGCTGTTGTCTATTGTTACCTAGTGGAACAAAGTGGAATAAATTTTGTGGAGTAAAATATTAAACTATTGGGTAAAATTTCATGAGTCAAGATACCTTTTGTGTTTTACTGTTATCATTTCTCTATTAGGCAATCACATGTAGACTAATTTGCATATTCAGAAACACTTGTAGTTTTCTGTAATGGAGAAAGGTTGTAGTGGAAGAGCTTGTAAGTTACTTTCCCTTCCCCAACCCTCAAGGGGAGCTTCACCTACTAAGCATTCTGCATCAGATTCCTACCAATCAATCTCCCACATTCTGCTCACATTCCCTCCAGTATTCAAAACTTAAGTCCAACTCAGGCAAGCTCTTTATCACTCTTGTTTAGTTGATAGGAATCCCAGTCCACAAAGCCAAGTGTACTGAAAAATTATTTTCTACGTATCAACTTGATTCTTCCTGTCATGCTCCTACTCTGCCAGGTTGGCAGGAAATTGATCATGGTCATTCTTGGAGCTTTCTTTTCCCTTCCTGGGAGTCAAGCCAAAGTTTTGTGGTCTCATGCGGGACCCACATTTTGGAAGCCCTCAGTCAACTGTCCACACTGGCCTCTGTGGAGATGGCTATTGTCTCTCCCCCTAGTCCATTCAGATCTGGATGCTGTCTACTGATTTTTGTGCCTCACTTACGGAATGATGGTTTGGCTTTTGCTGCTGGAATCTCCCCCAACCTCAGCCAGGCAGCCACCTCCCTTGGTCACCACTCCATCCCTCTGAGGTCTTTCCATCTCCTCAGGGCACTGCCACCAAAAGACATGTGGGATCCATCCCTGCTTCTCCTCCATCACTAGGGACATCTCTTCCTAGTCCCTGATCATCTGAATCCCTCTTCTTTCTTCTCAGAGATGCTTTATTCTCTCTTTACACCCTGATCTCTCTCTTATCTGTTAAGAATCTTATAGTTGTAAGCAACCGAAAATACAGTTCCAACTGGCTTAAAAGCAAATATATTGGCTCAGTTGACTCAAAATCCAAATGCAGGTCTGGTTTCAGGTTGGGATTGATCCAGTCAGCCAAAAAAAAATGGATTGAAATAGATTCCTAGTTTCAAGTCCAGTTAGAACTAGTGATATAGGGGTAAGCATGTGTTTTTCTTTGTCCCTAGTCAAAAGCCACATGGAACACATACAGCTGTCCCTCCAAGCCCTTCTCAAATTGTGTACTTGTTAGCAAATTAATGAGTATTGCTGTTTTAAGCCACTAAGTTTTGGAGTAATGAAGTGACATCAGGTTTTTTCCTAATCAAATTTAAGTAAATGTGGAAGCCACTGTTAGGGGACACAGGAGGGTCTTCTGAGGTGCTGGGAAGGTTCTGTTTGATCTGGAACTGGTTACATGAACTCTCATCAAGCTGTACACTGACTTGGGCATTTTTCTGTATGTTAATTTCAGTATAACGTTTCTCTCTAAATATGTCAAATTTGAAACAGTCAGAAATCTTTCTCTTATGATTCCATTTTTCCTTTATTATTTTTATATTTGATACTCTAACTACAACATATTTAATACATATAGAGTTCTGTAATAAATATTAGGTATAAAGCATAATGGTCTTCCCTGATGGCTCACTGGTGAAGAATCTGGTTGCAATGCTGGAGATGCAGAAGAAGTAGGTTCGATCCCTGAGTTGGGAAGATCCCCCGGAGGAGGGTAGGGTAACCCATTCCGGTATTCTTGCCTGGAGAACCCCATGGACAGAGGAGCCTGGAGGGCTATGGTCCATAGGATTGCAAAGAGTCGGACCTGACTGAAGTGACTTAGTGTGCACGCATAAAGCATAATATAATAAGCAATCATAAACATCACTAATAACCTGCATCTACCTATGTGTCCCTCCACTATCCACTCCCTCTGTGAAATCTGCAGAAATCTTTAACTCCTTATTAAACCTGTTTCTCTCAAACGCTAAATTTCAAGATATAGTATTTCTTCTTTCTTAGAAATTAGAGTTTAAATTCAAATCTACATTATAAATAGTTTTGTGGAACAATTAGTTGTATGCCAGACATGTGCTAGGCACTGAGAATAAAAACTAAGCACAAACACAGCCCTTGCCCTAGTGGAGCCCTGTGGGGCAGACCACCCGGAAAAGGTATCACAGCCCAGATGGGGTCTTTCCCAATAGGGACTTCATTAGAATGCGTGAGCTCATAAAGAAAGAAGTTAATGCAAGTGGAATTGAAACCAAGACCTGAAGATTAAAGGTGAGGGGAGGGAGAGGGAGCTGGGCAGAAGGAATGCCAGGGAAAAGGTCCTACATGGAGACAAGCAGAAATGAAAGTCTGCTGAGAAGTAGAGAGAGCAAGGTAGGGAATGGTAGGAAGGGAGGTTAGGGGCATAAAGAGATAAAAGCCAATCAACAGAAGCCACAGTTCAAGAAAGAATTTTCTGAGGGCTTCACTGGTAGTCCAGTGGCTAATATACCACACTCCCAGTGCAGGGGGGCCTGGGCTTGATCCCTGGTCAGGGAATTAGATCCCACGTGGCGCAACTAAAAACACAACTAAGATCTGGTGCAAATGAATTAAAACAAATTTTAATACATTCTTAAAAAAAAAAGAATGAATTTTCTGGGGGAAAAAGTTTATCAATGGTTATCAGCAGCTCCCAGACCCACTTGCAAAGAAGTGCTTGGGAACAAAATCTATATTCAGATGTTTCCCTTGGGAAATCAGGATGTCAGTAATAATCTCCATAGAGCAGTGAGATGTGCATGTGCTGCATGCTAAGTCGCTTCAGTTGTGTCTGACTCTTTGCAACCCCATGGACTGCAACCCCGCTCCTCTGTCCATGGGATTTCCCCAGGCAAGAATACTGGAGTGGGTTGCCACGCCCTCCTTCCTCCAAGGGATCTTCCCAACCCAGAGATGAACAAACAGCAAAGGGGCAAAAGAGTTGATAAGACTTAGAGATTGGACAGATAATAGACAAAGACAAAAATTTGAAAATAATGCTTGCTTCAATCAAGTAGTAGAAAGACTAGTTGAATCCATGTAAAGAGATGAAGCAGCTTAAGGGATGGAGTGGGTTGCAAATTCAAAGAATTAGATAATGATGTAATTAACACAGAGAAGATGGGTTCAGCAAAACTATTTCCCTTGGAAAGATTTGGATTATTGTCCCCAGTTGGAATAAGTGATTAACTTAAAAAAGGCGAGTTGTGTTTATTTTTAGTGCTAGAAAAATAACCCTGGAATTCATATCCTGCCCTGAGCCAAAAAATCTCTGGCAAGAAATCAATGCAACTTGCTTGGGATGGGAGCATCAACTCATTTTGAGATGCTGTAACTGTTCCCTTAGTTGTAGTGTGTTCATGTATTTTAGCCTTGGGAAGACTTAGAATTAAATATAGAAAAGCAAGAGACCAAATCCCCAGTATTAACACTTTTGTATTAAATTTAGGAACAACAATCTGTGTATATTTGGTATTCACAGTATATATGTAGTGTTCAAAATAATTGGGTGTAGGAGAATGGCTGAGAGATTAGCCTTCTGATTCCAACTTGAAATGTGTAATGGGGTAATTGACTTTAGATTTGTAATTTATTGCTGAAAGGTGTAAGAGGATTTTATGGTGTGCAAGAAATACAGTATTGGAATGTTTAAGAGATTTGTTATATTTATAAATCTAATTTAGTCTGTAAGTATTGAGAATGTTTTGCTTGTCAGGAAAGGTGATAAATGTACTTAAAAAAGAAAATTGAATATGTTGAATTTATTAATGCAGTTTAAAACATTTAGGGAAAATTTAATTAAACTAAGCTTGTAAACATAACAGGTTGGAAGTAGTTTAGCTTGTTCAACTTGAGAATATTAATCAAAGCCCCCTTATTAAAATGTACTAGATTTATTAATAGAATAATGAGATTTGTATGTTGAATTTAAAAGCTTGAGGAAAATGGCTTTAAATTTTATCATTAAAAAGTTTGAGTATGTTTAAAAGTCATATTTTCTGCACATGTTGCCAACCTTCCACCAACCATCCAATGGAGGTCTCCTCCATTGACCTCAAGCTAAAAGAGCAGTCTTTTCATTTCTTTCCCTAAGATTCTTACTATTTGAAAGATTGATGAAAGGGGACGATAGAGGGCTGTGATGAACTCCCATGAGTTCAGAAGAAGAAAACTGGGAGAGCGGTGAGGGAAGGAGAGCTTATGAGACCATGAGGCCAATTAAGCTGTATCAGCTTTTACTGCTGGGCTATTTATGCATAAACAACCACACATGTGTTGTATCTTTCTATGCTCAGAGTTCTTTAAATAATGTAACAGTATTATTTTCTATAATTTTTAGTTCAAATGTAATTGATTTCTGCTACAAGATGAATGAAATAGGCTTAGGGAATTAGTCTGAAAACTGAACTAATTGACAAAATTGTTTTGATTGGAATGGAATTCCAGAACATTTTAGAACTTTTAAAATGTGAAACATTTGTAAGTTTGAAGTCAAATGTTGACTCACAAATGGGAGAAAAATGTGAGAATATCTAGGCAGAATATTGTGAATTAGCTACATGACTTTTCCTGAAAATTAATGATGCATCCTTTTGTAAATGGCCCACTTTAGAGCCTATGAGAGTGAGTGTATGTTACTGTTCCTGCTCTCACTAAAGCTTTTAAAGGACTATAACTAAAGACTAATAAAGGACTATAACTTTATTAATGAGTATGGCAAGGTGATATTGTAAAATATTTAATAAAGTGTTCTCTCTCCTCAACCCCTACAAAAAAAGTTCAATCCTGGATTGGACTCTAGAACAATAAAAGAACATTAGGTAAAAATAAAGGAAATCTGAATAAACTTTGTACTTAGTTGATAATAATTTATCAATATTGATTCATTAACTGTATATACCAGTTAATGAAAGATGCTAATAATAGGGAAAACTGGGTATGTCTGTGGCGGCACAAGGAAACTCTCAGTACCATCTGCTCATTTTTTCTGTAAATCTACAACTGTTTTAGAAATAATGTCTATAAATTTTAAAATGTCAGGAAACTGATAGTGCATGGAAGGCAGGATTGGGCTGAAATTGGGCCAAGACACAACAAGAGACTTCTGAAGTAGTCTGAAAAGTTCTATTTCTTAACTTGGTTAATTGTGACAGAGATGTTGTTGCTGTTCAGTTGCTCAGTCTCGTCCAACTCTTTGCTACACCATGGACTGCATGCCAGGCTTCCCTGTCCATCAACAACTCTTGGAGCTCACTCAAACTCATGTCCATTGTGTCAGTGATCCCATCCAACTATCTCATCATCTGTTGTCTCCTTCTCCTGCCCTCAATCTTTCCCAGCATCAGGGTCTTTTCCAATGAGTTGGCTCTTCACATCAGGTGGCCAAAGTATTAGAGCTTCAGCTTTAGCATCAATCATTCCAATGAATATTTAAGGCTGATTTCCTTTAGGTTTGACTGGTTTGATCTCCTTGCAGTCAAAGAGACTCTCAAGTGTCTTCTCCAGCACCACAGTTGGAAAGCATCAATTCTTCGGTGCTCAGTCTTACTCACCTTATAAAAACTCATTAAGTTATACATTTGTTCTGTGACATTTTCAGTGTCTATGGTCTCATTTTTTTCTTATAAAAACCAAAACCAAATAAATCAACAATGAACTTCACCTGTTCTTTTTACCTGTTTTTTTTTTTTTTTAATATGGCTACTTTAAATTGCATATACAATCAACACTTTACATATGTGATTCACATAATGTTTTTATTGGAGAGCTCTGCCTTCAAGCTTCCAGTGTCAGAATATTGTTACATTTTGCCTTTGTGTGTTTCATGTAAGATGCTTGTAGGACTCTAAAAGGGCAGAGAAGGAATCTCACTGAAATCACTGTGACTGGTCACATGATTTTTTTGTGGCTGTTGGTTGATACATATTGTTTCCATTATATGATATCATCTGTTAGTAAGATTGTGCAGAGAGACACAATAGTGCCTCTAATCATGGGACACTCTTGATCCTTACTAAAGGAACCTGGCAATTATAGAACAATAGATACATTAACTTCAGACAGTTTGAAAGGGAGAACAAGCACAATTTACAAAGTCTTCATGAAAGGTTTAAAAATGAGCAAAGAGAGAGAGGGAAAGAGAATTACAGACAATTCTAAGTTCCAGGGAGGCCCTGCTTCAGAAAGCAAGAAAGCAGCATGGATGATGCACCACTTGGGGCATGGCTACCTCAGTAGAAACCAACAAAAAATAATACACATGCCCTAAGTTCATTTTAACCAACTGAAACAGGAGGAAAGGGGCAGGGCACAACCTTTAAAAGAATGACATAGCCATAGACATGACAAAATCTGGTTAGAACCAACTAGATCCAGATGGAAGATTTGATTTCTAGTGAACTGTGGAAAATTCTGAAAGAGATGGGAATACCAGACCACCTGATTGGCCTATTGAGAAATTTGTATGCAGGTCAGGAAGCAACAGTTAGAACTGGACATGGAACAACAGACTGGTTCCAAATAGGAAAAGGAGTACGTCAAGGCTGTGTATTGTCACTCTGCTTATTTAACTTATATGCAGAGTACTTCATGAGGAACGCTGGGCTGGAAGAAACACAAGCTAGAATCAAGATTGCTGGGAGAAATATCAATCACCTCAGATATGCAGATGACACCACCCTTATGGCAGAAAGTGAAGAGGAACTAAAATGCCTCTTGATGAAAGTGAAAGTGGAGAGTGAAAAAGTTGGCTTAAAACTCAACATTCAGAAAACGAAGATCATGGCATCTGATCCCATCACTTCATGGGAAATAGATGGGGAAACAGTGGAAACAGTGTCAGACTTTATTTTTTGGGGCTCCAAAATCACTGCAGATGGTGATTGCAGCCATGAAATTAAAAGATGCTTACTCCTTGGAAGGAAAGTTATGACCAACCTAGATAGCATATTCAAAAGTAGAGACATTACTTTGCCAACAAAGATTCATCTAGCCAAGGCTATGGTTTTTCCAGTGGTCAAGTATGGATGTGAGAGTTGGACTGTGAAGAAGGCTGAGCAACGAAGAATTGATGCTTTTGAACTGTGGTGTTGGAGAAGACTTGAGAGTCCCTTGGACTGCAAGGAGATCCAACCAGTCCATTCTGAAGGAGATCAGCCCTGGGATTTCTTTGGAAGGAATGATGCTAAAGCTGAAACTCCAGTACTTTGGCCACCTCATGCGAAGAGTTGACTCATTGGAAAAGACTGTGATGCTGGTAGGGATTGGGGGCAGGAGGAGAAGGGGACGACAGAGGATGAGATGGCTGGATGGCATCACTGACTCAATGGACATGAGTCTGGGTGAACTCTGGGAGTTGGTGATGGACAGGGAGGCCTGGCGTGCTGCGATTCATAGGGTCGCAAAGAGTCGGACATGACTGAGCAACTGAACTGAACTGAACTGAACTGAAACTCTGTCAGGATATCAGTCCTGAATATTCATTGGAAGGACTGATGCTGAAGCTGAAACTCCAATACTTTGGCCATCTGACGCGAAGAACTGATTCCTTGGAAAAGACCCTGATGCTGGGAAAGATTGAAGGCAGGAGGAGAAGAGGACAACAGAGGATGAGATGGCTGGATGGCATCACCGACTCTATGTACATGAGTTTGAGTAAGCTCTGGGACTTGGTGATGGACAAGGAGGCTTGGCATGCTGCAGTCCATGGGGTTGCAAAGAGTTGGACATGACTAAGCGACTGAACTGAAATGAACTGAACCCTTTGTTCAGTCCCTTGGTCATGTTGGCCTCTTTGTGACTCCATGAACTGTAGCGTGCTTTGAGCCTCATTATACACTCATTGAAATACATTACATGTGTGCTCAGTTGCTCAGTCATGTTCAGTTCTCTGTGACTCCATGGACTCCACGGACAGGTTCCTCTGTCCATGGACTCTTCCAGGCAAGAATATTGGAGTGGGTTGCCATTTCCTTCTCCAGGGGATCTTCCTGACCCAAGGATCAAACCCTCATCCCCTGTGTCTCCTGCATTGGCAGGCAGATTCTTTACTACTGCATCACCTGGGAAGCCCTGTAAGACATTAGTATAAGCTAAGTGACACACCCACCAGTGCCATGACTGTTCCAAGCCCAACCATCAGGGACCATATCCATTTCCCGGAAATCCTCACCCCTTCCCCCAAATAATTGGACAAATCCTCCCACTCAAAGGCTTATGAAATTACCCAGCCCTAAAACACCATATTTTGGGGCTGCTCTCACCTTCTAGGATGACCCCCATTCTGTCTGTGGAATGTATTTCTCTCTAAATAAATCCACTTCTCACCTATCACTTTGTCTGTCACTGAACTTTTTCTGCTATGAAACATCAAGAACCTGAGCTTCATTACGTCCTGAGACCAGGTATGATCTCAGTTTAAAGACCATGGGTTCAAGACCCACTCTGAGTACACAGTTTCACAATGAACCATTGATTTCAGTGAGATTTATCCTTTTAACCAATGTCAGTACACGACCGAGGACAACTGCAAGTCAGACATTTTCTTGCCTTGCTTCCAAGTTGCCTGGAATGGAGATCATTATCAAACTCAAGCCCCCTTGCCTGATTCACAGTGAAGCCAAACAAACCTAAATGTTGGAGTCTGGAACAGAGAAATGGTTATTGCAGAGTTAAGCAAGGAGTTAACCTCAGATATGCAGATGATACCACCTTTATTGCAGAAAGTGAAGAACTAAAGAGCCTCTTGATGAAAGTGAAAGAGGAGAGTGAAAAAGTTTGCTTAAAGCTCAACATTCATAAAACTAAAATAATGACATCTGGTCCCAACACTTCATGGCAAATAAATGGGGAAACAGTGGAAACAGTGTCAGACTTTATTTTTTTGGGCTCCAAAATCACTGCAGATGGTGATTGCAGCCATGAAATTAAAAGACTCTTACTCCTTGGAAGAAAAGTTATGACCAACTTAGACAGCATATTAAAAAGCAGAGACATTACTGTGCCAACAAAGGTCTGTCTGGTCAAGGCTATGGTTTTCCAATAGTCATGGATGGATGTGAGAGTTGGACTATAAAGAAAGCTGAACACTGAAGAATTGATGCTTTTGAACTGTGATGTTGGAGAAGACTCTTGAGAGTCCCTTGGACTGCAAGGAGATCCAACCAGTCCATCCTAAAGGAGATCAGTCCATTGGAAGGACTGATGCTGAAACTGCCATACTTTGGCCACCTGATGTGAAGAACTGACTCATTTGAAAAGACCCTGATGCTGGGAAAGATTGAGGGCAGGAGGAGAAGGGGACGACAGAGGATGAGATGGTTGGATGGCATTACCAACTCAGTATACATCAGTTTGGGTAGGCTCTGGGAGTTGGTGATGGACAGGGAGGCCTGGCGTGCTGCAGTTCATGGGGTCACAGAGTCGGACATGACTGAGTGACTGAACTAAACTGAAGCAAGGAGAACAGAAGCCTGGTGCTCAAAAGACTCAAACTCCCAGGTAGTGTTCAGGGAAGTTTTTAAAGGTAGTGTTTGGAGTGACATCTGTAGGGTGTATGCCTTTCTGTTTAGTTGATGATGAGGTAACAGGATGGTGTTCCAGGAATCTGAATCATCAACCTTCTGGTTCCCACCAGTCTGGGGTCTCAGCGGGTCTTTACCATCCTCCTCCTGGGCAAGGGCCTTAGCTCCTGCAGAATATATGTATCAGATTGTTGTATATTGTTTAGGAGGAACTAGGACTCTGTTTTGGAGAAGGCAATGGCACCCCACTCCAGTACTCTTGCCTGGAAAATCCCATGGACAGAAGAGCCTGGTAGGCTGTAGTCCATGAGGTCGCTAAGAGTCGGACACGACTGAGCAACTTCACTTTGACTTTTCACTTTCATGTGTTGGAGGAGGAAATGGCAACCCACTCCAGTGTTCTTGCCTGGAGAATCCCATGGACAGAGGAGCCTGGTGGGCTGCCATCTATGGGGTCACACAGAGTCGGACACGACTGAAGCGACTTAGCAGCAGCAGCAGCAGCAGCAGCAGCAGGACTCTGTTTTATTGCTGAACTGTTTTGGGGCTGCTTTTCCTTTGTTCCTGAATTCTCTCACTGCCCTTAAGATTATTACTGAGACCTGTTCAAGGGCCAGCATTGTGGCCAGGCTTAGATCATAAAATGGTTTAGGCCAAAAATGACTTCTTAATGTCAAGAAAACCATGCCTGTGTCTTTCTCCAGGGACCACCCACCATATCTGCTAACAATGCTGAGGATATAATTTTTTGAGGCAACAAATGAAAGCTCTGTGTGCTATCTGAAAAAGATCCTCTCTGATTTCTGAAGCAGAGAATTATTGCCATCATTTCCATACTTTGTTCTTAGTACTTCTTCATGTACTTGCTGTCTCACACCATCACTTGGGAAAATAAAATTGTTATTAAATCTTGAGTCCAGAAATGTGGCAATGGACCAAATTAATTTGCTTCTAAGATAACACAGTTCCCTGCATCTCCATCTGAAATTTGGCTTTTGTGGAATGCACACCAATTTTAGCATCTTCCCTGGCTTATTTAGTTTAATTTAATTTTAACATCTTCCCTGGCTTAAGGTCCATCTAGTCAAAGCTATGATTTTTCCAGTAGTCATGGATGGATGTGAGAGTTGGACTGTAAAGAAAGCTGAGCACCGAAGAATTGATGCTTTTGAACTGTGGTGTTGGAGAAGACTCTTGAGAGTTCCTTGGACTCCAAGGAGATCCAACCAGTCCATCCTAAAGGAAATCAGTCCTGAATATTCACTGGAAGGACTGATGCTGAAGCTGAAACTCCAATACTTTGGCCACCTGATGTGAAGAACTGACTCATTTGAAAAGAGCCTGATGCTGGGAAAGATTGAAGGTGGGAGGCGAAGGGGATGACGGAGGATAAGATGGTTGGATGGCATCACTGACTCAATGGACATGAGTTTGAGTAAGCTCCAGGAGTTGGTGATGGACAGGGAAGCCTGGCGTTCAAAGAGCTGGGCACAACTGAGTGACTGAACTGAACTGGCTTATTTACGGATAAGAGATACTTGCTATCTTCAGAAACACTGCTTTGGCTATTTCTTTGGCAGTTTCTGGCATAGGAGCCATGTTTTCTGCAGGCAACCACTGGTGGTTTGTAAGCCCTGCTATATTGCTATTTTAATCTGCAAAGTATTGCATTAAAGTCTTTCATTCAAGCAGCCTTTTAAGAATGTAATTGCAGCTATTTTATCTTGTTTGAACATCCTGTATATAAGTACACGACAAGGCAATTCTGAAATCCTTTGTCTGCCTTTCTATGCATGAAGAAAAATGATGAAAGTATCCTTGTTATCTCTCCGTTTATAGTTATTAATTCTGCTTCATTAGGCTGCATGGTAATTATTTTCAGAAAACACAATTGAAAAAAAAAAAAGAAAACACAACTGAAGATTCATGGCCTAAATAGAACTAAATAACTGAAATCCAAAGGCAGTCTTGGAGGTTAAGATTATTTTATTTAATGTTATGAATCTTAGAACACTATACAGTTCTACAAAGATTAGAATTATGATAATCTCCATTATTTTGCCTTGTTATTTAAATTTTAATAAAGACTGTTGATTCAAAAAAGATGACAATCTTCCTAAAATTTTCTAGTTAATGCTGTCTCTCTATTCTCTCTATATTAGAAGTTTCTTAATTTTTCCCATAACATATAGAGCTTTCAAAATCTTCATTAACATTTTACTCTACAAACTAAAAATATACATTTAGACTTCAACTGAGTGATAGGAATTAAAAATACAAAGCATACACTATTTTTCTTTTGCTCTGAGTTACATTAAAAAGCTTACCTATATTTGAAAGTACATGTGCATGCTTGTGTACTCAGTCATTCAGTTGCATCCAATTCTTTGTGATCCTATGGACTGTAGCCAGCCAGGCTTCTCTGTCCATGGAATTTTACAGGCAAGAATACTGGAGTGGGTTGCCACTTCCTTCTCCAGGGGATCTTCCCAACCCAGGGATTGAACCCATGTCTCCTGCATTCCCACTCCAGTACTCTTGCCTGGAAAATCCCATGGATGGAGGAGCCTGGTAGGCTGCAGTCCATGGGGTCGCTAAGAGTCAGACAGGACTGAACGACTTCACTTTCACTTTTCACTCTCATGCATTGGAGAAGGAAATGGCAACCCACTCCAGTGTTCTTGCCTGGAGAATCCCAGGGACGGGGAGCCTGGTAGGCTGCCGTCTATGGAGTTGCACAGAGTCAGACACAACTGAAGCGACTTAGCAGCAGTAGCAGCAGCAGCTCCTGCATTAGCAAACGGATTCTTTATCAGTGGGCCACCTAGGAAACCATTCAGATATTAATTATGATCCTGAATGATATGTCATTCTATTATTGACATTTTTAAGCTGAGTAGATTTGATCATTAACTCTGCAGTCACTTGCAAATTGATCATATGCAAGTTCAGGAGGTTAGAAATGATGTTAAAGTTGGCATTCTGTCACTCAGAATGCCAGAAGGCATTTGAACTTTCAAAGATCAAAGCTGATGCCAAAGACAGATTTCGGGGAAATATTGTGGCTGAAGTCAAGCTTTAGTATAATCCTCATTCCTAGGGAAAGTGATTGAAGGACAAGGCTTTTAGGAAGGAAGAAAAGGGTACCTATCATAGGCAGCTACAATAGACAGAAATAAATACTTGCTCAAATTAACAGGGAATGTAGAACTAGGCCAGGAATAGGATTTGATAATCAGGACTATCATACATTCTTATCAATTAAGGGGAAACTTAAGTGAGAACCAGCCTTTATTAAAAGTCTACTAAATATCATACCTATGGTACTTATTTTCCACATGCAGCCTAGATGTCTGCTAGTCTGATGGGCCCTGCTAATTAGCCTTTGTCCCACAAACTGCTCCCACTTCCATCAGTGGCCCCAGTTATTTGCAGAAGACACCCAAAGGTGTGAGTCCCATCTTCCTTCTGTTGGTTGGTAGCTTGTGTCTATGGACATTGCGTGGGAGAAGACTCACTAGCCAGCATGGGATTGCCCAGGGCTCTGCCAAGGACACTGCCTCTGGGTTTGGCAAAAGCAGCTTTCCATATGTTTGAAAGCCCCTCAAACCCCCTTGAACTCTCAACTTTTAGGCTCCTAAGAGACTGAAAACTAGTCACTATTCTATCACCTTTCAACTTCCTGGGTTTTTTTTCTCCCATTACTCAGCCCTTCTTATAAAAACGTTCATCTACCTTCTTTCAGTTAAAAAAAAACAAAACCTTCAAATGCAGACAGAGATAAATCAATGCTAGTGTGCATAGAGGATAGAGGAGTGAGAATAGGATATTATTTCTAGCTGTTCCCAAGTTTGAATATTGTTCTGATTTTCTATGGCTGCATAGCAAGTTGCCACAAGTTTAGTGACTTCAAACAATCCCCATTTTATTATCTCATAGTTCCATAGGTCAAAAGTCCAGGTGAGCTCCACTGGGCTCTCTCCTTAGGGTTTCACATATTTTCTGTTATCTGCTGGAGAAAACTCTGCTTTTAAAGTGCTCATGTGATGAGATGAAACTCACTCAGATAATCTCTTCCTGGGCAAATGATATCTCATCATAATCACAGATTTCCTCTTCCTGGGCAAATGATATCTCATCATAATCACAGATTTCATCCCTACTCAAAAGGGATGGGATTATGCAAGAGTGAGGTCATTGGGGGCCATTCTTAGAATGGCGCCTACCACATATGTATGTCAGAATTATCACTTTGATCAGAATTAAATGTAAAGATTTTCAGCCATCCCCCATCTTCTCTGAGATTCTCGTTTAGCAGAGCTGAGCAGAACTCAGAATCTTTTTGCTTTGCAGGGTCCCAATGTGATCCTGAGGTAGTCTTTTCTGGGAGAGAGAAAGGATATTAGTAAGTAGCCTCAAAGGGCCTGCAACATGTATACCATCTTTTGTCCTCCCTATAGGTCTTTCAGATAAGTCTTATTTTTCCTCCATTTTAGAGGAGAGGAAACTGAGATACAAAAAGTCTAAGTAACTTGTTCAAGATCTCAGAGTAAGTGAAGAGCTCAGGAGGTATAGTTCACAAAAACTGCATGGTTCCTCATTCTTTTAGAAATGGATTGGTACCTTGGAGTCTTCTGAGAGCCAGGCATGTAGACAAATTTAGAATAACCTGGATAGGATATTGGGCAGAAATCCTAAATTAAGGGAACTAACAGATATACTCAATACTTGACAAATTTTACTTCTAGACCATGCAGAGACCACTCTAGAAAGGTAAATAATGATCCCTATGGGATTGAAGATAGAGAAAAAGGAGGAAATTTGAAAAACAATGGAAATGTGGGACCCTCTTCTCTCACCAAAGGCAACCCTTCAGAGCCAGGGCGGAGATAAAGGGAATTACGAAGTGATTAGATCTGGAGCCTACTGTGCTAAGTTAATAGATGAGGGTTTTGTAATGCAACCCAGGATCTTTATCAGAAGGTCAAAGTAAGGCTGAGATGGGGGGTAGTGAGAGACAGTGGTGGGGGGTGGGGTGAATGTCATACACAGACCGGATGCAAGCCACTAGAGGGGATTTGCTGTTGCTTTCTCAATGAGTCTGATGAACTTTAGATACTCTGGGACAAAGGTCAACTTATCTTTTCCCTCTCCATTCTATCCTTTGGTTCCAGAAGCTTCTCCCATATAGCCACATGGCTTGTTTTCTCATACAGTTCAGGTTCCTGCTGAAGATGGGGAGAAAAAAAATTGCTGTTGAAAAAAAAACTGGTTGAAAAAATAAACCCAAGTTGCCCTTTTGTCTAGGTTTTTGGAAAACAAGGAAAAGGGATTTAAATCACTCTTGTTTTCAAATTTTAAACTTTTATTATTTCTGCTATTGCACACTCATCATTCACTATATTCCATGCATTTGTAAAGACCTTAATTTTCTTATCAGTTTAATTGGATACTGAATATATGTAAAGTAATAATTATAACATATGTGGAAGGCTTAAAGAGTAACAATACCATGAACACCCATGAATTCAGTAGCTGGTTTAAAAATGGACAATTACAATACCTTTGTAGCCAAGCCCACTCTGTGTCTCCTTGCTGTCATTCCTCTCTCTTCCCAGAGTTAACCACAATCCTGAATTTTATATTTATTATTCCCTTATTTTTCTTTATGATCTTATCACATATCTTATCACATATCACATTGGTCTCCAACCAATATGTTGTTTGGTTTTCTGTATTTTTGAACTTTATGTAAGTAGAATTATACTGAGTCTAGTCTTCTGTGACTTTTGCTTACCATGTGCTTTTTTGCTCACCTTGAAAGGCAGCCAACTTCATACCTAATATTCCATTTAAAGAACAAGTCATTCTCTTATCAACCAATTTGGGTAAATTTCATTTTTTTTAATTATTGCAAACATTGCTGCTATAAATACTTTGCCTTCTGATATTTATTTTCAAAAGTTCTTCAGCAAATACACTTGGAAGTAGAATTGCTGGACTATAGGTTAGGTGCTGGTGGTATCTACTTCTACTTCCATTAGAAGAGCACATGAGTATCCCTTGTTCCTCATCTGCAATCAAAACAAATTTTTAAAATATTTGTTTATTTGTCTGCCCTGAGTCCTTAGTTTTAGCATGTGGGATCCTTAGTTGCTCTTAAGTTGCAGCATGAAGGATATTTAGTTGTAGTGTGCGAATTCTTCGTTGTGGGCATGTGGGATTTAGTTCCCTGCCCTGGGATCGAACCGGGACACCTGGCATTGGGAGCTGGGAGTCTTAGCCACTGGATCACCAGGGAAGTCCCTCTGGCTGCTTTAAGTGAATATGCTTTACCTGGCTTTGATTAACAGCTGCAGATATTTTTAGAAAGTACAACCAAAATTATATTAAACATTTTAAATGAGTGCATAGAGGATTTATAAATTAGTCCTATACTCTTAGAATATGAAAAGTATTTTCCTGTGTAAACCATGTCAAACATGGTGATTAGTTTCTCTACCCTTGAAGTCCTTAACCCACAACGTAGCTGAAATTCACTCATAAGTCTCTTTTGACTCTTGATGTCTCACTTCAGAAATCCTTTTCTCTTCCAAGGTCATTAACATATTCTCCTGTTTGTTTTATCAAAGTTATATCGTTTTACTTTCTACATTTTAGCCTTTAATCTGGCTGGAATTTGTCTTTGTGTATGGTATGAGGTGAGGCTTGCCTGATGGCTCAGTGGTAAAGAATCCACCTGCCAAGCAGGATACACAGTTTTGATTCCTGAGTGGGAAAGATGCCCTGGAGAAGGACATGGCAACCCACTCCAGTATTCTTGCCTGGGGAAGCACATGGACAGAGGAGCCTGGTGGGCTACCGTTCATGGGGTCTCAAAGAGTCAGATTAGAATTAGCGACTAAACAACCACAATGTGAGGTAGGGTTCAATTTTTTATTCAATATGGATAAACTATTTGATAGGTCCTCCATTTCTCACTAGCCTGTAAGTTCAGCTGTGTTAGATAAGCTCCAAAGACAGGTATGATCAATTCCTTCCCTCCTGGTACATATATACTACTCCATGCATCAGGAAGTAGGTTTATTTTCCTTTTCCTTGAATCTGAGTTGATCCTGCTACTGGCTTTAACAAATCCTGAAAGGTCACCTGGAAGAGAATTGAAACCCCAGCCAACAGTCAGCACTAAGATCCCAGCCAGGTGAGAGCAGTCTTTGGACTTGCCAGCCCAGTTGAGTCAGTAACCTGAATGAAGCTGCATGACTGAGTGGAGGTGAGACCAACACAAGAACTGGCCAATCAATCCACAGAACTGTAAGAAATTATAAAACTATTGCTGTTTTAAGATCTGAAGTGTTGGAGTAGTTTATGACATAGCAACAGGTAACTGCTCTGTAACAAATTCAGTTTCTATATATGTTAGGGCCTGTTTCAGGATATTGATCAGTTAGTCTCAGTTACTATATAATAGAGCAAGTATTCCCATTTTGTTCTTCTTATTCACATTTTCATATAATTTTCATATAATAGAACTGGGCTTCCCTGGTGGCTCAGATGGTAAAGAATATGCCTACAAGGCAGGAGACTCAGGTTTGATCCCTGGGTTGGGAAGATCCCCTGGAGAAGGGAATGGCAACCCACTCCAGTATTCTTGCCTGGAGAATTTTATGGACAGAGGAGACTGGTGGGCTACAAAGACCCCTTCAAGGGGTCACAAAGAGTCAGAAACAACTGAGTGGCTAACACACACATGTACTATTAGTTTACACGTACACACATGCACTCATATATACCCTTCTTCATTTATATGGTCTTGTAAACTGAGGCATATTAAAATTTTTGAGAATTTATTTGAGCAAACATGGATTTGAATAGAGGAGCATTAAACCTGAAGTGGTTAAAATCTGCACTCCACCAACAGGAACTAGGGGAAAAGACTTTTATACATCAGAGGTGGAAGCAAAGCAGGGAAATTATTTAATTGGCTATAGCTTAAGTGGCTGCATTATTTTAAGAAGCCTAGTTGGCTGTTTTCAATTGGTAGTCCTAAGGTTTCAATTTCTTAACCTTGAGGCATTACAGGCTAAGGTTCTAGTTTGCTTACACAAACTACTAAGGCACTAAAGTCACCTTTGTATGATGTCCTCCTTGTTTAAGTCTTCCTTAATATTCAGTTCAGTTCAGTCACTCAGTCATGTCTGACTCTTTGTGACCCATGGACTGAAGCACACCAGGCTTCCTTGTCCATCATCAACTCCCGGAGCCTACTCAAACTCATGTCCATCAAGTTGGTGATGCCATCCAACCATCTCATCCTCTGTCATCCCCTTCTCCCACCTTCAATCTTTCCCAGCATCAGGGTCTTTTCAAATGAGTCAGTTCTTCACATCAGGTGGCCAAAGTATTGGAGTTTCAGCTTCAGCATCAGTCCTTTCAATGAATATTCAGGACTGATTTCCTTTAGGATGGACTGGTTGGATCTCCTTGCAGTCCAAGGGACTCTCAAGAGTCTTCTCCAACACCACAGTTCAAAAGCATCAATTCTTCGGTGCTCAGCTTTGTTTATAGTCCCACTCTCACATCATACATGACCACTGGAAAAACCATAGCCTTGACTAGACAGACCTGTGTTGGCAAAGTAATGTCTCTGCTTTTTAATAAGCTGTCTAGGTTGGTCATAACTTTTCTTCCAAGGAGCAAACATCTTTTTATTTCATGGCTGCAGTCATCATCTGCAGCAGCCCCCAAAATTTGGAGCTGATTTTGGAGCCCCCCAAAATGTAGTCTCTCACTGTTTCCACTGTTTCCCCATCTATTTGCCATGAAGTGATGGGACCAGATGCCATGATCTTAGTTTTCTGAATATTGAGTTTTAAGCCAACTTTTCCACTCTCCTCTTTCACTTTCATCAAGAGGCTTTTTAGTTCCTCTGCATTTTCTGCCGTAAGGGTGGTGTCATCTGCATATCTGAGGTTATTGAGATTTCTCCTGGCAATCTTGATTCCAGCTTGTGCTTCATCCAGCCCAGCGTTTCTCATGATGTACTCTGCATATAATTTAAATAAGCAGGGTGACAATATACAGCCTTGACATACTCCTTTTCCGATTTGGAACCAGTTTGTTGTTCCGTGTCCAGTTCTAACTGTTGCTTCTTGACCTGCGTACAGATTTCTCAGGAGGCAGGTTAAGTGGTCTGGTATCCCCATCTCTTTGATTTAATCTAATATTTAATATTAGATTTATATATTCTCCATAGAGGTCTTACATGTCTTTTATTAGATTTATCTTCTTTTAAAGTTTTTAAAATTTTATATGTGACTTGGTATTTGTGAATATATCTGATGTTCTGAGAATTTCAAACAAAATAATAAAGTCACAATGTAAAGAACAGATAAATAGAACAAATCATTATTTTTATAACATTCTACTGATACATATTTCAAAATATTCAGTCTTTTCATTCCTTTTCTTTTTTTTTTAAACATAGCCATGATTTTCAGAAGCAGCTCTGTTGGACTCTGCCTAATCCTTTTTCAGTTCTCTATTGTGGAGGAATCTGTCTTTGAAGATGCTGACTTTCTTTTAATTGTCCTGCTTCTTTATACTGTCCTCTTCTTAGGGAACTACTCTCTCAAAAACTTAACATTTATAGATGAAATTGGTATTAGATTTATTTCTAAGTAATTTTGTTGCTGTTATTATATATCTTCTTTGTTCATTATATATAAATGCAATTTGCTATTGTATGTTGATTTCATAGCCAGAAATTTTGCTGATTTTTATTAATTTCTAAACTTTAATATCTTTATTTTTTTCTCCCTTAATTTGTTTCTTTGTTTACTTGACTACAGACCTTTTTATATGTTTATTTAATTTCTTGTCTTGCTCTAGAAAATTGTGTCTACTCTATAATGGATCTGTATTTCCTTTTGAGCCTCTGTTTGAATCCCATTGGGTGTCTGAAACTTGGTGATCTTATCTACTTTTGCTAGGTTATGTGAAATATAAGCAACCACCAAGTCCCAGTGACTTACAGCCACAAAGGTTTATTTCTTATTCATCTTATGTGTTATTCACTGGTCAGCTCTGCTACACATGTTCTTTATTCTGGGACTAGGTTGGAGAAAGAGCCAGTTCCTGGAATAGAGCAACACATAACTACTGGAAATCTCTTCAAGCTTCTGCTTGGATAGTACATACAACACCCCCAAGTACATTGCATTAGGCAAAACCAGCCATATGGCCAAGTCTGATGTGTGTGTTTGGGGAAGAGGGTTGTGGTGGAGAAGTATAATCAAATCACAAGGAGAGAAGAGAAAATGATGGGGAACAATGGTACAATCTTCATCACCTGCTTTTTTTTTGTTCTCTTTGAATAGTCTCCACATAGATTTTCTAAACAAGAGTTTTTGGTAACTAATTCAGAGCTGCCCCTGCCTGTCCCCAATTATATAGTACATCCAGTTCAAATAGCTAAGCTGGGTGATTTATGCTCTGGTTATACATGCTGTTGTGCCTTTTGCATGAAGTTTTGTCTCACCTCAACTATTAGACTGAAGATGATTAAGAATTTGCTTAAAACAATGAAAATTACACATAAACCCATACATCCAGTTGTGTTTACCATTTAAGGGATTTAAAACAAACAAAAAGAAACCCTCCCTGAATTTTGTGCATGGGCTGTAGACCCGTGATATTTTTGCAATTGCCTATTAACATATCTATATTCTCAACCAGACTACACTGTGAGGTCAGGTAGCATCTGTCTTGTTCACTGTTATTTCCCAGTAACTAGTGCCACATTTGATGTATAATAGCCTTCAAAAAAAAAAAAAAAAGTGTGAGATGAACAAACTAAACCAGAATTAGAATACAAGGCTAGGGTCCCAAATTAAATGAATAAGGTCAAGTTAGTAAAGCTATAGTCATTAGAAGTCCAGGATAAATTAGAAATAATATTTATACTAACTCAGTAGTCTTTAGAGATTGTCTGCTTTTTTTGTGTGTAAAGCCAATTGAACAACAAAAAGTGAATAGATTGAAGCTAGCTTCTAAGTCAGTGTAAGTGATCTGGTTTTCATTTTTTCCTTCAAGGGTTATACAGGCAGAACTTGTCAAGCTGGTAATGATTTTATCCCATGCCCCTCTGAGAACAGCATCATGTGAGAGTCCCCTAAAGGTAGACAGCCTGAATGAATATATGAATGGGTGCTGGCAGCAAGAAAGAATGGTTTATGTCGAGGATTTTAAAAAACCTCACGGCGCTTCCAGCCGGGGCCCACGGTCGGGCAGTCCAGCCAGTCCTCAGTCATGGGGACCACGAGAATAAGCAGCTGCCAGCTCGGTTCCCGACCGGTACCTTCCACAGTTCTGGGTCCGCGGACCTATGGCGAAGATCCCGCCTGTGGCTCTCGCCTTCTCCAGCTCCTCTTTCTCCTCCGCAGCCGCTTCCCTTTTAAGAACCAGCCTCTCCTGTATACTCCGAACCACCAGCAGAGGGCAGGCCTGCCTGATCCCAGTGATGATCGGTCGTCTGCTTTCGATTGTGTTTTCATAACAATGTTTTTCCACATGTAGCGTGCTTCCTTTATGTAGGCTACGTTTTCTCTATCACCTCCCCGTGATCAACGAAACAAATACGTTGTCCTTACTTATTTATTCATACAGTAAAGATTTATTATGTGCCAAATCTTTGCCCTGTACTAAGACTACAGTGGACGCAAAACATAGTCCCTACCTTCTGGAAGAATTCTACTAGGGAAGATACTTAATTCAATTAGTAATTTTCAAAAATTATTATTTGGGTTATACTGGTTGAAATAGGTGGTACTATATTCATTTTTTCCTTCAAGGGTTATACAGGCAGAACTTGTCCGGCTGGTAATGAGTTTATCATTAAATAGGAGGGTAAGTATAAGAGAATGGACCAAAAGTAGCCTAAGAACTAGGGAAACTAAATAGGAGGGTAAGTATAAGAGAATTAATTTAATAAGAAATTTAATTAATAAGAATTAATTAATTAATTAAGTTAATAAGAATTAATTTAATAAGAAATTAAATAAGAGGGTAAGTATAAGAGAATGGACCAAAAGTAGCCTAAGAACTAGGGAAATTCTTTTAAGGAAGTGAAGTTTCTAGTGAGTTCTGAAAGGTATCTGAATTCAGTAGACCAGGAACCATAAAGAGAGCATGTAATTTATTTTGAGCAAGTCTTTGTTCTTGTAATGAGAGGACAGAAGAGTGAGGGTCTTGTTAAACTGGAGACTCTGGGCTAAACTATCAGGAAAGCAACAGTGCTTGGACTTCCCTGGTGGTCCAGTGGCTAAGACTTCATGCTTCTAATGCAGGGGACCCAGGTTCAATCCCTGTTCAGGACCACGTGCCTCAACTGAAAGATGCCGCATGCTGCAATGAAGACTCAGTGCAGCCAAATTAATAAATGTTTAAAAAAAGGAAAGTAAGTTCTTGATTCATGGGCCTATTGTGAACTCATAATAGTGTCTGGCATAAAGTAAGCATTCATATTGGCCCTGATTGTTATTCACTGGGATATTCAGCAATATCCTTTGCCCCTAAATTATTTTTCAGATTCAAAAATTCTCTGTGAATCAGAACTGTGCTAATCTAATGGACTTCAATCTGCTAAATTTTGCTTTGGAAACACAGCCACTTTTTGGCTTTGATTGTTGTTTATGGGTCTTATGTAGACAGCACAGGAGGATCTGGTTGAATTTCCCATGACAATGTGAGATGTACAGCTCCAAGGCACATAATGTAGTTATACGTTGTATAACATAATTTTTTCCTAACCTGGTAAGAAATTCCATAGATAACATGACTACATGGATGGAAATAGAGTCCTTGGATCTTAAGATAGCAAATCACAGACTTCTTTCAAAGTTATTGATGCACAGCACTTTGTAGTGTCTTATATTCAATCAGTTTTAATAGCATTTTCATCTCACTTGACAATGTAATCCCATCAGTCTCAGAGCTGCACAGTATCTTAAGTCACATAACTTTCTTTGACTGTTTAATAAAGATCTTTGTGGCTAAATTTTGGGGAGTGCTTTGAAGTCTCTTCCCAATAAAGAGCGCAGTAAAGAAAAGATGTATAGGGCTTAACTGAATGGTTTCAGGAAGCAAAAAACTGCAAAATAAACGAATAGGCCTGACAGGAAGCACACACACACACATACACACACACACACACACACCTCTGAAAAGAAGAGGACACCTTTTAAATTACAAATTATTTTTGTTTTCCGAAATTATACTCTGTTCCAGAATATCAGTCAAATGCCCTCCTGAATTTTTAATGTTTCAAGTTCTAGTTTTCTAACTTGCCCATTATCTACTCCTTATCAATCTTTTTGATTTTCAAAGTATGCCAGAACATTTTTTGGTCAGAACTTTCTTTAGAGCTGTTAAAAAATAAAGTCATAGATTTTATACCAATTTTATTTACATCTACATACAGCTACATAGAAAAATACTGTAAGACATTACTCATGGGTTTCACTGGGTTCTGGCATTAAGGGAAGCTTTTTTGGTTGTTGTAATTTTTCTATTTATAATACTAGTTTTGTATAAAATAAAAATGTGTGGTGTTGGTTTTCTAAGTGGACCTAGACAATAGTTCTCAGTCCTAAGCAATTCCATTTGAACATAATCCACTTATTTTAAAACAAAACAAAGTCAATTAAAAAAAAGTTATCTGGCAAAAGAAATATTATATTTTATTGGAAAATTCCCCACTTCCAGAATGCTTTGCTGCTCAAGGGTAAGTATATGAGATCTACAACTTGCCTTTATATGATCCTTAAGGGTCTTATCCTTGGATTGATTCATAATTGAGACCAAGTTAAATTTTCTGGAAAAAAGAATTCCACAGCTCAGCAGGCTAGCTGCCTTCAGACTGGCAACATTAACTCTGCCTATCCCCAATCTAGCCAGAGAATCAATAAAAGCTGGTGGAATAAGACAGGTCATAAATTCGATTTCTATATCCCAAATCACTTCCATTCTCGGCTGACCTCATACTGGCAGTCTGGTTTGATTACAAGGTCATTTTCCCACAGGCTGTTCAGCAGTTTGAAAGGTACAATGTGTTGGTTCAAATCTGATCCTTGGGGAGTATTTACTAGTTTTACAAGCAGCTCCTCTATCTGACATAATTCAATCCAATGGTCAGTTGTCCCCCAGGGAACCTGATGTGCTAAACCTTGGGGTTGTCCCAGCTGGATCTCTAGGTGCCCTGCAAAAGGCTACCCTGAGCTCTGCTCAGCCAGGCCGGAGTTGCTCAGGCCCTGCTCTCCCTTCCCCCAATTTCAACAATCAACAAGGACGTCTTTGTGCTCCAAAATGTTCTCTTATTTATGAAAGCTCTAGTGGAGGGTCGGGGGGCCAGACTCAACCTAAAGATTTGATTGAAAAGTTTCTTCTTAGTCCCAGAAGAGTCATTTTTATAATAATAACATTCTTTCCTTTACTCAGAACTTTAAAACTTACTACTTTAAAAGCAACAGATTTCATTGATTTTAATTTCAGAACTGAAAAAGACCAGGCACACTAGTGATTTTATCTAGTAAGTGAAGAAATTGAGGCCCTCAAGAAAACCAAGTGGACTGGTCTCATGTTGTCTTATTGGAGCTGGGATAAAAACCTGATTTCCAATCCAGTGTTCTTTCCACTGCTTCATTCTGCCCTTCTAATCCTCTAATCAGTGCTGGCTAAGGGACTATTTTATAGATAAAATCATTATTAATAATGATCATTACCATTTATAGAGACATTTTTAGGTGCCTGGTGCTGTGTATCAATCTTGAAAACAGCCCAGTGAGGTATGTCTTCTTCTTATCCCATTTTATAGTTGAGAAAATTGAGTCCCAGAGAGGCTAAGTAACTTACCCAGCCTTTTAAATGACAGCGAGTAAAAGTCAGGACTGAGATATAAATCTGGTCCTTTCTGACCTCAGAATCCAAGCTTTGAACTATTTAGCACTATGGCTGGATTTCTCAGAATCTTCTTTTCTTACCAAAAGATTTAAAACTATCTTTTAAAGGCTCTTGGCCTTGAAGGCTTAAATTATCCCACCTGATGTATCAGCATCATTCTCAGGCCCTAGGGTCTCATCCTAATGCTCTATCCCTTCCCCGCCCATAAGTCAGAATATAATTCTTTTAAAATAGGCTCCTTTTGTTGGAAGATAACTAACCTCTCTTCAGTCTGTCTTACACTGCTCAAGTCTATTCTTTGGGCGATGGGCTAGTAACAAAACCACATCAGAGTCCCCACAAAGATTTCAAGCACCCTCCAGGGGTAGTTACTAAAGACAGATTTTAAAAAGCCAGGGATGGCTGAGCAGAGGCTTCTTGCTTGGGAAAGACAAGAGTGTGGGCCCCATCTGGGCCGCCCACCGGATCCAGGCAGGCATAGCACGTCATAAATAACCTCTTACTCAAGCCTCCCTGCCAGCTCAAAATGGGTTTTGAAGGTATTTGGTTTGTTTTTAAAGAGAGTGTGAGCTAAAGGCTGTCATTTAAAACTGCCCTGATCTCACATCACAAGAACAGGTGGGCCCAGATTGAAAACAAAATAAATGAAAGTCTGAATTTACCAAAGCAAACATTATGGACTGATTATTTTGCTTTCGAACAGGATTACCCCTGGGACTATAGAAAGCAGAGATTCCCCTGACTGCAATTAAAATGGAAATTTCTCTATTCAAATTTGGTTAACACTCCTGACCTTTTAGGAAAATGTGCATTTTGTTAGGCAAAGGATCCCTTGTGTGGAAGAACAAATTAAAGGTTTAATCCTTTATTAGAAATAGTAAAGATAGTCTGCAAAGCTTTATTTCCTCTTCCTTTCTGAATGTTAATGGTGTTATAGAAGTCCTGTTATGGAAGCATTTTTGTTTTTAAATATTACCTGACGCTCTTTCCTAAAACATGCTTATTAAAGCCCAAGATAAGCAAGAGGTAACAAGTCTTTTTGAGATCACATTTTATCTGCTGCTTGAAAAGTCCTTTATCAGTAGGTGGCACTCTAAGAATGAGATTACTATATTGTGGGGCCAATGAAGTCAGTCTAGAAAGCAAAATTTCACCCTTTCTGGGGCATCTTTCTGAAGAACACAGTTTTGTCCTACCCTCTGAGAGAGCCCCTCTTCCTGAGCTGTCCATCTTTGCATCTGCTGTTTGCATAAAAGGATGCCCACACTGTACCCTTCTTAGAATTGCAGAGTATGAAGGCTAGAAAGGACCTCTTATGTAATGGCTTAGCTTGCAGTTTTTTTGGTCCTGGGATAACAGGATCTGTAAAACTTGGAGGAAACTTAGAAGTCTTCTTCAACTCTCATTTTTTTGACAAGGAAGTTGAGACCTGATATGAAAGACTGATCACCCAGCTAGTTCTTGCTCATGAGCTCAGTCACTCCAGTCGTGTCCAGCTCTTTGAGATCCCATGGCCTATAGCCCACCAGGTTACTCCGTCCATGGGATTCTCCAGGCAATAATACTGGAATGGGTTGCCATTTCCTTCTCCAGGGGATCTTCCTGACCCAGGGGTTGAACCTGCATCTCCTGCATCGAAGGTGAATTCTTTACTGCTGAGCCACCAGGGAAGCCCCAGCCACTCTACCAGGACTCATTAGAAATGTCAGGTGCTGAGTCTTTCTCTCCAAACCAAATTTCTCAGATTTCATATTTCTGCCAACCAAACCAGCATTTCTCCCATTACCCATATTTGAAACTCTAGGGTCCCTGTTGGCTAGTCCCTGGATTCAATGTGTGCTTGGAGATGTTCTGGGCTCCAGTGTATAGATGTGAACAAAACAGACAAAATCTCTACCTTTAGGAAGGAAACAGAAAATAAAGAGAATAGATTAGACAGTTATATATAGCATGTTAGTAATGAATGCTAAAGACGGGCTGCGGGGGGGGAAAGCAGAAAAGAGGAATATAAAGTTCTAGGGAGGGAATGGAAATTGGGTGAGGGGAAGCTTCACTGAGAAAGTCACTTTTGGGCTAAGACTGAAGGAAGAGATGGAGCTAGTTGTAAAGCTAGGGAGAAGAAAAGTATTTTAGGGAAGGGGAATAGCAGGTATGAAGGCTCTGAGTTAGGAGCAGTCTTGGAATTTTTAGAAACAGTAAAGAGACCACTAAAGTATTTATAAATTCTTATCAAGTATAGATTTTTTTCTTTATCAAGGTAACCCACCCCTCCCTGTTGTCATCTCTTTAGGCTAGATTCCTGAACCTGGATTCGTACAATTCTTTTCTAATTGGTCTCTTCACCCTGAATCTCTTTCCTAGGACACAAGATCTTTAACTCAATGTATATGTAGCATCCTGGGCCTCCTTGGGTCTGTTAGTGCATTTACCACTTCCATCTGATGATTGAGTACTGCTGTGAACACTCGACTTTATGGCTCTTTGGGTCAGATAACACCAAGTTCATGATGGACAGTTTGGGTCACTAGCAATTTGGAGAACCACAGTTAAGCCATTCAGTCTCCCCTAGGCCCAGTAGTAGGCAAAGAACTGTTTTTCAAAAGGAGAGAAGCTATCCACTGAAGATTGCAGAGCTTTGCTTCAAAATCCTAAGTCTGTGCCATGATTCACCTACAGGGGCTGCCAAAGGCTCCAAAAAGCATTCCTGTTTGCCACTGAGGCTCCATGCACCATCGGATCTGCTGGATCCTCTAAACCAAGCAGCAAGAGTCTTATCTACAAGACCATCTCTTGTTCTGTGCTCCACTCAAAACTGGCACCTTTTGCTCTACAGTGCCTTACTAAGGCATTTCTTTCCTCTTAAATTATTTTTCCTTCCCTCTCTATTTTTCCATATTAGCTTTAGAGGCTTTAAGAGAAGTTAAATTTAAATAAATAAATAATGAGTTTTGCAGAAGGAACTTAGAACTGATTCATTCAACTCCAAAGTCTATATACTTAACCTCTATACTGTATGCAAGTTTGTAAACTGCTCCTCCCCCATTTAATATATGTTGAGCATTTTCCTTATAATATTACATTTTTCATAACACTAGAAACATAAAACTATATTTCTTATAACATAACAACTGCTAATAAACATAATTTCTGTGACTATTTAACTGTCAGTTATATGACCTTTTGACTATTGATAGCAGCACATTGTCAACATCTTTTTGCATGTATTCTTATCTGGCTTTCTAGTTGTTTACCTAACATATTCTTGGAATGAAATTACTAGGTTAAAGGTATATGAACATTTCTTAAGCTCTTCATACTTAATGTCAGATTTCTTTCCACAGGGTTCTCAGATTCTTTTGCTTTGGGCACCTGTTGCCATAGAGATTATATGCTCTGTAAGGTCAGTCATCATTTCTAAATCCCCAGGACCTTTTGCAGCACAGGGCATAGTTCTGCATACATATTAGGAAAGTAATAAATAGTTGACTTGATTGGAATGGATGGAATTGAGTAACTTGGGTGCCTTATTTTTGTTTTTAATATCCCTTAATTTATGTCTGTCTGCATTGGGTTTTAGTTGTGGCTTGTTGTGGTACGCAGGCTTAGTTGCCTCACCATATGTGGGATCTTATTTCCCTGACCAGGGTTTGAACCCAGTCCCCTGTATTGGAAGGCAGATTCTTACCCACTGGACGACTAGGGAAGTCCCTGGGTGCATTGTCTTGTGTGGAGGAATCGAGATCCAGGTGGATACTGTCTGGATAAGAAGTCGAACTGTTCAGTTCAACTAGCTTATCCAGGGGAAAAGGGGACATAAAAACAGATATGTGTCAAAATGAAGAGAGCCTGCTGAATGGAAGAAAATATTTGCAAATGATAGGACTGATAAGGGCTTAATATCCAACATATATAAACAGCCCATAATATGAAAAAAACAAACAACCTAATTAGAAAGTGGGCAGAAGACCTGAATAGACATTTTTCCAAAGACGACATGCAGATGGCCAACAGGCACATGAAAAGATTCCCAACATCACTAGCCGTCAGGGAAATGTAAATCACAACCAGAATGAAATTTCACCACACACTGTCAGAATGGCTATCATCAAAAAGTACACAAATAACAAATGTTGGCGAGGACGTGGGGAAAAGGGAACTCTTCTACCCCATTGGTGGGAATATAAACTGGTACGGCCACTGTGGCAAACAGTATAAAGCGTTCTCAAAAAATTAGTTTCTCAAAGAACTACCATATGAACCAGAAATTCTACTCCTGGATATATATCCCCCCCAAACACTATTTCAAAAAGTTACATGCACCCCAATGTTTATAGCAGCATTATTTACAATGGTCAACATATGGAAACAACCTAAGTATTTAACAACTGAATGGATAAAGATGTATACACACACACACACACACAATGGAATACTACTCAGCCATAAAAAGAATGAAAATTTTGACATTAGCAACAACATAGATGGACTTGCAGGGTGTTATGCTAAGTGAAATGTCAGACAAGGAAAGTCAAATACTGTATGATATCACTTAATGTGGGAGCTAAAAAAATACATCAGCTAGTAAATATAAGGAAAAAAACAAAAACAAAACAGATTCACATAGAGAACAAAGTAATGGTTGCCAGTGCAGAGATGGGAGAAGGAGGGATAATATAGGGGTAGAGAACTGAAAGGTACCAACTATTGTGTATAAAATAAGCTACAAGGATATATTATACAATACAGGGAATGTAGCCAATATTTTATAATAACTATATATAACCTTTAAAAATTGTGAATCACTATACTGTACACTTGTAACATATTATTCATCAAATATACTTCAATAAAAATTATAAAAACAAAACAGGTATGTATCAAATATTAACAACAGACTTCCCTGGTGGGTTAGTAACAAAGAATCTGCCTACCAACATAGGGAACAGGGGTTCAATCCCTGGTCTCGGAAGATCTCACATGTCGAGGAGCAACTAAGCCTGTGCTCCACAACGAGAGGCCACCTCAATGAGAAGCCCACACACCGCAACTAGAGAGTATCCCACACTCTCTGAAACTAGAGAAAAGCCCATGCAACAGTGAAGACCCAGCACAGCCCAAAACAAGTAAATAAATAAAAAAAAATTTAAATATATATTAAGAGCAATTGTCTCTGGAAGCCACAACAGACACTGTTGGTTGCCTATAATCCAGTACCCAATCTCCATTCATGATCTCCTTAACTCATCTACAATCTCATTCTCCACCACTTTCCAGCCAGGTATGGCCACAGGACACAGCTCTGTCCAGTGCGATGGGAGCAAATTCTGCTGGGCAGGACTCTCAGAGATGCTTTTGTGCTCTTGATTTTAAAAGGGTCAGATTTAGCTGGTATGCCATTTTCATTTTTTTCTTTAAAAAAATTTTAATTGGAGGATAGTGGCTTTATGATGTTGTGTGGGTTTCTGCCAAAGGATAATATCAATCAGTTATATATATATATCTCCTCCTTTCTGAACCTCCCTTCCCCCTCCTATCTCACCTCTCTAGGTCATCATAGAGTGCCAGGCTGAGCTCCCTGTGTTATACAGCGGCCTCCCACCAGCTATTTTACACATGATGGTGTATATATGTCAATGTTACCTCAATTCCTTCCACTATCTCCTTCTCCTGCTGTGTTCACAAGTTTGTTCTCTACCTCTGTCTCCAGTTTTTTCCCCCTAAAAACAGGATTATCAGTACTTTAAAAAATTTTTTTCTGGATTCCACATATAAATGTTAATATACAATGTTTTTTTTCTGACTTACTTCATTCTGTATAACAGGCTTTAGGTTCATTCACCTCACTACAACTGACTCAAATTCATTATTTTTTATGGCTGAGTAATATTTCATTGCATATACATACCACATATTCTTTATCCATTCATCTGTCATTCTTTCCCCTTCTTCCTATCCAGAATACTATATGCCTGAGGATGCAACAGCCTTCTTGAGATTATGAGAGTCCAGAGCACAAGGACAAGCCCCAGTGTGAGTATTAACAATTGTAATAACATGTACACATTGCCTATTTCAGCAGTTTGCACATAATAAACTATTAATCCTTTCAATAGGCCTAGGAGGTAAAGGCTGTTATTCGAAAGACAATTTTTTAAAGACAAGTTTTAGGTTCACAGCAAAATCGAGGAGGGAGGTGCAAAGACTACCCCACATGCCCTCACACAGCCTCGCCCATTGTCAACATTACCCACTGGAGTAGTTCATTTGTTACAATTGATGAACCTACCTTGACTCATCATAATCACCCCCAAATCGATAGTTTACATTAAGGTTCACTCTTGTGTTGTATGTTCTATGAGTTTGACATATGTGTAGTGAAACGTATCCAATATTATAATATCATGCATAGTAATTTCACTGCCCTAAAAGCCTCTGTGTTCTGCCTAGTCATCCTTTTCCTTAGCCCCTGGCAACCACTGATATTTTTACTGCCTCCATAGTTTTGCATTTTCCAGAATGTCTTATGGAATCATATAGTATATAGCCTTCTCAGATTGGCTTCTTCCGTTTAGTGAGGCACATTCAAGATTCCTCCATGTGTTTCCATGGTTTGGTAATTCATTTCTTTTTTTAAAAAATTATTTATTTTTTGATTGAAGGATAATTGCTTTACAGAATTTTGTTGTTTTCTGTCAAACATCAACATGAATTAGCCATGGGTGTGCATATGTCCCTTGATAACTCATTTCTTTTGCACTGAAAAATATTCCAGTGTCCTGGATATACCACAACTTATTCATCCATTCACCTATGGAAAGATATCTCGGTTGCTTCCAAGTTTTGACAATTATGAATAAAGCTGCCGCAAACATCTGTGTGTAGGTTTTTGTGTGGATGCAAGCCTTCAACTCCTTTGGGTAGATACCAAGGAGCTCGATTATTGGATCGTATGGTAAGAGTATGTTTACTTTGATTAAAAAAAAAAAAAAAACTGCCAAGAAGTCTTCCCAAGTGTCTTTACTATTTTGCACTCCCAGTGGAATAAATGAGAGTTCTTGTTTAAAGTTTCCACATCTTCGCCAGTATTTGGTGCATCAGTGTTCTGGATTTTGGCCATTCTAAAAGGTGTGTAGTGGTATCTTATGGTTCTGGTTTGCATTTTCCTCATGACACATGATGTGAAGCACCTTTTAATGTGCTTATGCTTATTTGCAATCTGCATATCGTCTTTGGTGAGCTGTCTGTTAAGATCTTTGTCCTGTTTTTTAATTGAATTGTTTGTGTTCCTTGTACATATATTTTGGATAATGGTTCTTTATCAGATGTGTCTATTGCAAATATCTTCTCCCAGTCTGTGCCTTGTTTTTTCATTTCCTTGACGTTGTTTTTTTGCAGAGTTTAAGTTTTTAATTTTAATGACATCCAGCTTATCAGTTATTTCTTCCATGGATTGTGTCTTTCATGTTGTATCTAAAAAAGCATCATCATATCCAAGGTCATTTAGGTTTTCTCCTATGTTATTTTGTAGGAATTTTATAGTTTTGCATCTTACACTTATATCTGTACTTCGTTTCAGTTAATTTTTGTGAAGGTATAAAGTATATATCTAATTCACTTTTTCACATGTGGATGCCCAGTTATTTCAGAACCATTTGTTGAAAAGACTCCTTTTGCTGCATCACATTGCTTTTGCTTTTTGTCAATGATCAGTTGACTTTATTTATGTGGGGGGCTATTATTTTCATCGCTGTTTTACAGACAAGAAAACTGAAAAACTAGAAGGAGGTTAAGTAACTTTGTCAAAGTCTATGGATAATAAGTAGCAGAACCAAGATTTAATAATGAGTTAACAAGCATCCTTGGTGGCTCAGTGGTAAAGAATCTGCCTGGCAAAGCAGGAGACATGGGTTCAGTCTTTGGTCTGGAAAGATTCCCTGGAGAGGGAAATGGCAATCTGATCCAATATTCTTGTCTAGGAAATGCCAGGGACAGAGGAGCCTGGAAGGGTCACGAAGAGTTGGACACAAGTTAGAGACTGACGAACAACAACCACCACAATAGGTAACAGTCTGATGCCAACAGTCCTAGATTTAACCACTATGCCACACTCCTTGTCTAGAAAACAGACCCAATTTGGATCCTGGTGTCATGCTTGAGCAGTTGCACCTTTGGACAGCCTATGTTTATATTTTTATGTGCAAAAAAGATATCTCTATCTACCTGTATTTCTTATAGCGTGTGAAAAATAAATCTCTAATTGTTTAATCCACTATTACTTAGAGTTTCTGCTATATGTAGTAGAATACAGTCCTGATGTGCAAGCCATCAGAAGCTAATACCCCAAATCACTTCTATGTGTCTTGGTAGTACATCACTCCCCTCACCCTCCCTCCTTTAGAGTGTTAGCTCAATGAAGACAGGGACCACAGCAATCTTGTGTATTTTTGTGCTTTACTACAGTGCCTGTTACATATTAGATGCTCTTTATGTATGTTTGAATAATTGAATAAGTCAATAAATGGTTGATAGCTAAAACTTCAATAAATTGATCTCCTGTTCATGCTTTACTTAGCATCACACTGATTTTTTAAACATTTTATTTATTTTTTATTTTTATTTTTTGGCTGCGCTGGGTCTTCATTGGTGTACAGGATTTTCTCTAGCTATGGCCAGCAGGGGCTTCTCTTCATGGTGGTGCATAGGTTTCTCATTGCAGTGGCTCCTCTTGTCTCAGAGCAGGAGCTCTAGAGTATGTGGGTGTAGTTGGGGTGCATGGGGTCAGTAGTTGTGGTTCCCAGGCTCTAGAGTACAGGCTCACTAGTTGTGGCACATGGGCTTAGTTGCTCTGCAGCGTGTGGGATCTTTCCAGATCAGGGATTGAACCCATGTCTCCTGCACTGGCAGGCGGATTCATTACTGCTGAGCTACCAGGAAAGCCCCCAGCTTCACACTAATTTGCATTCTCTGTGTATTGGCTGGCTAGCCGAGAGAGAGGATGGTAGTCCTATACCTCATGGGTACATCAGTCTAAACTGGCATGAAAAAAATGTACTATGAATAAATCATCAAGTCCATGAACTATTGAGAACGAAGTATATTTTTTGGCTTTTGTTTCCCTTGCAGTTTTTCTGTCCCCTTTCAGCTTCTTCTTTAGCCATCAGCTCTGACTTACTTTTAATTCCAGGCTGCTTCTAACATCCATTTGTCCTTTTGATTTGTGTATCTCATATACGCTCTTAATTTCTTCCTTGTCTCTCATTATTTTCCTGGACATGCTGCATGGTTCCTCTCCACCTCTGATAGAGCGATTTCTCCAAGGCATAAAGAATTGTTTGCTACCCTATAATGTACCCTGCTTGTGCCATCCTCACCACTTGTTTCAATTTCCTGGTATGATTTATCCAGCAATCAGATCATTGCCCAAAATTGGCTTTGCAGAAAGACTTTAATACATTTGTCATACCCCTTCAGGGATCGCACCCGATTATCATCCAGAGACACTCAAGTCTCCATTTTGCTGATTTTTCACTCGAGCCAGATCAGCCACATGAGCCATTTTGTTTAGTACCAAATTGTGCTATTAATTCTCAGAGTAACGTGCAGTATGTGGAAGGAGTCGAGTGCCTCTGTGGGCAAGAAGGGAATTCTGCTTCTCTCTGGTAACACAGCTCGTTTTTTCTCCCTGTGATGCAGCGGAGGGAGCACTGGAAGAACAGGTGAGCTGGAGCAGAGGCTCATCTCATGGATTTGATGGTCCTGAGCCATTGATCCTCCCGGGGCCTCACTTTTCCTCCCTACTCTCTAAGATATCATCCAGCCCTGCAATCTATGATTTTATAAATAAGAAATGGCAAAATAACTTGAAAAAAATTCATATTACCAAGACAATCTGAAATAAATGTTAGGAAAAAAGCTCAGACTTCCTCTATAACATTTGTTATAAAATTGATCATATTCAATCTCATAGGTGGAGTTCAGAAAAATAGATTGTAAGAGTCAAATAACAGGTTATGTCAGAATCCAGGACTCAAGGTTAGATTCATGACAGGAATGGAGAACAAAGGAATCAAGTACAACCAGTGACTTGGGTGAGGCCCAGGGGAAACAGCCTCTAAAAGGTGAACTGCGCCTGGTGTCTGTCCCAGTTCTGCTGTTTGTGCGCTCTTATTTCCTGACCCCATACACTCTGCTCTCCTGCCTCTCCTGTTAATAAGTATACAATTCATATTTGTTGTTATTGTTATATTTGTTATATAAAAATGTATTTTGATCATTTTTGTGGGAAATTTATAAAATAGGAAAGTATGCATTTCTTCCTTGTTCTTCTCTGATGATCACAGTCAGGTGTGTTGGGCCTTCGTGTACTGTAGAATCTAATCAGTAGCCAGAGTTGATGTGGTCCCAGTCAACAGGTGAATGAGCTCCTGACATTCCCCAGACATTCAAGGTTCCTTCTAGGCAGTGATGCCAGTGGGAGGAGCAGGTGGAAGATTTCAAATATACAACCACATGATTTATTATCTACATGGACTCCATATGAATTGCTAGGGAAAAAATGAATACATCATTCAGAACCCAGAAGCTCTAAAATGTACTGGCTCAATTTAAGCCATTTATACACTTGCTTCTTGGAAGAAAAGCTACAACAAACATAAACCGTGTATTCAAAAACAGAGACATCACTTTGCCAACAAAGACCTGTATAATCAAACCTATAATTTTTCCAGTATTCATGTACGGATGTGAGAGTTGGACCATAAAGAAGGCTGAGAGTTGAAGAAGTGAGGCTTTCAAACTGTGGTGTTGGAGAAGACTCTTAAGAGTCCCTTGGACAGCGAGGAGGTCAAACCAGTCAATTCTAAAGGAAATCAGTCCTGAATATTCATAGGAAGAACTGATGTTGAAGCTGAAGCTCCAATACTTTGGTCACCTGATGCGAAGAACTGACTCATTGGAAAAGACTGTGATGCTGGGAAAGATTGAAAACAGCATAAGGGAACAACAGAGGATGAGATGGTTGGATGGCATCACCAAGTCAATGGACATAAGTTTGAACAAACTCTGGGAGTTGGTGATGGACAGGGAAGCCTGGCGTGCTGCACTCCATGGGGCTGCAAAGAGTCAGACACATTGGAGAGACTGAACAACAACTTATGTGTTCCCTCTCCTACACAAACCTATCCCAGATCCCTTCTCTGATGTTGTCCCAAAGTGGCTCCAGTTAGACCATGATTTTTTTTACTTCACTTGCATGGAGTTGCCTCATATGAAGTCCCTTAGTTGTAGTGAGGCTGTTGTGATGGCTAATTTTATGCCTCAAAAATATTACTGTTTTAAAATGTGGCCAGATATTTGGTCAAACATTATTCTGGATGTTCGTGAAGGTGCTTTTTTGAATATTAACATTTAAATCAGTGAACTTTGACTAAAGCAGATTACCCTCCACAACGTGGGTGGGTTTCATTCAATCAAGTGAAGGCCTGTCTAGAACCCTTTGCCTCTCCTGCCCCCAAAGAGCAGTTCCTGCCAGCACAGGACATGAAACTCTTCCGTGAGTCTCCAGTCTCCAATCATGTGAGCCAATTCCTTAACATCAATCTCTCTATACATTCACACATCCTGTTCTGTTTCTCTGCAGAACACTGACTAGTACAGATTTCCATGGCTAGTCATATACATAGAAAGCTCCTAGGAAGAGAGAAACAAAAACCTCCTGTCCTTGAAGCGCAGGTGCACATAGTGGAAGATTACCCTCGTGCAAAATTTCAAGTCTTGGAACCAGAACCTTCAGTTTAGATGACCCAACTGGCTGAGAAGCACAGTTGCTGCCTTATTTGGTAATACTAGTTGTTTCTAGCCACTGCCTTGGGGTATAGAATGCACTGAGTCTGTGATTCTATGCTCCTTTGACCTGGCAGAGACTCACTCAGCATGGGCTAAGTTTAGGTGCAGCTCTTTGAGATAATATGCCAGAAAATTTGGAAAACTCAGCAGTGGCCACAGGACTGGAAAAGCTCAGCTTTCATTCCAATCCCAAAGAAAGGCAATGCCTAAGAATGCTCAAACTACCACAAAATTGCACTCATCTCACACGCTAGCAAAGTAATGCTCAAAATTTTTCAAGCCAGGCTTCAACAGTATGTGAACAGTATGTGAGCCGTGAACTTTCATGTTCAAGCTGGATTTAGAAAAGGCAGAGGAACCAGAGATTAAATTGCCAACATCTGTTGGATCATCGAAAAAGCAAGAGAGTTCCAGAAAAACATCTACTTCTGTTTTATTGACTATGCCAAAGCCTTTGACTGTGTGGATCACAATAAACTGTGGAAAATTCTTAGAGAGATGGGAATACCAGACCACCTGACCTGCCTCCTGAGAAATCTGTATGCAGGTTAGGAAGCAACAGTTAGAGCTGAACATGAACAACAGACTGGTTCCAAATCGGGAAAGGAGTATGTCAAGGCTGTATATTGTCACCCTGCTTATTTAACTTATATGCAGAGTACATCATGAGAGATGCTGGGCTGGATGAAGCACAAGCTGGAATCAAGATTGCCGGGAGAAATATCAATAATCTCAGATATGCAGATGACACCACCCTTATGGCAGAAAGTGAAGAGGAACTAAAGAGCCTCTTGATGAAAGAGGAGAGTGAAAAAGTTGGCTTAAAATCAACATTCAGAAAACTAAGATCATGGCATCTGGTCCCATCATTTAATGGCAAATAGAAGGGGAAACAGTGGAGGCAGTGAGAGACTTTATTTTGGGGGGCTCCAAAATCGCTCTGGGTGGTGACTGCAGCCATGAAATTAAAAGATGCTTGCTCCTTGGAAGAAAAGCTATGACCAACCTAGACAGCATATCAAAAAGCAGAGACATTACTTTGCCAACAAAGGTCCATCTAGTCAAAGCTATGGTTTTTCCAGTAGTCACGTATGAAAGTGAGAGTTGGACTATAAAGAAAGCTGAGCACCGAAGAATTGATGCTTTTGAACTGTGGTGTTGGAGAAGACTTGAGAGTCCCTTGGACTGCAAGGAGATCCAACCAGTCCATCCTAAAGGAAATCAGCCCTGAATATTCATTGGAAGGACTGATGCTGAAGCTGAAACTCAATACTTTGGTCACGTGATGTGAAGAACAGACTCATTTGAAAAGAGCCTGATGCTGGGAAAGATTGAAGGCAGGAGGAGAAGGGGATGACAGAGGATGAGATGGTTGGATGGCAACACCGACTCAATGGACATGAGTTTGAGTAAACTCCGGAAGTTGTTGATGGACAGGAAGGCCTGGCATGCTGCAGTCCATGGGGTTGCAAAGAGTTGGACATGACTGAGCGACTGTACTGAACTGAACTGAACTTTGAGATGAGAATGGGGCCCAAGCTCACACTCTCACATACTTGTCCTATTTATACTCTCTGTGATACTTCAGGAGTAATCCTAAGGAGAAGGAATTTTGAACTGAGTCTCAGGTGTCATTCTTTCCTAGTCTAGTGCCCATGCTCAGTTGCTTCAGTCGTGTCCGACTCTTTGTGATCCTATGGACTGCAGTCGACCAGCTCCTCTGTCCATGAGATTCTCCAGGCAAAAATACTGGAGTGGGTTGCCATGTCCTCCTACAAGGATCTTCTAGACCTGGGGATTGAACTCACATCTGCCTGCATCTCCTGCATTTCAGGCGAGTTCTTTATCTACTGCATCACCCAGGAAGCCCTTCCTAGTCTAGAACTCAGACCAAATAGTATGGTCCAAGCACATGCAGTAATGCCAAGTCCTATAACTTTCCATCTCACAGGGACCTGCTGCTCCTTTTGGTCAAATTTCAGGTGCTCTTGGCTACCTTACCTTCCTGTTCAAAAGGATGCAAAAATTTTGCAGTTTCCACCTCCTTACTGTTTTTTTTTTTTTTTTTTTTCTACCAGGTCTTTGCATTTTGTACCCATTGCCTTAAATTCAGTGTCCATATCTACACTTTATTCTTGAGTCCTTTCTCTTCTCTAATATGATTGGTTCTTCCTCTGATCAGTCCTGCTTATTCAACAGAAGATACCCTGAAAGAGGGCATGGTAACCCACTCCAGCATTCTTGCCTGGAGAATTCCATGGACCGAGGATCCTTGTGGGCCTAGGGCATAGGCACAGTCCATAGGGTTGCAAAGAGTCAGACATGAATTGAAGCAATTTAGCATACATGCACATAAAGAAAAACAGGAAAATCACCTGTTATCTACTACCCAGCTCCTATTAATATACAGTCTTGGACAACAAAGTGAATAGTAGTGCCCGTTTACTAATTGGATGACTGGGGGAAGAGAAAATTTCAGATATGGATGTCAGGGTTTAGGGGAAATGAAGAATCCAGTTTTAGACAAGTTTGGGATACCTATTAGATATCCAAGTACAGAAATAGAGTAAGCATTTTAATATAGGAATCTGGAGTTCAGGGGAGAAACCCAAGTTGGAGTTAGAACTTGGAAGTTATCAGCACATAGGTAAATGTAAAGCAATGGGCAAAAGAGGTCATTAAGGGAGTATAAAGGGAAAAGAGTATAGATTTGAGGACTAAGTTTTGGGCCCTACAGTGTCTAGAAGTGGGGAGAAGGGAAAAGAACCAGTAAAAATGACTGAGAAAGAGTGAACAGGGAAGTAGGAGAATAAGAGTGTCAAATTTCAGAAACAAATGGAGGAAGAATTCCAAGAAGATGTAAGCTATTTATCTGTCAAATGCTGCTGATAAGCTCTAGAAAATGAGGACTGAGAATTGGCCAATGGAACTGGCAACATGGTCATTGGTGACTTGAAGAACAATTTTGGTGGAGCAAAGCCTGATTAGTGGGGGATTCTGGAAAGAATGATAGTAGAGACCAGTACAGTGAGTTTAGATAAATCTTCCTAGGAGTTTTGCAAAAAAGGAAAATATATGGGTTGTGGGATGGAGGATGACTTGGTGAATCAAGGGAGGATATATTTTTAAATGGAAGATATTACATATGTTTGAATACTGATGGTATGATCACAATACTGTACTCCATTTATCGATGTACCATATTTTACTTGGTACATTTACTTGAGGATGAGATGGTTGGATGGCATCACCGACTCAATGGACATGAGTTTGAGCAAATTCCGGGAGTTGGTAATGGACAGGGAAGCCTGGTATGCTGCAGTCCATGGGGTCACAAAGAGTCAAACACGACTGAGGGACTGAACTGAACTGATAGTTTACTGAACCAGTTGTAAATTAGAACACATTTTATGTCCCCAAGTTTTGCTATTAATAATGCTGCACTAAACATTTGCTTTATTGACTATGCCAAAGCCTTTGACTGTGTGGATCACAATAAACTGTGGAAAATTCTGAAAGAGATGGGAAGACCAGACCACCTGATCTGCCTCTTGAGAAACCTATATGCAGGTCAGGAAGCAACAGTTAGAACTGGACATGGAACAACAGACTGTTTCCAAATCGGGAAAGGAGTATGTCAAGGCTGTATATTGTCACCCTGCTTATTTAACTTATATGCAGAGTACATCATGAGAAACGCTGGGTTGGAAGAAGCACAAGCTGGAATCAAGATTGCCGGGAGAAATATCAGTAACCTCAGATATGCAGATGACATCACCCTTATGGCAGAAAAATGAAGAGGAACTAAAAAGCCTCTTGATGAAAGTGAAAGAGGAGAGTGAAAAAAGTTGGCTTAAAGCTCAACATTCAGAAGACGAAGATCATGGCATCTGGTCCCATCACTTCATGGGAAATAGATGGGGAAACAGTGGAAACAGTGTCAGACTTTATTTTGGGGGCTCCAAAATCACTGCAGATGGTAATAGCCATGAAATTAAAAGACACTTACTCCTTGGAAGAAAAGTTATAACTAACCTAGATAGCATATTGAGAAGCAGAGACATTACTTTGCCAACAAAGGTCTGTCTAGTCAAGGCTATGGTTTTTCCAGTGGTCATGTATGGATGTGAGAGTTGGACTGTGAAGAAGGCTGAGCGCCGAAGAGTTGATGCTTTTGAACTGTGGTGTTGGAGAAGACTCTTGAGAGTCCCTTGGACTGCAAGAAGATCCAACCAGTCCATTCTGAAGGAGATCAGCCCTGGGATTTCTTTGGAAGGAATGATGCTAAAGCTGAAACTCCAGTACTTTGGCCAGCTCATGCAAAGAGTTGACTCATTGGAAAAGACTCTGATGCTGGGAGGGATTGGGGGCAGGAGAAGAAAGGGACGACAGAGAATGAGATGGCTGGATGGCATCACTGACTCGATGGACATGGGTCTGAGTGAACTCCGGGAGTTGGTGATGGACAGGGAGGCCTGGTGTGCTGCGATTCATGGGGTCGCAAAGAGTCGGACACGACTGAGCAACTGAACTGAACTGAACTGAAACATTTGCAGTATTTCAAATGCAAGTGAGACACTACTTGAAAAATTACTTGGATCAATAAATGATCAAAGAGGTGGTGTACCCAGAAATTTGGCCTCTGTACCCCTGTACCAAGGGCTTCCCTGGTGACTCAGTGGTAGAGAATCTGCCTTCAATGCAAGAGACACGGGAGATGTGAGTTTGATCCCTGGGTCAGGAAGATCCCCTGGAGTAGGAAATGGCAACCTGCTCCACTATTCTTGCCTAGAAAATCCCATGAACAGAGGAGCCTGGGCCTACATTCCATAGGGTCACAAAGAGGTGGCCATGACTGAGTGGCTATGCACACATGAACCACTGTACCAAATTAAATCTTGGAGACAGGGTTTTGGTTAAGTAGAAGTTTTTATTGCTTTGCCAGGCAAAGGGTACCACAGAGGGCAAATGTCCTCAGAACTATGTGTCCCGACCTGAAGGGGATGGTTAGGAGTTTTATAGTAAAATGGTTCAAAGAGGAGGGCATAATCAGCTCACAGACATTCTCAAAAGAGAATGATGAGTGAATGGTGAGGAAACTGGGAGTCAGCATCATCAACCGTTTGGTTCCAACTGGTCTAGGGTCTACATACTTATGGGCGGCACAACATTAATTCCTCCCACCTGGTAGGGGTTTCAGTATCTGCAAAACAGCTCAAAGATATTGTTATGTATATCCCTTAGGCGGAACTGCCAAGGCAATACTGTTGTTTCTTGATTGCCTCTCCTTTGTCTCCACATCCCTTCCCTTCTCAGATTAGCAGTTGTTTGACTCTGTCCTGTGGAACTCAGGGAAGGTTAGGATGCTGAGGGAAGCCTGTTTCCCTGCAAACAAGAATGGGGAGAGGGCACATAAAGGCTTTTGTGCCCAGGAGCCCCACAGGGTCCTGCTGGTTTCAGTAGGAATGCTCACTGACCCCATTTAGGTCAGGTGCCCTGTCCCACTTCCTCCAGTCAGTAGGGGGCTGAGATGTGTGATAAAATGGCATTCCTGCAGTAGTAGTGGCCTCCCCAGCCCCAACCCTCCTTCCTTTCCGCAAGCAGTACCCTACCCCACCCCCAGCCCACCAGGCCAGCCGGCACTGGCCGCTCTGCTCCTGGCGTGCCAGCTCCCGGGCCAGCTTCCTGGTCACGAGTTGCTCATGGGTTAAGTCCACAGCATCCGCTGCTTCAGTGATCCTGGTTAATGCGCACATCAACTGCCTCTGCGTGGCCATTGTGATCTCTGACACTTGCATGCCTCACTTCAGCAAGGCCTGGAAGATGACGTTACTGGAGTGGCTTGGAGCGGCCAGGTGCTTCTTCATTCCCGGCTGCTTCGTGGCATCACACCTTTCTGCTAGCGGGGCCGGGTGGTGGGGGTGGGGGGGCTGGTGCAGGGGCACGAGGCAGGCACGCGTTATAGTAGCCCCACTCAGCCACTGGTTGACGCCACAGTGGGCCCCTCCCCCAAGCAAGAGACCGTTAGTGAGCAACAGTCCACCGGAGACCGTTAGTGGTCCCACCCAACCATTGGTCAGTGCCGCGGTGGTTTCCGCCCCCTCCCCCTCCTATATAAAAGGAGCCCGAACCTGGCTTGAAAGGAGATAGTTTTTGGAGAGGCGGGTGTGTCATCATATCCGTCTGCTAGCTTTCCAATTAAAATCGTTATTCCTTGTTCCAACAGTTCGTCTCCCCTGATTTACTGGCCTGTCGTGCAGTGAACAGGATAAGTTTGGGCTCTGTAACGTTTCCACCACAGGAGAAGGGGAATTTCCACAAAGGTGAGTGTGTGGCAGTTGCTCTGCACAGTTTCCCAAAAACAGTGTTTATTATAGAATCCTTGAAAGCCACTGTTTGCAGTTCCAATTCTTAAGATAAATTCCAGAGTGAAATTAATGGGTCCAAAAATATAAACTTTTTAAAGGCTGTTGCGAAGCCCTTTTCCAATCTTCCTGCCCTCCTGCTGAAACGAAGTGAAGTGAAAGTTGCTTGGTCCTGTCTGACTCTTTGTGACCCCATGGACTTACACAGTCCATGGAATTCTCCAGGCTAGGATACTGGAGTGGATAGCCTTTCCTTTCTCCAGGGGATCTTCTCAACTCAAGGATTGAACCCAGGTCTCCCACATTGCAGGTGGATTCTTTACCAACTAAGCCACAGGGGAAGTCCAAGAATACTGAAGTGGGTAACCTATCCCTTCTCCAGTGGATCTTCCCAACCCAGGAATCAAACCAGGGTCTCCTGCATTGCAGGCAGACTCTTCCATCAGTTGAGCTCTCAGGGAAGCATATTAGACAATCAATCATTCCATTTCCCATCTCAGCAGTGACTACTGAAAAAAAAAAAAAAAAAAAAGTATTTGAAAAGTGGAAAGCAGTTTCTTGTTGCCTCGATTTTACTAAGATTCACTTATCAACAAACTTGAATCCAAACTGAAAATTTGCTTTAACCAGCACGAGCTCTAAGAGTCCACTCACGGGGCTGTGGCAGAAGTGAAGGATGCCTCCGTGGTTCTGCAGCTCTTTCCACGCTGGGCAGCACTGCAGCTGAATGTTTCTAAACACAGCCCCAGAGACCTGTCTCCTTTCACAGACCTCAAGCTTGAATTGCTGGAGAGCACAGGCAGGGCATCTCTATCCATCCCTCTCAGGGTCCCAGCAAAGAGAAAAGACCAAGCAGATGCCTGGGGAGCCCAACTCAGTGCACCAGAAAGTAAATTTCAGCTTTGGCTTGGGATTTCTTTTGTGTCCTCCATTCACCTCAGTGACTTTTCCTGTCAGCTGAAAGAACACTCTGGAGGCCACGGAAAGCAGCAGCCGACAGTGGCTACACTGCAGGTCATCCCAGCTCAGCCCTTCTCCTTCCAAGGTGCTTGTTTGGATGTCAGTATGATCCATGAGGCATGTTTCCATTCCGGGCACCTTTAACCCCAGCAGCCCCTGATTCCCTAATACACGAGCATTGTTCCCAGACTATTTGCTGCAATGAGTGAATTCCTTAGGAGTGAAAAATGGACCTTTATTCTGAAAAGGAGAGAGGAGGAAGGGTAATAGTTTCATCTTTAAAAGTTCCTCTTTAAGTCTGTGGTCTATAAGACCAGTATTCTTGCCTGGGAAATCCCACGGACAGAGGTTCCTGGCTGGCTGGAGTCCATGGGGTCGCCAGAGTTGGACATAACTTAGTGACTAAACCACCACCACTATAGGACATTTACAAGCTCAGAATTATGCAAAATTCCATCTTTCATCTCATGACTAAACTGCCAGAACTTGGATCCTGTGCCTTACCATCAGAGTGTATTTTGATTCCTTTATTGTATTCAGGTAAATCTCACGACCTCTTGGGCTTCCCTGATACCTCAGTTGGTAAAGAATCCGCCTGCAGTGCAGGAGACCTCAGTTCGATTCCTGGGTCAGGAAGATCTGCTGGAGAAGGGATAGGCTACCCACTCCAGTATTCTTGGGCTTCCCTTGAGGCTCAGCTGGTAAAGAATCCACCTGCAATGTGGGAGACCTGGATTTGATCCTGGGTTGGGAAGATCCCCTGGAGAAGGGAAAGGCTACCCACTCCAGTATTCTGGCCTGGAGAATTCCATGGATTAGTCCAAGGGGTTGCAAAGAATCAGAAACGGCTGAGTGACTTTCACTTTCACTTTCTTTTCATGACCTCTGCTTCCAAATGTGTAAAATAAGGAGAATAATGGGTATCATTTTTCCTGGCTGTTATTAATACCTCTATGAGTGGATTTATATTGTGTTTGCTTCTAATGGTGAATAGAGCTTTGGATAACTAAGGTACACTGTATGCTGTCATTTATTTTCTGGCTTTTTAGTCAATTATGAATTCAGAGGCCTTGAAAAAGTTTAGAAAAAATAAACTCCCTCAATATTTATTAGTTCTGAGGTAAGACAAACTTGGGTTCAAATCCTAGATCTCCCACTTTCTAACTACATGTACATGCTAGTTAGTCATGTCTGACTCTTTGTAACCCTGTGAACCATTCATGTCAGGCTCCTCTGTCCATGGGATTCTCCAGGCAAGAATACTGGAGTGGGTTACCATTCCCTTCTCCAGGGGATCTTTCTGACCCAGGGACCAAACCAGAGTCTCTCGCATCTCCTGCATTGGCGGGCGGGTTCTTTACCACTAGTGCCACTTGGGAAGCCCCTTCTAACTACATAGATCATGGGCAAATTTCTTAACCTCTCTTGGCCTCAGTTTCCTCATCTACAAAGTGGAGATACTGGTTGTGTTTACCTCATGAGGTTGTTGAAAGTTAATACATGTATTGTATTTTAATTTGTATTTGTATTTAATTAACATGTATTAATATGTGCCAGAAATATTTGTTCGGGTTTTTTCATTACAAGCAAAAACTTTGTTTGCTCATATGGAAAAACCCAAGTGGACCTTTTGGCCAACCTATCAAAATGTTTGGCACATGAAAAGTGCTTGATATTGGTTGGCTATTATTATTTTAAAAATTATTGCTAGTTAGAGCTGAGGCTCTGACATGAGATAGACCTTGGTTCAAATGTCAGGTCTCTTGTTTGTTTAATGTCTGTGTACCTCATTTTTCTCATCTGTAAAATGAGATGATAACAATACCACCTAACCTCATAGGGATGTTGTAAGGAATAAATGAAATAATGTAAGTAAAGTGCATGGTACAGACTGTGTGGTCTGTAAACAGTGATTTTACTACTGCTCCTTCACCTGGGTCCACCCTAAGGCAAGCTTATGAAGCTTGGGAAATACATTATCTGGACCCTAGTACTGACCCATCTGCCTTGGCCATGATCTCCTCTCCCTTTCATCAGGTCATCCATATATTCTTCCCTCAGCCCCCAGTCAAAACCCAGGACAAGTTTAGAGAATAAATTTTAGTCCGTGAGACATCTATCTCAAGGGTGTTTGCAACTTAAGCCCTATTTTGAGTGGTAAAACAAGGCTATGGTCACTCCTAGGTAATTTTAACCATCAGTAACCAGCTACTTCTTCTCAAGCAACTGGCTTTTTCAGGACTCTTAATATAGTAGTACTTTGGTGGCAGGTCTCAGAGAAGGCCAGACCTGAACCGAATAGGAATTCAAAGTTAGGTATACTATAAGATGACATATCAGTTAGGAATTGTGTTCAGTTGCTAATACAAGAAGCCTGTAGGCAAAAATTTTAGAGAAGAGATGGGGGTCTTTACTTATGGTCCGGTGGCTAAGACTCCCCACTCCCAATGCTGGGGGCCCAGGTTTGATATCTGGTCAGGGAACTAGATCCCACATGCCACAACTAAAGATCCTGTATGCCACAACTAAAGATCCCACATGCTTCAACTAAGATCAAAGATCTCACAGCCAAAATAAATAAGTAAATATTTTTTTTTTAAAAAAGAGAGAAGAGATGGTATCACTGTGACAGCATTAGGGACCTGAGCATTAGAAACAGCATTATGTTCTGCTGTTCCATCCTCATCTGCATCTTCTATCTTTAAAGGGCTCCGTGGGCTTGATGTTGCTACTGTAGGTCCAGCCATCACATCTTCTCTCCATAAAAGAAGAGAAAGAGCAAGGGTCAAAAGAGAGGCCTTATCTTGCTAGTTCAGTTCAGTTGCTCAGTCACGTCCAACTCTTTGCAACCCCGTGGACTGCAGCACGTCAGGCTTCCCTGTCCATCACCAACTCCTGGAGCCTACTCAAACTCATGTCCATCGAGTTGGTGATGCGATCCAACAATCTCATCATCTGTCGTCCCCTTCTCCTCCTGCCTTCAATCTTTCCCAACATCAGGGTGTTTTCCAATGAGTCCGTTCTTCACATCAGGTGGCCAAAGTATTGGAGTTTCAGTTTTAGCATCACTCCTTCCAATGAATATTCAGGGCTGATTTCCTTTAGAATGGACTGGTTGGATCTCTTTGCTGTCCAAGGGACTCTCAAGAGTTTTCTCCAACACCACAGTTCAAAAGCATTAATTCTTTGTTCTCAGCTTTCTTTATAGTCCAGCTTTCACGTTCATACATGATTACTGGAAAAACCATAGCTTTGACTAGATGGACCTTTGTTGGCAAAGTAATGTCTCTGCTTTTTGATATGCTGTCTAGGTTGGTCATAGCTTTTCTTCCAAGAAGCAAGTGTCTTTTAATTTCATGGTTGCAGTCACCACCCACAGTGATTTTGGAGCCCCCCAAAATAAAGTTTCTCATTGTTTCCACTGTTTTTCCCCATCTATTTGCCATTGGTGATGGGACCAGATGCCATGATCTTAGTTTTCTGAATGTTAATTTTAAGCCAACTTTTTCACTCTCTTCTTTCACTTTCATCAAGCGGCTCTTTGGTTCTTCTTTGCTTTCTGCCATAAGGTTGGTGTCATTTGCATATCTGAGGTTACTGATATTTCTCCCAGAAATCCCGATCCCAGCTTGTGCTTCATCCAGCCCAGTATTTCTCATGATGTACTCTGCATATAATTTAAATAAGCAGGGTGACAATATACAGCCTTGACATACTCCTTTCCCGATTTGGAACCAGTCTGTTGTTTCATGTCCAGCTCTAACTATTGCTTCCTGACCTGCATACAGATTTCTCAGGAGGCAGGTCAGGTGGTCTGGTATTCCCATCTCTCTAAGAATTTTCCACAGTTCGTTGTGATCCACACAGTCAAAGGCTTTGGCGTAGTCAATAAAACAGAAGTAGATGTTTTTCTGGAACTCTCTTGCTTTTTCGATGATCCAACAGATGTTGGCAATTTAATCTCTGGTTCCTCTGCCTTTTCTAAATCCAGCTTGAACATCTTGAAGTTCACAGTTCATGTACTGTTTAAGCCTGGCTTGGAGAATTTTGAATATTACTTTGCTAGCATGTGAGATGAGTGCAGTTGTGTGATAGTTTGAGCATTCTTTGACATTGTCTTTCTTTGGGATTGGAATGAAAGCTGACCTTTTCCAGTCCTGTGGCCACAGCTGAGTTTTCCAGATTTGCTGGCTTATTGAGTACAGCACTTTGACAGCATCATCTTTTAGGGTTTGAAATAGCTCAACTGGAATTCCATCACCTCCACTAGCTTTATTTGTGCTGATGCTTCCTAAGGCCCACTTGACTTCACATTCCAGGATGTCTGGCTCTAGGTGAGTGATCACCCCATTGTGGTTATCTGGGTCATGTAGATCTTTTTGGTATCATTCTTCTTGCTAAGTTGTCTTCTTTAAGCAGCTCTACTGAAAGCTCCACCCAAATTTTACACTTATATATCCCTAGCTGAAAGGGAGGCTAGGAGAGGGAAACTTTTGGCTGAACATATTGGAGCTCTGAATAAAGTCACAATTCTGTTACTGATGAAGCAGATGATAAAGAATTATGGGTAGATAGCTGCTGTCTCTAACACAGATAAAACCAGCTACCCTCTTTATTTTGTTTTGTTTTCTTAGGGCTGAGTGTGTAGGCATGCAAACTTACTTGGTAAAGTGAGATCATTACCAAAAATAAGTGGCTTATTCTTAGCTATGCCCTTTCTACTTCCTTCTTGGTAGTTTCATTGCAATTTGGTTTTTAAACCTGAAGTTGCTCTTGTTAAGATCTTTGATCTTCCAGTGTCTAGATTTAAAGGATCCACTTCAATACATATATTTCTTGAATTCCTGTATCTTGATACCAGTGAACACCCTTTGGTCTTAAAACCATTGACTCCCTCCTGCTTCTAGCTTTCAACACTTTCTTCATTGTCTCCCCAAGCCCCAGTTCCTATCCCAAACGTCTCTTGTCATCTTTCTCCAACAAGCTTCCTAAGAAATGTGCAGTAATTCCAATGACTATATGCTGCTGCTGCTGCTAAGTCGCTTCAGTCGTGTCCGACTCTGTGCGACCCCAGAGACGGCAGCCCACCAAGCTCCCCTATCCCTGGGATTCTCCAGGCAAGAATACTGGAGTGGGTTGCCGTTTCCTTCTCCAATGCGTGACCAAATCTGTACTTCCAGCTCAAACTTCTCTCTTGAGATCCATAATTACATATTCAAAAGCTAATTGGGCATCTCCACCTGAAAGACTCAGAGATCACTCCAATTTAATTTCAAAACTGACATCATCATCTTCTCCTCCTCAAATCTATTCCTCCATCTTTTTCTGTTGAGGGCACCCTTCCCACTCCAGGTACTCAACTGGAAACATGGATCTCATTCCTTTCCTTGTCCTCCCTCCCCACAAGCAATCTTAAAATCCCACTGTTCTGTTTCCTTTATATCTCTGGAATCTGTCCCCTCCTATATTCTATATCATTCCTTCTGCTCTGGTTTGCATGGGCTCTGATTTGCATGGTCTTTCTCAATGCCTTTTTTGGGGCAAGAGTAGGCAGTGCTTTGTGCTCCCAGATTTCATGATCTCTGTTCCCCTGCAAGGAATTGGAACATGGCTTCCAGCAGTGTAAGCATGAAGTCCTAGCCACTGGACCACTAGGGAATTCTCTTAATGACTTTTGTAGTAGCTCCCTTATTGCCTTCTCTCCTTCATCTCAAATGCCTGCTTTGCTTTTAAAATGCAAATATAATTTTGTTGTTTCCTTGATTAAAGATGTTCTTTGGCTTCTGATTAGGCAAATATGAAATTTAAAACTGAAACATGGCACACAGGAATCTTCATGATATGATCTGTTTGTCTTGCCTCATCTCCTAACATTTTCTTCTGAGTATTGTACCACCAAGACTTTACGTGAAGTCCTACATTTATCAAATGGTTTAATTCATTCATTCATTGAACAAATGTTTATTGACCACTTACTGTTCTGGGCATGGCAGATACAGCAGTGAACAAAACAAAATCCTTGCCTTTATGATGCTTCCATTTCTGGTGGTGGTGAAAGGCCATAAACAAATACCTAATATGTCAGGTGGTGATAAGTGGCATAAACAAAAATAAAGAGACTCAGAGTGTTGGAGGGAGTTGCTGCTTTAGATAAAGTGGTCATGGAAGACCTCTTTAATGAGGTGACTTTCAAACAGGGACCTGATATGTGAGAGGGGGGATGGGGATATGTGGGGAAAGGCAGATGTCAGGGAGGTTGCAGTGAATGGAAGGCTTTGGGACAGGAGGGTGTTTGGTAAGAGCATCAAGGAGCTCTGTATGGCAGGAGTAGAGTGAGCAAGGGAAACAGTGGCTGAAGATGAGGCCTGAGAAGTAGAAGGGAAACAGATCATATAGGGTCTTAGGAAGCCATGGGAAGGACTTGGATTGGTCTCAGTAAGATGGGAAGTCATTGGGGATATTTGAGACAAAGAGGGACAAGATAGGACAATGTTTCAAAATGATCTCTCCAATACTGTGTGTGGCATCACACTGTAGTGGGCAAGTATGGAAGCAAAGATTGCAGATGAAGGATCATGTAAGTATTCCAGGCAACAGATACTTGGACAGGAGGGTTGCAATGGAGATGGTGAGATGTAGTCAGATTCTGGACATAATCTGAAGGTAGAGCTAACAGAATTTGTTGAGGAACTGGGTTGCAGGAGGGGAAGGGAGGCATGACTGTAAATTTGTGGCTTCTCACCCAAATGGAATAATGCAGCATAATTATGCAACCATAATTATGAAGACTGGAAAAATGAACAAGTAATTATGATAAAATGTTAAGTGAAAAAAGTAGAATTCAAAACAGTATGTTTTTTGACGATTTCAAGTTTGTACATTGCCAAGAAATGATAATATGCCAAAATAACAATTATATGATAAATATGTTTTAAAAATTTATCATCCTTAAATCCAAGGATAACACTGGCAAAAGGTTAGCATGGCCTTTTCAGGATTTGGCCATTATGTAGCTTCACAAATTAGCTCTTTTGATCTTATTGCATGAAAAATAGAATCATAGAATTTAGACTGGACAGGACTTTGAAGATCACCTAGTACAACCCTCTTCTCTTACAGAACTAAAGCCCCTGAATGTTAAAGGAGTTCCATAAGGTCACACTGCTAATTATGAGTAGAACCCAATCTAAAGCTGTTCCTCACTCACTGCTAAGTCGCTTCAGTCATGTCTGACTCTGTGCGACCCCATAGACGGAAGCCCATGAGGCTCCCCTGTCCCTGGGATTCTCCAGGCAAGAACACTGGAGTGGGTTGCCATTTCCTTCTCCAATTCCTCACTCACTAGTGTGTGTAAATTCTTGCACCCAATTTTATTTTCTGCTTTTAAAATAATCTTGGAACAATGTTTCTTATAGTTTACTCAAACCTTGTCTCTTGGTGATTTATTTAAAATCACTATACTCACATAGACTTGTTTGCATGCAAAGTATACCCTATTTTCAAAGTCGGGAAGATGTGAAATATCTTTTCCTTTGCAAAACCTTGCACAACATATGAATCCTAATATTAGACCTTCAAATGTAGAAACTTGGTAAATCCCAAATGTGCATAACAAATGCTTACTCCACGTTTTTCAGGGTCTCTGATTTATTCAGCAGTGCAAGTTATTAATAACTCTGTAGTGTTGGGTGAGAGAGAGTTACCTATCATAATAAATTTGAGTCTGGAAGTAAGTCAAGTCAAAAACTGGGAAAACCCCACAAACCCCACAAAGATCTTCAATTTATTAGATTTCCATCAATGTCACATTCCTGTTACTAAGGTTTTTGGGTGAATACTACAGAGGAATTGGAAAGAAAAACCCCAATAATAGGATTGGTTACATATCTTTTAGAGGAATTCAGATACTGAGAGAGATAGAAGGATGATTCTTGAAAAGAATGCAGAACCAAATACTCATTTTACTGGATTTATAATATTGAGGTAGTACTAGGGGTAGAAAGAGCTTTGGGTGGAAACTCAGAATACCTAAGACCCAATCTCTGTTCTACCTCTAGGATGAACTAGTTTACTCATTCAACCTTGAATGTCCAGTGCTGTCATTCAGCCTCCAAATAGTTATCAAGCTTCTACTATGTCACAGAGAGCAGCAGACACTATGAGTGGCCAACTTAATATTCATCTCTCCTCCTTACTTTCTCACAGATCCCTGAGTTTTTGAGGGGAGGTAATGTGCTGTTTTAAAAAAAATCTCATTCTTAACCTCCTTGGCAAGCTAAGGATGATCATGTGACACAGTTTGGGACAATGAAATAGAAGCACTTGATGGCTGGAGATTTACTTGGAGGTCCAAGATTCCTGAGATGCAGAGAAGAATTGGTTCCTTTCTCCAAGGAGTTCAGAATCTTTTTCTGTCTATTACTAAGTTCTGTGGCAGAGGAAGGGTACCCTGCTCAGCTTGTGAGGGGGAAGAGAACACTGAGAAAACTTATTGGAGGAGGTGATACTTAAACTGGGTCCTGGAATATCTCTGGACTTCTCTTTCCTCATTTATAAAACAAGAGAAATGAACTAGATCCACTATTTATGTCTTGAGTTAAAAAAGAACACCGTGATTTTAAAAAATTCCTACTTATAAACACATAGGAAATTGAAAACAACAAAAAAACCATATTCTGTTGGAACAATGGACAGGGCATTGGAGATTATATATATGTTTTTCTTTCGGAGGGGGTTGCACATAAGAAATTCAACAACTTCAATGTGAAACTACAGCCCAGGGCAAAGAATGAGCTTTATTGTAAACCATGGCCCCAAGATGTACAGAAATTATTTCTATTAATTTGTTTTGGATTCATTTTTTTTTAAATCATTCTTCCTTGGGCCAAACTCAAATTGCAAAAATTCCAGTGAAAAGAACTATTTTCCTATTAATAGAGGTGAAAGAGAGTGGAAGGAAGTGAACCTGACCACCTGGGAGAAAGGGAGGGGGGCATTAACTTCACAGCACCATGACCAGAGAAGGAACTTAAAAAGGCAAATGCAACTTGACTCCCTGTTACTGGAGATGAGAACTAATTTTGTCTAAAGCTTTGTTGTGAACAAAATGTTTCCACATCCCTTATCTTATTTGATCCTCATAACAACCTGACAGAGAGGCATTATTAATATCCTTGTTTGACAGGGAAGAAAGCTGATGGGATCTGCCCAAGGTCAGGCAGCAGAAGTAAGTGGTAGAACTTACACTCCAACTACTTTATCTTTTATGATTCCGGAACTCCAGAAAAAAGAAATAATTTGGATGTTTTCTAACAGAAAAAAATCTAATCAAATATTTCCTATAAAGATGGTCAAACAGGAAAATCTTCGTGAGACAGCAAGTAGACAATTTTCGACTCCAGTCTTTTTTTCTAGCTATTATAATTTGAAGCCAAGCTTGGGGAATTTGACAGTGGGATTACAGGAGGTCATTACAGAGTAAAATGCCTTACTTTAGTCAGGACAGGCCAGCTGCTATAATAAAGAATCAGTCACTCTTACCAAAATAAAAGTTTACTTGTCACTTTCTAACTGTGCTGGTCACATGGCAGAATGCTTTTAGGTAAGTAGTGACTTAGGTATTTGCGTCTATTCTATGTGACATCTCAGTTTTTGCATCTGATCTCCGTTGTCACTGTGAGCATGAGGTCACACTGCATGCTCTGCAGACACACATCACCTCTCATTTCATTGGCCAGAACTAGAACGTGAGTCTGGGTGATGTAGTTCCTGGCTGGGTGGCTGCTTCCCAGTACCAAGGCTACATAATGGAAGGGAAACATGATCCTCCGTGTCAGCTGTCTCAGCTGTAGGCTGCATAGTAATCAGGCATGTGGTTCCTCTCAGCCTGCTAAAACCTAGAGAGGCCTAGAAACATTGTTGCATTGCTGCAATCTAGAAAGAAGGCATTCTGTACCAGAAATATTTGCAGAAGTGGAGGCTTGTGGCACCATCCGCATTGGCTCAGATAAAATGGCTAAGCGAAGCAAAAGTAGCTGGAGCCAAAGAAATGCTGTGAAGAGTCTGTGCTTCAAAGATGCGCTGGTGGTTAATATTTGGTATTCACTTCATATGGTGGTTTTAGAAGCACTGTGTCATTGAGGCATCATGCCAGCCATCTTCTGGGGAAACAGTGCCTCCCCTAGTTTAATGCTCACCCTTTTCAGCTTTGCCCTCTGCCCTCTACCCTAGGAACTTCCCTGTATGTTCTACATTAAAAGGTTCCATTGACCTCTGGATTCTAGATGGATTTGGCTAAGGGGACTCCACACAAGAGACTGGAGGGAAGGGCAGGGACTTAGGCAACCTCACCTCTCCCCATTCCTGCAAAGTCCCTCTCTTGGAGGTTACTGCTCTCTCTCTAGGCTTCTTGGTCTATACGATTCTCTTTTCTCCCAGATTCTGGCAATCTCTCCTCATGTCCCTTTGATCCTAGGGGTAGTAACAACCCCTTTGTTGCTGGCCTAGGATTTCTGCACTGTCTTTGTGGTCTGCCTACATCCTAATCACGTTTTCATTCCTAGTTCCTTTGTAGACATATTATTCTAATTTTATTTTACCATTTGTTATTTCTTTTTTCCTATCTGTTAACATTGTGGTTCCAGCCCTGAGCAGAAGGCCTATTCTCTGTGTAAACTACAAGAATCCTTTTTCATTGTTCTTAGCATTTTTAAATAAGCCTTAGAGATTCAAGGCTTTAGCTTCCCAGATATAGCTCTTACTGGGCTTTGCTAAGTCTTTGTACTTTCAGTTTGATTCTGTGTCCCTCATCTCTCTTCTTGCACATGCCCTTTGAAAATCTGAGCTCATCAGCACACTCTCCACCCGGTCACATGTCCCTCATCATTGCTCCCTGAATCTTCTAAAAGAAGAAATTGCTAACAAGGCAAGTGGAACATTCATCAAGTATTTTCCTTTTTGCAGAATGAAAGTTCCATCAGATATCAAAAAAGCCGAATTAGGACAAACCCAGTACAGGAGGTAAAAACTTGTTTTGAAATGTACTGTTACCAGAGAAATCCAGATACACCGGATACCAGAATTCAGCTGTTTTTTGTTCAATTCTTTTTCTTCCTGATTATTTTAGAAGTCTGCATTTGATTTTTCAGTTTTACCTGTGTCTATCCCAGTTCCAAGCTGAGTCATCTCCCTCCCCCAACTCTCTCAAATCTCCAAGGAAGATTTTGTTCGATTTCCAGTTCCTGCTCCTAGCCTACACTTCTTTGATCCTGCCTAGCTAAGAAGCATCTTCTAGCCTTGACTGTACTGAACCCACTCTTCCTTTTAATTTTCCTCTTCTTTTTATTTTCCTGAGTGTCAGTGTAGAATAATGGTAAACAAAAGGATTTTTCAGTCAGATAGATCTAACCCTGAATCCTGGTTCTATTGCTTTCCAAGTGACCTTGGGGAGGTTACTTAACACAATTCTCACTTTCCTTATTTATAAAACATACAATTAAGACTCCTAGTTTAGAGAACTGTTATGAGGGTTGAATGAGGAAATGAATATACAATGTGTGGCACTTGGTGATCACTCAATAAACCTTGGTCCTTTTTTTTTTTTTTTTATAACCCTCTGCATGTCACTCAGAGAAGGATTGTTTATTTGATCTGTTGTTCAGAGTAGGACCTGAAGTCTTTATATGTTTTCCAGAAGACCCCAGAAGTGTTCTTGTTCATTCATTGCCCACTGATGCCCTTCAGTTACTTCTGGTTATTGTTCTGAATAGAGAACAGTTACTTAAAATATCTTCTACAGAGTCAGCTCCAAGCAATATTCATGGAGTACTTTACAAATACCAGATATTTTGCTCATAGATTTTCTATCAAAAAGGTTAATGCCAATACAGAATCAGACACAAGCAGTGAGTAGCTTTGTTTTGTGAAGAACTGTAGATAATCATCAGCTCTTTTATTTTTTAGTCTAGTCTGACACTCAAAATATTCTAATCTTCTGACCCATATATAATCTTTTCTAGTAATATGGCAGTTTAAAAAAAAATCAACTACAGACACATAAAATTTAGATGGGAAGGGATCATTTTGAAGTTACTTGTTTTTAGAACTCTTTTACTTATCAAAAGACAGAAATTACTTTGAATGAGTATAATTTCAAAAGGCTTTTTTATGGTCATTTGTTTCTTGATCAAGCTGTGCATTTGTTCAGGTTCCATTTACCTTCTAATGCCATTCCTGCAAGCTTGTGCCAGCTCTTTTCTCTCCTCCATAGGGACCTGGCCCAATTTTCTGTTTCTAAGGGCATTCCAATTTGCATTTCAGTGCTTTATGCTATCCTTGTCACCTGGTTGATATATCTAAGTTTCAGATCAGATCAGATCAGTCGCTCAGTCGTGTCCGACTCTTTGCGACCCCATGAATTGCAGCACGCCAGGCCTCCCTGTCCATCACCAACTCCTGGAGTTCACCCAGAGTCATGTCCATCGAGTCAGTGATGCCATCCAGCCATCTCATCCTCTGTCGTCCCCTTCTCCTCTTGCCCCCAATCCCTCCCAGCATCAGAGTCTTCTCCAGTGAGTCAACTCTTCGCATGAGGTGGCCAAAGTACTGGACTTTCAGCTTTAGCATCATTCCTTCCAAAGAAATCCCAGGACTGATCTCCTTCAGAATGGACTGGTTAGATCTTCTTGCAGTCCAAGGGACTCTCAAGAGTCTTCTCCAACACCACAGTTCAAAAGCATCAACTCTTCGGCGCCCAGCCTTCTTCACAGTCCAACTCTCACATCCATACATGACCACAGGAAAAACCATAGCCTTGACTAGACGAACCTTTGTTGGCAAAGTAATGTCTCTGCTTTTGAATATGCTATCTAGGTTGGTCACAACTTTCCTTCCAAGGAGTAAGCGTCTTTTAATTTCATGGCTGCAGTCACCATCTGCAGTGATTTTGGAGCCCAGAAAAATAAAGTCCGACACTGTTTCCACTCTTTCCCCATCTATTTGCCATGAAGTGATGGGACCAGATGCCATGATCTTCGTTTTCTGAATGTTGAGCTTTAAGCCAACTTTTTCAGTCTCCACTTTCACTTTCATCAAGAGGCTTTTTAGTTCCTCTTCACTTTCTGCCATAAGGGTGGTGTCATCTGCATATCTGAGGTGATTGATATTTCTCCCGGCAATCTTGATTCCAGCTTGTGTTTCTTCCAGTCCAGCGTTTCTCATGACGTACTCTGCATATAAGTTAAATAAACAGGGTGACAATATACAGGGTGACAATATACAGCCTTGATGTACTCCTTTTCCTATTTGGAACCAGTCTGTTGTTCCATGTCCAGTTCTAACTGTTGCTTCCTGACCTGCATGCAGATTTCTCAAGAGGCAGCTTAGGTGGTCTGGTATTCCCATCTCTTTCAGAATTTTCCACAGTTTATTGTGACCCACACAGTCAAAGGCTTTGGCATAGTCAATAAAGCAGAAATAGATGTTTTCTGGAGCTCTCTTGCTTTTTCCATGATCCAGCGGATGTTGGCAATTCGATCTCTGGTTCCTCTGCCTTTTCTAAAACCAGCTTGAACATCAGGAAGTTCATGGTTCACATACTGTTGAAGCCTGGCTTGGAGAATTTTGAGCATTACTTTACTAGCGTGTGAGATGAGTGCAATTGTGCGGTAGTTTGAGCATTCTTTGGCATTGTCTTTCTTTGGGATTGCAGTGAAAACTGACCTTTTCCAGTCCTGAGGCCACTGCTGAGTTTTCCCAATGTGCTGGCATATTGAGTGCAGCACTTTCACAGCATCATCTTTCAGGATTTGGAATAGCTCAACTGGAATTCTATCACTTCCACTAGCTTTGTTTGTAGTGATGCTTTCTAAGGCCCACTTGACTTCACATTCCAGGATGTCTGGCTCTAGGTGAGTGATCACACCATCATGATTATCTGGGTCATGAAGATCTTTTTTGTACAGTTCTTCTGTGTATTCTTGCCATCTCTTCTTAATATCTTCTGCTTCTATTAGGTCCATACCATTTCTGTCCTTTATCGAGCTCATCTTTGCAAGAAATGTTCCTTTGGTATCTCTGATTTTCTTGAAGAGATCCCTAGTCTTTCCCATTCTGTTGTTTTCCTCTATTTCTTTGCATTGATCGCTGAAGAAGGCTTTCTTATCTCTTCTTGCTATTCTTTGGAACTCTGCCTTCAGATGTTTATATCTTTCCTTTTCTTCTTTGCTTTTCGCTTCTCTTCTTTTCACAGCTATTTGTAAGGCCTCTCCAGACAGCCATTTTGCTTTTTTTGCATTTCTTTTCCATGGGAATGGTCTTGATCCCTGTCTCCTGTACAATGTCATGGACCTCATTCCATAGCTCATCAGGCACTCTATCTATCAGATCTAGGCCCTTAAATCTATTTCTCACTTCCACTGTATAATCATAAGGGATTTGATTTTGGTCATACCTGAATGGTCTAGTGGTTTTCCCTACTTTCTTCAATTTGAGTCTGAATTTGGCAATAAGGAGTTCATGGCCTGAGCCACAGTCAGCTCCTGGTCTTGTTTTTGCTGACTGTATAGAGCTTCTCCATCTTTGGCTGCAAAGAATATAATCAATCTGATTTCGGTGTTGACCATCTGGTGATGGTATAGAGTCTTCTCTTGTGTTGTTGGAAGAGGGTGTTTGTTATGACCAGTGCATTTTCTTGGCAAAACTCTATTCGTCTTTGCCCTGCTTCATTCCCTAGTCCAAGGCCAAATTTGCCTGTTACTCCAGGTGTTTCTTGACTTCCTACTTTTGCATTCCAGTCCCCTATAATGAAAAGGACATCTTTTTTGGGTGTTAGTTCTAAAAGGTCTTGTAGGGCTTCATAGAACCGTTCAACTTCAGCTTCTTCAGCGTTACTGGTTGGGGCATAGACTTGGATTACTGTGATATTGAATGGTTTGCCTTGGAAAAGAACAGAGATCATTCTGTCATTTTTGAGATTGCATCCAAGTACTGCATTTCGGACTCTTTTGTTGACCATGATGGCCAACTCCATTTCTTCTGAGGGATTCCTGCCCGCAGTAGTAGATATAATGGTCATCTGAGTTAAATTCACCCATTCCAGTCCATTTGAGTTCGCTGATTCCTAGAATGTCGACATTCAGGCTTGCCATCTCTTGTTTGACCACTTCCAATTTGCCTTGATTCATGGACCTGACATTCCAGGTTCCTATGCAATATTGCTCTTTACAGCATAGGATCTTGTGTCTATCACCAGTCACATGCACAACTGGGTATTCTTTTTGCTTTGGCTCCATCCCTTCATTCTTTCTGGAGTTATTTCTCCACTGATCTCCAGTAGCATATTGGGCACCTACTGACCTGGGGAGTTTCTCTTTCAGTACCACCTACAATTGTTTCTTCGTCTTTTTAAACTTTTCCTATCCTTTCATATATTCCAGGACAGTTGCTTCCCTCCCCTCCTCCCTTTGGAATGTTAATACTCTAACAATTTTGGACCTGCAAAGACTTCTGAAAGTTATCTACTTTGTTATTTAGGAATATTCTTGGCTGCAAGTAACAGGATATGCAAATAAACTGGTTCAAACCATAAGGGTGCACATTTTCCAAGTAACACTTGAAAGGTACTTCCAAGACTGGAAATAGATTGTCCCAGAGTGTTTCAAAAGCTCAAAAATGTCACTGAGGACCCTGTTTCTTCAGTCTTTCTGTGTTGGATCTTTGGTGTGCATGCAATGTCTCCTTTCAAAGAACCCAGAAAACTGCTGCAGCTCCAAGTTGCACAATCTCACATCTTAGCATTTCAAGAAGAAATAAATGGATAGGGCCAAAAAGCCCTTCTCAGGCAGCTTTCTCTTTTATCTGGGAGGATTTCTCCAGAAAGCCTCCATAAGTTTTCCCCTCATTCCATTGGCCATAACCTGATCACAGCCTTACCTTTAGATCAATTAGTGGCCATCTCTGGCTTAAATCAATCATTATCTCCTGAGGATGGGCACACTGTTACCAACAATAACAGTTCGTGTTCTGCTATCCAAGAAAGAGGTGAAAGGACTGCTGGAAATAGGCATATATTTCTCCCACTACCATTTATAGATGAAGAATCTGAGGTTTACTGAGTTGAAGGACTTTGTTAACAACCACATAACAAAGGACTTTGTTAACAACCAAAATGTCAAAGCCAAGACCAAATCCTTGGTTTTATCTTCTAGAATGAATTTCTCCATCCTATGCTCTTAAAAGTAACCTCTTAACCATAAAAGTTCTGGGGAAGAAATGAAAGTCAGGGAGGAGCCAGGTCAAGGTGAATTTCTGTTTGTATTCCAAGTTTAATAGGGTGATGAGTTTGTCATCCAAATGTGTGAGGTTATTTCATTCATTCACTCAACAAATATTTATTGCCCTCCTACAGTGTGTTAGGAAGAGTGTTAAGTGCTGGGGATACAGTTCATTTCGTTCCTTTTCATAATTACCCTCTCAAATATTAATTGAAAATCTAGGGGTAAAATTGTAGAAATCATTATATTTGGGTACAAAGATGATCTATACATTTCTCAAGTCTATATTTCTCTTCCTAGTCACATTGGAAGACTACATTTCCCAGCCTCCTTTGCAATTACATTGAACCATATGACTGGCATGTGGCCAATGGGATGTGAGAAGAAGGTATATATACCTTTTTCCAGGTCTGGCTGTAAAATCCATTATACTCTTGATGGAGGTCTCAAGGTTAAAACAAGGCCATCTCTGCTAGTCATTTTGCCAGTTGTTTGGATTGTCAATAAGATCAACCCCTCCACCTTTCCCCCCTTTAGCTTTATATGGTTTAGAAAACTGATAGCTTTGGGAGCAGTCTTGAACTCTTATAGCTTTTTAATTTTTCTCATGAATTCCTTTTAACTAATAGCTTCATCTTGTTTTACTTCAGCTTCTTTAAAATGAGGAAAGGTTTTCCTTTTTAAAATCTCAAACAGAACTAAACTTCCATTCAGAGAGTTCAGAGAGGAAGGACTAGAAGTAATGATCTTGTTTGTGGAGGTTCAAGCCAGTCGGAGGTATGGGGTTGAGGCTCATGTTAGGGCTTAGGCTTTAGTTATTGCTCAAACTTCTTTGGTCTTGAGATTCCATATTTTCAAGCATCCATCCTGTTTCTCCTGTCACCAACAACCCAATGGGGAAAGGAAAAAAAGCAATGATAAGTAACATGGTAAACCTAAGCCTTTTAAGGGCCTTTAAAATGGCAGTAGAAAACCCAAGTTCATTGGGATGTCAGAAAAATTAATGAGATAAAAGATAAGATAGTCTCAAAGTAGGGCCTAGCATATAATAAGAGCTTAAAAATGATATTACTTAAATTATTATGTTGTTGAGAGATACCAGAGCACAGAGGTTAAAAGTCTGGAGTGCCTGTATTCTAATCCCTGGTCAGCTACTTACTTTTCATGTCACTGTATATTGCATATTGGTCCAATCTCACATTGCATGTTGTCCCTATCTGCAAAATGATACTTAGAATATTATCTGTTTCACCGAGATGTTGTTAGGATTGAGTTAAGCACCCCAAAATATTAGCTATTGGTGTAGGAGTTTTAAGTTCTGTTGGCCTAATTCTATCTCTTTCTCAAATGAAACAGCATGCCACCAAATAGCCGTCATGAGTTGATATAAATCATGTGATATTGGCCCTTTCAAGTTCTCCATATTAGGAAATGAGAAAATCTTTGTTTTGGTTTTATACCTGCACCTTATTCTTGCTCTGTCTTATAACTCTTTGTTCAGTGCTTGGTATTAACAATAGGTTCATAATTAATTCTATGTTATAATTATTTGCTTACCCTTCTGGATTATATATACATATTTTTTTCATGTGAAACATTTGGTTTTGTGACCATTTCACATGTTCTAGTATCAAAAACTGTTAAATCATTTCTAAAATCCATCTAATACTTGTGTGAATAAAAACAATATTCTCATAAAAGTTGAGGAAAATAGAAATTGTTATCCTTTGAAAACTTAGTGTACCATGAAATGCGTTGAATTTTTACTTCTCTTCAACTGAAGCTTTAACATCTGAATCAGTGATTCAGTATTAGCTATTGGCTACAAATAAAACTCTCATAAGTAAACACTGGAGATTGAATAACAGTCTTAATCAAGATGTTGTTAAAATGCATGGGAACCTTGAAAAGGTAACCAATGATAACCAGTGACCTATGTAGTATAGGAATAGGTTATCCAACTTCTAAGCCATTTATAGTTGATTTGAACATAAAAAGAAGATAAAGTAGCTCTTGAATCTTTTGAATAGACAACGGAATCAATTCCAAAATCTCTGTAATATGTTCTAATAATATACACAGTATCACATGTTCAAGATAGCCTGCTGTATGTTTCATTAAAGGTAATCTATTTGTGGAGATTAAAACCAGGGACAGAGAAATGCAATAGATTGACTCTCACTCTACTTCCTCAGTTTAATAGGAACCAAGTTCAAAGAACATAATAAAATCAGTGCAGGAACCCACAGAAGCCAACTATTTGGGCTGCTCTTATCTACCTAACTCAAGAGGACAGGAGACCAGTACTGGTTGTTACAATACAATGACTTATGTGACCCTAGAGAATTGTATAGGGTTGTGGCTTTAACGTAAAACTAGATCTGGATTTGAGTCCTGGCTCCATTCTTTCCTGATTGTGTGGCTTTCGGCTTATGGCTTCATCTTCATACTGTCATATTTTCCTCATCTTTAGCATAGGGATAACATGAGAAGTGTGAGAATTATAAAGCACCTTGCAATGGATCTGTAAAGTAGTAACTGCAAAATAAATGTGTCTGTTGTCATCATTATGTTCAATTTTTAAGTTACTTTGGCTCTCTGGGGTTCAGTTTGCCTCATATATCAAAAGAAATATGACTATTTACTCCCATCTGAGAGTACCAGGATGCATTAGATGACCTCCCAAGGTCATGTCCTGTGATTCTTGGATGGATATATATTCATCTACTTGTCTTGAAAATACTGTAGGATTAAGGCTGATTTCATAATGAATCAGGAAATACACAAAACCAGCCCCATGATGGAGTCATTTTGACATCTCTCTTTTTCTTACACCTCATATTCAATGCATTATTCATTAAACAAATACATAACAAATATATATTGAGTGCCAGTTGTATGGCAGGCACTATTTTAGGAACCGGAGATAAAGTGATGAAAAGTCAGACAGAACAAAAACTCAAAGTTCTTGCCTGTTTGGAGGTCATTTCCTACCACCAGAGATGGATAATAAATGAACAAATAAATGAATAAGATGGCATCAAGTCCTGCAAACTGTATCTTCAAGATATATCTCAAATCTGACCGTGCTTACTGCCTTTGCTGATACCACTGTACAAACCACCATCATTTCTGGCCTTGGTTACTGAACCAGCACCCTAACTGGCTGCCCTGTGTCCATTCCTGGTTCCCCAATGTGTATTCTCCACTCAACAACATGTCTGGATATCACATCATATCACTTCCTTCCTAAAAATCTGTAAATGGCTTCCTATCACACTTAAAACAAAAGCCCAACTCTTTCTACATATGATAACCATTGGCAATCTCTTCAGTGTCTTCTGACCACGCATCCACTTATGTCTACTCTAACCGCACTGCTCTTCTCTGAACCTGCCAAGCATGCAGCTGAACTCAGAGCCTTTCTACTTCCTACCCGCTTTGCTGGGTTTCACTTTTTGTATCTTTCTTCTTGACCTCATTTAGGTCTCAGCTCTTCAGAGAGGTTTTCCAACCAGTCTTCTGAAAAAAGCTCACCAGTCCATCTCTCTTTAGCACCCTTATCCTGCTTTATTTCTCTTCCTAGCACTTATAATCCCATGGTATTCTATACTTACTGATTTACATGTTGATTGCTATCTCCCTGCAGTGGAATATAAGCCCCAAGAATGTCGGGGCTTTTACTTGCCATTGAGCCTCCATCCTCTAGCACTGTGCCTGATTCTGTGAGCCACACATATGGTGAAGAGCACAGGTTCTGAAGCTGGATTGCTGACGGGTTTGAAGCTCAGTTCCTCTCAGCTGTGAAATCTTAGGCAAGTCTCTTACCTTCTCATCTGCATAGTGGGGATAGTAATAGGCATGTAGATATAAAGTTGTTATTATGAGGACTGAATTGGTTAACATTTGTAAAGGGCTTTGAACAGTGCTTAGTGCATAATGGGTCAATGCCAATATTTGCTAAATTAAAAAAAAAATCTGTGAGATGAATGTCAGGAGGCCTAGCTGTACAAAAACATCTTACATAGCCAGCCTCAGTATCTTGAATGCTACCTTTATTGATGAATTAGTTTGTTTTACTGCTTATTAAATGCTTAGTATATCCTGCCTTTTATTGACTAAGCTTCCCCCAGGGATATGTCTTATTTCTCTAGCTGGATTGTCAACTACTAGAGGACAGGGACTTTGTTATTATGCTTTTAAACTTTCACTATCCTTCTAGCCTCTCCCTTACTCTCCCACTCATGCCCGTGTCCTCATCCCTGGGTTCACACACATTGCACCTTTCTTAAGAAATATGCCTAAAAATGTAGCATCTTACAGCCTGTCAAGTTCTGAAGCCCTAATCTGATTTGTGAATCCCTCCTCATCTCCACCCAAGTGGCTGTTTGCTTTTATGCTTCCAGTTGCCAGGAACTCACTAATTTTTGTTTTTTAACCAATACCATTTCCTTCTCCAGGGGATCTTCCTGACCCAGGGATCAAACCCGGCTCTCCCGCATTGTAGACAGACGCTTTACTGTCTGAGCCACTAGGAAGTCATATTTTATTTTCAGTTCAGTTCAGTCACTCAGTCGTGTCCGACTTTTTGCGACCCAATGAATCACAGCATGCCAGGCCTCCCTGTCCATCACCAACTCCCGGAGTTCACCCAGACTCATGTCCTTCGAGTCAGTAATGCCATCTGGTGTTCTTGCCATCTCTTCTTAATATCTTCTGCTTCTGTTAGGTCCATACCATTTCTGTCCTTTATCGAGCCCATCTTTGCATGAAATGTTCCCTTGGTATCTCTAATTTTCTTGAAGAGATCTCCAGTCTTTCCCATTCTGTTGTTTTCCTCTTCCCATTCTGTTGTTTTCCTCTATTTCTTTGCATTGATCGCTGAAGGCTTTCTTATCTCTTCTTGCTATTCTTTGGAACTCTGCATTCAGATGCTTATATCTTTCCTTTGCTCTTTTGCTTTTTGCTTCTCTTCTTTTCACAGCTATTTGTAAGGCCTCCTGAGACAGCCATTTTGCTTTTTTGCATTTCTTTTCTATGGGGATGGTCTTGATCCCTGTCTCCTGTACAGTGTCACGAACCTCATTCCACAGTTCATCAGGCACTTTATCTATCAGATTTAGGCCCTTAAATCTATTCCTCACTTCCACTGTATAATCATAAGGGATTTGATTTTGGTCATACCTGAATGGTCTAGTGGTTTTCCCTACTTTCTTCAATTTGAGTCTGAATTTGGCAATAAGGAGTTCATGGCCTGAGCCACAGTCAGCTCCTGGTCTTGTTTTTGCTGACTGTATAGAGCTTCTCCATCTTTGGCGGCAAAGAATATAATCAATCTGGTTTCGGTGTTGACCATCTGGTGATGTCCATGTGTAGAGTCTCCTCTTGTGTTGTTGGAAGAGGGTGTTTGTTATGACCAGTGCATTTTCTTGGCAAAACTCTATTAGTCTTTGCCCTGCTTCATTCCGTATTCCAAGGCCAAATTTGCCTGTTACTCCAGGTGTTTCTTGACTTCCTACTTTTGCATTCCAGTCCCCTATAATGAAAAGGACATCTTTTTTGGGTGTTAGTTCTAAAAGGTCTTGTAGGGCTTCATAGAACCGTTCAACTTCAGCTTCTTCAGCGTTACTGGTTGGGGCATAGACTTGGATTACTGTGATATTGAATGGTTTGCCTTGGAAACGAACAGAGATCATTCTGTCGTTTTTGAGATTGCATCCAAGTACTGCATTTCGGACTCTTTTGTTGACCATGATGGCCACTCCATTTCTTCTGAGGGATTCCTGCCTGCAGTAGTAGATATAATGGTCATCTGAGTTAAATTCACCCATTCCAGTCCATTTCAGTTCGCTGATTCCTAGAATGTCGACATTCACTCTTGCCATCTCTTGTTTGACCACTTCCAATTTGCCTTGATTCATGGACCTGACATTCCAGGTTCCTATGCAATATTGCTCTTTACAGTATCGGACCTTTATTTTACTGTTATACAATTTACCGAGCACTTATGACATGGCAAATACTGCAACATGTTGGATATGCATTATCTTCTCTAATCCTGACAACAACTCCCGAGTATAAATATGGACATTATCTCATTTGCATTTGAATTACAGGAACTCACAAATGGAGTTGGGTAGTGAACCCAAGCTTTCTGTCAGTCTGACTGTTGTATATTACTATATTGCCTCTAGAAAGTTCCTGCTTAATATGATTCCTTTGGTACTGGAAAGCTTTTTAAAGTTTCCTTTTAATCTTCCCTATCTATGTAAGAGTATTTGTTCTGATATGTCTGTTTATCCCATTGCTATGAGCCTTTAAAGCTGGGGATGGAGTCTCATTCAGTTTTGCATCTTCATCATCTAGCAGAACCAGGCAGGTAACAAGCATTCAGTAAATGTCCACTGAACTGACCTCTGTTAAAATGTGAACAAAACTGGGAGGGGCTTGCTAGGCGCAGTGCAACCTCAGCTCTTCCTCTCCCTCCCCTTTCTCTCAGTCAGCCTCCCCCATGCCTCATCAATGCCACACTGTTCAAAAGTTTTCCAGGCTGTGGATTTTTAAAACTGAAGATTATAAATAATAGTCGCAGAAGCAGATTCTCTTTGGCTCTGCTCTAGTCTATGAAAGACGTTCAGAATAGCAGTGGGTGGGTGGCCAGACCTGGAGCAGCACTGATTTATAAGTTAAGTGAACTGGAAACTAGGTACATACAGTGTAGACACACAGACACACATGTATCTTTTTTATATACAAGAGAGAAACAAAGTGAAAGATTTTTCACTTTTCTCCTATTTTAACCACAGAATGTTGTTTTAGTTTGCTGGAGTGAGTGATTATCTACTCTGCAGAAAATTACTATTTTGATTTTTGCTAAAGGATGGTTTGTTCTACAGTAGAGAAGTAGGAAAAGACTAAGTTACCAATAGGAGTATTTTTGTCATTGAGCAGAGCACCAGGGTATGGAAGCAAGAGTGCTGGCCTGGGGGTCAGGTATCCTACATGTACACTCTTCTTTGCCCTGGACAAATTATTGTGTCAGGGGCAAATCCCTGTTCCGGGTTTCAGAGTCTGACCTGGGATTATTGCTCATTTATAAAGGAAATGTTAGAGAAGTAACCCTTATCTCCCAACCTCTACTCTATAATCTGACCTATGGTAACTCTTGGGAACCAGATGGAGCTAAGACAGCTTGGCTGCTTTGTGCTGGAGATTCAGCCTCTGAGAGTCCTTGTGTGCTCCTCTGTGAACCCACTAATAATTGTGCCCACTTTCTAATGATGCTGTGAGCATTAGTAAGGGATGCATGAAAACACTTGGTTTGGTGTTTGACACATGATGTGTGTCCTTGACAAGCATTAAGTATAAGAATGGTAGCAATGACATGAATTATTAAAAGAACAAACTATCAAAAATTATCAAAATAACAATGATTATCAAAAAAGCAATAATTATCAAAACCATGTGGTAGAAAATAGATGGGAGGTACAAAGCAGAAGACATAGTCCCTGACCTTGAGGAGATAAGATATAGAAATGTGAAGACAATAGAAGCCAATGTGAATTGAGCACCAGGACGGAGTAGAGAAAGGTGATACCATGATTTAGATGTGGTGAGAGCCCCTCAGACTGACTCAGTCCATAGCCGCTTCCCAGAGGTGGTGGGAGAGGAGCTGATAAAATCAGTATCTGGGTGCCAGGAAGGAAGATGGTGAGATTTCCAGGAGAGGATGTAATGGGCTGTCTGAGGTCAGGACACAAATGCTTTGCCAGACCAGAGGCTTTTTAATAAAATATAAGTAAGTCAAAGGCCTCTCTGGTTTCTTTCCCAGGGAATACAAATCAATAGTCATTGTTTCCTTTCTATACAAAATTTTAAATCTGAAATTTACTTCAGTGAAAGGCTGGCTTTGCATTTGGGGTTGCATCAGTGTGGCTTGAACAATGACGTGTCTGCCTCCTCCAAGGCCGTGTGTGTAACTTGTGGACATGGCCCGGACTGGCTGTAAGCAGGGGACAATGAATGTGCTCACAAGAGCCAATGCCAGCTGGACAGTGCCTCTAGGTACACAGAGAATTTGGCTGAAGAGTACTGGAAGGTGAGTCCTTCTTTCTGTGTAACTTTTATAGGTTTACACTGGTATCAGTGGTTTGGATTCCCTGTAGCGGCCACCCATGAGGCAACACGTCCAGAATTATTCTGTTGAAGAGGCCATGAGTTTGTGTGTTGACCCTCATAGTTGGATGAAATTCTGGATAGTTTAAATTACTAAACACACACACACACACATGACTAACTGAGTCTTTGCCCACTCCCCACGGTCTCTCCCCATGGTCTAAAGGTCAGTTGTTGAGCAGGCCCATCCCCTGAGAGCAGGGACTGTCCAGGAACCCGGCCAGGTGACAGGTAAGCATGGTGTTTGTGCATACCGGGCCTGGAGGCTTCAGTGTCTCAGGTCACGTTACAGTTGAAAGGGTCATGTTACAGTTGAAGAATTTACAAAACAAAGGACGTACACAAAGACATATACAGAGATATTTACAGAGAGAAACAGAGACAGAGAGAGGGACAATTTCCAAGGACAATTCTGAATTGTGATCCCTGAATCCTTCAGCCAGATTAAGGATATAAAAAAGGGTCAGAGTGTGGGAGAGATTTGTTGAGAAGGTTCTTTGGGGAAGAAGTGTGCAAGTCTTCTCTATCTTCCCAAGAGAAGAGAGTTCAACCTTCTTCACCCCAAATCTGGTGCAGTCATGGCCACAATCAATTTTATAGCATTTTCATCACCCCAGTAGAAACCCCACACTCATTGGCAGTCATTCCCCATTTCCCCCTAAGCACCTGAACCCTAGGCAACGAGGGTTGAAGGCAACTACTAATTATCTTTCTGTTTCCACAGATTTGCTTATTCTGGGCCTTTCGTGTAAATGGAATCATGTTATATGGTATTTTATGACTGACTTCTTTCACATAGCATAATGGTTTCAAGGTTCATCCATGCTGTATCAAATCAATACTTTATTCCTTTTTATTGCCCAATAATTCCAGTATATGAATGTGCCACATTTTCTTTATCCATTTATCAGTTGATGGACATTTGAGTAGCTTCCAACTTTTGGCTATTATGACTATGACTGCTATGAACATTGGTGTACAAGTTTGTGTTTGGACGTATGTTTTCATTTCTCTTGGGTATATATACTTAGGCATGATATTGTTGGGTCATATGATAACTCTATGTTTTAACCTTCTGAGGAACTACCAGACAGGAGATAAATATAAAATCGTGTTTTGATTATTTCACAAGTTGTGCTTGTTCAACATACTGACTACTGATGAATTCAACCCCTACCACACCTCAGTTACCCTCTGTGGTCAGGACAAGATCAGTAAGTGAGAGACAGACAGAGGAAAAGGGAGAAATAGAGACATATACAGAGAGAGAGAAAGAGACAGAGAGAGGGAACAGGCAAACAGGAAGTTAAAGACAAGACGTAGAGGCACCAGATTGAGACCTTAGGAGTGATCAGACTTGGAAAAGAAGTGGTTTGGATCTAGAGGTCTGTGAAGCAATTAGCTAGCCGTGTGTATTTGAAATTTAACCGAACGTTTAATGCCTCTGTGCCTTCTACTACAGTTCCACTGTGCCAGGTACTAGCTTCAGGTGAAGCTATGATTATGCACATATTGTTTTACCTAATCATCACAAACATTTGTTGTTGTTCAGTTGTTCAGTCATGTCTGACTCCTTGCGAGCCCATGGACTGTAGCATGCTAGGCTCCCCAGTCCTTCACTATCTCCCAGAGTCATATTGTTTTACCTAATCATCACAAACATGTGTGGTGGCTAACATTATTCCATTTTACAAATGAGAAAACTCAGGCTCAGGTAAATAACTTGGTCAGAATCATGCAGCTATAAGTCACAATCTAATATTTATTTTTATTTATTTACTTGGCTGCCCTGGGTCTTAGTTGCAGCATGTAGGATCTTTACTGCAGCATATGAACTCTTAGTTTTGATTGTGGAATCTAGTTTCTTGACCAGGGATCAAACCTGGGCCTTCTGCATTGGGAACATGGAGTTTTAGCCACTGGACCACTAGGGAAATCCCTATAAGTAGCAATCTGAGATCAGAAACCTGTCTGCCTGCCCCTTAGGCCAATGTTCTTGACCACTACGTGCCTCTCATCCTGGGCATGTGGGCTAACCCTGCAAGCTCCTGAATGACTATGTGTGCTTCCAAAAACCCTTCTACATTGTGAGGTGCATTGGTAAAATGGCCCTCAAAAAGGGGGCAGGGGCAAAATATGTAGTGTGTGCCAATTTCCATAGCGTAAGTGTTCTCACCACAGCAGGTCTCAGGCCGTCATCACTTTACAAACTAGCTCACAAAATTCCTGAATATTTAACAAGTAGCTTTCATGAACCAGTACGAGCAACTTAGAGCACATCCCTGCTTCTATGCCTTTGAGTGGTATGGACCTTTGCTCTTAGTCTTTTGAAGACTAAGAGAACCAAAGTTCTCAACTGGGAACCAAAGTTCCCAGATGACATGCATCCCTGAGTTTTCTGGTTAACTGAAGGATTTAACCTGTAATACTAACTCAGAAACCATTTTGAGGGCAGACCCGGTGTTTCATGACTCACAGAAATAGAAACACATTCATATTAAAGAAATGCACTAAATTTGTATGCATTTTCCTCTTTTACCTCTAAGTAATAGTTAACATACTTTTAGGCTTATTCCAGAAATCTGAGTTATAAGCCAGTGACCATATTATAGAAGCTAAAACTGAGGGAAGCCAGACTTTCTTCACATGGTACTTCTCAAACTTGGGTCTGCCTGTTCTACCAGAATTAAAAAAAATATAGTACATATTTTCTTAAAAAAACTTTTTCAGTTACATAGATAAAGGTAAACATTCTCTTTGTGTATGATTCACTGACATTTAGCAAAAATGCTTTAGTTTTTTATGGGAATAAATTCTTTGATGGGGGAGGGGAGTGACTTTTTCCTCTTACAAATAGGTGTGTACATCTTTAGACTCTGATAATCTTTTTTTTAATTATCCTTCCATATTGTTTCCAGATTTTTTTATTTTTGCAGACTCTTTTCAGCTTTATTCAGTTTCTTTTGTTTTTGCACAGACAGGCAACTGGTGACAAACCTCAACTGTCGTTATACGACAGATCAGTGAGAGCTGGATAAAGTGGCAATCTATAATCTTACAACCCATTTCACGTGGTTCACCAGAGCAAGAGCTGCAGGAATGGTATTTCCTAACTGCTAACAACCAGCTTCATTATCACACCACCCTGAACTAACATTTTTGCCTTTGGCTTATAATGGGAGTCATTAGATTCTAGAAAATTCCCTGTTCGTCCCATCCCTAAATTTGATTTCCTGAGAGCCAGAGAGAAAACAAGTTATTCTGAGCTTTGTGTATGACAAGTGAATGTGTGGGTGAAACAAGAACCTGCAGTCACCTTGGTGCTGCTGGACCTTGTCCCCTGATCCTGTTGAAAGGAGCCAAGCTCCAGGTGGAACTGCAGCTCGGGCTTGCTGATATAGCACGAGTGGAGTTTTCCATAGGAAATTAACCAAGTAACACTCACATTCTTTCCCTTCTCTCCTTTCCACTCTTCTCTTCCCTCTTTAATGAAACAGCTTAAGCTCAGCACTTGAACTCTCTCACAGGGGTGAAGTGTTTGACAATTTCAATCTCTTCTGACACTCTGATCAAAAAGAACAGTCTCTTCTTCACTTGCTTATTCCAAAAAGTGCTTTTCATCAAAGCTATTGTATTTCACTGAAGATGCAACTTTCTGAAAACAAGATATTTTAAAATGATAGTTCAAAGATGCCTTCCTTTAAAAAATGGCAAAAGTGGCACTTTAAGAAGAACCCAGTCACATAAGTGGATCTGGTCCTATATGCAAAAAAATAATTGTGGCACAGTCAAATAGTAGGTTGCTAATGTCATAGACATAAAATCATCCAATGAATCAAAATGAGGGTGAAATCTTCCACAAGTAGTCATTCTTTTGTTTAATGTGTGTGCTCCTTCTTCATAATGAAACCAGTAATGGAAGGTTTAAGGAAATGTTCAGTAGTAATTTAATAAAAATATTGATAGAGTGCTAGATTCAAAGCAGTTCCTATCCACTTTAGAGACACAATTCAGCATGGTTGTGACCTACGAAATACAAAACTCTATGATAGGTGATATGAGGTATAAATAGTTGGTCCCTATATAGATTAGAGTAGAAGAGAAAACTAAGTATAAGAATAATCAGAATACAGATAATTACCCATGTAGTGTATATTCCCTGAGCTCCTCTGATGGGTCAGGCACTTTGCTACAATGATTGAGATAGTGGTGAGCCAAGGAGTACTGGTACCCACCTCCCTGAAGGGAAAATGTAAGTGTCAAAATTCTGTCCTTCCTTCAACAACTATTTATGTGTATGAACTATATGTCAACTGCCCTTTTTGGAGCTGTTGATATAGCCACAAGCTAAAAAAACCTCTCTATTCTCAGAGATTATGTTCTATTGTGGAGGTAGAAAAACAAACACATGTACAGTTTCAGATAGAAGTAAGTACTATGAAGAATATAGGAAGGGGGAACTTCCCTGGTGGTCTAGTGGCTAAAATTCCATGTTTCCAATGCAGGGGGCCTGGATTTGATCCCTGGCTAGGGAATGAGATCACATATGCTGCAACTAAGACCCAGTGCAGCAAAATAAATAAATATTTTTTAAAAAGAATATAGAAAGGGGTCAGTGGATTAAAAATGACAGAAGGTACTACATTAGATAGGGTAGTTGGGGAAGTCCTTTCTGGGAAGACGTTTGAGCAGGGACATAGTGGAAGAGAGGAGCCCATGCAGATCTCTTAGGTAGAGGGAATCCTATATGTAAAGATGCTGAGGTGAGAAGGAGCTTAGTGTGTTTGTGGAAGAGCAAAGAGGCCAGTGTGGCTGGAGGAGATAAAATCATGGAGAGGGAAGCTGGTGAGGAAGCTGAGGTCAGATTGTGTGAGGCCTTGGTAAGGACTTTAGATGTTGTTCTGAGGGTGATGGGAAGCCAATAGAGAGTCTTGAGAAGGGGAATGATCTTATTTGACTTTTTTAAAATAAATTTTTATTGGAGTATAGTTACTTTACAAAATTGTATTAGTTTCTTGCTATATAGCAAAGTACATTGTCATATATATATGTATATCTCCTCTTTTCAAGATTTCCTTCCCATTTAGGTCACCACAGAGCACTGAGTAGAATTTCCTGTGTTCTTATTAGTTATCTATTTTGTACATAGAAGTATGCATATTTCAGTCCCAGTCTCCTAATTCATCCTGCCCCAATCCTGCTTGATAATTTATTTTGAGTCATTCTGGCTATCGTGTGGGGGAATAGATGGTGTGTGGGGGCTGGCAAGGGTAGAAAGCAAAAGAAAGCTAACTCTCCCTTAAGTAAGAGGCGGTTCCTCTTACCTAACTGCCTTAAATCTGAGACATCAGCTTTTCCTGCCTTAGGACTTGAACTGAAACATTGGCCCTTTCTGGGTCTCAAGCCTGCTGGCCTTTGGACTAAAACAATGCCATTTCCTGGGTTTCCAGCTTGCTGACCCATCCTGTAGATCTTGGGACTTGTCAGCCATCATAATCGCATGAGTTTTTTTGTTCTACTTAAGAACAACTGATTGAATGAGGCCCATCCACATTAGGGAGGATAATCTGCTTTAATTAGTCTACCCATTAAAATTTTAAACTCACCCTACAATACCCTCACAGAAATATCCAGAGAAATGTTTGACCAAATATCTGGAAACCCTGCAGCCTGGTCAGGTTGACATATAAAGTTAACTGTAACACTCCTGTTGGGGTACCCCTGCCTCTTTTTCAGCCCCATCTCTCAGTCACTCTTCTATACACCTTACACCCCAGTTGAACAAGACTCCCAACTGCTTTCTAATCATGCCCAGCACTTCCAACTACCCTAAGAGTCCCTTCCCTTATCTCTGCTTGTTCAACTCCTACCCACTCAATGAGGCATATGCCACCTCCTCCAAGCAGTGGGTCCTGCTCTCCTTACTGTGCTATGTCTCACTCTCCTTTTGTCCCTTCTTTATTTATGTCTCTCTTTGGCATTTAACGCACTTCCGTCATATAGCCATAATTTACATGTTTATAAGTGATATGAGATGCTTAGCAAGAACTATCCAGGGAGTCACCTAGGAAACATAGAAAGATGGAATCCCTTGTGACGTTCTTTACAGGAGTGAGTCATTTTGGTAAATGGTTTGCTGTCTCTTGCTTCCTCCTCTGGAAAGTGAGGATACGGATACTACCTACCTCAAAAGATTGTTGTGAAGACTAAATGAGATGATGCATTGCAAGCACCTAACATAGGATGTCCTGAATATTCATTGGAAAGACTGATGCTGAAGCTGAAACTCCAATACTTTGGCCACCTGATGCAAAGAATGGACTCATTGGAAAAGACCCTGATGCTGGGAAAGTTGAAGGCAGGAGGAGAAGGGGATGAGAGAGGATGAGATGATTGGATGGCATCATCGACTCTATGGACACAAGTTTGAGTAAGCTCCGGGAGTTGGTGATGGACAGGAAAGCCTGGCGTGCTGCAGTCCATGGGGTCACAGAGTCGGACATGACTGAGCAACTGAACTGAACTAAACATAGGATGTGATGAAGAGTAAACCCTGTGTAAAGAGGAGTTAGCTCTGAGGAGAGCCTCCCTCAGAGAGGTAGACACATGACTCCCACAAATCCTGAGGGGAGTTTCCCACAGGAAGGTGGAACAGATGGGGGGAAGATAGACTATAAAGGTCTTAAATTTACAAGTTCGTAGCTCAAGTAAGGGCTTCCCTGCATTCTGCCTGAATCTGCCTGCAATGCAGGAGACCCAGGTTCAATCCCTGGGTCAGGAAGGTTTCCTGGAGAAGGGAATGGCAACCCACTCCAGTTCAAGTGAACAGTGAAGACTAATGAGCATCCCTGGACCCCAGTTCGAAAGGGGAGAGAACCAAAGTCACCCAGCTTAGGCCAGTTGTCCACCTCTTATATCTGTTATGACTGGATGGCAAGATTGCTGTTGCACAGCACCACCAGGTCCTGTTCCTGTGGATCATTAGGGGCAAGTCTCAGAGACATGAGAGCCTGGGTTGAGTGTACTGTAGTTAACACAGCATAACACCCATCACACTCTCTGGAAATCTTTTGCTATACTCTTTTGGCTCTTTTATTAGGTCATAAGCCCCTGAGGGCACATCCCTATAGCTCCAGTGCCAAGCATACCACCTGGCACATTGTGGGCTCCCAACAAAGACTCCTTGAGTGAAGGAGCATTTACTCATTTGCTTCCATATATAAATGATCATGGAAGCCCTGTGTTTACAAACCTCTCAAAACACTGCCAAACAGAACCAGTAAGTAAAAAACAATGACAACAACAGTGAAGGTCTTGAGGCATATCCTTTGAAATGAGAGAAAAAAAACCCTGAAAAGTACTTGCCTAGAAGTTACTGAGAGTGGGAAAATTTTCCTTCTAAGGCAGTCACTGCCAGTCATGGACAGGGCAACTATTACATGTGAAAATACTGGTGTCAAACCTCCTTATGGAAGATGATTTAAAACTTTACTTGGCATTTCCTTCCATATTTTAAAACCAGAATTTCTTTACATAATAATAATAAAAAAGAAACCACAGATACTGCAGCTTCAGAGACAGCCTCTGTGTTAGGGCCATCCACCAACAGTCCTCTCAGCTTAGGGTCCACTATCTAAAACCTGCTTATGCAAAAGTCCCCTTTGATGAGGTCAGAGTGATCATGTACTGTGCTGTGCTTAGTTGCTCAGTCGTGTCCCACCCTTTGCATCCGCATGGACTATAGCCCATCTGGCTCCTCTGTCCAAGGGAATTCTCCAAGCAAGAATACTAGAGTGGGTTGGCATGCCCTTCTCCAGGGAATCTTCCCAACCCAGGGATCAAACCCAGGTCTCCCACATAGCAGGCACATTCTTTACAGTCTGAGCCACCAGGGAAGCTCCAGAGTGATCATAGGCATTAAAAAATGAAAACAGTATTAAATCACTGCTAGATAGAATATTGAAAAGCAGAGACATTACTTTGCCAATAAAGGTCCATCTAGTCAAGGCTATGGTTTTTCCAGTGGTCATGTATGGATGTGAGAGTTGGACTGTGAAGAAAGCTGAGCGCTGAAGAATTGATGCTTTTGAGCTGTGGTGTTGGAGAAGACTCTTAAGAGTCCCTTGGACTGCAAGGAGATCCAACCAGTCCATTCTAAAGGAGATCAGCCCTAGGTGTTCTTTGGAAGGAATGATGCTAAAGCTGAAAGTCCAGTACTTTGGCCACCTCATGCGAAGAGTTGACTCATTGGAAAAGACTCTGATGCTGGGAGGGATTGGGGGCAGGAGGAAAAGGGGACGACAGAGGATGAGATGGCTGAATGGCATCACCAATACTCGATGGACGTGAGTTTGAGTAAACTCCAAGAGTTGGTGATGGACAGGGAGGCCTGATGTGCTGCAGTTCATGGGGTTGCAAAGAGTCGGACACAACTGAGCAACTGAACTGAACTGAACTGAACTGATGAGCTGAATTGTGTCCCCCAATTCATATGTTGAAGCCCTAACCCTCAGGACCTCAGAATGTGACTGTCTTTGAAGATAGAACCCTTAAAGAGAGTAATTAAGTTAAAATAAAATCATTAGGATGAGCCTTAATCCCATCCGGCTAGTGTCCTTATAAGAAGAGGGGTTTAGACACATGGAGATATAAGGGATGACCATTTGTGGTCACAGGGAGAAAGTGGTCATTGCAAGCCAAGGAGAAGGACCTCAGGGGATACCAAACCTGTCAGCACCTTGACCTTGGACCTCCAGTCTCCAGAACTTTGAGAAAATACAATTCTGTCCTTTAAGCCACCCAGTTCCGTGATGTTTTGTCATGGCAGCCCTAGTAAGCTAATACAATCACTTTCTCTAATGGCTCCTCATCCTTTTAAGAATAAGGACTTTTTATTTTATTATTTGCTTATTAAATAAATTTACTTCACTGAACCAGCAAAGGAAAAGCACAGAACATTTAACTCTATAACTAGTTTATCAGACATGCACAGAAAAAAAAACTTAAAAAACAAGATGAGGGCTCATCTTAATCCAGAATCATCTCATCTTGATGACAGCTACAAAGACCCTATGTGCAAATAAGGCCCTACTCACAGGTACTGGGGGTGAAGATTCAAATATATTTTTCTGGGAAGGGGGGAGATGCAATTCTACTCTCTGCAAATGTCTAAGCTTGAAGGGAGCTGAAGATTAATTGCAAGAAGTATGAAGAATCTTCTGGAATGTGGTTGATATTCTTGATCCAGGGGCTGGTTATACTGTAGTTCCAGTTTATGAAAATTCATCCAGCTATTCCCTTATGATATGTGCGTGTTTCTCTATGGATGTTATGCATCAATAAAATAATTTTTTAAAGTCACTTTTGTTTAGAATTTGCAGTTGTTTATTCTTTTGATTTATGTTTCTCTAAAATATCAGAGAAAAGCAAATCTATCAGTGTCTTGAAATAAAGCAAAAGAAGACTCTAATTGGATATATCACCGTGGGCTTTGATTTCTCCTCTGTATCTGTGATCAAGAAACTCTATAATGAGTAAAAGCCACAATGTATTCAGTATTTTAAAATTGATGTTTTTATCTTCACAGCACCATATATATATACTTGAAAAATATTAGTACATAAATGTCTCAGGTATTATATATCTGTTTACAGATTACACTTGCCTGCCATATGGCTTCATAGGCATTTAGTACTAGTTCTGTGGTCACTCTATAGTCACAAGCTGTGGATCACTTGTCTACAGCCCCTCAGGGGAAAATGTACAGTGGTGAAGAGCATGGAATTAGGAGTCGAACTGTCTTGGTTAGCATCCCAGATTGTCATTGTTTTGGTATATGCAATTGTTGTGTGTTTCATTTTTCCCAACTGTAAAATGGAGTGATAATAATAGTTATCTAACTCATAGGATTCTTGTATTAAGATGAGTTTATACATTTTAATACATAGTAATTGGGCCAGATTATATATAAGCATTAGCTATTATTATTATTATTGGGGGCTTCCCAGGTAGCTCAGTGGGTAAAGAAACTGCCTGCAATGCAGGTGATGCAGGAGTCATGGGTTCAGTCCCTGGGTTGGGAAAATCCCCTGGAGAAAGGCATGGCAACCCATTCCATCATTCTTGCCTGGAGAATCCTTTGGACAGAGGAGCCTGGCAGGCTACAGTCCGTAGCGTTGTAAAGAGTCAGACACGACCAAAATGACTGAGCACACATGCACAGCTATTACTATTATTATCAAGGTTTGCAAGCTAGAGTGAAGGTTCAAGGCTGTTAACTGCCCTGCTCCTGACTGGAGTAGGTATAAGGGCTAGAGATTACTTTGGAGGAGTCTTATCTTTTGGCTGTTGAGAATAATGCTGCTATGAACTTAAATGTACAAATATCTGTTTCTGTCCCTGTTTTCAGTTATTTTGTTTTTATACCCAGAAGTGGAATTTCTAACTCAATGATAATTCTATGTTTAACTTTTTGATGATTTGTTTGGATTTGATAATTATTGATTTTTTGAGCTGTCACACTATTTTCCACAGTAAATGCACCATTGTATATTCCTACCAGCAATGCACAAGTGTTCTAATATCTCCACATCCTTGCCAACACTCATTTTCTGTTTTGTTTTACATGTGTGGTGTGGTTATTTGTGTGTTTGTGTGTCTGTGTTTGTAAATAGCTGTGGTAGTTAATTTTATGTGTGAACTTACTACAGCAAGGGATTCTTTAGGCAAGAACACTGGAGTGGGTTGCCATTTCCTCCTTCAGGGGATCTTCCTGACCCAGGGATCAAACTTGCATCTCTTAGGTCTCCTGCATTGACAGGCAGGTTCTTACCACTAGGGCCACCTGGGAAGTCCCTGTCCACATATTTGTTCAAATATTATTCTGGGTGTTTCTGTGGGGATGTTTTTGGATGAGGCTAACATTTAAGTCGGTGGACTTTGAATAAAGCAGATTTCTCTTCATAATGGGACTGGGCCTCATCCAGTCAGTTGAAGGCTGGATTAGAACAGAAAGACCTACAAGTGGGAATTTTCCAGCAGTCAGGTTTTTGGACTAGAACTGGAATACTGGCTCTTCCTGGTTCTCCAACCTGACAGGTTTTGAACTGGAAAGGTGGCATCAGCTCTCCTGGTGTTCCAGCCTGTTGGCCCACCCTAAAGATTTTGGACTTGTCAGCCTTTATAATCACATGACTCAGTTCCCAAACTTATATATATATATGTTTGGGAATATATATATATATATACGTGTGTGTATGTATATATATGTATACCTGTGTGTGTGTATATATATATATATATTATTGTATTGGTTCTATATTATAAAAATTGTATTGGTTCTATTTCTTTGGAGAACCCTGACTTATATAATAGCCCTCCTAATGGGCATGAAAGTCTCATTAGAATTCAAATATGTGTTATAAATACATGGTATATACACACTGTATAGAGAACCGTTATTGAGACTTGTCATGAGCCAGGCACAGCCCTAAGCACTTCACATATCTTAATTCATGTGATGTACACAATGCCTCTGAAGCAATCACCAGTATGACCTCTAATCTGTAGATGAGAAGGAAAGCACATAAAGGTTGAATAACACTGGCTAAGGTCATGCAGCTGTTATGTGGTGATTTGAAATCAGCAGTCTGGTTCCAGAATTCTTGCTTTTGCCAAATGATGCTCAGGCACCTTCTGTACTAGTAGGTGTACTTAATTCTAACCATCTTGGTGATTTCTTATGCCCTGGATTTCTCTTTATATGACCTCCCTTCTTCCCAAAAGTCCTTCTCTACTTCATTTCCCACGAATCAGTCAAGACTGATCCATATTCCCTGTTGTGGCATGTGGTGTGAAGGGGAAGAAGAATGGTTTCTGGCCCCAACAAAACCCTGAAAATATGCCTTTGGGGAAAAAAATTAGGAACTGCTAAATCCTTTACACTGGAAGCAGAAAAGTTAAAGTATTTAAAAATGAAAATTATTCCCATAGTGTATTTGAGCCAAATAATTAATGTGTACTCATGTATTAATTATACGTCAATACCATCCTTGCCCTGCTTTGTGGGGCTGTCCTTTTTCTAGGGTTACGTGAGGATAAGCTTTTTGAGGTAACACTGAATTCCATTTCAAGAAAATCCTCGCAAGTCTGGTTAGGCGAAGATTTCCATCCAAAAGAATTGCCCAGCCAAGCAATTAAGTCACTTTCAGAAGTTACCAACTTCCAGCTGACCTTTGTGGAAGCCCGACTGCAGTTATAACTCATAGTATTTTTTTTTTTTTTTTTTTAAAGATCAAACTCCCCCTCCAGGAAAAAATGTAACCAGTGCTTGAAACTTGGAAAGAGTAGTAAGCCATATCCCTCCCTTTAGAATGGCTGCAAACATTTTCACATTCAGTTGGCCTTACTGTGTCCTGTCTTTTAAAACCAAAGCCTGAATAATTTCATCAGAGCTGTTTGCTTTGACCTTGATGGGCTTCTCAGGATAACTGTTTCCTGCAGTGTATCTTGGGAATGTGGACTCTCCCAGACTGCAAAGCTTTAGCTACTGCTAGAAAGAGGCATCGGAGAAGGCAATGGCACCCCACTCCAGTACTTTTGCCTAGAAAATCCCACGGATGGAGGAGCCTAGTAGGCTGCAGTCCATGGGGTCGCTAGAGTTGGACACGACTGAGCGACTTCACTTTCACTTTTCACTTTCATGCATTGGAGTAGGAAATGGCAACCCACTCCAGTGTTCTTGCCTGGAGAATCCCAGGGACGGAAAAGCCTGGTGGGCTGCTGTCTATGGGGTCGCACAGAGTCGGACACGACTGAAGAGACTTAGCAGCAGCAGCAACAGAAAGAGGCATAGCAGGGCATGTCATACCTCAAATGGTATCAGAGAATTTTAAATCAGAGAGGATCTCCAAGACCACCAAATCATACTCCTTAACTTCACAGATGAGGAGATGGAAGCTTAGCAGGGTTGGAGGAAGACATTAAAGTATTTTAAACAGGACAATAGGGCTCTTACATTGAATTCACTTATTAAATCTATGGGTGAGACAAAGCAAAGAGCTCGGAATACCACTATAGACTGGAACAGACCAGCATGATAAAACTCAATAAGCAGTAATAATAAAGCACTGCTTCTGGATGCAGAACCAGCAAGGCTGACTAATAACTTGAGGATATGGGACAGACAGGGTTTGGTGGACTGCAATCTCTGTATGAGTCTGCAGAGACAGTGGTCAGCCAGATGTTTAAAAACCTAATTAAATTCTAATAACAGTACAAATCATGTTGTGTTAGTGTGTAAATATATTCTATAAGGACACATAAAATTGTTCATGGTAGTTATCTTTGACAGTAGAACTAGAAGGACTAGCTATGATAAACCTAGACAGCATATTAAAAAGCAGAGACATCACTTTGCTGACAAAGCTCTGTACAGTCAAAACTGTGGCTTTTCCAGTAGTCATGTACGGTTATGAGAGTTGGACCATAAAGAAGGCTGAGCGCCAAAGAATTGATGCTTTTGAATTGTGGTGCTGAAGAAGACTCTTGAGAGTCCCTTGGACTGCAAGGAGATCAAAAGTAGTCAATCCTAAAGGAAATCAACCCTGAATATTCACTGGAAAGACTGATGCTGAAGCTGAAGCTCCAATGCTTTGGCCACCTGATGCAGAGAGTCAACTCATTGGAAAAGACCCTGATACTGGGAAAGATTGAAGACAAAAGGAGAAGAGGGTGGCAGAGGATGAGATGGTTAGATAGTATCACTGGCTCAATGGATGTGAATTTGAGCCAACTCATATGGACAGCAGAGGACAGAGGAGCCTGGCGTGCTACAGTCCATGGGGTCTCAAAGAGTCGAACATGACTTAGGGACTGAACAATAACAACAACAAGTAGGAGAAAGGGTTGTACATTTTACTTTAGACATATTGTATTACTTCACAGATTTTGTGATAAACATTTTCTTGATTTTGCAGTTAAACAAATCTTAGCAACTTAAAATGATGGTGATTAATAAAATTTGAAGCTGAAGGAGAGTGTCCAGATGGACAGGAAAGTGCTAAATAGAGTGTATGGAATGTACACTGTAGAGCCTTGGACATCGAGGGACATCAGTAAGTTTAAGTATTATATTCAGGAGGAGTGAGATCACAGTGGTGGTGAGGGCTGTGAATAAGATCACAGAGAAAACTGTTGAGCAAATCTAGCTAACTTCAAATTTTTGAAAACTCAGCATGGAGGAGAGCATGGCAACCCCATCTAGTGTTCTTGCCTGGAAAATCCCCACAGACACATGAGCCTGGTGGGCTATACAGTCCATGGGGCTGCAAAGAGTTGGACACAAATGAGTGACTAAGCACACAGCACAGTATGTAAAACAGAGGCTTATTGTCTATCTCATTCTGAAGAGCTAGTACACAGAAATTCATTTGCTCTTTCATCCATAAAATGTGTATCTTCCTTAAAAAAGCTTTTGAGAATGTATGTCCCTAGCAAAGAATTGGACTACTTTAAGAAGAATGAGCTGCCTTTTCAGAAATGTATTCAAGGAATGGTTGATCAATTCAACCATGAGAGATGGACACCTGCGTTTTTAAGAAGGATGGACTAGAAAACATCTAATGAATCTTGTCACTTTATGCTTATACCATTTTCCTGCTCGAAAATACTGTATAAAGGCTCTACAACAATGTCTAGAAAGGTCAAATTAATCCCTGTGGTGTTCAAGGCCCTTCAGACTGTTGCTCCATTCACCTTTTCCAGTTTATCTTCTGCTGTCCCCATTAGGCACCCACTGCCCAGTCTCAATGGTCCATTTCTCAGATACCTTCTTACCTCCTTGTTTTTTCTTTCTTACCCTGTTCTTTTCTAGAATGCCCTTTTGGCTTTTCTTGCTCTGCTAAGTGCTAGCCATGTGAAGATGGTGAAATGCAATGCATTTTTCAATTTGAATCATCAAATACTACCTTGCTTTAAGGCTTTCCCTCTTTCCTAGGTATTACTTTTCAAAGCTGACAGTTGCTGGTAGGAATTCACAGTCAAACCAGTAATTTATAGCTAGGGTCTACTTGGTTGATCAGTGCCCACATGATATTAGAGGTAAAAAGTGAAACACCACCCTCCTGTCACTATAATATATCTAATACTCAAATATATATTTCAATGGTTGTGGCATTTATATTCCAAAAGGAATATGCTTTTCTATTTGCATATTTTAGTGTTACAGTTTTTGCCTAAAATTCAGCAACAAGTCAACTTGACCCATTTGTATTAAGCCCTTTACGTGAGCAGAGCATTGTGGCTTGGGCTTACTCAAATCCAAATTAAGATCTAAATCTGAAGAAAGAAAGTAACCTTTTTAAAGAATCAAACTCCATGAGGAGAGAAAGTAGGCCAAACACCTACTGGACAAACTGTTAGAAGGATCCATTATCTCTTTTAACTTTTGTTACTTGTCACTGGCACTAAAATAAATCCATTTGTGCCGACACCTATTATTTCCCCACTTTCGAAAAAGGTCAACATTCAAATAATACAGAAAATTCTGGATATGACCCCATAATGTCTCTTCTCATGGGAAGTTTAAGTTCTGGTTCTGCATATTTCTGGCTGTGTGACTTTTGCCATACCCCAAGCCTTTAGAAGACTGAAAATGTGATGATCGCTTTAGTCACTAAGTTGTGTCTGACTCTTCATGACCCCATGCACTGTAGCCCACCAGGCTTCTCTGTCCATGGGACTTCCCAGTCAAGAATACTGGAGTGAGTTGCCATTTCCTTCTCTAGATCTTCCGACCTAGGCATTGGACCCACATCTGCATTGGCAGACAAATTCTTTACCACTGAGCCACTAGGAAAGCCCCAAAGAAAATGTATGTATACGCAAATGTGTGAAAGTGTTAATTGCTCAGTTATGTCCAACTCTTTGCGACCCCATGTAGCCCTCAGCCCACCAGGCTCCTCAGTCAATGGAATTCTCCAGGCAAGAATACTGGAGTGGATAGTCATTCCCTTCATCAAGGGAGCATCATGACCTAGGGATCGAACCCGGGTTTCCTGCATTGCAGGCAGATTCTTTACCATCTGAGCCACCAGGGAAGCATATACATAAAAATATAAATATAAATAAGTATACTATATGTTATATATATTAGTAATTAGTATATACTTATGCTATATACTATATGTATATACATGATACATAAATATATACTAATTACTATTATATATAATATATATACACTAGTATATTGGATTATAGTCATTCTAATAGATGCATAGTGGTATCCCACTATAGTTTTTTTTAACAATCTTATATCTTGTATTTATTGCCTAACATCTTAAGAAATATTTTTTGGTAATTTAAAAAATTAACATATAGTTGATGTACAAGATTATACAAGTTACAGATTTACAATACAATGAGTCACCATTTTTAAAGGTTATACTACATTTATAGGTTTCCCTGGTGGCTCAGTGGTGAAAAACCTGCTTGGCAATGCAGGGGACATGGGTTTGATCCTTGGGTCAGAAAGATCCCTTGAAGAAGGAAATGACAACCCACTCTAGTATTCTTGTCTGGGAAATCCCATGGACAGAGGAGCCTGGCAGGCTACAGTCCATGGGGTTATGAAAGAGCTGGACACGACTTAATGACTAAACAACGACATACATTTATAGTTATTAGTAAATATTGGCTATATTCCCTGTATTGTGTAATATATCCCTGTAGCTTATTTTATATGTAATAATTTTTAACTCTTACCTCCCTTACCCCTATATTGCCCAGCAAAGTGATTCAGTTATATGCACATGCTGCTAAGTTGCTTCAGTTGTGTCCGACTCTGTGCGACCCCATAGACAGCAGCCCACCAGGCCCCTCCGTCCCTGGGATTCTCCAGGCAAGAACACGAGTGGGTTGCCATTTCCTCCTCCAATGCATGAAAGTGAAAAGTGAAAGTGAAGTCGCTCAGTTGTGTCCAACTCTTAGCGACCCCATGGACTGCAGCCTACCAGGCTCCTCCATCCATGGGATTTTCTAGGCAAGAGTACTGGAGTGGGGTGCCATATAGACATTCTTTTATGTTTAACTTCTTGCTTTCCACAGCATTTGAACTATTTTATATCCTCACCAGCAATGTATGTGTGCTCCAAATTTCCATTCTCACCAAAGCTTGCTACTTTCTTTTCTTTTTTAATTATAACCATCCTAATGGATGCAAAGTAGTATCTCTTTGTGGTTTTGATTTGTATTTCCCTAATGAGATCATATTTTGTAACTATATTTTTAGTTGTTTTCTTTAGGAATTATGTATCTTAATTTATATTTTACTTGAGGTTATTCCTGACTTAATTTGACTAAAATATAGCAAATTTGCTTCAATATATTCCCCCCTCTCCTGCTATTATTCTCATATACATTACACCTATATATATATTAAAAAACCAGGTAATACAGTGTTATAATTATTGCTTTACACAGTTTGTATCTTGTAAAGACACTAAGAGAAGAGAAGAGACAAAATATATTTATACAGTTTTTCATATTTACCATTTGTCTCTTTCTGTCCATTCAAATTATCACCTGGTGTCATTTTCTGTCAGTCTGATGGACTTCCTTTAGTATTTAGTTTAAGGCAAGTCTCCTAGCAACATACTCCTTCAAATTGTTTATCTGCTAATATCACTACTTTGTCTTCATTTTTGAAGGATGGCTTTTTGGGATATAGCATCCTCTTTATGTCTTGGGATATAGCATCCAGTTTATGTCTTCATCACTTTGAATGTGTTATTCCACTGTTGCCCTCTGTTGCTTCTGACGAGAAGTCAGCCATTAATTGTGCGGCTGTTTTTCTGTAGGTAATATCATTTTCCTCTTGCTGCTTTTAAGATTTTATCTTTGTTTTTGGCATTCAGTAATTTTACTCAGGGGTTTTACGGATTCTTGGATCCACAGATTAATGCACACAGACTCTGAATTAGCCAAAGACGTGTGGAGAACTTATCTAGCACTTCCCTTTTCAACCTCTGGGTAGTCCCCCATTCTGCCACTCACCCCAACCAGCAGTGCACCTTCAAACTATCATAACTGTGGGCTTTCCCTGTTTGTTTCCTACCAGGTTTATTGCTCTTACTGACAATGTGCTGGGCACAAGTTTCTCTTCCTCCACTCCACATCAAGCCTCCTCCAGCCACAAAGTTACTGATATTTACAGACTACCCTGCCCTATAGCACTACATAGTTAGGTGGGAGGAGAGAAGCAGTTCCAGGCAAGAATGCCATAGACTCCTCTGTCTTACCCAAAGTTCACCAATTTTTCATGAAGTTCACCAGTTCTTCTATTTTCTATTTGCCTTTAGTCAATTTCCAGAGCTCTGAGATGATCATTTTTGAAAAATTTTGTCCAGGTTTATTGTTTTATTTTGGGGGGGTGGGGGGCGGAGAGTAAGATTTTACCTATCTCTTTTCTATCCTAGCCAGAAGTTCTGCCTACAAAAGCATTTTTTAATACTTTTGACACAAAGCTATAAATTACTCTACAGAAAAAATTATACAAATTTGTGTTTCTATCAGTAGTATGAGAGTGTCAACTTCCCCATAATTTTCCAGGATTGGATAATAGCTTTAAATAATTCTATCACAATTTATAGGTGAAATCTTACCATACTACAAGTTTAATTTAAATTTCTCTAATTTCTATTACTTCAAGGATCTTACTCAAGAATAAGATGAGATAATATTTTATGTATTAAAATCCTTCAGATGCAAAATTTTTCTATAGAAATGTAAACCACATATTATTATCTTGCAATACTTAAAGTCTGACCACAAACCAAACTGTTCTCACAAATCCAAGATGCTTAGGATAAACCCAGAAAGATCCCTGCTATATATATGGAGAACTCAGGGTTTAATGCATGAATCATACTTGTCCTTGGGGAACATTAGTGATGATGTTCCAGAAAACCAAGGCTAAGAATAATTTCATAGTAAATGCAGGAACTGCATGATTTGGCAGGAAATTGGGGGAGGGAGTACAAACCACAATTCCACCTGACACCTCAGTGCTTGGAGACCAGCTCTGATACGGATTTAACATCTAAGAGTGTCAAGACAACAGTTCTATGACAGTGTCTTATGACTTTCCAGGAATGATGTATGAAATACTGAAGTTCATTCACCATTTCCTCTAAAGGGAAGAGGGAATAAGAAGGAAAATCCTTGGAATGTTCATAAAATGCAGGAGATGAGGGCATTGGCTTCTTTTTCTTTTTATAATATATATTCAACAGGGCTTCCCTGGTGGCTCAGTTGGTAAAGAATCCACCTGCAATGCAGGAGACCTGGGTTTGATCCCTGAGTTGGGCAGATCTCCTGGAGAAGGGAACGGCTACCCACTCCAGTATTTTGGTCCAGTGAATATATTCACTGGGGCTTCCCAGATGGTGCTAGTAGTAAAGAATCCACCTGCCAATGCAGGAGATGCAAGAGATGTGGCTTTGATCTCTGGATAAGAGAAGATCCCCTAGAGGAGGAAATGGCAACCTACTTCAGTATTCTTGCTGGGGAAATGCCATGGACAGAGGAGCCTGGTGGGCTACAATCTATGGAGTCGGAGAGTCGGACATGACTGAGCACAAGCACAGCTAACACAACATATATTCACTGTGGAAAACATAGAAAATTCAGATACACAAAAGAACACATCTACTCACAGTCTCATCACCTAACAATAACCGTTGTTACAAGTTTGTATATATCCTTCTCAGTTTTATATATGGAAAAGGGAAAGAGATAAAGAGATATTTCATAACCCATGTGAATTTTTAAAAACTCTGCACTTCTTTTTAGCTCTTCAGCTGGGAGAGGAGGCTGCTAAGGAGAAGTCAGAACAGTGGAACCTAAGCAAAGATGCAGAATCGATTTTTAAAGGTTATGTGGTAAGAAGCTGATGAAGAATCTATGTACACTTAGATAATGAGACATTCCATACCTAGAAAGACAATGTCAATACCTGTTGTATCAGGTGAGAAGTGTGCAATGAACTATGAGAGTGAATAGTACTTCTCAAAACACCTGTGATGATGGAGCAGTTTTAAATTTCCAATCCATCCTAGACTAACGCTTTCATGAAGTTTTAAAAAAATTATGCATTGAGAAGTCATAAATTGCTATAAATTACTCTAAATTTCTGAATTTATTGCATAATGATAATAAACAGTTGGAAGGCTAGCACAGGTCTGTGGATCCCACTTTGGGTAGGACTGTTGTAAGTACTTGTCTTTTTACACTGACAACTTAGATATCAACAAGGGTAAAGACAGTGTGCTAGTAAATGTTTAACTGGTTCTCTGGGTCTGGGGTAAAAAACCTGATTTTAGCGTTTGAAAATATCCATGGTGTACACACTCTGACCATGACGTATTTCAAGTTATTAATATGAAATTGATGAATGCACAGTAGAGAGAGATGAGTACAAGTTATAATCCATACAGCATGCAACTCATCTTTTTTTCAGGTAGACAAAAGTCAGTATACATTTCCACTGATTTCAAGGTCAGAATTTTATACAAAAATTCTCATAAAAGCACATAAAAATAATGTCTTAAAATTTTAATATAAACAGATCATTAACTGTAATGTATAATCATGAAAGCATTTCAGTCAGTTCAGTTGCTCAGTCGTGTCCGACTCTTTGCGACCCCATGAATCGCAGCACGCCAGGCCTCCCTGTCCATCACCAACTCCCGGAGTTCACTGAGACTCACATCCATCGAGTCAGTGATGCCATCCAGCCATCTCATCCTCTATCATCCCCTTCTCCTCCTGCCCCCAATCCCTCCCAGCATCAGAGTCTTTCCAATGAGTCAACTCTTCGCATGAGGTGGCCAAAGTACTGGACTTTCAGCTTTAGCATAATTCCTTCCAAAGAAATCCCAGGGCTGATCTCCTTCAGAATGGACTGGTTGGATCTCCTTGCAGTCCAAGGGACTCTCAAGAGTCTTCTTCAACACCACAGTTCAAAAGCATCAATTCTTGGCGCTCAGCTTTCTTCACAGTCCAACTCTCACATCCATACATGACCACTGGAAAAACCATAGCCTTGACTAGACGGACCTTTGTTGGCAAAGTAATGTCTCTGCTTTTCAATATGCTATCTAAGTTGGTCATAACTTTCCTTCCAAGGAGTAAGCGTCTTTTAATTTCATGGCTACAATCACCATCTGCAGTGATTTTGGAGCCCCCAAAATAAAGTCTGACACTGTTTCCCCATCTATTTGCTATGAAATGGTGGGACCAGATGCCATGATCTTCATTTTCTGAATGTTGAGCTTTAAGCCAACTTTTTCACTCTCCACTTTCACTTTCATCAAGAGGCTTTTAGTTCCTCTTCACTTTCTGCCATAAGGTTGGTGTCATCTGCATATCTGAGGTTATTGAGATTTCTCCTGGCAATCTTGATTCCAGCTCGTGTTCCTTCCAGCCCAGCGTTTCTCATGATGTACTCTGCATATGAGTTAAATAAGCAGGGTGACAATATAAAGCCTTGACGTACTCCTTTTCCTATTTGGAACCAGTCTGTTGTTCCATGTCCAGTTCTAACTGTTGCTTCGTGACCTGCATACAGGTTTCTCAAAAGGCAGGTCAGGTGGTCTGGTATTCCCATCTCTTTCAGAATTTTCCACAATTTATTGTGATCCACACAGTCAAAGGCTTTGGCATAGTCAATAAAGCAGAAATAGATGTTTTTCTAGAACTCGCTTGCTTTTTCGATGTTCCAACGCATGTTGGCAATTTGATCTCTGGTTCCTCTGTCACTTCTAAAACCAGCTTGAACATCAGGAAGTTCACAGTTCACATATTGCTGAAGCCTGGCTTGGAGAATTTTGAGCATTACTTTACTAGCATGTGAGATGAGTGCAATTGTGCGGTAGTTTGAGCATTCTTTGGCATTGCCTTTCTTTGGGATTGGAATGAAAACTGACCTTTTCCAGTCCTATGGCCACTGCTGAGTTTTCCAAATTTGCTGGCATATTGAGTGTAGCACTTTCACAGCATCATCTTTCAGGATTTGAAATAGCTCAACTGCAATGCCATCACCTCCACTAGCTTTGTTCGTAGTGATGCTTTCTAAGGCCCACTTAACTTCACATTCCAGGATGTCTGGCTCTAGGTCAGTGACCACACCATCATGATTATCTTGGTCGTGAAGATCTTTTTTGTACAGTTCTTCTGTGTATTCCTGCCACCTCTTCCTAATATCTACCACTTCTGTTAGGTCCATACCATTTCTGTCCTTTATCGAGCCTATCTTTGCATGAAATGTTCCCTTGGTATCTCTAATTTTCTTGAAGAGATCTCTAGTCTTTCCCATTCTGTCGTTTTCCTCTATTTCTTTGCATTGGTCGCTGAGGAAGGCTTTCTTATCTCTTCATGCTATTCTGGAACTCTGCATTCAGATGCTTATATCATTCCTTTTCTCCTTTGCTTTTCGCTTCTTTTCTTTTCACAGCTATTTTTGTAAGGCCTCCTCAGACAGCCATGAAAGCATTTAGAGCACCTCAGTTTAAAATCAGTCTAATAGTAGGCAGTATATAGTGAATGAAAATTTACAACTTTAATAATTATAACTTTCCATTAAATTTTAAAAAAAGATTATTTGTGTTTTCAAAATTCAAAGTATGTTTTTATTATGTGTTCTCTGAGTGTACATAATATTTAGAAAATCTGCATATTGTATTATCACATATTTAAAGTGACTAATTCAGTGGTTTTTAGTATCAGTCAGTTCAGTCACTCAGTTGTGTCCAACTGAGTGGACAGTTTGTGACCCCATGGACTGCAGCACGCCAGGTTTCCCTGTCCATCACCAACTCCCGGAGCCCACTCAAAGTCATGTCCATCAAGTCGGTGACCATCTCATCCTCTGTTGTCCCCTTCTCATCCTGCCTTAAATCTTTCCCATCATCAGAGTCTTTTCAAATGAGTCTGTTCTTTGCATCAGGTGGCCAAAGTATTGGAGTTTCAGCTTCAGCATCAGCCCTTCCAATGAATATTCAGGACTGATTTCCTTTACCATTGACTAGTTGGATCTCCTTATAGTCCAAGGGACTCTCAAGAGTCTTCTCCAACACCACAGTTCAAAAGCATCAATTCTTCACCACTCAGCTTTTTCTATAGTCCAACTCTTACATCCATATGTGACTGTTGGAAAAACCATAGCTTTTAACAGACAGACCTTTGTTGGCAAAGTAATGTCTCTGCTTTTTAATATGCTGTCTAGGTTGGTCATAGTTTTTAAAATAGTTTTTAGTATATTTACAAAGTTGTACAACCATCCACAATATTATATTTTCATCACCTCCAAGAGAAGCTCTGCAGCCATTTAGCAGCCACTCCTGATTTTCCCCAACACCCTGGACCCCTACGTTTAGCAGCCACTCCTGATTTTCCCCAACACCCTGGACCCCTACATTTACCCCTCAAACCCTAGGCAACCAATATTTACTCTCTGTCTCTATGTATTTGCCTATTCTGGCCATTTCATAGAAATGGAATCATGCATTATGTTGTCTTTTGTGATTGACTTTTGTCACTTAGTTTCAATATTTTAAGATTCATTCATGTTGTGGTAAGTTTCAGTACTTCATCCCCTTTTATTGTAGAATAATATTCCATTGTATGAATATAATTTATCTGGGTTCTTTCCACTATCGTGAGTAATGCTTCTGTGAATGTTTGTGTACAAGTTTGTTGTTTGTGGACACATGTTTTTGTTTCTCATGGGATACATTTAGAGTGGAACTGCTGGGTTGTATGTATGTATAATGATGTTTTAGTCATTAAGTTTGTCCGACTTTTGTGACCCCATGGACTGTAGCTAGCCAGGCTCCTCTGCCCATGGGATTATCCTGGCATGAATACTGGAGTGGACTTAGCTTCCTTCTCCAAGGGATTATATGAATATTTTATGTTTAATATTGAGAAGAACTATTTATGTTTTTCATTGAGAAGAACCTCTAGAGTGTTTTTCAGAGCATATGCACCACTTTCTATTCTTCAGTAGTATTATGAGGGTTTGGGTTTCCATTTCTCCTTACCAACACTTATCTCTCTTTTTTTATTATAGCCTTCCTGTGCTTAGTCGCTCAGTTGTGTCCAACTGTTTGTGACCCCATGGACTGCAGCCTGCCAGGCTCCTTTGTCCATGGGGATTCTCCAAGCGGAATCCTGGAGTGGGTTGCCATGCCCTCCTCCAGGGATTTTCCCAAACCAGGTATCGAACCCAAGTCTCCTGCATTGCAGGTGGATTCTTTACCAGGGGAGCCCTTAGCCTTTCTAGTGGATGTGAAATCAATGTAGTTTTATTTTTCATTTGTTTGATGGCTAATGCTGTTGAGTATCTTGTCATGTGCTTACTGGCCATTTGTGTATCTTTGGACAAATATCTGTTCAGATCTTTTGTTTATTTTTAGATGAGTTAGTAATATTTTTATTATTAAATTATAAAGTTTTTTATATATTCTAGATATAAATCCCTTATCAGATACATTATTTGCAAATGTTTTCTCCCATTCTGTGGGCTGTCTTCTCACTTTTCTTGATGAACAACTCATTTTTATTGACAAAACAGAACTAGTTAAGTCTTGAGTATTGAAAGAATCACATATATAGATGGTTTGTGAGTATTTAGAAAATACTAACAAGATCCCTTGGAACCAATATGGGTTTGCTGAGAATAATTACATTTTGCTCTTATACCCTTACCTTGCTTCTGTTGCCTTTTCTCTCTTATTAAAAATATTACCTCCTCTTGCTATGGATATTGGGCTTTCCAGGTGGCTCAGTGGTAAAGAATTAGCCTACCAATACAGGAGATGCAAGAGACATGGGTTCTATCCTGGGTCTGGAAGATCCCCTGGAGGAGGAAATAGCAACATACTTCAGTATTCTTGACTGGAAAATCCCATGGACAGAGGAGCTTTGTGGAATGCAGTCCATGGGGTTACAAAGACATGACTGAGTAGCTGAGCACACATAGACACTATGAATATTAGTATTACTTCCTCAAAGGAAGCAGATAGCAACTCTTTAAAAGTCACTGTATTTTAATAGTAAAGATGGAATGGAAAGTGCTGAAGTTTTCATTACTGCAAAATCAAATTCAGGCAGTTGAACTGACCAGTTGTTGAGATGTTGAAAAGAAAATATATACACTGAATTATAATCTAGGGTTTCCAAGATTCTCTTCTAAGATTCTCTTCACTCATTTATCATCCTTCCATCCTTTGTTTCAAGAAAAATGTTAAGAATCTTATAGAAATTCACAAAATACCACCAGAGAACACAAATTAGAAGAAGTGAGAAATAGAAACAAAATAAGCCAGGTTAGAGATATTAAATGAAATCAGGAATTAGGCAAATAGAAAGGGGCCTGTCTTAACAGCCTTTATGTTTTCAGATGTAAACCCACACATCTGGCTTCCAGTTTTCCAACAGTCAAGGCCAAGAGGGAGACTTGATCAGCTACACAATTTACAGCCCATTAGGTACAGTTCTTTTTGATTCTAGGACCAGAAAGAAATGTCTCCTGATCCCAGCCCCACAAAAGTCACTCCTTTATATGACGATATTTCCTTTTCTAGTTCCCCCCTTTGGGCTTTTAATCACTTTACTAACTGCCTTCTCTCTCACATTGGGCAGCACTAGGGAATGCTGACAGCTCTGAAACTGAGAGCTATTGCCCCACAAATGAAAATAATAAAAACGTCTTTCCTCCTAAGAACCCCAACACTCCAGTCCTCCTTGAATTGGCTCTTCTAGTGATGCCTTTTGAATGATAATCACAACACTAGTTGGATCTCCTTATAGTCCAAGGGACTCTCAAGAGTCTTCTCCAACACCACAGTTCAAAAGCATCAATTCTTCACCACTCAGCTTTTTCTATAGTCCAACTCTTACATCCATATGTGACTGTTGGAAAAACCATAGCTTTTAACAGACAGACCTTTGTTGGCAAAGTAATGTCTCTGCTTTTTAATATGCTGTCTAGGTTGGTCATAGTTTTTAAAATAGTTTTTAGTATATTTACAAAGTTGTACAACCATCCACAATATTATATTTTCATCACCTCCAAGAGAAGCTCTGCAGCCATTTAGCAGCCACTCCTGATTTTCCCCAACACCCTGGACCCCTACGTTTAGCAGCCACTCCTGATTTTCCCCAACACCCTGGACCCCTACATTTACCCCTCAAACCCTAGGCAACCAATATTTACTCTCTGTCTCTATGTATTTGCCTATTCTGGCCATTTCATAGAAATGGAATCATGCATTATGTTGTCTTTTGTGATTGACTTTTGTCACTTAGTTTCAATATTTTAAGATTCATTCATGTTGTGGTAAGTTTCAGTACTTCATCCCCTTTTATTGTAGAATAATATTCCATTGTATGAATATAATTTATCTGGGTTCTTTCCACTATCGTGAGTAATGCTTCTGTGAATGTTTGTGTACAAGTTTGTTGTTTGTGGACACATGTTTTTGTTTCTCATGGGATACATTTAGGAGTGGAACTGCTGGGTTGTATGATGGTGATGGTGGTTTAGTCATTAAGTTGCGTCCGACTCTTGTGACCCCATGGACTGTAGCTAGCCAGGCTCCTCTGCCCATGGGATTATCCTGGCATGAATACTGGAGTGGATTGCCATTTCCTTCTCCAAGGGGTTATATGATATTTTATGTTTAATATTGAGAAGAACCTCTAGAGTGTTTTTCAGAGCATATGCACCACTTTCTATTCTTCAGTAGTATTATGAGGGTTTGGGTTTCCATTTCTCCTTACCAACACTTATCTCTCTTTTTTTATTATAGCCTTCCTGTGCTTAGTCGCTCAGTTGTGTCCAACTGTTTGTGACCCCATGGACTGCAGCCTGCCAGGCTCCTCTGTCCATGGGGATTCTCCAGGCGGAATCCTGGAGTGGGTTGCCATGCCCTCCTCCAGGGGATTTTCCCAAACCAGGTATCGAACCCAAGTCTCCTGCATTGCAGGTGGATTCTTTACCAGGGGAGCCCTTAGCCTTTCTAGTGGATGTGAAATCAATGTAGTTTTAATTTTCATTTGTTTGATGGCTAATGCTGTTGAGTATCTTGTCATGTGCTTACTGGCCATTTGTGTATCTTTGGACAAATATCTGTTCAGATCTTTTGTTTATTTTTAGATGAGTTAGTAATATTTTTATTATTAAATTATAAAGTTTTTTATATATTCTAGATATAAATCCCTTATCAGATACATTATTTGCAAATGTTTTCTCCCATTCTGTGGGCTGTCTTCTCACTTTTCTTGATGAACAACTCATTTTTATTGACAAAACAGAACTAGTTAAGTCTTGAGTATTGAAAGAATCACATATATAGATGGTTTGTGAGTATTTAGAAAATACTAACAAGATCCCTTGGAACCAATATGGGTTTGCTGAGAATAATTACATTTTGCTCTTATACCCTTACCTTGCTTCTGTTGCCTTTTCTCTTATTAAAAATATTACCTCCTCTTGCTATGGATATTGGGCTTTCCAGGTGGCTCAGTGGTAAAGAATTAGCCTACCAATACAGGAGATGCAAGAGACATGGGTTCTATCCCTGGGTCCGGAAGATCCCCTGGAGGAGGAAATAGCAACATACTTCAGTATTCTTGACTGGAAAATCCCATGGACAGAGGAGCTTTGTGGAATGCAGTCCATGGGGTTACAAAGACATGACTGAGTAGCTGAGCACACATAGACACTATGAATATTAGTATTACTTCCTCAAAGGAAGCAGATAGCAACTCTTTAAAAGTCACTATATTTTAATAGTAAAGATGGAATGGAAAGTGCTGAAGTTTTCATTACTGCAAAATCAAATTCAGGCAGTTGAACTGACCAGTTGTTGAGATGTTGAAAAGAAAATATATACACTGAATTATAATCTAGGGTTTCAAGATTCTCTTCTAAGATTCTCTTCACTCATTTATCATCCTTCCATCCTTTGTTTCAAGAAAATGTTAAGAATCTTATAGAAATTCACAAAATACCACCAGAGAACACAAATTAGAAGAAGTGAGAAATAGAAACAAAATAAGCCAGGTTAGAGATATTAAATGAAATCAGGAATTAGGCAAATAGAAAGGGGCCTGTCTTAACAGCCTTTATGTTTTCAGATGTAAACCCACACATCTGGCTTCCAGTTTTCCAACAGTCAAGGCCAAGAGGGAGACTTGATCAGCTACACAATTTACAGCCCATTAGGTACAGTTCTTTTTGATTCTAGGACCAGAAAGAAATGTCTCCTGATCCCAGCCCCACAAAAGTCACTCCTTTATATGACGATATTTCCTTTTCTAGTTCCCCTTTGGGCTTTTAATCACTTTACTAACTGCCTTCTCTCTCACATTGGGCAGCACTAGGGAATGCTGACAGCTCTGAAACTGAGAGCTATTGCCCCACAAATGAAAATAATAAAAACGTCTTTCCTCCTAAGAACCCCAACACTCCAGTCCTCCTTGAATTGGCTCTTCTAGTGATGCCTTTTGAATGATAATCACAACTACCATTTATTAAGCACCAGGCACTTCATTGGTTTGACCTCTAATCTTTACAATAATCCCAAACAAGACAGCATATCCCTATATTATAGATGGGGAAACAGACTCAGGGAAAATGATCTGTTCAAGGTCACATAGCTGGTAAGCAACAATCAGGGTTCAAATCCAGGACTATCAGGCTCCATAGGGTGTCTTCTTTCAATACAATCCCACTGTTGTTTCTTTTCCCCTGATGATCAGTCAGTTCAGTCACTCAGTCATGTCCAACTCCTTGCAACCCCATGGACTGCAGCATGCCAGGCTTCTGTCCATTACCAACTCCTGGAGCTTGCTCAGACTCATGTCCATCGAGTCAGTGATGCCATCCAACCATCTCATCCTCTGTCGTCCCCTTCTCTTCCTGCCTTCAATATTTGTCAGCATCAGGATCTTTTCCAGTGAGTCAGTTCTTTGCATCAGGTGGCCAAAGTACTGGAGCTTCAGCATCAGTCCTTCCAGTGAATATTCAGGACTGATTTCCTTTAGGATTGACTGGTTGGATCTTCTTACAGTCCAAGGGGCTCTCAAGAGTCTTCTCCAACACCACAGTTCAAAAGCATCAATTCTTCAGCACTCAGATTGATTTATGGGCCAACTCTCACATCTATACGTGACTACTGTAAAGCTATCATCCCCTGATGATAGTTATTTCAAAACTTCTTTACCTAAAGACTTTCATGTTGGTTAGGCTAAAGTTAATCTGCTGTAACAGAGAGACCAGAAGTGTAGCTTCTTAAACAGGGTTAGTTAGTTAGTTCAGTCGCTCAGTCGTGTCCAACTCTTTGTCTACTCTTAAACAGGGTAGGAGCGTTCTTTTTGTCTCTTATGTAAAAGTGTAGTCTTGAGTGGTCCAGGCTAGCACAAAGGCTCTGGCACTCATCACATGGCTTCCTAGGGGGCTCCACTCACCACCATTGATCAACTGGTGGGAAATGGGAGAAAAAGTCAATCAAGAACATGCAAATTTAAGGAAAGGTTGTAGAAACTGCACACAACACTACTGCTCATATACCACTATGCTGAATGGACCATTGTAGCCTGATCTTCAAAGTCTACAATGCTGGGAAATTTGGGTTCTACCTGGATGGTCAAATGCTCAGATAAAATTTGATGTGTCTGTTTGTGTCAGAGTAAGTTTCTCTAACCTAAAAAAAGGGGCAGGGGGTAGAAACAGGCTCTGGGGAATGGCTACAGGCTCCATCATAGTCCCCCTAGGCACAGTTTTCATCTTTCTGATTCTGAGTTCTGTGAATCAGCATCCATGCATCAGTGACCAGACAACCTTTTTGCTATTTGCTTTGTATCTGGCTGAGAAATAGATGTTGTCCCTTATTTTTGCAAGTTTTCTTCCTTTTTATTTCTTCTCTCTTCCCCTAAAGCAAAGCCATTGTTTACATAAGAATTTTGAGATACAAGGACTTTCTGATTTCACAGATGGAGAAATTGGGATTCAAAGTGAGTGACTTGTCTGGGGTTGAACAAATAGTAGCAGAGGGGACTTGAACCTGGGTATTTTGGTTCCTGCCCCCCATCAGGTAGATATAAGTCCTTTTCCACCTAAGCCCCTTCCTTTGCCTTTTGTTGTTGTTGTTGTTTGTTTTGTTGGAGGACAGTGGCAAGAAAGTTAACAACACATACGGACAGCTCTGAAGTTTTCTTTAGAAAACCCTTACAGTCAGTCAGTTCAGTCATTCAGTCATGTCCGACTCTTTGCAACCCCATGAATCACAGCAAGCCAGGCCTCCATGTCCATCACCAACTCCCGGAGTTCACTCAAACTCATGTCCATCGAGTTGGTGATGCCATCCAGCCATCTCATCCTCTGTCATCCCCTTCTCCTCCTGCCCCCAATCCCTCCCAGTATCAGGGTCTTTTCCAGTGAGTCAACTCTTCGCATGAGGTGACCATAGTATTGGAGCTTCAGCTTCAGCATCAGTCCTTCCAATGAACATCCAGGACTGATCTCCTTTAGGATGGACTGGTTGGATCTCCTTGCAGTCCAAGGGACTTTCAAGAGTCTTCTCCAACACCACAGTTCAAAAGCATCAATTCTTCAGCGCTCAGCCTTCTTCACAGTCCAACTCTCACATCCATATATGACCACTGGAAAAACCATAGCCTTGACTAGACGAACCTTTGTTGGCAAAGTAATGTCTCTGCTTTTCAATGTGCTGTCTAGGTTGGTCATAACTTTCCTTCCAAGGAGTAAGCGTCTTTTAATTTCACGGCTGCAATCACCATCTGCAGTGATTTGGAGCCCCCCAAAATAAAGTCTGACACAGTTTCCACTGTTTCCCCATCTATCTGCCATGAAGTGATGGGATCAGATGCCATGATCTTCGTTTTCTGAATGTTGAGCTTTAAGCCAACTTTTTCACTCTCCACTTTCACTTTCATCAAGAAGCCTTTTAGTTCTTCTTCACTTTCTTCCATAAGGGTGGTGTCATCTGCATATCTGAGGTTATTGAGATTTCTCCTGGCAATCTTGATTCCAGCTTGTGCTTCATCCAGCCCAGCATTTCTCATGATGTACTCTGCATATGAGTTAAATAAGCAGGGTGACAATACACAGCCTTGACGTACTCCTTTTCCTATTTGGAACCAGTCTGTTGCTCTATGTCCAGTTCTAACTGTTGCTTCCTGACCTGCATACAGGTTTCTCAAGAGGCAGGTCAGGTGGTCTGGTATTCCCATCTCTTTCAGAATTTTCCACAATTTATTGTGATCCACACAGTCAAAGGCTTTGGCATAGTCAATAAAGCAGAAACTGATGTTTTTCTGAAGGTGCGGCTAATCAGAACACAGACAAATCCTTCGACCTAGATAAAGTACAGTTATGCTCATTTGAAAGCTGGTAGTAGCACTCCAAACTAACTCCTAGTCATTTCCAGGCTTCTTTCAAATTCTCCTGACACACCTGAAGATTTCCTTCTGAACCAGCTCATAGTTATGTCTCCATTCATTGACCTGTAAATGCTTTCTCAAAGTGTCAGCAATTTCTGATCCTGTTAGCACCACGAGGATCCAAGATAACATTGCTTTCTCCTTTTATTTCTACTTTTCTCAGTTCAAATTCAATGCAGCTTGAAGGGCTGGAGGAACTCCATGGGCTCTAGGGTTTAAACGAATTAGCCTCTCAACAATATTGCAACTAGATGGGCAATCATCAGCAGGGCTGCTCAGCCTGTGTGTTTGTCTTTTTTTTGGCTGCCCCCTGTGGCTTGTAGTATTTTAGTTCTCCAACCAGGGATTGAATCCAGGCCCTTAGCAGTGAGAGTGCTGAGTCTTAACCACTGGCCCGCCAAGGAATTCCTAGTCTGATGTTTTAAAGGCTGGCTTTTCTTCACTGAGGAGGAGAGACAAAGAACAGAGGGAGGGATGCAGAGTGTGATGGACACTCCATCTAGAGGTGTGTGTGTGAGAGCATGTGGGGTATATGTGTATGTGTGTGAGGATGTGGGTGTGAGGGTGTGACATGGGTCTGTATATTGTGTGGAGAGGAAAAAGAGAAGAGGAAGAGGAAGAGAAAGAGGAAGAATTTTAGAGTTTGTGTCAGCACAGTAAGCTTAAGGGGAACACAAGAAGGGAGAGTGAAAGTGAGACAGAGACAGAGGGCAGGTTAGAACATATGTCAGTGGGGAGGGGAATAAAGCACAGGTGGGGGAACTGTTGATAGAAAGAGGCCCAATTTAAGAGCAAATACTGCTTTAAGAAATTGGCTGGCTGGCTGGCTGTGTATCAGTCAGTCACTGGCAGTTTTGCACAGTTTGTAGGAGTTTCAGATGTTTGGAGATCATGGTCTCACCCACAAGGAACTTACAAGGAGATGGGGAGCTTCAGGAGAAAGCCCTAGGAGCCCCCACACAAAGTTAGAGCTGTGGGTCAAAAATTGTTATGTTAGTTTGTTGCTGGGTGCAGGGATTGGGAAGAGACAAAGATTCTAGTCCAGCACTGAGTTCAGCAAGAGAGAATTGTTAAATAAATTATAATCGTGTGCCATATAATGTACCACCAGGAATAATGATGTAGATGTATATTAACTGCCATAGTGAGAGATCTACAATTTATTATGAAGTAGAAAAAAAGCCAGCAGGTTGTGAAATAGTACATATGGCATGATGCAATGTTATTTCAAAAAATTATACATTTGGATATATGGAAAAAATTTGGAAGAATATACATAGAACTGTTAACAGTGGTGATTTTTGGATGGAGGGGTCTTGATTTCCTTATTTATTTTCTTTCAGGAAACATGTATTTCTTTTACAATCAGGAAAATAGGAAAGAGAGAATGTACACAAGAGAGAGAATGAGAGGCTGAAGATAGGATAAGAGCAAGTGGACATTTATCACTTCTGTGTTGGAGGGAGCAAAAGGCTCTGCTTGGAAGCCCAGAACCAACCAATCAATAACCACCCATGGCTGATCAGTGACCAGCCAGTGCTGATACCACGTGCCTCCCATCTCCCACCCCGCTCCTTTACTCCTACCCTCCCTGGTCTCCTGTTTCCCCCCCTTCCATGTCAGCTGCCTGACACTGTGACTCCCAGACCATGACTAGCTCTGTGTAGCTGATCCCTGGGAAGGTGTCTCCCAACCCTGTGCTGAGTTGGATCCAGCTGGAACATGCATGTGACCCAGGGAGGAGGAGGACAAGGAAGGAGAAGTGGGGTTCTCTTTAGGTTTTCCCTTTTCCTTTCGCAGGAAGCAAAGCTGAGTCACACCTGGGAAACAAGAACATACATTTTCGTCCTCAGATGGACTCGGAAGATGGCTTTGTTCTGTCCCGTGTGACACCTAGCCTGGAAGTTCCTATGGAGGAAAACGAAGAAGCACATTCTTGGCAGCTGACTAATTAATTCTTTTAAAGTTTGGGTCTGAGGTTGGCTCACCCTGTGAAGGCCTCTACCAGTGGGGCAAGGGATAGTTTAAAAAATAGCACACTGAGGGGCTGGCATAATGGGAGATGGTGATAAATACCCTTTGGGGCTAGCTGATCTCAGAAGGTGGGCTTAATTTGGGTTGTTCCTGTTAAAGTTTGTCTTGTTCAAGCCTATCACTGGACTTGCTTCTCCATACAAGTGAGTTTTTTATTTTTAACTATGCATATCAAACAAAAATGGCCCCTACTTAAAACACATTTGCTAATAGCTGCTTCTGCTCACAAACAATGATATAATTTCCCTCTAGGGGAGGTGGCTTTTTGGTTAGCAAAATTCAATTTAATTAGGAGCTCAAGCAAGCACCTCTCCCTATGCCCTCCCCTGTCCCCACCAGGGATGGTTGAGAAAGTGACTAGAAAGCAGAGAGAGCTAAACTCTCTGTTAGGAAATGAATAGAAACTTTGGGGCATGGAGAAGGGAGAGCTTAAAAGTGAAATGGTAGGACTTCCCTGGTGGTATAGTGGATGAGAAGCCACCTGCCAATGCAGGGGACACAGATTTAATCCCTGGTCTGGGAAGATTCCACATGCCTTGGAGCAACTAAGCCTGTGGGCCACAACTGCTGAGCCCATGTGCAGCAACTACTGTAGGCTGCGCACCCTAGAACCTGTGCTCTGAAACAAGAGAAGCCACCACAAAGAGAAGCCCGTGCGCCACAGCGAAGAGTAGCCCCCACTCAGCGCAACTAGAGAGAGCCTGAGGCAGCAGTGAAGACCAGCCAAAAATAAATAAATTTTTAAAAGTGTGAAATGGTGGCGGGCGGCAGCTATAGAAAAACATGCCTAGAAAGGCCCCAGTGTCTAAGGTGGCTTAAGAACAACTAGCACAAAGTGTTTTTCACATTCAGTGTGTTTTTTTTAATCAGTTCTGAGACCCTGGAGGCCCCTCAGTCACCCCATTATAAAGAACATTGTTCAAGTGACAGAGTGAAGCACCAGGGGTTTAGAGATTGGGCTCTGGGGCAGGCTGCCCAGTTTGAGATGCAGCCATGCCACGTGGGGGCTCTGTAACTTTGAGTAAGTTCAGTGACTTCTCAAAGCCTTAGTTCTTTCACCTGGAAACTGAAAGTAATGGTATTTGTGCGGATTAAATGAGATCAGCTTTATAAAACACTTAGTACAGAGCTTGCTTATAGTAAACACTCTGTAAGTGTCAGCAATAGTGGTGGTTATGAGGATGATGATGGAGAAGACAGTGATAACACGGGTAGCTGCAGCTGCATTGGATAGTCTTTCATGTGCCAGTATTAAATATCAACTAGAGAAATCATTGAAGACGTAGCTGAACACTGGACTTTAGATGAATTAGTGCAGTGGTTCTTAAAGTGTGGTCCCTGGACCAGCAGATCAGCATCCCCTGGGAACTTGTTAGAAATGCTGGTTCTAGGCCCTCCCCAGATCTACTGAAATAAAAACTCTGGGTGTGGGTCCTGCAATCAGCATTCTAACAAGACTTCCAGATGATTCTGATGCACACTTTAACATTGAGAACTACTAACATCGTGAACACTGCTTTAGTGACTTGCAAGAAAGGAGCCACATTGCTGGTGGGTTAATTTTTTTCACCCTTGTTCAAACATGACTACTTTACAATCATCATAATTTCACTGAACGTGATTATAAATAAGTATATGGTGGAGTCAAAATTTATCCAGGTGTGAAAACAACTACTTCAGTTTTCTAAAACTGATCTCATCTTGCTCTAGGGTTCCCATTATTCCAGGCAAAGTGTTTTTTCAGTTTAGATCCCTGATTTGCGTCATCAATTCAAAGTTTAAACTCCTCTTCGGGTTGTGTTTCCTCCACCCCTCATCCCTTTTCTCAGAAGGCATCTGGGTGCAGGAGGGAGCTGAGGCAGTCTTACAGCAGCAGGGAGAAGTCTTTGCACAGCCTGGGTGCCTTCCCACCGTGGGCCTTGCTCATCCCTCTGGGCTCACAGATGTGACTTTGCTCCGAGGCTCTGGGCTCTGGCTGTTCCCACCTGGTCTTTTGGTGCTTCAGGCTGGCACCTGCTGCTGGAAGCTGTGATCTTTGTCACAGCTTCCCTCACTGCAGCCTTCTCATCCTAATCCTGCCAACTAGATCTCCTTGGATCGTAGTAACCTGGATGGCAGACAAGAGCCCAGAGTGCTTCAAACCAGGGAGGACGCGAGGGGAGAAATGTGGTTAGTAAGAAAGGACAAAACATCAATGTATTCCATAACTATTCACCCTCCCTCCCTCCTCTCCTCTTTCTTTTTTTAAAGAAATTTATGTATAAATATATTTTCATTGAAGTATATTTGATTTACAATGTTGTATTAGCTTTAGGTCTACAGCAAAGTAATTCAGCTTTATAAATATATATATGTATATTTGTATATATATGTATATTTATTTATTTATATATAAAGCAAATTCCTTTCTTTAATGAAAAGCCAAAAGGGAAGACATCTGTCTCGGAAATTGAGATTTAATAAAAGTAGGTTACACTCAGGAAGGCCCTGGTTGCTAAAATTGCTCAAATATTTGATTCAAGAGTCTTCCCAAGAACTCAAGGTCTAGGTTATATGACAAGACACATCAGAAATTAAATTTCCTTTTTACTTCAGATAGAACAAAAATTAAAGCCCTGGTAAATTTGGGTTTAATATAAAACCAGACCTTTTCTAATCATTGTAGGACAGTCATCTTTTTCTCTTCATTGCCTTCTAGAATATATACTATATTAAAATTTAAAATTTTTCATTTATTTAGCACTTCTAATAAGCAGTGAAGACATTACTTAATATTTCATTTTTCTTAAGTCTTGCTTCTGTTCTACATAAGTTGTAAGCCACTCAAGGACAATGATTTTAATAATGATAACTGATAGTCATTTGAGATGGTACTGTGTATCACATTTGTTAGGCAGGTGGACTAGGTTATTCTGTAATAACAAATGACCTCACATTCTCAGTGGCTTAACACAACTAAGGTTTTCTTCTTGCTCACTGTACATGTCCACTGGGGTCATCAGGCAGCCTCTGCTCTCTGTAGACTCTCTGGGTCCAGGCTGACAAAGCGACCTGTGTTCCCAGTCTCCCCAGGAGAGCAAAGGGGATGTGGAAGATTGTACAACAACTCTTAAAACTTCTGCCCAGAAGTGACGTATCAGTTCTGCTCACATTTCATTGGCCAAAGTAGTCATGCCGTCACACAGAACTTTATATTGGGAAGGTACAAACTTACTGTGTGCCTGGAAGGTGGAGAGATAAAAATATTTGGAGAGTTCAGTTCAGGTCAGTCACTCAGTCATGTCTGACTCTTTGCAACCCCATGGACTGCAGTATGCCAGGCTTCCCTGTCCATCACCAACTCCCAGAGCTTACTCAAACTCATGTCCATCGAGTCAGTGATGCCATCCAACCATCTCATCACTAAGGATTATTGGTCTTCCCTGGTGACTCAGGGGTAAAGAATATGACTGCAATGTGGGAGACCTAGGTTCAGTCCCTGGGACAGGAAGATCCCCTGGAGAAGGGAATGGCTACCCACTCCCTGGAGAATTTCATGGACAGAGGAACCTGGCGGGCTACAGTCCATGGGGTCACAAACAATCAGACACAACCAAGCGACTAACACTTTCACTTCACTTTTCACTTGCACTGAAGATTATACCAGGCGTTATGTTAAGTTCTTGACTCATGTTTCCATCTTTGCAACTCCACAATGAAGGACCTGTATTAGCCCTCCATTTTTATAGGATGAGGAACCAAGTCCTCATGGCTTATAAGTGGTGGAACAAGATTCAAGATTAAATCCATTAGTTTCCAATATTTGTGCTTATAACCAAGAGGCTATTCTGCTTCTTCAAGAATAGTAAGTTAACTTTTATTGAACTCAGAGATTATCAAGGCACAAAGTCTAAGTGCTTTCTATGCTTTATCTCATTTTATCAGACTTCACCACTTCACCACTCAGACTTCACTACTTTGTGAAATAGATTCAGTTATTAGTTGATGCCAAGGAAAACCAAAGCTTAGGTTGCAAAAAGAGTAGGACATGACTGAGCAACTGAACTGACTGACTGAAATTAACTCCACAACTTAAGTCATAATTACAGAACTCATTACTGACCTAAAGCAAAATCGAAAGGCTAACTAAGATTCTGTGAGTGTAGACAGTGGGTCCCTTTCTCTCTCCCCATACCCTACATGAAGGCAGCTAGATTCTGATGCTCTGAACACAGAAAGAGCAAGTCCGTTGTACACAGCTGTGCAGGCTGAGCAGTGCACGATGAGGATGCCATTCACACAGACTGTGATGTATTAACATCTGCTGTGAGAGTCACAGATGTGGCCAGACCTGACTTGTGAGCCAGTCACAGATTTACACCTCTCTAGCTAGTGTGACTTGGGCAGACTTAACTTTTCTGAACCTTCAAAATGTCATGATTTTGTGAGGTGCATTAAATGAAGATTTTACTGATTATCACATTTATTGAATTCTTTATAGTCCCAAGTCATATTCCAGTACTTTAAGTCATGTATCAAGAAATTTCAAAATAACTCTAGAATTAGGTACTATCTCCTTTTCACAGATGAGGAAACAGGCACAGAGAGGTTAAATGATTTGTGCAAAGCCATCCAGCTGCTGCATTGTAGAAAGAGGAATCAAATACAGGCGGTTGACTCCCTAGCTCAATTCTAGATAGTTTTTAGATGCTTTCAACTCTATGGTACCCAAAGGTAGCAAGTGTAAAACTTGGCATCTAGAATGAACTAGTCCAATTGACTTGGGCTGGCCAGACTGTAATCAGTGGTAGGCTCAGCTCTAGATAATTTACTTTAAAATAGACGTGGACTCAAGCAACCTGTAATTTATTATTTATTTTATTTTATTTTTGTCCTTTGAGTCATTCTTTATTTGGTACTCCATATTCCCAATTCAATTTAGATTTTTTTCCCCTAGGATTTTTTTTTTTTTTTTTTTTATGTTGTATTGGAGTATAGCTGATTAACAGTGTTGTGATAGTTTCAGGTGGACAGCAAAGGGACTCAGCCATACACATACATGTATCCATTCTTCCCCAAACTCCCCTCCCATCCAGGCTGCCATGTAACATTGAGTATTCCTTGTGCTAGACAGTAGCTCCTTGTTGCCAACCTGTAATTTAAATCAGCCCTGTGGGAGGTGGTGCTAGTGGTAAAGAAACTGCTTGCCAAAGCAGGAGATATAAGAGATGCAGGTTCAGTCCTGAGTTGAGAAGATCCTCTGGAGAAGGGCATGGCAATACACTCTAGTATTCTTAGCTGAAGAATCCCATAGACAGAAGGTCCTGGAAAGCTACAGTCCATAGGGTCGCTAAGGGTTGGACATGACTGAAGTGACATAGTACACACATGTCTACAAATCATGGCATGGCGGGGGGGGTGCAGATCCTGTTAAAATGCAGACTTTGATTCAGTAGATCTGGGGTGAGTCTGAGATTTTGAACATGAACAGTATGAAAAGGCAAAAAGATAGGACACTGAAAGATGAACTCCCCAGGTCAGTAGGTGCCCAATATGCTACTGGAGATCAGTGGAGAAATAACTCCAGAAAGAATGAAGAGATGGAGCCGAAGCAACAACAAGACCCAGTTGTGGATGTGACTGGTGATGGAAGTAAAGTCCAATGCTGTAAAGAGCAATATTGCATAGGAACCTGGAATGTCAGGTCCATGAATCAAGGCAAATTGGAAGTGGTCAAACAGGAGATGGCAAGAGTAAACATCGACATTTTAGGAATCAGCCAACTAAAATGAACTGAAATGGGTGAATTTAACTCAGATGACCATTATATCTACTACTGTGGGCAAGAATCCCTTAGAAGAAATGGAGTAGCCATCATAGTCAACAAAAGAGTCTGAAATGCAGTACTTGGATGCAAGCTCAAAAATGACAGAATGATCTCTGTTCATTTCCAAGGCAAACCATTCAATATCACAGTAATCCACGTCTATTCCTTAACCAGTAATGCTGAAGAAGCTGAAGTTGAACAGTTCTATGAAGACCTACAAGACTTTCTAGAACTAACACTCAAAAAAGATGTCCTTTTTATTATAGGGGACTGGAATGCAAAAGTAGGAAGTCAAGAAACACCTGGAGTAACAGGCAAATTTGGCCTTGGAGTACAGAATGAAACAGGGCAAAGGCTAATAGAGTTTTCCCAAGAGAACACATTGGTCATAGCAAACACCCTCTTCCAACAACACAAGAGAAGTCTCTACACATAGACATCACCAGATGGTCAATACCAAAATCATATTGATTATATTCTTTGCAGCCAAAAATGGAGAAGCTCTATACAGTCAGCAGAAACAAGACCAGGAGCGGACTGTGGCTCAGATCATGAACTCCTTATTGCCAAATTCAGACTTAAATTGAAGAAAGTAGGGAAAACCACTAGACCATTCAGGTGTGGCCTAATAAAATCCCTTATGATTATACAGTGGAAGTGAGAAATAGATTCAAGGGATTAGATCTGATAGACAGAGTGCCTGAAGAACTATGGATGGAGGTTCATGACATTGTACAGGAGGTACAGATCAAGACCATCTCCAAGAAAAAGAAATGCAAAAAGGCAAAATGGTTGTCTGAGGAGGCCTTACAAATAGTTGTGGAAAGAAGAGAAAGGAAAGGCAAAGGAGAAAAGGAAAGATATACCCATTTGAATGCAGAATTCCAAAGAATAGCAGGGAGACATAAGAAAGCCTTCCTCAGTGATCAATGCAAAGAAATATAGGAAAACAATAGAATCAGAAAGACTAGAGATCTCTTCAAGAAAATTAGAGATACCAAGGGAAGTTTTCATACAAATATGGGTAAAATAAAGAACAGAAATGGTATGGACCTAACAGAAGCAGAAGATATTAAATAGAGGTGGCAAGAATACACAGAAGAACTATACAAAAAAAGATCTTCATGACCCAGATAATCATGATGGTGTGATCACTCACTTAGAGCCAGACATCCTGGAATGTGAAGTCAAGTGGGCCTTAGGAAGCATCACCACAAACAAAGCTAGTGGAGAGGATGGAATTCCAGTTGAGCTATTTCAAATCCTAAAAGATGATGCTATGAAAATGCTGCACTCAATATGCCAGCAGATTTGGAAAATGCAGCAGTGGCCACAGGACTGGAAAAGGTCAGTTTTCATTCCAATCCCAAAGAAAGGCAATGCCAAAGAATGCTCAAACTACCACACAATTGCACTCATCTCACACACTAGCAAAGTAATGCTCAAAATTCTCCAAGTCAGGCTTCAACAGTATGTGAATCATGAACATCCATGTTCAAGCTGGATTTAGAAAAGGCAGAGGAGCCAGAGATCAAATTGCCAACATCTGTTGGATCATTGAAAAAGCAAGAGAGTTCCAGACAAACATCTACTTCTGCTTTATTGACTACGCCAAAGCCTTTGACTGTGTGGATCACAACAAACTGTGGAAAATTCTTAGAGAGATGGGAATCCCAGACCACCTGACCTGCCTCCTGAGAAATCTGTATGCAGATCAAGAAGCAGCAGTTAGAACTGGACACGGAACAACAAACTGGTTCCAAATCGGGAAAGGAGTATGTCAAGGCTGTATATTGTCACCCTGCTTATTTAACTTGTATGCAGAGTACATCATGAGTAACACTGGGCTGGATGAAGCACAAGCTGGAATCAAGATTGCCGGAAAAAATATCAACACTCTCAAATATGTGGTTGACACCACCCTTATGGCAGAAAGTGAAGAACACCTAAAGAGCCTCTTGTTGAAAGTGAAAGAGGAGAGTGGAAAAATTGGCTTAAAACCCAACATTCAGAAAACAAAGATCATGGCACCTTGTCCCATCACTTCATGGCAATAGATGGAGAAACAGTGGAAATAGTGAGAAACTTTATTTTGGGGGGCTCCAAAATCACTGCAGATGGTGACTGCAGCCATGAAATTAAAAGACACTTGCTCCTTGGAAGAAAAGCTATGACAAACTTAGACAGCATATTAAAAAGCAGAGACATTACTTTGCCAACAAAGGTCTGTCTAGTCAAAGGTATGGTTTTTCCAGTAGTCATGTATAGATGTGAGAGTTGGACTATAAAGAAAGCTGAGCACCAAAGAATTGATGGTTTTGAACTGTGGTGGTGAAGAAGACTCTTAAGAGTCCCTTGGATTGCAGGGAGATCCAACCAGTCCATCCTAATGGAAATCAGTTCTGAATATTCATTGGAAGGACTGATGCTGAAGCTGAAACTCCAATACTTTGGCCACCTGATTTGAAGAATGAACTCATTTGAAAAGACCCTGATGCTGGGAAAGATTGAAGGAGGGAGGAGAATGGGACGACAGAGGATGAGATGGTTAGATGGCATCACTGACTCGATGGACATGAGTTTGAGTAGGTTCCAGGAGTTGGTGATGGACAGGGAAGCCTGGTGTGCTGCAGTCCATGGGGTTGCAAAGAGCTGGACATGACTGAGTGGCTGAACTGAACTGAACTGATTGAGGATGTCAAGGGCAGATCCTCGACCTTGCCCCTGAGCTTCAGACTTCCATATCTAACTGCCTGCAGGACCAGCCCCCTAAGTATCCCTCAGGCAACTCATACTCAATATGTCCATTTATGATCACAGACTTTCCCCTGATTTTCCACCTCAGTCACTCGCCTCAGGGACTTGAACCATCCTGGACTACACCCAATCACCCCAACATTCCATCAGCCCTCAAGACCTGCCCATTTTACCTTTTGTTTCTTCTTTTTTAATTTTTAAAATTGAGATATAATTGACATTCAACATTTATTAGTTTTAGGTGTATATCATAAGGAGTTGATATATGTAGATATTGCAAAATGATTACCACAAGTTTAGTTAACATCACTACATATAGTTACAAATATTTTTTCATGATGAGAACTTTTCAGATTTACTCTCAGTGACTTTTAAATGTCAAGTTTCGTTAACTACAGTCACCATGCTATATATGATATCATATCCCTAGGACTTACTTGGCTTAAAATTGGAAGTTTGTATCTTTTGACCCCATTCACCCATTTTTGCTCACTCGCATCCCTGCTTCTGGCAACAGCCAATCTGTTCTCTGTATCTATAAATTAGGATTTAAAAACTGGTTATGTATATGATATCCTACAATGCTTGTCTTTCTGTCTGCCTTAGTGCAGTGCCCTCAAGGTCCATCCTACCTTCTTTTTCTTTAAAATGCATCCTCCTTTGCCTGCAATGCAGGAGACCCAGGTTCAATTCCTGGGTCAGGAAGATATCCTGGAGATGGAAATGGCAACCCACTTCAGTATTTTTGCCTGGAGAATTCCATGGACAGAGAGACCTGGTGGACTACAGTCCATGGGATTGCAAAGAGTCGTACACGACTGAGTGACTCACACACACACACACACACACTCAGTTTCTTTGCTTCTATCTACTGTGTTACTTGAGTCTCTTAGCATTTTTTACCTGAACTACTATTACAACTTCCACACTGATCTCCAGTGTGATTGCAGCTCCTTTCTTCACACTTTGTTTGCCAGGATGGTCTTTCTGAGGTCCACACATCACTACAGATCTTCTTGGTTTAATACTCACCCACAGCCCCTCATTGTCCTCAGGATAAAACCTCAGGATAAAACCTCCTTAGAATGGCAAGCCTCTTCTCGGCTTAGGCTCTGTGTGTGCGTCCACCCTCATTTCCTTCAATGCCTTACCTTTCACACTCACTTCAGATCGCATCCAGTGCTTGGTGTTGTCCTCAGGCCTCAGCCAGGCTAGTCCCACCCCTTGGAAAGATCTTCATCTGCCAAGCTTACAAATCCAACTCTCCTATAGCTATTTCTCCCTTAGAAAGTCCTTCCTGCCTGTTTTCTGGGATCCCAAGTATATTCAGTTTAATATTTAGCATAACATTTATTCTTTATTATTATTGTTTTTAATTTTCAAAAGAAAAATCCTAAACTTTTTAACTGGGTCTTTAATATATTAGGCAATAATATATTAAAATGATCTGGGAATGTGTTTCTCTCTTTCTAGGGAGTACATAAGCCAGCCATGTTTTATTCGTAGGGTATCCCCACCATCCTACATGAATATTTGTTGATGTAAAGTTGCTTGTGTGAAGGAAACTTGGAATTATCTCGGACTCTCCTCTTACCCTCACGTTTGCGTGTGTGCTCAGTCGCTTCAGTTGTGTCCAACTCTTTGAACCCTATGGAGTATAGCCCCCCAGGCTCCTCTACCCAAGGGATTCTTCAGGCAAGAATACTGGAGTGGTTTGCCATTTCCTCCTCCAGGGGCTCTTCCTGAACCAGCAATTGAACTCATATCTCCTGCACTGTAGGTGGATTCTTTATTGCTGAGCCACCAGGGCATTCCCAGATCCCACATGCCTCAACTAAAAAACTTGAATACGGCAACAAAGATCCCATGTGCCATAACTAAGACCCGATGCAATTAAAGAAATGAGTGAATGAGTAAACATTTTAAGAAATGAATAAATAAAATATATCTGGAGTCCAACTACTTATAACCCATTTGCTACCTGGACACTTAGAGCAACCTCCTCACTGGTTTCCCCTCCTCCCTCTTTTTCACCTTTCTGTTCTCACACAGCAGCTGGGGTGATGCTTTGAAAATATCAATCAGTGCCTGTCAGTCCTCTGCTCAAAAATCTCTGGCAGTTTCCCATGACTCTTAGCTGAAATCTAAAGTCCTCAGCACAGCCCTCAAGGTTGTCTTGCTCTGCCCCCATGATCTCCCCTGCCCTCTTTCTCCTGCCTTTCTGTCTGGAATTCACCATTGTCCAGTCATCCTGGCCTTCCTGCTGTCACTCAGTAAGCTGAGCAGGCTTCTGCTTCAGAACTTGCCCTTGATGCTGCTCCATCAGGAATGTTCTTCCCTCAGATATTCATAAGGCTCCCTCTCTCTCACTTCTGTCAGGCCTCCAGGGTCACCTCCCCAGGGTGGCCTGCCCTGACCACCTTCTTAAAAATTGTACTCTCCTCGCTTTCAATCCCCTTGCCTTGCCTTACTTTCTTCCTAGTTCTTAGTACTATCTGTATATATATATATTTTTTAATGTAAACTGTGTTTCTCTCCCACGAGAATCTAAGCTCCTTGGAAATAAGACTTTCTCTCTCTTGTTCTCTGTTGTATCCCAGGACTTAGAACAATGCATGGCACATGGTAGGCCTTCAACAAAGACTTCATGAATATTGGTTTCATGAACAGTATCAGTGAGTAGAAGCTCCAGGGAGAACTCTTCAGTTCATTAGAAGGGAAGATTTTGTGTCATCTGAGATTGAAGATGGAAAGCACTGGCTCTGGATGGGTGAAGTTCCCTGTCATGGAGACCTTTCACTCACAGAAAAGCTGGGCAGCAACAGTCTCATGGGCATGCAAACAGGAGATTTAGAGCAATTGGGAGGCTGGACTGGATGAGAATGTCTCTAGTACCCCTCAAGGCTTCGTGCAGCAGCAAATGATCCTCAGGAAAGCCTAATGGGCACCCTTGAATGTGACTAAGGGAGCTTGGATGCCAAAAAGAAGTCACAGTTAAATGCTTTTCAACATACAATCTTGTTTTTCAGTTTTTCAAGGAAATATATGATCATTTGATAAATTCAGAAGGAACGGGAAGGAAGGAAACATAGACATAATTCCACTGGAGATGGTCCTTGTTAATACCTTGGGGTGTCTTGTTTATTTAAATATATTTCTTGCTATTACTTTTACATATTTACACATTTTGTATACATACATAGTAATCTATTGCTGCATAAGAAATCACACCAAAACTCGGTGGCCTAAAATGGCAATAATCATGTATTATCTGTGGGTCAGGAATTCAGGAGCACCTCAGCTGGGACTTCTAACTGGGGTCATGCATGTAGTTGCAGTTGAGCTGAGGCTGGGGTAAGACTCCTCTTGGTGGCTTCTATATTCTTGAGTCTGGTGCCTGGACTTGAAGACTCAAGTACCTGGGGTTCCTCAGGCATTTTTCATCTCTGTTTGTGGTCTGGCCACACAGTCTTTTCAACATGGGCTTCAGGGACAAGGTGGACATCTCAATGGCAGCTCAGATTCCCAAAGCTATTTGTCTCAAGAGAGAGAACCAGACAGGATTCCTTAATGGGTTAGCTTTGGAAGGCAATAGCAGCATTTCTGTCACTTTTACTGGTAGAGGTAGTTACAAAACTCCACCAAGGAAGGAGGGTTAATGTCAAATTGTGAGAAAAATAACAATCTATCCATCCATCATCTATCTGTCTATCCATCCATTATCTTTCTTTCCCCCTCTCCTTCCCCAGCTTTGGAAAATACAATGACTATAAGTTATAATTATAAAATATTTCCTATATTTAACAAATATATAACATAAGCTTTCCCTCAAACTATAGACCTTTTCAAGCATTTTAATTGCCAATGATATTTGCTATAATTAATTTTACTTGGTTCTGGACCTATATTTGGTTTCTAGGTGTTTTTTCATTACTATAAATAATCATGGGGCTTCCTTGGTGGCTCAGATGGTAAAGAATCCACTGGCAATGAAGGAGACTGGGGTTCAATCCCTGGGTTGGGAAGATCCCCTGGAGGAAGGCATGGCAATCCACTCCAGTATTCTTGTCTGAAAAGTCCCCATGGACAGAGGAGCCTGGCAGGCTACAGTCCATGGGGTCACAAAGAGTCAGACATGACTGAGCAACTAAGCACATAAATAATCATGTAATGAACTTATTTGTTAATTATAAAGCTTTTCATTCTTTATCTCAACAATTGGGGATATGGAACTGTTCTATAAAATCATTGATTTAAAGAATATGAATATAAGAATACATTTCCCTCTTCTAAGTAGGATAGAAGGGATAAAAATGTTTCTTTTAATATTCTAACCACATACTACCAAATTGCTTTCCAAAAGTGTTTTATTGGGTTGACTGAATCATCTGTTCAGGTTTTCCAAATGAACTTTTTGGCCAACTGGTGTATGGATGCATCCTAAGTCATTTCAGTTATGTCTGACTTTGAGACCCTATGGGCTGTAGACTGCCAGGGTCCTCTGTCCATGGGATTCTTCAGGCAAGATTAATGAAGTAGGTTGCCAGGCTCTCCTCCAGAGAATCTTCCTGACCCAGGAATTGAAGCTGAGTCTCTTACGTCTCAGAGAAGGCAATGGCAACCCACTCCAGTACTCTTGCCTGGAAAATCCCATGGACGGAGAAACCTGGTAGGCTGCAGTCCATGGGGTTGCTAAGAGTCGGACACGACTGAGCGACTTCACTTTCACTTTTCACTTTCATGCATTGGAGAAGGAAATGGCAACCCAGTCCAATGTTCTTGCCTGGAGAATCCCTGGGACAGGGGAGCCTGGTGGGCTGCTGTCTATGGGGTCGCACAGAGTCGGACACGACTGAAGCGACTTAGCAGCAGCAGCAGCAGCTCTTACATCTCCTGAATTGACAGGTGGGTTCTTTACCACTAGAGCCACCAACCTAATACCTACCAGTTTATATTGCTGCTACAATACATGCAAATGTTTCACCTAACCTTGGAAATTACTACTAAAATAAGATTGTTGCTAATTCAATAGGCCAAAAAGTATCTTTCTTTACATTTGTTGAATTACTGTAAGAGTGAGCATGTTTGCTCTGATAGCCTACAACATTCAAACATTCTCTTTTTAAAAAAACACTTTATAACTGCAAACGTTAAGCATTCAGAAAAGTAGAGAGAATATTGTAGTGAACCTCAATGTACCCGTCATCCAACTTTAAGACATACAACCCATGGATGGATGAATGTCATCTATTACCTGCTTCCTCTGCCTCCCACATTAAATTATTTTTAAGGAAATCCCAGACAGCATATCATTTTCCTTGTAAATATTTCAGAATGTATCTCTAAAAGATAAACATTTTTACAAAATGTAAGCATAAAACCTTTATGACACCTAAAATCTTATTTAATGTTAAGTATCAAAGTATTTCTTAATATTAAATTACCCAGTCAATGTTCAAGTTTCCCTGCTTATCTCATAATGTTTTTTTAAAGCAGAATTTCCTTGATGTATATCTTAAACCTCTTTTAAATTTATAGATTTCTCCCCGCCTTCTTTAGTTTTTGCATTTTTTAAAAAAGAAAACAGGTCACTTGCCTTATGGAACTTCCCATATCCGGAATTTTACTAATTGCATCCCTCTACTGTTCAACATGTTCCTCTGTCCCATGTATTTTCTGTGAATTAGTAGTTAGATGGAGGGAGTTTGTCTGGTTCAGGTTTGCATTTTGGCAAACAGTAGCTTACAGATGACATTGTACACTTTCATTAGGAGCCATGGTGTCAGCTCTATCTTCTTGTGATGGCAGCTACTGTTGATGACCATTGCCTGGAACCACTGCTTCCTAAAGGGCTTTGCAAAATAGTTATTTAATTTTTTTTCACCCCTTCTTGATTTATTAGGGCTTCCCTGGTAGCTCAGATGGTAAAGAATCGGCCTGCAATGCAGGAAGACACGGGTTCAATCCCTGGATTGGGAAGATCCCCTGGAGAAGGGAATGGCTACCCACTCCAGTATTCTTATCTGGAGAATTCCATGGAGAGAGGAGCCTGGCAGGCTACAGTCCATAGGGTCACAAAGAGTCAGACATGACTGGGTGACTAACAAACTTTGATTCATTAGATGGAATATATCCATAAAGAGAAACTTTTCCTCAAATGTTTGATTATCCCGAGGTATGTAGGAAAGTCAGGATAAATGCTTGATTCTTTCCCTTTACTTAGCAAATTTCAAAGTGATAAGTTGATGTATTAATTTACTAGGGCCACCACAACAATTGCCACAGACTGGGTGACTTAAAAAACAGAAGTTAATTTTCTCACAGTTCTGGAGGCTGGAAGTCTGAGATCAAGGTGTTATCAGGGTTGGTTTCTTCTGAGCCTCTCTCCTTGGTTGTAGGTGGCTGTCTTCTTGCTGCTTCTTCACATGGTTGTCCCTCTGTGTGTGTCTGTGTCCCAATCTCCTCTTCTTATAAGGACACAGTCATACTGGATTAGGATCCACCCCAAAGACATTGTTTTACCTTAGTCCCTCCTTAAATGCATGTCTCCAAATACAGTCATATTCTGAGATCCTGGGTGTTAAGATTTCAACCTATGGGGCACAATTCAGCCCATAACAGTTGATTCCCTGCCATTCTGTAAAGGTGACCAATGAGAGTCACCCTCACCCCACCTAGTATCATTATGAACTCATGGATGTAAGCATATTTGATATATATTTTTAATTGATTGTAGTTATTCTAATTGCTGCTGAAATTGTCCCTCCTTGACTAGTGGGAGACTCTTAAAGTTGACTCCTGAGTCCTTTAGACATGGCACAGTTGTCTTTGATAGATTTCTTGTTTTCTGGCACAACAAAATATTCCAGGCTCATCCATATATTTCTTGCCTCAGAGAATCAGTCTTTTCTACAAGCAGCCATGTTCCTATTTTCATGGATCAGGGCCCACACTGTAGGTATGAAGGATGCTCAGTACTACTGGATTGGTTATGAAATGTTTATATTTGTAAAACTAAAATGCCAAAATATTGATGGAAGGTGATGAGATTACACAGCAACCACAAAACTCAAACTGCTAGAGAGGTGGGATATACTCCTTTACTCACAGCAGATCTGCTTCACTGATTCACACTTTCATTGCTGCCTGTGTCCTTTAGCTTAACAATGAGTGATCCCTAAGGGAGGGCACCTGCAATGTGTTGGGGACACAAAGATGAGTAAGGCATGGTTCCTCCTTGCAATTTATTTTCAATCTAATAGATGCACCCGCATGCCATTATTCTCTTTGGGTTGCTTCAGTAATATTCAATTACTTTAATAATAGGTCTAACATTGATCGGGCACTTCAAACGCTGGTTCTGTGAGTTGCTAACAGGTTTAAATGAATTAATCCATAAAAAGCACTCAGTCCAGAGCTTGGCTTATGGTAAGAGCTCAATAATGTCAGCCATTGCCAGTTAATTGCCTGTTTGCACTCAGATTCCTCCCTGCCCTTCTTTTGCTCTGTTCTGTATTTCAGGGAATGACATTTTCTCAGCTCTTTGACCCTATATCTCCTAGGGGAATTCAGTCATGAAAGGCCTTAGTAGAAAACTGGAAGATAGGATTTGAGGAGAGGCCAGAGTATTTCTCCTCCTCCTCTTTGCATCTGGTGGTATCTCCTCCATGGTTCCAGCTCAGATCCTGCTATGGTTTCAGTCCCTGCAGGACAGCCTCCTACTGTCCCTTTGGCCCTAACTGTGCCCCACTATTTCTAACCTCTGAGTTGCTTTATGGGCATCTATTTCATGTCTGAGCTCTGTTGTCTCCTGAATCATTTAATTTCCTGTATTAAATTCCTGCTGATTGAAAGACCTAGAGTGATTTGTGTTTCCTGAAAGAGTTAACTGCTAATGTTAATATTAGTATCTCACTTAGCTGTATAATCACTCTATCAGGTGAATACTATATTATGCTCATTGTACAGGTGAGGAAACTGAGGCAGAGGGAGGTTAAGTCACTTGTCCCCAGTTACGTACTTAGTAAGTGGTGGAGCCAGTATATGAACCCAGAAGTATCTGTCTTCAGTCTCATTCTTGATGTGCACGATTAGGTAAGACAGCCACCTCCTCACTCACTGTGCTTTAAAAAACCCCTTCTTATACTTTCTAGCCTGTTCCTAAGCTGAGGAGGGGTGCCTCTTGATATCATGGGGTTATTTCTCTTCAGGGGGTTTTTCTAGGCCATTTTCTCATGAAGCCCTTCTTCCTGAGAACTCACGAATGAATAAAATGCTGTGGTTCTTTCCTGCATTGTTCTGTTTTAGTGATTTATTGATAATTTAGAAGACTTTGCTGTCTAATGTAAGGCATGTAATGGGTGGTTGATTAAGCACAGGGTTTGTGGTCACGTCTCTAAAACAGAGTATCAGCCCTCAGAAGGACTGTAACTCCACATGGTAATTGTTTCCCCCATGGCACCTAGAATCAAACAACAATATCTTTTTCTAAAAAGCCATCCATAATAGTTCCAGGAATGCCCCTGTTACACAAAAGACACCCAAAATTTAGAACAGCTGTCTTTGAGTGGGATGAAAAGTGAGAGAAAGCTTTACAAAGTGGAAAATTACTATTGTTCCCTAGAGCCCAGTATGAAAAATGGAACATCAGATTAATCTCATAGATGAAGTAAAAAGTATTAAAAATCCCCATCATCCCAGAAAGGCATTAAACATGGACACTGATGAAAGATTACTTTGTTTCAGAGAACTGGGGCTTTTCCCTACAACTGATATCATTGTTATTACTGAGAAGGTATTTTACCACTTTAATCATGATTTTGCCAGTTAGTTGGGGACTAAATTTGGAGAGAGCTGATCACTTGGGGCTTCACGAGAGTCTATGTCACCTTGGTGAGTCTGGTTGAGCCAGTTATGTAACAGGGTTGCTGTATTTGTGAATTCCACCTTCCTAGGCTCCAGCCATGATAATCATTTCTCTTCACTGATTTGAAGATTGGTTACATCCTCCCCAGTCTGGTGTTTTTACTGTAAACAATACTGGAATGAGAGTCTTTAATGAGGACTTTTGAAACAGGATCCAGTTTCAACAGGATGCTAGAGAGGGCAGAAGAAAGACACGCCATCCCCTTCATCACACACCCCTGCGCCCTGCCCCAGGAAACTAGTGAGTCCTTTCTTTATGGTTTTTTCCTGTTTTACAAAGCATCCTCTGTTCCCAATGACACCAAAGCTCAAGGCCACACCTAAGTAGTAAGTTTAGAGAAACCATTCTGCAGCTTTAATTCCTGAGCATTTTTTTTCCTGACAATTATTCATGATTGCAAGACACTGTAGCCAATTAATTTTCACTTTATCCAGAAGAGCTCACCTGATAAGTCTGTTGGAGACTTTTCTGTGGTAATTTCAAAGGTCCAAAGTCAGTTCAATCACAAGATGAGTCTCATTAAATCCCGAACTCACTAAACAAGAATCATGAGGCCAGGCGTGGTGTACAAGCCTTTGCTTGAAGGAGGCATTTAAGGCTGGCTCGTGGTGCTGATGACCTTTCACAGTCTCTGCTGTCTTATCCACAATGCAAAGAGCAGCCCTCATAGCTTAGAGCAGGCCGGAACAGATCACTCCTAAGGACCAGGTACATCCCTACTGCTGTTCCAGAGAATAAATATGGAGAAGAGGGTGGCCAGCATGTATCCAGAGAGCGGGCTGCAGCCAGCACCTTGGCTAAGGGCCTGGGCTGACCCTGACAATAGCTAATTAGTGAGGAACAGAAAGAAGCTATCAGCCTATTTGCACATGTCACCATATCAGTTTTTAGCACGAGGCAGAGAGCTTTCCCAGCTTATAACCATCCAACTCAGAGGAGTAGAGTCTCCAGGCACTACTTCTTCCAGTCCCATCACACCCAGTGAACAGAGTTCTTGAGGCCACTGTGGGAATAAGACTTTGCTGTAATAGTCAGTGATTGCTAATAAACTGTAAGTCTCCTCCTTTCAAAAGGCTGATTCAGAAAGAACTAGAGTCTTCTAGTCCCAGACCCAAACACTCAGAGCATGGGTTCTGATTGGCTCAACATGAGTCACATATTCATAGTTGGTCCAATCAACTTTGGTTAGGGTAGCAGAGGGCCTCATAGAACACACACAGCTACCTGGGCCCACCCCTGTAGGTGAGGGGCAAAATAGGATCCTTGTGAGCTTAGCAGAATGTGCAAATTGTATGCACAATGTCTTGCAAAGAAAGGATGAGTAACAATTTTTGTTCTTCTGAGAATAGAATGCCACTGCTCTAACACTACCCTCCTTCTTTGTTAAATAAATTCTGCACTTTCTGATTTAATTGTACTTTCAGAATTCAAAGCATATACTGTTAAATGGACACAGTGCTAAGGACTCCAGGTCCTAGTTTTTGAATTTTGCAACATGTTTGCACATTCCTCTAGGTTCAGTCTTAGCTAGGTCCACCCACGTGATAGCCACCTTAGATGAATCATCAAGTATCATGCTTAGGTGCCAACATGTACTGGACATTTTCAATCTCTCATCCTTTGTCACTGCTGTCTTCTCAGCCTGAAATAGTCTTAAATAATCCAGCTATTGAAATCCCATTCATTATCCCTCAAGGCACAATTCAAATGCCAATTTCTCTCTGAAGTCTCTCTTCATCCTCCCAAGTTTAAACTAGCCAGATTGAGCAAATAAAAATATAGGATACCGGTTAAATTTGTTTAAAGTATTTCTCAAATATTTCATAGAACATACATACACTAAAATTTTATTTGCTATTTATCTGAAAATAAAATTGAACTGGGTATCTTTTATTTTTATCTGGTAACTGTGTTTCAGTTGGATTTAGGTACAATCTCTTCTCACTCCCAGTATTTAGCCTACATTCGTTTTTCATATTTTTTTATTCTGTTGTCGTTTAGTTGGTTGTTCCTGTTTTCCTTCTTTCTCACTAAATTATAAGATACTTGAAGGCAATCTTATTACTTGTTTCTAGAGATTTTTTTAAAAGAGAAGGTTTAGGTTTACAGTAAAATCAAGTGGAAGGTAGATTTCCCATATGACTTCCTCCCCAACCCTATGCATGGCTTCCCCAATGTCAACATCACTCATCAGATTGGTATATATATGTGTGTATATATATATATTTTTTTTTTTTAAACAAAAGATGAACCTACATTGACACATCATAACACCCAAAGTCTACAGTTTACCTTAGGGTTTACTAGTGATGTTGTATACTCTATTACTTTGGACAAATGTATGATAATTATCCATCATCATAATATCCTACAGAGTATTTTTTTACGTGGCCTAAAAATCCTCTGTTCTCTGCCTACCTATCACCATCCTCCCAGAAGCACTCATCTTTTTATCATTTCCACATTTTGCCTTTTCTGGAATGGCATATAGTTGGAATCACACCATATATAGCCTTCTCCAATTGGCTTTTACATAGTTGTTAATGTGCATTTAAATATCCTCCATATCTTTTTGTGGCTGGATAGCTCATTTGTTTTTAGTACTGAAAAATATTCCATTGTCTGGATGTACCACAGTTTATTTATCTGTTCACCCACTGAAGGACATTTTGGTTGCTCCCACGTTTTGGCCAGAACTTAGGCACAGATCCACATCTTACGGCAAGGGAAGCTGGGGAATGTAGTCTTCAGGTGGTTGTCCACATGCCCAGCAAATAACTCAAGGGTTCTTTCCCGGAGGGGAGAAATGAGGAATGGGTTTTGGGTACATCCAACAGTCTCTCTGATAATCATCAGAATTAAGGAGGCAGAGGAGATGTTAGTGTATAAGAATATGAATGCAGAGAACTGGAGAGTCAGAGGGGTGAGAACATAGAGAAAGTAAGGTAAATCACAGGTGAATGGCTAGATTAAAGGCTGTGCTGGATTTTCACATCTTCTGAGCTCCCTGGGCTCTATTGTGAAGGTAGGTGTAGTGGACATTTGGCCACCAATACCTTGAACAGGCTTCCAGTGCTTGAGAAATCCTCTATTTAATGAATCAACTTCCCCACCTCCATCCTCAATAGAAGCCAGAAACTTGTTTTTGCAGCCTCCTTGATAGTCAAGATATAGTCCATGGGATACGCCTGCTGTAAATAGTAAATCGGAAACTAGTGAAGCAGAAAAGCAGTTTCTGGCAGAATCCATTCTGACGAGGATTCTGGTAAATGCCTCCATTTACAAGAGGCTATAGGGACGGAGTTTCCAGGAGTAGCATCTAGTACCCACTGCTCGTGGTATAAACTGAGGGGGCTGTGCCTAAGGGTGGCACAGTGGGAGTATGGTAGATAAGAAAATTGTCTCTACTCTTCACTCCCTCTCTGTAATAGAATCCGTGCCTTTGGACATGTGACTTGCAGTGCCTCCCATGAGTGTAGACAAAGTCTACATTTCAGACCCATTCATCTTGAGCTTGGCTATATGACTATTTTGAGCAGTGGAAAATGGATGGAAGGGACAATGTCTTAATTCTTAGGCTGAGAGTTTTAGAAGCATAGTGAGTTTCTATTAGCCCACTGGAGTTTTCACCCTCACTGTGAGAAAATCATGCTTCATGTAGCCACTCTCCCTTCAGCCTGGATCCTAGAATGAAGATACTTAAAATAAACCTGATCTTGACCCAAAATCTGGGCCCAAACCCCAGCTCAGCTGAACCCAGCCAAGATGAGCCAAACCACAACCGACCCAGGAAGATAAACTAAAACGCATGTTGTTGCCATTGGAGAATAATTTGCTATGTGGCATTATCATAGAAGAAACCTGACTAATACAAAGCTCTTACTGGAGTGCTTCCAACGTTTGGTTTGCACAGGGCTGGTATTGAGCAAGTATGTTCCAGAACAGCTGTAGAGGTTGTTTACCATGCTCTGCTATTCTGATTAGCTGGAGTCTATGTCTAACCGTTCTCATATATTTGACAGTCGTCCCTAGGTTTGGTTGTCTCAGCTATGTGGCTACTAAGCTTGGTTCTTTAGACTTTCTGGAGATTCTATGATGTAGCTAATGTCCTTGAATAAATTAATTTCTCCGTACAATGAAAGGAGTAAGTATGCATTGATTTGCAACTTAAAACCTTGACTAAAAGAGATGAGAGTGCCAAAGTCAAGGCCATTGATGGAGGTCTCTCACCTCCCTCAGTGACCACAGTACATTTTCAAATTTGTTTCATGAAAGGGTTTCAGCACTTTCTATCTTTGGATTTTGGGTAAAAATGTCAACAACCTAAGAACTCCTGATTTTGCAAACTTGGCACCAGTACTTAAGACTCTTCTCATCGGTGCCCTTGGGGCAGAGTTCTTTTTCAGTCCAGTGGAAAGAAGACTTGGCCATGACCCAAGAGACCAAGGCTCCGATCTCAGCTGTGCCAGAAATCTGTATGACCTTGAGAAAGTGACTTTACTTTTTTGGATCTTAGTTTTCCTGGATGCAGAATCCCAGGACAGTTAACATCTGCTTTCCTTTTTATGATGGTGGCCCGGGAATAAAGAAATGATGGGAATGTGTCATGGAAAGTCACAGAATCTAAATATATATAAAGTGTATGACATGCACTTCTGTTTAATATGTAGTCTGGCACTAATTATGTACGAATGTATATATAAGCATACTTAAATAACAGTCTGGAAGGAAACATGCAAGTATACTGGTTGTGGTTTCCTCAGGATGCTGAGATTATGGGTGATTTAAATATTCTATTTTAAATGCTTCTGAATTTTCCACATTTTCTATAATGAGCATTTATTACTTTTGTAATGAGGAGATTGTTTTCTAAAAGGAAAGGAAGGCACTCCCAATCTCCCAATTCCTCCCACCTCCCCTCCTTTCCCCCTCAGTAACCATATATTTGTTCTCTGCATCTGTGTCTGTATTTCTGTATGGCTGATTCATTTTTCTGTACAGTAGAAGCTAATCCAACTTTGTAAAGCAACTATATTCCAATAAAAATTAATTTTGAAAAAGAAAAGGATGGCACTAATATACTATATTAACATAGGGCATTTATTATAATTTCTCTTGAAAGTGCTTTGACTCAGAGCAGAACCTTTGTTCAAGTAAAAGTAAACACAAGGAAAGGCAGGGGAAATGGAAAAAGAGAACAAGGAATGGTAGCAGGGAGGGGCCCCCATTGCAGTCAGGCCCCTTTTCAGGAAGGGAGATGAGGAGAGGGAATAAGAATCCCCCTTGTAAACCCAGGGACCACTCCCCACCCCCATACTATGGCACTTTGAATCATGGAATCATTCATCAACAAAGCCATGACCATCATCAGTTAAGCCATGACCGTCATCAGTTAAGCCATGACCATCAAATGCACAGGAAGTGGAGTAGAAACCTGACCGCTGAGCATTAAGCTATAGGTGACTGTTATTCCTGTCCCTGAGCACAGGGCGATAAAGGATCTGGTTACACACATCCTCAGGAAATCCTCAGGAAATAATCTGGGCACATGACCCTGGCGAAGAGGGGCCAAAAACTTTCTCTGGGCCCCAGGTTTTTTGAGATGCCTGAAGCAACCATCTCCAAAAAGGTTTCCTGTTGTAAATGTAATGGCGAGGAGGGGAACTGAAGCTACAGGCTGAGAGTGGGCAGAGGCTGCAGAGTTCAGTTGCCACCATATCCTAACTTGTTCGTCACAACTTTGGCCCTACTAATACAATGAGACAGGAAAATCAGTTATGATCGCATTGCTTCTAAAGCCTAAAGACAGCACTCTCCTCCCTTCCCTCAATGCATTCTTCCTGAAAAGTGGCCAGATTCATTCAAAAATGGAGCACATCATATGTTCCAGGCACAGAGCAAGGCTAGGGGTGCAAGGCATGTGCCAAAATTACAGTCTGGTGAGGGAGATAAATAGACATGCAGGTTTCAGTACTGACTGGTGGGTTCACCAAGAAAGACAGTTAATAATAATAATTGCTGGGACTTCCCTCGTGGTCCTGTGGTTAAGAGTCTACTCCCCCAATGCAGAGGACACAGGTTTGATCCTTGGTCCTGCAAGATTCCACATGCCACAGGGCAACTATGTTCATGCACCGTAACTACTGAGCCTGCGCTTAGAGCCTGTGAGCCACGACTACTGAAGCCCATGCACTCTAGAGCTGGTGCTCCACAACAAGAGAAGACACGCAATGAGAAAGTCCATGCACCATAAGGAACAGGAGCTCCTGCCCGCTACAACTAGAGAAAGCCCCAGTGCAGCAACCAAGACTCAGCACAGCCCAAAAGAGTAAAGCCAAAACACAATAATTATAATAAGGATAATTGCTAATATTTATTGAAGGCTCAGTATACACAAGCTATGTGCTGGACACTTTACATGGATTATCTCATTTAAGCTTCACATTAATACACGAAGTAGTGTTATCATCAACCCCATTTAACAAATGGGAAAACCACAGCTTAGGACATTTAAGTAACTGATTGAGGTCACACAGGTTGCTGCTGCTGCTGCTGCTGCTAAGTCGCTTCAGTCATGTCTGACTCTGTGCGACCCCATAGACGGCAGCCCACCAGGCTCCCCCATTCCTGGGATTCTCCAGGCAAGAACACTGGAGTGGGTTGCCATTTCCTTCTCCAATGCATGAAAGTGAAAATGAAGTCACTCAGTCGTGTCCAACTCTTAGCAACTCCATGGACTGCAGCCTACAAGGCTCCTCCGTCCATGGGATTTTCCAGGCAAGAGTACTGGAGTGGGGTGCTATTGCCTTCTCCAACACAGGTTTCTAGCAGAGGAGCAAATTTATGAATCTCATTTGCCTAACTCCAAGTCCACTTGCTTAATCCCTCTGCTCTACAGCACAGAGAGGAAAGACAGAGGAAGAACAGTCTAATCAGCATGGGGAAGCTCAGAGAAAGCTTCATGGAAGGGGTGACTCTTTAGTTGGATCTTAAAAGAGGAGCAGGAGTTTGTTTGAGGACAAGAAGGCAAGAAGGGCATGCCAGGCGGAGGGTGCGGGATGGGGTATAGAATATTGAGGCAAGGGGTAGAGAAGTAACTTGGCTCCTTCTGAAAATGCCAGATATTCTGGTACAACTGGAAGGTAGGGGGCCAGTGAAGGTAGGCTGTGAATGATGAGGAGCCTGTTGAGACCCTTGGCTCAGCAACTCCCTGTCCCTGGTGGCTTCTCTGTGGAATCTTTACCAACATGTGGTGCTGCCAGCAAACAGGGTGTGAGCCAGCAGGTGGCCTCAAGAGCCTGGGACTCCCAGCCCAGCTGGAGCTCCTTCCCAAGGAGCTAAGTTGGGTGTTTTCCAAGATGTTCCCTGGTGGACCTGAAGGCAGCCTGCCTGCATGCCAGATAGAGCAGTGGTGTTGGAATGTGAGAGGGAGAGTTCTGGCAAGGAGAGACGGGACAAGTCTTTCACCTGACTGCAGACTTTGCTTACAAAATGGTAGACCTGAAGCCCAGCTCCTCCACTTACCTACTCGGTGACCCTGAGCAGGTCACTTAGCAGCTCTGCCCCTCCTATGGGCATCATCACACTGATTTCTTAGGCTATTTGTGAAGATTAAATGAAGCAATTCATATCAAGTAATTTGCATGATGCCTTGCACAAAGTAAACACTCAGTTTATGGTGGTCTTTTTATAAGCAGTCACGGTTGTTCATTCAGCATTCACTCAGCAGAGATTTATTGAACGTTTTCTCAGGCCTTGAACAAGGAACACAAAGTCCTTGTCTTCCTGGAGCTTATGTTCTAGAAAGGGAGACAGACAATAAGCAATTAATACATATAATAATTTAAGATACTGATGAGTGCTACACAGATAGTAAAAGGATAAAGAGTGAAATGTGTGTATGTGTGTGTGTGTGTGTGTGTGTACCTGTGAGCTTTAGATAAGATAATTGGCTACCGTTTCCTTAAGGAGATGACATTTGAGCGAAGTCCTGAATCGGAGAAGCTTTTCTCATGAAAATGTAGACCAAAAATGATTTCGGTGGAGAACACAGCAAATGGAAAGGCCCAGTGGCAGGAAAGAACTCGGTATATTCAAGGAATTATAAGAAAATCAGTGGCCTGAAAGAGGGAAGAATCACAGAAAATGAAGGGGTAATAGAATAACAACAACAACAATAATAATTTGTATGAAATATTTGCTTAGGGTTAGATGATTCACACTCAGTTTCACAACTGCTCTGTGAAGAAGGGGCTATTAGATCTCCCATTTTTAAACTGGGAAATTAAGGCTCAACAAAGCAAAGAAACTTGCCCAAGATCACACAACCCTCATAGGACTACAGAGGATTTGTAGTCCCATTTGTTGGGATTTGAGCCCAACAGATGACTCCAGAATCTATTCACTGCCCAATTCCACCTCCATGGGGAAGGCCTCAACTATGTACCCAGCTCTATGTGTGGCAGATGGGTGTGCAAGTGTGTGTGTGTATGTGACTGTGTGCATGCCTACATGTGAAATTAGAGGAGGACAGTGCGAATCATAGATTGTCTGAGCTCTTGAGTTGTGGAGGCAAAAATAACACACAAGTGTGATTTCTTTAAGACAAAGTACTGTTAAGTGACAAATTGCCCCAAGCACCCTAGGAACTCTCTAGGGAAGAGGGAATGGATAAAGGGAGCAGAGGGAAACAGTACAGCTTAGTGATAAAAAGAAAGAACTCCAGACTTGATGCCCAGGGTGGAGCTCTCACCTGCTCCACCCGTCAACTTAACTCTCTGCCAGTTTCCTCCTCTATAAATTGGGGATAATAACAATATCTATCTCATAGAATTGTTATGAGTATTAAATGAATTAATCTCTATAAAGTACTTAAAATAGTGTCAAGCAGAGAGTGTTTGTCATGATTAAGTTTTGGTGTTTTTTTGTTTTTTTGCTATTTGGGTCTAGATTTTTTAATTTTTATTGACTTCACTGATAAAACATATATTTTCATTAGTAACCTCTTTAATTTATAATTTATTAATTTATTTCTACTACCTCCTAGTTCAGCAATTTCAATATAGATGATCTAGCTCCCCCTCCCCACCATCTGACACCTTGGTGTTTTAGTCACTTTAACTTCTTTCCTCCAATGATTTTCTCCTCCACCCTCTCATTCACTCTCTCTCATAGCCACATCCTATAACTCCACTCCACCTTTAATCCTGATTTCTGTGTCTCTTCTCTAACCTCTATGGTCTTTCTCTAAAGTTCCCCAATATCAACAATCCTTTGTCCCCACTGGGACCTCCAGTTTATTGATTCTACCATGTCACTATCCATGGTCAACCACTGTAGTATTATAGTATGTCGTGTGTGTGTGTGTGTGTGTGTGCATGTATGTATGTGTGCTGTGTGCTCAGTCATGTTCCACTCTTTGTGACCCTATGGACTGTAAACCACCAGGCTCCTCTGTCCATGGCAAGAATATTGGAGAGGGTTGCCATTTCCTCCTCCAGGGGATCTTCCTGACCCAGGCATAGAACCGCATCTCCTGAAAGTCTCCTGCATTTCAGGTGGATTCTTTACTGCCGAGCCACTGAGGAATCTCCAGATACCATGTATTTTGTATATACCTTACATATAGTATATACACATACATATGCTATCATATGTACTACAACTATACTATGTGTACTACAATAGATACAATGTAGTATGTATATATATCCCTTGCCCCCTTTAGCTTAGTCATCCTTTCTTGGCAGAAGGAAACCCTGGTTAAATCCAGCACCACTGACTCTGTGTCTAAACCCATGCAGCTATAAACATGGATGGAGTAAAATACACAGACTTATTGCTGGTTTCACTTTAAATTCATGACCACAAACTTCACATGATATTTCTCTAGTGAATTCACTCTCTCACCATGTAGATGAACTTTGGCTTCTATTTAAAGTCAGTCCCTCCTCCTGTACACAAGATCTCATCCCCCCTACCAAAGGGCATCACTTGACCAGTTCTCTCCTCTCTCTCCTCGATTTTTCCCTCTACAAGATCATTTACAACAGGACACAAATCTATTTTCTTTCTTTCGTCTTAAGAAACCTCTATCTAGCTCCACTCCATTAGATCTCTGTTGCTACTTAACAAATGACACCCCAAACTTAGCAGCTTAAGACAACAAACACTTATTATCTCAAAGTTCTTTTGGGCTTGGAATCCAAGCATGGCTTATTTGGATGTCTCTGGCTCAAGATCTCCTTCAAGGCTGAAATCAAGATGTCCTTGGGGGCTATAGTCATTTCAAGGCTCAAGAGGGGAATGACCCCCTTCCAAGCTCACACACTTGGCTGTTGGCAGGCCTCAGGTACTTCCTGACTCTTGGCTGTACACATTAGTTCCTTGCCATGTGGACCTCTCCATATGGGCACCTCACAGCATGGCAGTTTGCTTCCCTCAGAGTCAGCAGACCCAGAGACAAGCCTTTTATAACCTAACATTGGAGGTGACTTCCTATTACTTCTGCCTCATTCTATTTGTTAGAAGGAAGTCAGTAAGTAAGCCTGGGGAAAATAGTGCACTGGGAATGTAAAAATGATATAGTTATTTTGGAAAACAGAGTGGTAGTTCCTTAAAAAATGAAAAATAGAATTACCATATGATCCAGTAATTTCGTTTCTGGGCATATACACAAAAGAATTGAAAGTAGGGACTCAAACACATATTTATACACTCATGTTCAAACAGCATTATTCACAATAGCCAAAAGGGGAAACAACCCAAATATCCATTAACAAGTAAATGGATAAACAAAATGTGGTGTACACATACAACAGAATATTATTCAGCTTTAAAAACGAATGAAATTCTGATGTATGTTAGAACATGGATAAACCTTCAAGACATTATGCCAAGTAAAATAAGCCAGTCACAGAGAAAAAATACTGTATGAATCTGTTTACATAAGGTATCAAGAATGGTCAAATTCATAGGGACAGAAAGAAAATAGAACAGTGATTACCAGGGGCTGGAGCAGAGGTGGGGAATGGGGAGTTGGTGTTTAATGGGTGCAGTTTCAGTTTGGGATGATGAGAAAGTTCTGGAGATGGATAGTGCTGATAGTTGCGTGGCAATGTAAACATATATAAGGCCACTCAATAGTACACTTAAAAATGGTTAAAATGATGACTTTTAAAAGTGTATTTTACCACATTTTTTAAACTGGTAGGCAAAAAAAAGCCTACCTGCCCACACTCAAGAGAGGAAATGAATATGTGAACACGAGGTCATGAACACCAGAAGACAGAAGCAGATGGACAGTATATCTGTGTTATTTACGTTTCATAGGAAATCTATTAGGAAAAAGGTGCTCCTTTAGGTAGGGCCATAACACTGGCATAAACTGGCCTCTTCTGGCCATAGTTTTGTGAAGTGGGGTTGTGGGAACCCAAAATCAATGATGAGGATCACTTATATTGATCTTACTCCATAGCATTTACCAAGGGCTCTTGAGTATGGCGAATGTTCTTAGTTCTAATCTATGGGCTTTTAAGTGACAGTGGATGGGCTTTGGGTGGATAAATCTGTGACTTTCCTGAACTGTATGTACAATGTAGGTACTCTTGTATGAGGAGCAATGAAGCATCATCATTAAACCACTGAGTGAGTCAGATGACCTGGGTTCAAATTCTGGTCTTGCCGCTTACTGAGTGACTTGAACAAGTTACTTAATCTCTCTGAGTTAGTAACAAATCACAGTTTGCTAAGATGATTAAATGAAGCTTCTATAACATGGCTAGAACATAGTAAGTGTTTAACAAATGTTAGCTATTATTTCCACACATGCTAATATTTCTGGGAAGAGAATATATAGATTTCAGAAATTCTGGAGGGATCCATGACTTCCAAAAAGTTAAGAATCTTGGAAATGCAAGAACTATTCTCATCAAAAACCCATGAGGTAATGTGCAGTCCTCACCCTGCTTCTCCACATTAAAAGAACTTGTCTATGTGCTGTCTGTTCAATTACTATAGCTACTTTGTTGTTGTTGTTTAGTCGCTAAGTTGTGCCTGGCTCTTTGTGACCCCAAGGACTGTAGCCCTCAAGGCTCCTCTGTCTATGGGATTCTGCAGGCAAGAATACCGGAGTGGGTTGCCACTTCCTTCTCCAGGGGATCTTCCCGACCTAAAGATCAGACCGCATCCCCTGCTTCTCCTGAGCTAGCAGCAGATTCTTTAGCATTCAGCCACCAGGGAAGCCCCCTACTACACCTACTATCTTATCCAAGTCACTCACCATCTCACTGTGGTCAGTTGCAACAGCCACCTCCCCCAATCCTTCACTCCTACCATCTCTACATCCCTTTGTGTCTCCCATTGTTCCCTTTCAGTCATCTAGAATTGTTAACTTGTGTATTGGTTGGGTTTTTTAAATCTTTCAAGTTCTAGCCAATCTTTCCCCTACTGAAAATTCTTCAGTGACTCATGATGACTTTTAGAATAAAGGCCCAACTCCTTTGTGTGACATAGTCGTGACCCGGCCCCACCCACCTCTCCTGGCTGATGGGGGCCTCTACCAGCTTCCTACGCTATGCCAGAGCTGTCCTACCCCAACTCCTCTCCAACCTTCATGCCTTTACAGATACTCTTCTCTTCTAGAATGCCCTTGTCTCTCTAGCAGCAGGGTTCAAGATCAAAGCATTACTTATTTCATCTGCCAGTCAGACTTTTATGCTTTCTCTATGCTCCTGTTGAATTTTAGAACAATTTTTCTATTGTTTGGGGTTTCTTTCTTTTTTTCTTTTTTGGTTTCTCAATAGTACTATGAGCTCCTTAAAGACAGGAATAGTTGCATCTTTCAGCCTCGGTGCCAAGCTCAGTCTATAGAACTTAGTATATCCTCAATAAAGATATGTTAAATAAGAGAATGAGTAAATAAATGAAAGAATGAATAAAGTTTAATAACTTGCCCAGGTTCATATGTTAGTAAGTGGAATGGTTGAATCTAGAATTCAGTAAATTCAGACTCTTTTTGATAATAAGGGACAACAAAACCTCAAGTCAGCATAGTTCAATTGCAAAGAACAACAGGCCCTACACTTGAAGTCCAAGGGGTGGGTTTCAGTCCAGGTATAGCTGGGCTCCAGGGGTCCAAAGACAGCATTTCTGTCCACCCCTCAGCTCTGTTTTCTTTTAAGCTTTTCGATCTTCCCTGGGCTCTGTTCACTACAGATGGCCTCTTTCAGGAGCAGGATTAGTTCATCCTTACAGCACCGTGATTTTAGAAAAAGCAAATCCCCCTCCTTACCATTACAGATTGAATTTCAGATTTTCCTCAGTTTACGGTGAGGTTACATCCTGATTAACCCATCATAAATACTGTATGTTAAAAACATCGTAAGTTGAAAATATACCTAATACACCTCACCTACTGAATCATCACTCAGCCTAGACCATCTTATGCATGCTCAAAACACTTACACTGGCTTACAGTTGGGCATAATCATCTAACACAAAGCCTATTTTATAATCAAGTATTGAATATCTTATGTAATTTATTGAATACTGTACTGAAAGTGAAAACCAGAATGGTTGTCTGCATACAGGATGGTTATCAGTGTATCTGGTTGTTTACCCTCATGGTCATGTGCTGGCTGTTAGCTGTAGCTCGATGCCAATGCCCAGCATCACCAGAGAGTATTGGATTATGTATCACTAGCCTAAGAAAAGATCAAATCCAAAATGTGAAGTATGGTTTCTACTGGATGTGTATCACTTTAGCACCATCATAACGTTGAAAAATTATAAGTCCAATCACCATAAGTTGGGAATTGTCTGTAATTGGAGGGGCTCTACTTGGGTCTTGTGTCCCCCCCTACCCCCACCCCATGACACGAGTCATTGTCAGGAGGAGATGGGGGTGTCACGATTGGACAAGCCTGAATCACAAGTCCTCCCATGGGGCCTCTGTCTGATGGGGTGCTCTGTGTAGATGGTATGGGTGGTTACCTAGGGGCAATACTGAGTCTCATCCTGATCCCTGCTGTCCATGACCATCTCATTCCCTGCCAGGAGCGCCTCACCTTGTGGGATATCCTTTTTCTTGATGCTGTTGGACAGCCCACATCTCCTCTTCCTTCCTCGAACCCCTGCTGTCTGACAGGGAGCTCTGGGCATCTCTGATTTCCTCTTTGACACTCAGATGGCTGCAGGAAACTGGGCTGGAGTGGAGAATGCCCCATTTTTATCAGGTGCTCACTATCCATGGCCCCCTCTCTGAGCCATCACAGGCAACTCCAGAAAGCCTCTTGCCTTCAAAAATGTCCAGGGAAGAAGCCCTTGGGTGCACGCCAGCCCCCCATACAGAGTTGCCACTAAATACACACTCTGCCTAATGCAAATTGTAAAAGGGCACCCATCTGAGTGGAGAAGTTTACTAAAAAGTTTCCCTTTTCCATTGCTCCTCAGCCCTTATTCACTCCTTCAGCTAGGTGACCTAATGCAGGACAAATATGCACAATCCTATACGTGACCCTCCCAAATTCTAGGGGACACACACTAGGTTCTCCCAAGAATCCCTTCACCTTGATGGCAGCCCAGGGGTTACCTACTAACTGCAGTTCCTCAAGCATCCAAAGAAGAAGCCAGTCTCCACTTCTCACATGCCCCTCCTGCTCAGTTGATTCTCTTGGCACTTCACTTTCCCTCAATTTGCTAGGACAGTGGTTCTTATAGCATGGTCTATGGACCCCTGGGGGTCTTCAAGAAATTTTCAAGGCATCCAAAAGGTAAAAATTATTTTAATAATAAAATATTATTGCCTTTTCACTCTGTTGATATTTGCATTTGTTGGTACAAAAATAATTGGTATGTAAAACTGCTGGTCCTTTAGCTCAAAGCAAGGCAGTGGCACCTGAATGTTCTAGTTGGTGCTGGATTCACTACCATGCACTCAGCAGTAGGAAAAATTCCAGTGTCACTTAAGAATGTCTTGATGAAGCAGTAAAAATGATTACATTTAACCTCAGCCCTTGAGTATATGTCTTTATAATAATATTCTGTGTTGGGAGAATGGGAAATATATGAAAAACATCTAGCTGCATGCTGAAGTATGATGGTTGTCTTAAGAAATAAACACTTGCAACTGAGTTGTGGACTGAACTAGCCTCTTCATTCATGGAACACCATTTTTTACTTCGAAGAAAGACTGACATATAAACTATTGCTATCCTGACTTTGGTATCTGGAAGCTATTTTCCTGAAAAGGAAACTGACCCTGTCAGTTGCAGAAAAAAAATAGTTGACAGTATTTGTCACCAGTGATAAAAGTTGAATTTTAAAGCAGTAACTGGAATTTTCCAAAACTTGTATCTGAAACCATGAACTTGATAGCTTCCTGGACTTAGATTTTTCTGATGTCACTGTCGGTAATGATAATTAATTTGATTTCTGACTAGTAAATGTCATGTTCTTATTTGAGAGATCTACATGGATGGGGAAACAATGGAAACAGTGTCAGACTTTATTTTTGGGGGCTCCAAAATCACTGCAGATGGTGATTGCAGCCATGAAATTAAAAGACGCTTACTCCTTGGAAGGAAAGTTATGACCAACCTAGACAGCATATTCAAAAGCAGAGACATTACTTTGCCAAGAAAGGTTCGTCTAGTCAAGGCTATGGTTTTTCCAGTAATCATGTATGGATGTGAGAGTTGGACTGTGAAGAAAGCTGAGCGCAGAAGAATTGATGCTTTTGAACTGTGGTGTTGGAGAAGACTCTTGAGAGTCCCATGGACTGCAAGGAGATCCAACCAGTCCATTCTAAAGGAGATTGATCAGTCCTGGGTGTTCTTTGGAGGGAATGATGCTAAAGCTGAAACTCCAGTACTTTGGCCACCTCATGCGAAGAGTTGACTCACTGGAAAAGACTCTGATGCTGGGAGGGATTGGGGGTAGTAGGAGAAGGGGACGACAGAGGATGAGATGGCTGGATGGCATCACTGATACTCGATGGACATGAGTTTGAGTGAACTCCAGGAGTTGGTGATGGACAGGGAGGCCTGGCGTGCTGCAATTCATGGGGTCGCAAAGAGTCAGACACGACTGAGCGACTGAACGGAACATAACTCATGAACTAAAATTTTCAAATAACCAATCAATGAATGATGTTACAAAAATTGGTAAAAGACCCATTCCTAGTAGAAGATAGACCAATGGATTAAAGCAATTTTTAATTGAGATATAATGATATGTAACATTATATTAGTTTCAGATGTGCAACAAAATGATTGGATATATGTATTTATTGCAAAATTGTCATCATACTATGTCTAGTTAACATCCATCACATGTAGTTTCAAAATTCTTTTGAATTTTGAAAATTACTCTTAACAAATATATATTTGCTGAATGATTACCACAGTGTTTAGCTAACATCCATACCACACATGGTTGCAATTTTTTTCTTGTGATCAGAACTTTTAAGATCTATTCTCTTAGCAACTTTCAAATATACAATGCAATATTGTTAACTATAGTCACCATGCTGTACATTTCTATCCCCAGGGCTTGTCTTAAAACTGGGAAAGTATATCTTTTGACCAAATTTATCATTTCACTCACTGGGCTTTAATATAACAAAGTACAAACAAAGATTGAAATGGTTTCAGATTCCACCCAAGAAATTACACTTGTTGAGTTTTGGTATAATATCAGAGTAGAATATCCACAGTTATATAAAATGAAATATTACTCTTTTCCAACTGCATATCCATATTTCTTCATATTTTTCAATCAAACAAACATAGTACAACAGAGTGAATGGAAAACAGAATTATTTTTTAATAAAATGTTATTTATGTTAACAGGTAATAGGTGTATTGTTTTTTAAATGAATTATAAGTATACAATTTAAATTTTTCTAGTTTTAACTTCTAATTCTCTGAATATTTATAGATAGAGTTCACAGAAATAAAAGCTCCTTAGGGTCATCAATAATTTTTAAGAGTGAAAAGGAGTCTTGAATCTAAAAAATGTGACAAGTGCTATGTTAGGAAATGAGGAAGCATCCTTCCTACCCATTATAGAAGAAAAATTCTCTGACCCCAAATGCAGTAGGACCCACTAGGCCTGTGACTAACTACCCAGACCTCCACAACTCCTCTCATCCTGATATAGAACATGTCCTTCTGCTGCTCTTCTGAAGTCCTGGGTGGATAACTGGCACAGTTATTTATAGCCTATTAGAAGGCTAGTTGCATGGAATCTTCGTTCAGTCTTAGTTATCAATTCCAGGAACTAAGATACTTTCCCCTTAATATCTTATTAAATAAGTTTTTAAAGAGATATCATGAGTACAAAATTTCCGTTTTATTTATTTTTACTTTTTATTTTATTATTATTTTTAATTAATTAATTAATTTTTTGGAGGCTAATTACTTTACAATATTGTATTGATTTTGCCATACATTGACATGAATCCACCACATGTGTACATTCCCCATCTTGAATCCCCCCTCCCAACTCCCTCCCCATCCCATCTCTCTGGGTCATCCTAGTGCACCAGTCCTGAGCACCCTGTATCCTGCATCGAACCTGGACTGACAATCCATTTCACATATGATAATATACATGTTTCAATGCCATTCTCCCAAACCATTCCACCCTCGCCCTCTCCCACAGAGTCCAAAAGACTGTTCTATACATCTGTGTCTCTTTTGCTGTCTCGCATACAGGGTTATCATTACCATCTTTCTAAATTCCATATATATGCGTTAGTATACTGTATTGGTGTTTTTCTTTTTGGCTTACTTCACTCTGTATAATAGGCTCCAGTTTCAGCCACCTCATTAGAACTGATTGAAATGTATTCTTTTTAATGGCTGAGTAATATTCCATTGTGTATGTGTACCACAGCTTTCTTATCCATTCATCTGCTGATAGACATCTAGGTTGCTTCCATGTCCTGGCTATTATAAACAGTGCTGCGGTGAACATTGGGGTACACATGTCGCTTTCAATTCTGGTTTCCTCAGTGTGTATGGCCAGCAGTGGGATTGCTGGGTCATATGGCAGTTCTATTTCCAGTTTTTTAAGGAATCTCCATACTGTTCTCCATAGTGGCTGTACTAGTTTGCATTCCCACCAACAGTGTAAGAGGGTTCCCTTTTCTCCAGACCCTCTCCAGCATTTATTGCTTGTAGACTTTTGGATCGCAGCCATTCTGACTGGCATGAAATGGTACCTCATTGTGGTTTTGATTTGCATTTCTCTAATAATGAGTGATGTTGAGCATCTTTTCATGTGTTTGTTAGCCATCTGTATGTCTTCTTTGGAGAAATGTCTGTTTAGTTCTTTGGCCCATTTTTTGATTGGGTCTTTTATTTTTCTTGAATTGAGCTGCAGGAGTTGCTTGTATATTTTTGAGATTAATTCTTTGTCAGTTGCTTCATTTGCTATTATTTTCTCCCATTCTGAAGGCTGTCTTTTCACCTTGCTTATAGTTTCCTTTGTTGTGCAAAAGCTTTTAATTTTAATTAGATCCCATTTGTTTATTTTTGCTTTTATTTCCAATATTCTGGGAGGTGGGTCATAGAGGATCCTGCTGTGATTTATGTCGGAGAGTGTTTTGCCTATGTCTTTCTCTAGGAGTTTTATAGTTTCTGGCCTTATGCTTAGATCTTTAATCCATTTTGAGTTTATTTTTGTGTATGGTGTTAGAAAGTGTTCTAGTTTCATTTTTTTACAAGTCGTTGACCAGTTTTCCTAGCACCACTTGTTAAAGAGATTGTCTTTTCTCCATTGTATATTCTTGCCTCCTTTGTTGAAGATAAGGTGACCATAGGTGCGTGGATTTATCTCTGGGCTTTCTATTTTGTTCCATTGATCTATATTTCTGTCTTTGTGCCAGTACCATGCCGTCTTGATGACTGTGGCTTTGTAGTAGAGCCTGAAGTCAGGCAGGTTGATTCCTCCAGTTCCATTCTTCTTTCTCAAGATTGCTTTGGCTATTCGAGGTTTTTTGTATTTCCATACAAATTGTGAAATTATTTGATCTAGTTCTGTGAAAAATACCATTGGTAGCTTGATAGGGATTGCATTGAATCTATAGATTGCTTTGGGTAGTATACTCATTTTCACTATATTGCTTCTTCCGATCCATGAACATATATTTCTCAATCTATTTGTGTCCTCTTTGATTTCTTTCACCAGTGTTTTATAGTTTTCTATATATAGGTCTTTTGTTTCTTTAGGTAGATATATTCCTAAGTATTTTATTCTTTCCGTTGCAATGGTGAATGGAATTATTTCCTTAATTTCTCTTTCTGTTTTCTCATTGTTAGTGTATAGGAATGCAAGGGATTTCTGTGTGTTGATTTTATATCCTGAAACTTTACTATATTCATTGATTAGCTCTAGTAATTTTCTGGTAGAGTCTTTAGGGTTTTCCATGTAGAGAATCATGTCATCTGCAAACAGTGAGAGTTTCACTTCTTTTTTTCCAATCTGGATTCCTTTTATTTCTTTTTCTGCTCTGATTGCTGTGGCCAAAACTTCCAAAACTATGTTGAATAGTAGTGGTGAGAGTAGGCACCCTTGTCTTGTTCCTGACTTTAGGGGAAATGCTTTCAATTTTTCATCATTGAGGATAATGTTTGCTGTGGGTTTGTCATATATAGCTTTTATTATGTTGAGGTATGTTCCTTCTATGCCTGCTTTCTGGAGGGTTTGTATCATAAATGGATATTGAATTTTGTCAAAGGCTTTCTCTGCATCTATTGAGATAATCATATGGTTTTTATCTTTCAATTTGTTAATGTGGTGTATTACATTGATTGATTTGTGGATATTGAAGAATCCTTGCATCCCTGGGATAAAGCCCACTTGATCATGATGTATGATCTTTTTAATATGTTGTTGGATTCTGTTTGCTAGAATTTTGTTAAGGATTTTTCCATCTATGTTCATCAGTGATATTGGCCTGTAGTTTTATTTTTTTGTGGCATCTTTGGTTTTGGTATTAGGGTGATGGTGGCCTCATAGAAAGAGTTTGGAAGTTTACCTTCCTCTGCAATTTCCTGGAGGAGTTTGAGTAGGATAGTTGTTAGCTCTTCTCTAAAATTTTGGTAGAATTCAGCTGTGAAGCCATCTGGTCCTCGGCTTTTGTTTGCTGGAAGATTTCTGATTACAGTTTCAATTTCCGTGCTTGTGATGGGTCTGTTAAGATTTTCCATTTCTTCCTGGTTCAGTTTTGGAAAGTTGTACTTTTCTAAGAATTTGTCCATTTCTTCCAAGTTGTCCATTTTATTGGCATATAGTTGCTGATAGTAGTCTCTTATGATCCTTTGCATTTCTGTGTTGTCTGTTGTGATCTTTCCATTTTCATTTCTAATTTTGTTGATTTGATTTTTCTCCCTTTGTTTCTTGATGAGTCTGGCTAATGGTTTGTCAATTTTATTTAACTTCTCAAAGAACCAACTTTTGGCTTTGTTGATTTTTGCTATGGTCTCTTTTGTGGGTTTTTTTTTGCATTTATTTCTACCCTAATTTTTAAGATTTCTTTCCTTCTATTAACCCTGGGGTTCTCCATTTCTTCCATTTCTAGTTGCTTTAGGTGTAGAGTTAGGTTATTTATTTGACTTTTTTCTTATTTCTTGAGGTAAGCCTGTATTGCTATGAACCTTCCCCTTAGCACTGCTTTTACAGTGTCCCATAGGTTTTGAGTTGTTGTGTTTTCATTTTCATTCATTTCTATGCATATTTTGATTTCTTTCTTGATTTCTTCTGTGATTTATTGGTTATTCAGCAGCGTGTTGTTCAGCCTCCATATGTTGGGATTTTTAATAGTTTTTCTCCTGTAATTGACATCTAATCTTACTGCATTGTGGTCAGAAAAGATGCCTGGAATGATTTCAATTTTTTTGAATTTACCAAGGCTAGCTTTATGGCCCAGGATGTGATCTATCCTGGAGAAGGTTCCACGTGCACTTGAGAAAAAGGTGAAATTCATTGTTTTGGGGTGAAATGTCTTATAGATATCAATTAGGTCTAACTGGTCTATGTATTTTATTTTTTAATTGAAGTATAGTTGATTCCAGTTCAGTTCAGTCACTCATTCGTGTCCGACTCTTTGTGATCCCATGAACCACAGCATGCCAGGCCTCCCTGTCCATCACCAACTCCTGGAGTCCACCCAAACCCATGTCCATCAAGTCGATGATGCCATCCAACTATTTCCTCCTCTGTCATCCCCTTCTCCTCCTTCCCTCAATCTTTCCCAGCATCAGGGTCTTTTCCAATGAGTCAGCTCTTTGCATCAGGTGGCCAAAGTATTGGAGATTCAGCTTCAACATCAGTCCTTCTTGTGGTAAATCAACTTGTTAATTTCAGGTACACAGCAAAGTGATTGAGTTACACATACATATATGTTCTTTTTCAGATTCTTTTCTCTTATAGGTTATTACTTGAGTATAGTTCCTTGTGCTATACAGTATGTCTTTGTTGGTTACCTATTTTAAAAAATAGTAGTGTCTATATGTTAATCCCAAAATAATTTTAAATAACTGGACAGTATTTATTTTTATTTCTCTAAGGGATAACAGTTATTCTGCTGTAGTGTAGATTCACTCTCATTGAAAAATATCCATTACCATTTCATATGATAATGAATAGAAATCAGAAGATAGGGTAGTTTTTTGAAAAGAACATTGGCTTTAATTTAGCATCCTAGCTTTACCATTTACAGAGAAACTGTCTCAAAGTACTCAACCTTTCTAACTTTATCTTCTTATTTGTAAACTAATATAAAAATACCTAACTTTCAGGTTGCTTAGAGATAATGCATACAGATCATCTGGAGAAGGAAATGGCAACCCACTCAAGTATTCTTCCCTAGGAAATCCCATGGAAGAGGAGCCTGGCAGGCTACAGTCCATGGAGTCACAAAAGTTGGACACGACTTAGTGACTAAACCACCACCACCACCATATCAGATCGTCTGACACATAATAGCCAATCAAACAATCATCATCATTATCCTGGTACATGAGTTGGGAAAGAGTTTCTGTTGGAATTCTCTGAGACAAGTGCTATAAATCCTTTTTGATGCCCTTGCTAAGTTCTTAGCGGCCTCTTAGTTACTTTCTGATCAGAAACTCAGAGTTTCTCTCTGGATACTGGGGAACAGCAGATTGATTGGACAAGATGAATATATGCCACCTTCTTCCACATTCTGTCTTGACAAAGAGGGATTGTTTCACCTTAACTGAAGGATTGTTCTCCCCAGGAGGCTTCTTACCTCCAATGTCCCTCAAAGCAAACACCGTTCTCTGGGCTTCTCCCAAATTCTAGGCTTCAGTGCAGGCCGTGCTTAGTCATTCAGTAGTGTCCAACTCTTGGCAACCTCCATGGACAGTAGCCCTCTAGGCTCTTCTGTTGTCCGTGGGGATTCTCCAGGCAAGAATACTGAAGTGGATTGCCATGCCCTCCTCCAGGGAATCTTCCCAACCCAGGGATCAAACCCAGGTCTCCCACAGTGTGAGCGGATTCTTTACCATCTGAGCCACCAGGGAAGCCCCTCAGTTCAGGCTATAATGAACCAAAAAACAACCAATGAATATCGCTTTTGGCTGATGGTGGAAAAAATAAACAGCTGGGTGAATTTTTATGCGGTAAGATTAGCTAAATAATGAGCTATGTGATGCTGCAGAGAATCTTCCCTTGAGTACTTCTTTGTTTTCTTAGATAAGGGCTCCAGGTGGGGATTTTTATGGAATGATGTGTGAAAATAGTATGCTTCCTCATGCTGGTAAAATGGAAGCCCTGGGTCCCTTTCAGATCCGAGGGAGGCAGATTAATGAGTTGGGGGGATGTGACTGCTGTCTCCCAGCAGCTGGCTCAATTACCTCTCCTGCTCAAGCTGTGCTCTGAGCCTTGGAACACAAGCCTGATGGAATTCTGACCTTGCTGGAGGACTTGTTCCCTCACTGAGGCTGCCTACTTGTAGCTGAACGTGTCCTTTACTTCTCATAGGCAGGTTTGCTGGAAACATGGGTGTGAGGGAATTATCCGGGGAGTTTCATTTTAAAAAACAAGGAAAAGTGAAAGTGAACATGAAGTCGCTCAGTCGTGTCCGACTCTTTGCAACCCCATAGACTGTAGCCTACCAGGTTCCTCTGTCCATGGGATTTTCCAGGCAATAGTACTGGAGTGGATTGCCATTTCCTTCTCTAGGCGATCTTCCCAACCCAGGGCTCGAACCCGGGTCTCCCACATTGTAGACAGACGCTTTACCGTCTGAGCCACCAGGGAAGTCCAAAAAAACGAGGATGTTAATAAATGAGACACTCTAGGAAGGAAAATTGTATCTATTTGGGGGAAGGATCTTAGTACATTTCATTCTTATGAAGCATTTTTGAGGGAGAAGTGGCTTGTCCAAAGAGCTTGGTCAGTGATTATCTGTTTGCAAGTGACAGAAACCCACTCAGATTAACTCAAGTAAAACATGGTTTTAATGTAAGGCATTAGGTACACCTCATGGATTCCAATTCCAGAAAGAACTGAGAATTAAGAATTTTATAGTCCTATGGCTAAGTGTAAGTTTCTAAGTCAAGTTATGTGACTTCAAATTCTAGATCTACTACTTACCTTGTATGGTTTTGGACAAACAATTTATCACTCTATGCATCAGTTCTTTTCTCTGTAAAGTGAGGGAAAATAATAATTTAATAAATAAGAATTATATTTTAGAATTGGATGAGGCGCACTTAGCGCTGCTATTCCCCAGTATTAGCTGAGAGGAGCCCACGGCCGAGGTCAGGGGCAGAAACCGGGAGGACCCCATGCCCGAGGGGCGGCAGCCAAGAGGAGTTACCCCACATCCGAGGTCAGGGGCAGCGGCCAAGAGTGCCAGGCTGCGACAGCGCAGGAATGGTCGAGAGGAGCTACCCCAGTCCGAGGTCAGGGGTGGTGGCCGGGAGGAGCTACCCCACGTGTGAGGTCAGGGGCAGCAGCCGAGAGGAGCAACCCCATGTCCAAGGAGAGGTGGCTGCATGGGTGCAGGAGGGCTTAGAGGAGCTATTCCATGGTCAAGGTCAGGAGGGGTGGCGGTGAGGAGATACCCCTCCTCCAAGATAAGGAGCAGCGGCTGCACTTTGCTGGAGCAGCCATGAAGAGATACCCCATGTCCAAGGTAAGAGAAACCCAAATAAGATGGTAGGTATTGCAAAAGGGCATCAGAGGGGAGACACACTGAAACCATACTCACAGAAAACTAGTCAATCTAATCACACTGGGACCACAGCCTTGTCTAACTCAATGAAACTAAGCCATGCCCGTGGGGCCACCCAAGATGGGCAGGTCATGGTGGAGAGGTCTGACAGAATGTGGTCCACTGGAGAAGGGAATGGCAAACCACTTCAGTATTCTTACCTTGAGAACCCCATGAAAAGTATGAAAAGGCAAAATGATAGGATACTGAAAAAGGAACTCCCCAGGTCAGTAGGTACCCAATATGCTACTGGAGATCAGTGGAGAAATAACTCCAGAAAGAACGAAGGGATGGAGCCAAAGCAAAAACAATACCCAGCTGTGGATGTGACTGGTGATAGAAGCAAGGTCTGATGCTGTAAAGAGCAATATTGCATAGAAACCTGGAATGTCAGGTCCATGAATCAAGGCAAATTGGAAGTGGTCAAACGGGAGATGACAAGAGTGAACGTCAACATTCTAGGAATCAGTGAACTAAAATGGACTGGAATGGGTGAATTTAACTCAGATGACCATTATATCTACCATTGTGGGCAGGAATCCCTCAGAAGAAATGGAGTAGCCATCATGGTCAACAAAAGAGTCTGAAATGCAGTACTTGGATGGAATCTCAAAAACGACAGAATGATCTCTGTTCGTTTCCAAGGCCAACCGTTCAATATCACAGTAATCCAAGTCTATGCCCGAACCAGTAATGCTGAAGAAGCTGAAGTTGAACGGTTCTATGAAGACCTACAAGACCTTTTGGAACTAACGCCCAAAAAAGATGTCCTTTTCACTGTAGGGGACTGGAATGCAAAAGTAGGAAGTCAAGAAACACCTGGAGTAACAGGCAAATTTGGCCTTGGAATACGGAATGAACCAGGGCAAAGACTAATAGAGTTTTCCAAGAAAATGCACTGGTCATAACAAACACCCTCTTCCAACAACACAAGAGAAGACTCTACACATGGACATCACCAGATGGTCAACACCAAAATCAGATTGATTATATTCTTTGCAGCCAAAGATGGAGAAGCTCTATACAGTCAACAAAACAAGACCAGGAGCTGACTATGGCTCAGATCATAAACTCCTTATTGCCAAATTCAGACTTAAATTGAAGAAAGTAGGGAAAACCATTAGACCATTAAGGTATGACCTAAATCAAATCCTTTTTGATTATACAGTGGAAGTGAGAAATAGATTTAAGGGCCTAGATCTGATAGATAGAGAACCTGATGAACTATGGGATGAGGTTTGTGACATTGTACAGGAGACAGGGATCAAGACCATCCCCATGGAAAAGAAATGCAAAAAAGCAAAATGGCTGTCTGGGGAGGCCTTACAGATGGCTGTGAAAAGAAGGGAAGCGAAAAGCAAAGGAGAAAAGGAAAGATATAAGCATCTGAATGCAGAGTTCCAAAGAATAGCAAGAAGAGATAAGAAAGCCTTCCTCAGCAATCAATGCAAAGAAATAGAGGAAAACAACAGAATGGGAAAGACTGGAGATCTCTTCAAGAAAATTAGAGACACCAAGGGAACATTTCATGCAAAGATGGGCTCAATAAAGGACAGAAGTGGTATGGACCTAACAGAAGCAGAAGATATTAAGAAGAGGTGGCAAGAATACACAGAAGAACTGTACAAAAAAGATCTTCACGACCCAGATAATCACGATGGTGTGATCACTGACCTAGAGCCAGACATCCTGGAATGTGAAGTCAAGTGGGCCTTAGAAAGCATCACTATGAACAAAGCTAGTGGAGGTGATGGCATTCCAGTTGAGCTATTTCAAATCCTGGAAGATGATGCTGTGAAAGTGCTGCACTCAATATGCCAGCACATTTGGAAAACTCAGCAGTGGCCACAGGACTGGAAAAGGTCAGTTTTCATTCCAATTCCAAAGAAAGGCAATGCCAAAGAATGCTCAAACTACCGCACAATTGTACTCATCTCACATGCTAGTAAAGTAATACTCAAAATTCTCCAAGCCAGGCTTCAGCAATACGTGAACCGTGAACTTCCAGATGTTCAAGCTGGTTTTAGAAAAGGCAGAAGAACCAGAGATCAAATTGCAAACATGTGCTGGATCATGGAAAAAGCTAGAGAGTTCCAGAAAAACATCTATTTCTGCTTTATTGACTATGCCAAAGCCTTTGACTGTGTGGATCACAATAAACTATGGAAAATTCTGAAAGAGATGGGAATACCAGACCACCTGACCTGCCTCTTGAGAAATCTGTATGCAGGTCAGGAAGCAACAGTTGGAACTGGACATGGAACAACAGATTGGTTCCAAATAGGAAAAGGAGTACATCAAGGCTGTATATTGTCACCCTGCTTATTTAACTTCTATGCAGAGTACATCATGAGAAACACTGGGCTGGAAGGAACACAAGCTGAAATCAAGATTGCCAGGAGAAATATCAATCACCTCAGATATGCAGATGACATCACCCTTATGGCAGAAAGTGAAGAGGAACTAAAAAGCCTCTTGATGAAAGTGAAAGAGGAGAGTGAAAAAGTTGGCTTAAAGCTCAACATTCAGAAAACGAAGATCATGGCATCTGGTTCCATCACTTCATGGGAAATAGATGGGGAAACAGTGGAAACAGTGTCAGACTTTATTTTTGGGGGCTCCAAAATCACTGCAGATGGTGACTGCAGCCATGAAATTAAAAGACACTTACTCCTTGGAAGAAAAGTTATGACCAACCTAGATAGCATATTCAAAAGCAGAGACATTACTTTGCCAACAAAGGTCCATCTAGTCAAGGCTATGGTTTTTCCTGTGGTCATGTATGGATGTGAGAGTTGGACTGTGAAGAAGGCTGAGCGCCAAAGAACTGATGCTTTTGAACTGTGGTGTTGGAGAAGACTCTTGAGAGTCCCTTGGACTGCAAGGAGATCTAACCAGTCCACTCTAAAGGAGATCAGCCCTGGGATTTCTTTGGAAAGAATGATGCTAAAGCTGAAAGTCCAGTACTTTGGCCACCTCATGCGAAGAGTTGACTCATTGGAAAAGACTCTGATGCTGGGAGGGATTGGGGGCAGGAGGATAAGGGGACGACAGAGGATGGGATGGCTGGATGGCATCACTGACTCGAAGGACGTGAGTCTGAGTGAACTCCGGGAGGTGGTGATGGACAGGGAGGCCTGGCGTGCTGTGATTCATGGGGTCGCAAAGAGTCGGACACGACTGAGCGACTGAACTGAACTGAAATGACTGAAAATGAGTAGATATGAAGTACATGGAGCAGTGCCAGGCACATACTAAGCTCTTAATAAGTGTTAGATATGGAGGATTTCCAAAATAGCTATCTTGTTTCAGACCAACTCTCCCACCAAAGACAATGAGAAAAGCTGGATGAAAATTTCAAAAATCATTCCAAAAATATTGGAAAACTACTAAAGTGAGTCCTTTAAGAGCCTAAGATCTCAGAAAAAAGGGAAACAAAGAACAATGTACCTGACATTCTGTGCTGCTTTTCCTCCAGGGCATTTGCTAGTTGACAAGCATTACCTAAGATACTGAGAAGCTGCACAGCAAAGACTGACAGGTGAAAAGCTGAGTGTCGCTTCTGGCAGTTTTAGCGGGGTTTGCTTGCTTGCTAAGTCACTTCAATCGTGTCTGATTCTGTGCGACACCAGAAGAGACAAAAATGGAGTCTAGGGCCTACCAAAGGAAAGGCAACATCATGTTTACCCTATTCTTTCAGTTAGAACTCCCAAGGGTTATAACCCAGAAATATGGATGAACTATAAATGCATCAACCTTCATAAAGACTGAAGCCTGGTTCTGAATCTGTTCACTCACTGATTTAATTAAGGTGGGCCAATCTTGCCAGAAGCAAAATAATCCTCTCTGGAGGAAGATAACACCATCCAGATCCTTGTATATCATGTCTTATATCCAATCCAAAATTACCAGACTCACCTGGAAGCAAGAAAAAATGTTCAAAAACCATTAGAAAAGAAACTCAGGCAACATAAAGAAACTAGCAGAAAATAAAAATGTTGGCATTAGTACAGGCACTAAAATAGCTGTCATTAATACATTCAAGAAATTAGGTGATAGAGAATTCCCTAGTAGTTAGGACTCCACACTTTACAGAAGAGAAAAAAGAAAATTGAAAAAGGAACATAAAACAGGTGAGACAGTAAAAACAATCTAATAGTCAAGTTTAAAAATTCACCCAAGTATGCGGCTAATTCCATGCAATACAAAAAGTCATAGTTTTCTGATTAAAAGCCAAAGGTTGAAAAACTAAAATGGAAAAATAAAAGCATATTCCACTTACAACATATACTTTAAATACTAATATGCACAGGGGAAAGGTGGACAATAGAAAGGTGGGGAAAAGGTATAGCAGGTAATGCCCACCAAAAGAGACCTGACATAGTTACACTAACAGCAGACAAGTAGGCTTTAAGGCAAGAAGAATTACTGTGATAAGAGAAATATTTCAAGATGGTGAAAGAGACCATCCACAGAAAAATAAATATTCTGTTTGTATGAACCTATTAACAATACCTCAAAAGTTTGGAAGCAGTAATGACATAACTAAAAAGAGAAACAGGCAGGGACTTCCCTGGAGGCCCAGTGGCTGAGACTTTGCCTTCCAATGCAGGTAGTGCGGGCTCAGTCCATGGTCAGAGAACTAGGATCCCACACACAGCGAAGCTAAAAAGGCCCCAAAACCTAAGATAGAAACAATATTCTAACAAATTCAATAAACCCATTTAAAATGGTCTACACCAAAAAAAAAATCTTTAAAAGAGAGAGAGAAATAGATATCTATAAGCATACTGGGAGATTTTAGCATTCATTTCTCAGTAACTGACAGAACAAACAGACCAAAGTTTGACATGATTATAAAACTTGGTTTAGTTGAAACACCTAGAACTCTACATCCAAAAACTGTAGAATAGTTTCTCTCCAAGTTCACATGGACATTTACCAAAATTGGCCAGATGCTGAGCCTTAAAGCAAATCTCAACAAATTTTAAAGGATTGAAAAAAAAAAAAAAACTCTCTAGCCATAACAGAATTAAGCTCAAAATAAATAACAATGGGAAACCAGAATATCTCTAATTATTTGGAAATTATGCAACACACTTCTAAACTATCCATAGATCAAAGATAAAAATCAGACTGGAAACCAGAAAATATTTAGAACTGAATGGTTATGAAAATATGGCACATGAGAACTTGTGGGCTACAGATAAAGAATTGCTTAAAAGGAAATATATAGTATTAAATGCATATAATGGAAAAGAAGAAAGGCTGAAATTTAATTATATAAGTATCCATTTTGAGAAGTTTATAAATATTCAGTGATAAATCCTAGAAAGTAGAAGGAAAGAAGGGATAAATATAACAGCAACAATTAATAAAACAAAAAATAAAAAAAGGAAGTCAAGAAAACCAAAAGTTCTTTGAGAAGACTCATGAAGTCAATAAATCATTGGAGAAAGAAGCAAAAAGAAAAAGAAGAAAGAAGGTAGAGATTTCAGGAATAAAAAAGGAGATGTTACTACAGATTCTATGGGTGTTAAAAACATTCTAAACAACTCAAGACTTGGAGTTTTAAAGGAAATGAATAAATCATAGGAAAACAAAACTTAAAATTGGCATGTGAGGAAATGAAAGATATGAATAGTATCAAATCTATAAAAGAAATATTATGAATAATTTCTAGTTTTCCCACACTTTAGCCTTCAGGCCCAGACAGTTCAATGTTGAGAGTGGTGGAAGAAATTTTCACATATTGAGGTATAGAGAAGTCATTCTGGCATATACCTGACTTGGCTTGAACTTTATGCAGTCCTATGGCCTGTCAAACACGCACTGTACATGTAGAGTGCACGTACATCTGCTTTAACTGTTAAAGAAAAGGACGCATTTAAAAATCAAAATGGAGTAACTATGGTTCAGGCATTCAAAATGGAGCCAGGGGGCCATTGCAGATGTGGTTTCAGACACATTCCTGAATCTCTGAGAACTTGAATTTGCTGAACTGTATCAAACTCAAGGACACCACCAGCTGTTTTCTAAACAATATCTACTAGCAGCTGCCAACTGCACCTTTATGGTCTTAAGGTGTCTCCCCTTGTAATCAGGCAACTGTTTAGGACTCCAATCAGTCCTAGCTTAACAACCACCCTTACTTCTTGCCAGTTCCAATCCTAATTTCTGACAAACAAATTAGGTAATTTTGAGGTTTTTTCCTAGATAAGCCTCCCTCATTTTGTAGTCTGGCAGAACACAATTCAAGTGCTTCTTCAATCTCCAGGACACTAGTCCTCAGTTTGACTTGAATAAAACTCTCTTCTTGTTTTTATTATAGATTGTTTGTTGACTATTTACATCAACAGGAGAATAGACAAAGCAAGAACACCTCTTAGCTTCTTTGTTACAAAGAAAGAAAAATCACCAATGAATTTATCTCATAATTGTAGATCTAAAAACTCCTAAGCTGCTGCTGCTGCTGCGGCTAAGTCGCTTCAGTCGTGTCCGACTCTGTGCGACCCCACAGACGGCAGTTCACGAGGCTCCCCTGTCCCAGGGATTCTCCAGGCAAGAACACTGGAGTGTGTTGCCATTTCCTTCTCCAATGCAGGAAAGTGAAAAGTGAAAGTGAAGTCTCTCAGTCGTGTCTGACTCTTAGCGACACCATGGACTGCAGCCCACCAGGCTCCTCTGTCCATGGGATTTTCCAGGCAAGAGTGCTGGAGTGGGGTGCCATTGCCTTTTCCCCTAAGCTAAATATTAGCAAATCAAATTCAGCAATATATTAAAAGGATAATATTTAATGCATTACAACTAAGTTAGATTTACTTCAGGAATGCATAATAGATTTGACAGTAGAAGTGATCAATACAATTCATTATACTCACAGAATAAAGGAGAAAAATCATGAGCATGAAATAGTTACAGAGGAAATTTGCTAAAACATCCAGGAACACATCAAGGTTTTGCAAGGCTTGAAACTGATACAATTTCTAATATTAATAAAAGTGATACAAAATTATCAGCAAAATATAAAATACATGGAAGTAAAGTTTTATTTAGTGAAAGAAATCCCAATAAGTTACAAATAGTAAAAAGCTGACAAATATCATAAGCATTACAGAGCCTAGAAAATTTTTTTTAATTATTTTAATTGTCTGACATAACTCTATAATATTTTCCCGTACACTTTTTGGCTGAATAAATCTTTGGTCACTCCTTTTTATGATGATTATTTTTGCAATACTTTCTATAGAGAAAATAAAAAGATAATTGGGTCTTTTTCTAGCATGACATTTTTTAAATTTTTATTACTTATTTGGAAATATATATTTTATCTTAAAAACTTGTTCTTGGTACACTCAATGACATAAAGGAAGATTCTCTATGACCCACATCCTAGAATAACGGAAATAAAAACCAAAGTAAACAAGTGGGACCTGATTAAACTTAAAAGCTTAGGAAACTATAAGTAATGTGAAAAGACAACCCTCAGAATGGGAGAAAACAATAGGAAATGAAACAACTGACAAAGGATTAATTTCCAAAATATACAAGCTGCTCATACAACTCAATACCAGAAAAACAAACAACCCAATCAAAAAGTGAGAAAAAGACCTAAACAGATATTTATCCAAAGAAGACACACAAATGGCTAACAAACACATGAAAAGAAGCTCAACATTGCTCTTTATTAGAGAAATGCAAATCAAAACTACAATGAGATATCACCTCACACCAGTCAGAATGGCCATCATAAAAAAAGTCTACAAAATGCTGGAGAGGGTGTGAAGAAAAGGGAATGCTTTTGCACTGTTGGTGGGAATGTAAATTGATATAGCCACTATGGAAGATGGTATGGAGATTCCTTAAAAAACTAGGAATAAAACCACCATATGACCCAGCAATCCCACTCCTAGGCATATACCCTGATGAAACCAAAATTGAAAAAGACACATGTATCCCATTGTTCACTGCAGCACTATTTACAATAGCCAGAACATGGAAGCAACCTAGATGTCCATTGGCAAATGAATGGATAAAGAAGTTGTAGTATATATATACAATGGAATATTACTCAGCCATAAAAAGGATCGCCTTTGTGTCAGTTCCAAGGTGGATGAACCTAGAACCTATTATACAGAGTGAAGTAAATCAGAAAGAGAAAGATAAATATCATATTCTAATGCATATACATGGAATCTAGAAAAATGGTACTCAAGAATTTATTCACAGGGCAGCAATAGAGAAACAGACATGGAGAATAAACTTATGGACATGGGGAGAGGGGAGGAGAGAGTGAGATGTATGGAAAGAGTAACATGGAAACTTACATTATTACCTTGTGTAAAATAGATGGCCAAAGGGAATTTGCTGTTTGGCTCAGGAAACTCAAACAGGGGCTCTGTATCAACCTGGAGGGGTGGGATGGGGAGGGAGATAGGAGGGGGCTTCAGGAGGGAGGGGATGTATGTATCCCTATGGCTGATTTATGTTGAGGTTTGACAGAAAACAACAAAATTCTGTAAAGCAATTATCCTTCAATTAAAAAATCAATAAATTAAAAAATGTTACAGAAAAAAAAACTCGTTCTTGGTCAGATTAGATCAGATCAGTCGCTCAGTTGTGTCTGACTCTTTGCGACCCCATGAATTACAGCAATCATTTTTGGTAATGAAATATAAATACTAAGGATTGTTGTCAATTTGGGGAAAATCCATCAAAACTTTTTCATATAAAATTTCTAACATTTCAGGGCATATGAATTTTTCTTCTGTAGTGGCTTTTCTTAAGAACTTTTTGAACTGATAACATTTATTAATCAATAGGCATATTCTCAGAAGTCATTTCTACATTAGGACAGCAGCAATGACTCAACTATTCACAGATATGAGTGAAAACTATATAAATATATCCCACAAACCAAGTATATTCCAGACTGAATTTCTACCTTTCCTACATTCCCCACAAATGATCACGGCCACTTCAGGACTACCTGACATAAAGCCAAGTATAATGAGATCAAGCTGGAGTGGAAAACCACAGTGATCCAAACTAATCAGAGTGTGTATATCTTTTTCACATTTAACACAATACATCTTCATGTAAACACTTTGCTAGGGCCTTTCTCAGAGCCCTGAAGAAGGTCCTTAGAAGTAAGGCATTTTGAAGCTGAGGCCTCATTAGTTCCCATAAATCTGCCTCTGTATACCTATTCATATTAAAAACCCACAGCAAACCAGGGATAAAAGATGTATCAGCCAACTATCGCTAACTAATGAACAACCATAAAATAATGATATAAAACAACAAGCACTTATTTCTTGCACATTTATCTAAGGGTTGACTGGGGCAGCTATGATTCAACTTATGGGTCCATGGATTGGCTGAGGTGTCTCTGCTCCTCTCATCATATTCTATGGCTCAGGCTCCCCAGGGTATGTTCTTGTGGCGGTGAAAGAGTACAGGAGTACTATATCCCATTTGTCAAGGCATCTCATGTGATGGATGTCAAATTCAAAGGGGGGAAATACACTTTGCCTTCTTTGAGGCAATAGAATTCTTAATTCCCTCCAAGTTCAGAGCTCTCAGTAACAGTGCAGGAAGAGGCAGCCCCTAGTCCCCACCTCCTAACCTGCTGTGCCTCTCTTCCTGTCTCTGACTCTCTGCAAAGGGGCTTGTACATTTCTGTGGACGTGCCAGCCTGCCCAGGCATGCTCCTTCCACACTCCCAGCAAACTATCTGCCCCATAGCTACCCCTCAGGTTCAGGGACACATAAGCCAGCAGTGTGGCCCAGCTTTAGGAAGACAGATCTGGAGAAGTCTGTAAGGTCCTGGGGTCAGGCTCCAGAACATTGTGGCAGTGGATACAGAGTCATAGGTACAAAGGGCATGGTGTAGGAGGGTGCCATGCAGCTTTGGAGTGGATGTATATTCTCAGCCTCATGGGCTGTCTCTGTGTACAGGCACGTGGGCAGAGAAAGATCAGAGCAGAACCCTCCAACATGTGGGCCAAGAGTAGAGTCTCTTGCCCAGCTGTAAGGGAAATATACACTTTCTTATAAAAACCAACTATGCATTTTCAACCATTAAAGAAACAGAGGTTTCCCTGGTGGTCCGGTGGTTAAGAATCCACCTTGCAATGCAAGGAACACCAGTTTGATCCTTAGTCCAGGAAGATCCCACATACTGCAGAACAACTAAGCCCACGCTCCACAATACTGCCCATGAGCCAAGAGCCCAGGAGCTGCAACTACTGAAGCCTGTGCTCTGCAACAAGAGAAGCCCACACATCCCAACGAAGAGTAGCCCCTGCTCTCTGCAACTAGAGAAAGCCCATGTACAGCAATAAAGATCCACCAGAACCAAAAGGTTAAATAAATAAATACTTTTTAAAAAAGAAGAAAAGAAATAAACCTTCCTCTCACCACCCCCCTGGAGGTCCAGGAGAGAGGGGATATATGTATACATATAGCTGATTCACTTTATTGTACAGCAGAAACTAACACAACATTGTAAAGCAATCATACTCCCATTAAAAAAAAGAGAGAGAGAGAAAGAGACAGACAGACACACACACATAGAGAGAGAGGGAGAGAAGGAGACAGGCAGAAAAAGATTTTTAAGTAGAATGGGGCATTCCACTCAATGAATGTATGTCCTGATACAAATCTCCCTTCAGAGTATAAATACCATGAATGCAGGGACTTGTTTTGTTTTGCTCTCTACTATATACACCCAGAGCCTGTGCCTAGAAGACTCAATAAATATTTGACCAAAAAATGGATCTGCGTTTCCCTCAGTTGTTATCAGATGCTGCGTGCCTATTCTAGTGTGAGCATCTTGCTGATGGTGGTGTTTAAAGATGTATCACAAGTATTTTGAACAACAGTGAAAAGGGGGTAAAGTATACTGGCCCCAGATTGGAGAGTTCGGGATTATGGACCAGAAAGCTGGAAAGGGCCTTATTGGTCTGTTAGATCAGCATCTCAGGGAGTCCAAGCACCCCAGAAGCAAATATGTGAGTGTGTTCTAATGTTTGTTTTCCTGGGGAAATGTCAAGAGCTTTCAGGATAATTTCTAAAGTGTCCATGACTCCCAAAATGTCAAAAGCAGAACTGTCAGTGAAAACTCTTGTTTTGCAGATGGTAGGTGTGTAGCACAGGGAGGTGAAGAAATTCAAGATTAGTCAGAGCTCTACTTAAATCTACTGACTCCTGAAGTTTCTTTTTATTGCCTCATAGTAGAACTCATATCCTCATGTGGAAAGGGGTAGGAGGAGTTATTAAGCCCTGCTTTGCAAAGGTTTTCCAGTTTAGCCACACATTAGAACCATAGTGATTTCAGGTGTGGAAGCTGATTCCAACCTGCAGCCAGGGTTTAGAATCACCGGGTTAAAATATTTCATTAAAAAGTGTGTTGTGGGGATGGTGTGGTGGGATTTTAGTGCCAAACCCTGCTCTATGAATGCCCCACTCCCAGAATTTTGACTGTGAGAACCTAGAGTTCAGATAACAAGGAAAAAGACCTAAATGAGAACTAAAGTTCCATTCTGTTAATGGATGAGGAGGTATCCCATTACTCCACCATCACTCATGCAACTTAGTGCTTCTCTGGTAAACAGAGCCCAACAGCTGGACTTCAGCTGGGAAACTCAAGTAGGACTTCCAATTTCTTTGCCCTGAAAAAGACAGTATAGCCTACAGAGCTCACCCCACCCAGATGACCTATGTGGGTGCAGGTGAAGAGGCAGGCACAGAGAAGAGAGGGGGTCCTTACAGGGCAGGGCTGCCTGGTCTTCATCATACACAGGGCTGCATATTCTCTTACTTTACCAACTGCACAAAGAGAAGAAATGAAATAAAAAGAGAGTTGACCAAGTTACCTCCCAGACTCTCTGTTGGTGTTAGGGGAAGTCCAAAAAAGCCTTGACCCTCTCCAGGAAGGACAAAGTGGTCTTAACCATGGCAACCTCACTCACTAATAAAATGTGGCATCTGAGTGAACTCCGGGAGTTGGTGATGGACAGGGAGGCCTGGCGTGCTGCGATTCATGGGGTTGCAAAGAGTCGGACACGACTGAGCGACTGAACTGAACTGAACTGAGTCAATATCTTAGGTGCATCAAATTAGCAGTTACTTTCCCATTAGATGGGGGATGGGATGGGGAAAGATGGGAATTGGAAAAGAGAGTGACTTCACAGAGGAAGGAGAAGAACATTTCACCTCAACAGCACAGAGTGAAGAGAGTTAATGTCAGGGTTTGCTGGGCTGTGGAAGAAAGAGCTGTTGACCTGTGTGGGTGAAAAGTGAAAGGCCAAGGGCAGCTTTATGGAGGAGGTGCCTCTTTAGCCAAAATCTGAAGGAAGAATGCAAGTTTTCCAGATGGACAGGCAGAGGGAAATGAATTTTCACAGATATTATGGCATACAGGGTGAATAATATGGTATTTGAGAGGACTGTAAGAATATAAAATGCATGAAGAAAGTATATTTGTAATGGTTTATTAAAATAGAAAAATTAGGGATGGCACCACTCAACGAATATTGCTTAGGATGAATGAATTACTTAGCTGATTCCCAAATTAAAGAAATTCTTATAATCTTGGTTTGGAAAATTTCCACCTATTTTGACCAGCTTCTTTTTTTTTGTTTGTTTTAATTAGACTCTGCATAATTCTCCAAGGACAAGACTGCTTTGAATTTGGTTCAATCAGAGATACAAATAATAAGGCCTGACTTTTCATCAGTTCTGAATTAGTGAATTTTAAATACACTTTCTAGGACCAGACTTCCACAGGAGAATCTCAGAATTACTGAAAGCTATTGAGTTGGCCCATGTATAAATAAAGAATAACCCTCAGAGTGGAGATGTCTTGTGCAGGTTAGAGAGAAAATATTCTTGTAGTCAGCTGTTGATTCCAACACTGACAAGGTCTCCTGTGGTGGTGGTGGTCGGGGGGGAGTTGTGCTGAAGTCTGGAGCTGGACAAGCTTGGGTTTGAATCCTACTAGCTAAGTTTGAATCTTAGTTTGAATCTTACTAGCTAAGAGCTTCAGCAGGTTATGTTGCCCCTCTAAGCCTTGGTATCCACATTAATACTGAAAAAGAATACCTATCTCATTGAATTGTTGTAGGGATTAACCTAGAAAAATGTTTGTGAGCAGACTGTCCTGACCAAGGCTCTTTTTACTGCAAGGAACAGGAAACCACTTAAACTATTAATAGTTCAACTGAAATAAAGGAACAGAAAATAAAATATTTCTCAGGGAGGAACCAAGAACTGGATTGCTGGAATGCAGGTACACGCTCCATCTCCCAGGAATCACAGACTTTGTCTTATGGGGTCTCCATATGTTCTTCACACATTCTCCCCTTTGCTCTCCACACACTGGTGTCCTCAGCTTTCCTTAGTTTCATTTCACTTCTTACTACTTCCTCCTTCCCTAGATCTTTCTACACCCTAGGCTTTCTAGAGAAGTCCTGTTCAGTTTTCTGGTGGCCAGTGCTGTATTTCTGGGAGCAGAACTAGACTGATGGAGTTTAGGTCCAATGTCCAACCCTGGTCCAGTGATCTGTAACCAGGACATGAGATTGTCACTCAAATACAAACATGGCCCTCGCTAGCCCACTCCTTCAGCTCTGTATGGGGATGATTCCTAGAGAGAAGACCTGCAGGAGTGCAGACACTAAAACATTTCAGCTGCAAGCATCTCACACTACAGAGATTAGCTCCATCTCTTTCCCCTCTCCTTACTCTAGCACAGCAGGTTTCCATAATGAGCCCCATACAAATTCATGATTCATTTTAAGTTTTCACTTTTGCTTGGACTATACCTCTTACTAAAGCTATCCTACTCCATCCATCCCTCCCTCCCCCATTCACCCATCCCTCCCTCCCCCATTCACCCATCCCTCCCTCCTCCATCTCCCCATTCACCCATCCCTCCCTCCATCTCTATCTTCCTTTTACCTTCTATGTCCTGCATGAAATCTTCTCTGATATCTTTAGCCCCTCTTGTTCTTCCTTATTTCTGACAGTTCCTTATGGTTTAGAGCATACAATTTAGCACAAAATTGTACAATGGCTTGAATTTATGTCTCAGTTACTCTCAGGAAAAGGAAGTGGTTTGTCCAAGCTCATGTGTGTATTCAATGGCAGAACTTGGGCCAGACCCCATCTCTTTTTACTCACTCTTACAATTTTCCCTTGCCCTCCACTGTCACCAAATCATTGCCTGTGGCCATAAATATTCTCATCCTCCCCACCAAACCATGCACCTGGCATCACGAAAGAGGTGAGCATCAGACTCATTTGCTCTTTACCGTATTCATTGTATTACCTGCCATGATCTGTTCCTTATACTATATTCCTTTTGGCCTCCTCTTCCTGCTGTTTGCTTTCCCTCTGCTCTCTTTGTCATTTTTTTGCCCTGCTTTGCCCTGTGGACTAAATGGGACTAAATGCTTTGTCCTGTCTCCTTGGCTACAACTTTGCTTCTGCTCCTAACCTCTGGCTGGTATAAATACCCTTTCCAGCTCAGCCTGGCCTCAGGAATGGATGTTGCCCACTACTTTGTGCATTGATTTAATACAAAGGTACTGTGCTTGTCCTCTGTGAAAGGTTCTGAATTCTGAGGGATTCAGAGATGAAGAACTCTTGGTCCCCACCTCAGTAAACTCTCAATCTGGTGATGAGAGGTAGATATTTTTAAACAATGTGCCATGCATCTTCCTTTCAGAGACTTATTCATACGGGAGCTCAAAACGGAGCCTGGAGTGGTGGAAAGGTGACAGTCAGGGAAGACTTCCTGGATGAGGTGTCCCTGAAATGAGGCATTAAGGAGAGATAATTGGATAAGTGTTAGGAGATGAGGCAGTAGGATGGGGGAGAGTGGATATGCAGGCAGAAGAAATAATATAAGCAAAGACATAAAAGTATGAAATAGCAAGAACCATGAAAGAAACTATAAGCACCCTGATATCCTTGAAGGATAAACCAAGAGCAATGGGCAGTGTAAGATGAAGCTGATGAGGTGGGTAGCCAAATTGGAGGGCCTGTCTGCAAGTAAAGATGATTCTACTGTTGGGATTTAGGGCACTAATAAATGACACCTCTGTTCCCTGCCCAGGTTCCTAATTAATTGAGAAAAACCCTAAGGAGTCATCCAGATGGGGCTTAAAATGTCAGTTTTATTGCTGATAAAACAATAAGCATGGCTTAGATCTGGCCACATTGCTTGCTACCACTTTCCAGTACTGAGCTTAATTCCCCAAACACAGACCTCTCCTGCAGGGACAGATCTGCTTAGAGCTGATGAGCATTTGGCCCCTAGAGAAAGAGAGAGATGAAACTGAGCATGCTTACCTCCTTGTCTTAAATTCACCAATCCAGTAAGGCACTCCTCCTCTGGGGGAAGAGGGAAGATGTGTTACTCTAATGGTGGTCCCTCTGTTTGGAAACATGAAGTAAGGGGAAAGGAAGTTCCCACTTAACATGTATCTACCATTTCCTAAAGGAGCTCAGTCCTGGGTGTTCTTTGGAAGGAATGATGCTAAAGCTGATACTCCAGTACTTTGGCCACCTCATGTGAAGAGTTGACTCATTGGAAAAGACTCTGATGCTGGGAGGGATTGGGGGCAGGAGAAGGGGATGACAGGATGAGATGGCTGGATGGAATCACCGACTCGATGAACGTGAGTTTGAGTGAACTCTGGGAGTTGGTGATGGACAGGGAGGCCTGGCATGCTGCAATTCATGGGGTCACAAAGAGTCGGACACGACTGAGCGACTGAACTGACTGACTGACTGACCATTTACTGAGCACCTACTATGTGCTGCCATGCAGAATGCCCTGATTCCACAAACTGGAACTGGACAGAATCAGAATTAGATTGGGAAGATTCTCTAACAGAATGGGCAAAAGGATATGGAAACCTCCACCCTAGAATGTCAGGATTGAAAAAAGATTGAAAACTCATTGAATTTCTGGTTCTCCATCAATGCTTAAAAATATGTATAGCATCTTATCCATGCAAAATGGCCATTCAACCTCTACTTGAATATGTCATTGACAGGAAACTCCCTATCTCCCACTGCACAGACATAGCACAGAAAATGGCTGGTGTTAGCTTAGATGGGGGAGGGATCCCTAGAAGATGATGCCTAGAATCTTTGTTTTTAGTTTCCGTTTGGCTGAAATTTTCTCAGTTTTATGTTACTATGGAGAAAAGAGAACACTGCTTTATATTTTCCATTTTTTCTTTTGTGTTCTTTGGACAGGTTGGAACTGTACATGAAAGAACAAACTGGTTCCAAATTGGGAAAGGAGTACGTCAAGGCTGTATATTGTCACCCTGCTTATTTACCTTATATGCAGAGTACATCATGAGAAATGCTGGGCTGGAAGAAGCACAAGCTGGATTCAAGATTGCTGGGAGAAATCTCAATAACCTTAGATATGCAGATGACACCACCCTTATGGCAGAAAGTGTAGAAGAATTAAAGAGCCTCTTGATGAAAGTGAAAGAAGAGAGTGCAAAAGTTGGCTTAAAACTCAACATTCAGAAAACTAAGATCATGGCATCCAGTCCCATCACTTCATGGCAAATAGATGGGGAAACAATGTAAACAGTAAGAGACTTTATTTTGGGGAGCTCCAAAATCACTGCAGATAGTGATTGCAGCCATGAAATTAAAAGACGCTTGCTCCTTGGAAGAAAAGTTATGACCAACCTAGACAGCATATTCAAAAGCAGAGACATTACTTTGCCAACAAAGGTCCATCTAGTCAAGGCTATGGTTTTTCCAGTGGTCACGTATGCATGTGAGAGTTGGACTGTGAAGAAAGCTGAGCGCCGAAGAATTGGTGCTTTTGAACTGTGGTGTTGGAGAAGACTCTTGAGAGTCCCTTGGACTGCAAGGAGATCCAACCAGTCCATCCTAACAGAGATCAGTAATGGCTGTTCATTGGAGGGACTGATGCTGAAGCTGAAACTCCAATACTTTGGCCACCTCATGTGAAGAGTTGACTCATTGGAAAAGACCCTGATGCTGGGAGGGATTGAGGGCAGGAGGAGAAGGGGACGACAGAGGATGAGATGGCTGGATGGCATCACCGACTCGATGGACATGAGTTTGTGTAAACTCCAGGAGTTGGTGATGGACAGGGAAGCCTGGTGTGCTGCAGTCATGGGATCGCAAAGAGTCGGACATAACTGAGCAACTGAACTGAACTGAACTGAATGAATATCTAGTTCTTACCATTTTTTTTCCTTCTAGGACATTTAGAAATCAATCTGGGATGTTGGGGGAAAAGGCAACACCCTTGCAAACCTATCAACGCTGGGTTTATATGGATCCACAGCAGTCCATTACATCAACAACAACAAACTAGCTCTCACTTTGGTCTTAGTCACAGATCCTGAAGCACTGTGAGCTGGTTCTGGCATCCTCTTCTCCTCCAGCAGAACAAACTGGTCTTCAACATTGATCAGATGCTGAGGAATACATCACAGGAGTCCATCTTCCGAGTCTAGCCCTGCCTGTCCAGATATAACTCCACGGGATTCACATGGAGACGGGAATAGGTATGGATGGCACAGGCCTCTGTGCTTGGACAGTGCTGCAGCCAGAGTTCTATGACCCTGCCTTAGAGACCTTCCTCAGAGGAGGGACTGCAGCCCATTAATCCGTATGCTCTGGGCACAGTCATCTAGCCGGTTATGCGTCCAGCCAGTCTAACTGCCATCCACACGATGCATCTCTATCTGACATTAATACTGCAGGACAAAGCAAGAGACTCTGACAAGGCTGGCTTAACTGCTCAACCACGACTGCAGGAGACTCGAAACCAAATAATCCAGGGTAGGATTTGAATACCAATCCTTACTTTCTGTTCTGTTTCATGCAAATGACTTAATGTCTTTCTGTCTCAGATGCCTTATCTGTAGACTGAATATTTCCTACTTCCAAGGATAATCATGAGCATTAAATGGAGTAGTGTACCTAACTCATGAGGTTAGCAGATCAGAATGGTTACACTTAATGTTGGCTTCAGACTCATACTGCCTGGGCTCACAATCCAATTTGCTGCTGACTTAATTCTGAGGAATGGAAGTGATGGTGCACTCTTTAATAAACGCATCTGTTTATGTTAGTATTAAGCAAAATCTTCCAAGGAGCAGGGCCCAGGGCAGAGGTCCCACCAGTCTAGGTCTAATGGAAGCACTGGAATCGGGAGTGAAGGGTGATGTACAAAGGGGTATAGAAACATTTTCTTTTGTTTTATCTTGGTGAGACAGCTCTGGTGTGATGATGTCTAGTACAGTGCTTGCCTGATGGTAGGTGCTGAATAATAATGATAACAAAAATGATAATAGCCAATGTTTCTTGAGTGCCTATCAAGAGCCTGACATTGTTCTAAATTCTTCATATAAGATTATGGCATTTAACCCTTGTAACAGCCTTATAAGATAGAGAATATTAATTGCCTAATTTCATTAGAAGTTAAAACACAGAAAGGCTTTAATTTGCTCAGAGTCATATAGCCAGTAACTACAAAAGCTGGGAAACAAACCTAGACAGCTCCATATAGAGCCATACTCTTACTATACTATTCTGCCCCAGTCATTTTTGTATTGTTATTGGATTACTGAGTAAGAAGAGTACTGGGATGGGGTGGCTGATTCTGAGGTTGGGGGACAGGGTGATGCCAGGTTGCATGGGTCCTTTCCAAATTGACAAGTGAAGAAAAGGAGTTCTTTGATTTTCCTGTAACTTTTCCTGTAGACTCAATTTTCCTGTGGTCTCAATTTTCCTATAGACTCAGTTTTACTGTAGACCCAATGCAGGTTGGCAAAGGAGGAGAGATGGGAGTACAGAAGAGAATTCTACTTGAGTGGTGCAGACAGTTTTTTACTGGAGCCACCATCTCCCTTGTTGGACATGTCCAATCAACTTCACCTCTGCATTGTTTCCCAGGGCCTTTCCTCTGGTCTCCAGCCACTGCCAGAGATCAGGCTTTTTAAAATTTTTCACTTGGACTTTTGCTTTCATCTTAAATGTGATCCTTGCTTCCTGTCTATGAATCTTCTAATCCATCCTTGGCTCAGCTACATATAAAACCCCTAATGTCTCATCACTGCCTATAAAACAAGGTCAAATTCCTGGCATGAAATTCAAGCTCCCTTGCGGATCTTCCCTAGTCTGTCAAATTTACTGTTTCAGATTCCTCCTTAGACACTGCTCACATCACCCTTGTAACCTAAAACTCAATCACAGCAACTTACTCTCTGCACCTCTAATACACCACACTTCCAGGGTCTGCATAAGTCCCTGCCTCTTCTTTGCATGCTCTTTATCCTCCTTCTCTGCCTAGTAAAGTCCTACAGTAGCAGAGATGATTAACTGGTTAACAGAAATGACACCATCCTTCCATATTGGAGAGTTGTTGTTCCTGGAGGTGGGACCACGCAACTAGCACCAGTGGTATGTGAGCAGAAGTATGTGGCACTTCAGGCTGATGTGGTCTGTTTGGGTTCACAATCCTGTGCACACTTTCTCTTCACTGGATTCAGAGTATTTGGAAAGGACTCTGAGGCCTCAGGGGACAGTAGGGCCACTAGATGGAACAGCCTAAATCCTTTGAGTCACCAGGTGATGGAGAAGTACCCGGGAGAGCCTCCTGACCGGTTATGTCTGCATCCACTTTAAGTGTGGAAGAAATTTTTATTGTGCTAATGCCCTTAGATTTGGGGATTTACTTGTTACCACAGCACAGCACAACCTATCCTGACTTACTTCCTTTTTGAGGCCCAGGCCAAAGGTCACTTCCTCTCTGAAACTTCCCCTGACTCACCTGTGCAGATAGGGTTAGCGACCACTCCCTGGACCATGCTCCTATTGTTCTATGGACCTATAGCTAGTACCCCATTCACCAGATTTATATATTAACAATTTGTTTTTGTCTGTCTTCTTTCTTAACCTGAGAGCTCCTTCTGTGCAGAAATCATCTCTTAGTATTTCTGTAATCTCACATTGCTTAGCACAATATCTGGCAACTTGTTGACTGGGTAAAGGAATGAATAAACAACAATAAATTAGCTAGCTAATTTATTAACTAATTAATATTTGTCTATAACAAAGTGTTTGATTCAGAAAATGAAGATCATGGCATCCGGTCCCATCACTTCATGGCAAATAGATGGGGAAACAGTGGAAACAGTGTCAGACTATTTTTTGGGCTCCAAAATCACTGCAGATGTCGACTGCAGCCATGAAATTAAAAGACACTTACTCCTTGGAAGGAAAGTTATGACCAACCTAGATAGCATATTCAAAAGCAGAGACATTACTTTGCCAACAAAGGTTCGTCTAGTCAAGGCTATGGTTTTTCCTGTGGTCATGTATGGATGTGAGAGTTGGACTGTGAAGAAGGCTGAGCGCTGAATAATTGATGCCTTTGAACTGTGGTGTTGGAGAAGACTCTTGAGAGTGCCTTGGACTGCAAGGAGATCTAACCAGTCCATTCTGAAGGAGATCAGCCCTGGGATTTCTTTGGAAGGAATGATGCTAAAGCTGAAAGTCCAGTACTTTGGCCACCTCATGCGAAGAGTTGACTCATTGGAAAAGACTCTAATGCTGGGAGGGATTGGGGGCAAGAGGAGAAGGGGATGACAGAGGATGGGATGGCTGGATGGCATCACTGACTCGATGGACGTAAGTCTGAGTGAACTCTGGGAGTTGGTGATGGACAGGGAGGCCTTGGCGTGCTGCGATTCATGGGGTCACAAAGAGTCGGACACAACTGAGCGACTGAACTGAACTGAAGTGTTTGATAGGAAATATCAGTGAAGTCCTTGGGGTTCAGGTAAACCTAGCTATCTAATGGAAGTTAGAGTATAGTAAACACTGCGAGTTTCCTGTCTAATATTCATTCTCTGTCTTCCTTACTAAAGAATCCTGATTTTCTTTGGGGTAGCAACACACCCAGATAAACAGAATTCCTAGATTTTCTGCAGCTGTATTTGGACATAGAATGTGTAAACTTCTATTGGGAAAGTTTTTATATTTCTGATACAGATAACCACCTCTTCCTGCTTCCCTCTGCTTCTCCCTGGATGGAATGTAGAAGTGATTCCCAGAGATAAAGCAGCCATCTTGTGTCCCTGAGAATAAAAGCTAATCATCCATGGATAGCAGAGCAGACAGGAAGATTCAGGATCACTGATGGCATTGTAGGGTCTCCACACAGCCAGAATCAGCTTCTTCCAACATTCAATTGTGCGAGAAAAATAAACCTCATGTGCTTAAGTTACCACAACTTGGAGTTTCTGTTGCTTAAGCTGATGTAAACCAATTGATATTAAAAGGAGAGTTTTGAAGCACGGTAACCCTACCTTCTACTTGGCCAAATTTAAATCAATGACAACCCTTCAAAATAATGTATTGTGAATTAGATTTAAACTCTTTGATTCTCTAAGGGAATCTGATAAATCTAAGGATAGATTGAGTCCTTAGATAACTAGGTAACCTGAAAAATCTTATGTTCCTGTGGTGTACAATATAAACATTTGGAACTGTCATTTTGTAAGCACCTAGACTATAGTAGGTTAAATGGTAAACATGTTACAATAGGTTAAGTTGTACAACCTGATAATGTAGAGATATTTTAAACTTCTGTTTGAAGACGTGAGGAAATTAGGGCTCAGCAAGTTTACTTATCCAATGCCACAGAGAGGTGAAGTCTGGATTTGAACCTACAGTTTTGACTCCTAAACTAAACCCTTAATCATTATTATACTTGCTTGGACTAGTAGGCACTTGATAGATATTCACTTCATGATCATGTGAAAAAATGAATATAACTATCCCTTTCTATTCTAATATCTGATATTGCTGTAGATATGAGAGTCAAAGCTTAATAGATCTGTGTTGGTCAAGAAATTTTCCCTGCAAGTAACAGAAACTCAATTTAAATGAGTTTAAGAGAAAATTGTGGAGAAGGCAATGGCACCCCACTCCAGTACTCTTGCCTGGAAAATCCCATGGATGGAGGAGCCTAGTAGGCTGCAGTCCATGGGGTCGCTAAGAGTCAGACACGACTGAGCGACTTCACTTTCACTTTTCACTTTCATGCATTGGAGAAGGAAATGGCAACCCACTCAAGTGTTCTTGCCTGCAGAATCCCAGGGATGGGGGAGCCTGGTGGGCTGCCATCTCTGGGGTCGCACAGAGTCAGACACAACTGAAGTGACTTAGCAGCAGTAGCAGCAGCAAGAGAAAATTTTAAAAACATGGGGTAGAAGAGGGATATGTAAATTTTTTTTTTTTTTGGCCTTGAATAGTTAAGGAGATGGATGGACTGGTGTCCATGTTATTTGCCCCCAAGGGTCTCAAATGCTACGATGTCTCTTTCTTGTTCTGCTTTCTCTCCTTGTGTGGGCTCTGTTCTCCCCTGGTAGGGCAGCAGGTCACCAGCAGCTCCAGGTTCTATGACCAGAATGAATGAAGCTGAATGGGGATTTGTTCAGCTGAGGTCACATGCTCATCATTGAACCAATCACTGTGACCAAAAGAAACTGACCTTATTATTGGTCCATCTTGTGTGACCACAGTAACCCCAGAGGCCAGAGTATGGAACATGACTAGTATGCTCCATCAAGAGGTGGTCCCTTAAAAGATGGGAGGACCAGTTATCAGTTGAAAGAGGGGAGCTGTGGAGACCTCCAAACACTTGTTAGAGGCCAACTACAGAATCCAGTCTCCAGTGTCTGAGTGTTTCTCCTCTTAGGCATCCCTTCCAATTCTGAGAGCTCCTTCCTGTCACAGAGGTAATGGTTCAGAAAAGAAAAAGCCACTGGGAGGCTAGTTCTTTGTAGGAGGAGAACTTGACATAAAGCATACTAATAGGGACTCAGAGAATATGTGTTGGGGCCTGACTCAAGGATCTAAAGCTGGGTGGAGAATTCTGAAGGAAAGCAATAGCTGACTCAGCCTTGACCAAAAAAACACAAGGAAAATGCCAGAAAGGGAGAGAATGAGCCTGTTTAGTAAAAAGATGGGAAGACCTGGCAGATATGATTTTGGTTTTATTCACAGAACTTATCAAGTTCCAGTAAATAAATAATCAACTTGTGAGCAGGTTAAAAGGGCAGTAAAGGTGGCCTCTGGATTTGTACCTGTGCAGGTTTTCAAAGTATGCAGTTGTTTTCTTTAACTGCCTTCACCTCTGTCCAAATAAAAATGAAAGTCCCCTTTCAATTCCCTTTTGTGGTGAAGGTACAGTTCCTTTCTCTATCCTTTGCTTTTCCTTCATAGTGCTCAGACCAGTTAGGATGCTTCATCAGAATATTCTTAGAACAGTTAGGTTGCAGTAAACAGAACACCTGACTAAGAGTGACTTAAATAATAGCAGTTACGAGTCTTAGAAAATAAGAGATTTCCGAGCAGTACTGGTGCAGTGGCTCAACGATGTGGTCAAATGAGGGAGGCGTGCCTTGTGCCCCTTCCTGAAATTTCCTTTCATGTGAACGACACTCAGTCACTGTAAGTCCTGTTCTCTTTCTTCCCTTTTACCTTCTCTGTCCTTAGTGGGGAGGAGTGGCTAAAATCAAGCTCCCCTTGGTCTCTCCTGCTCTGGGTGTGATCTCTAACTAGTGCTAAGTCTGCCTAACTTGGGGAGTCAGGCCCAGTGATTCTTCCATGAAGTTACATCCACATATTTAGCATTTATCAGCAACCAAGGTAATATTGTTCTCCTTCATCTCTGCCTCCATTATCCAAATTCTCAATTGGTTAATGGCTCAGAATTGGAAAAAGGGAGTTATTCATTGGGCTGCTTTAGACTCCAGCAGATGACATCAACAGCCCAGGTGTGTTCACTCTGCCTACTCTGCTATCATCCGTCTATCAACAATGTGTCCCCTTAGTGTCACAACACGGCTGCCACAGCTGCCAATATCACATCACATGAATGCATCCCGAGCAGGAAGGATGGGGAAAGGGGCAAAAGGGATTTTCCCTTGAGAATATTTCCTAGACGCCCCCAGGTGACTCTCCCTTACAGCCTATTCACCAGAACTGAGTCACATGTCCACTCCAGACCAGTGACTGGCAGAGAGAAATGGAAGCATCATGACAGTTTAGTCCAATTCAACTAAGTTATGTTGAGTCACTCAGAACTGGGCATATAGCCTCCCAAACAAAGCAGACTTCTGTTAGTAAAAGACAGAAGGAACAGCTCAATAGGCAGCTACTAGTGTTTGTGGCATTGCTGTTCACAATTTGTGGCTGAGTATTTATTGGTATGGTGATTCGTTAATGATCTGACTATTCTTTCTAGCTTAAGTCCCAGGAGGCAGGATGGGTGGCTGTGTTGTTAGTGCTGTGCCCTCAGAACCTGCTGTAGAACATTCCTCAAAGTTGGGGCTCAATAAATATTCATGGGAATATGTGAATAATTACATGCTCAGAATTGCTGGGCACTGTAGTGAATACCAAGAGAAATGTCAGACACATTCCTTGTTTTTAAAGACTTTATGGTGCAAATGAGGCAAGATTAACATTTAAATTCTTTTCTAGCTATTTGAGTCAAGTTGTCTCCCTCCCTTCTTCCAAATAATATTTATCAAGTGTCTACTACACGCAGACACAATGACAAGTGCTGCGGATGGCAAGCAAGACCTGAACCCTGGTGATGGTAAAGGGTTAGTGAGGGAGATGAATGTGGAAGCCACCATGATAAAGACAAATAGGATGGCTTGGGGAGCACCAGAGAAGAAGTTCTGTGTTTCTTCTTTGCCCTCCAATCCACAGGATCCAGCCCAGGGCCTGATACCTCATAAACACTCAAATAATAGTGGTTATTTGATTGTTGCAGGGGAGAAAACACACATACACACACACACTTACACACACACACACAAACTTATCAAACATTTAGGGCAGGCATTGTTGATCCATTTTGCAGACCAGGAAACTGAGACTCAGAGACACTAAATGACCTTCCACAAATAACAGTGGACAGACCAGGAGGAGGTCCTGGCTCTGCTGATGGCTTGCTCCTTGTTTCTGTTCCTCCTCCCTGCCTTTCCAGTGAGGTGACCAGCTGACATCACATTCTTAGTCTCGGGAATTGTTCTGTGTCTGGTGTCCTCATTTGACCTATGAACATCTAGATCCATCTTCTCACATGAAGTGTGAAAACCAACATTCATTTCCCTCCTGTCACTCAGCTAGCAGCCCAGCACAAGTGAATGCAAGCAGCCAGTGCTGGGAGACCAAGGTCTACACATGTAAGATTTATTTTTCTCCTTTTCTTGTAATGACGGTATGTCTTTTGTATTTAAGCACTAATTATAATTAGTCACTTCCTAGAAAGTGTGCAAACATCACAGCACAGCTGGGAGCCTGCATAATTTAGCCATGATTGCTCATTTAACTTCACAATCTAGGATTGTGTGGGCTTTACAAAAGATACCTCCAGCCCTGGAAGGTGGGGAGCAAAGGGCTTTATTTTTTTATTAGCATCTTTCTCTTAGTGCTGTGTGCAGGCCTTTGTATGGATTTATAAGGTTTCGCGTGAAAATACTTACAATCGAAATATTTAAATACTATTATTACATTAATCTTTCAAAGAGCCTTAATTTGCCAATTCCCAGCTACAATTTTCATACTTTAATAGGTATGAATAACTGTTCTCTAACTCGGGTGTACAGAAAATAGCATTTTCTTTATCTCCTTTAAATCACCTTAATTCTGACACTAGATCCTTATTCTCTTGGATGTGGAAAATTTAATTTCAGACCTTACAGGAATGCCTTCATGTTTCAAGGAGTTAATAGAACCTGGGAGGCAGAAGTGGTCATGCGTCCTTACTGTCCAAGCTCAGGGGGAACTCTTGATGTCCAGAAGTCCCTGCTTCTGGGTCAGTCATAGGGTTTGGGGCTCTTTACTGAGGGGCCCATGGTACCTCAGGCACACCAAGCAACCAGCCTCCCTGAAGCTCTTCCTTCTTCTAAACTAGGCCACAGAGCCAAGTGTGGGACTCTGTGTATGAAGAATTCACATCAGTGCTCCCCTCCCTGGCTGGGCAGGTCATTCTCTCTCCAGAGTCTTTCTGCCCTCCCTTCTCTTTAGGGGAGACTGGCATTTCCTCTTCAAATGGCTGAGGCTTCAACAAAAGATGGGAGAAGCTCTCAGCTCCAGATTGCTTCAGCTCTTCTACCCTGTAAGCAGGCATACAAGTCTACCTGGCTCCCTGCTGTAACCGCAGGGAGGGAAAGATTTAGGAAGAACAAACACAAATTAATCTCTTAATACATTAGCCTGCCATGTTAGGTAATCCTTACCAACCAGTGGGTTTTTTTCAACCTAGAGAGATTAATTTACAGAGAATACCCTATACATTTATTCAAGCAATATTTATTTAGCGTCTCATGGGCAGTGCAGTGTGCTGTCTGCTGCAGGCACAGCCTTGTAATGTACTGCATTATTGCTCCCAATCCTTTACCTACCCCTGTACCTGTGCCCCATGCTGTGCAACTCTGCAATTGCCACTGCAAGAGGCAGAGTGTATTTTCTCATGTTACTGAGGTCATGCTTGGCCATATGGCTCACTTTAGCCCATGGAGCATGGAGAGAAGTGCCTGTGTGCCAGTCAGTTCCAAGACTAGGCATTAAGACACTTTGTTTGCATTCACTACCTCATGTGCTTCTATTGTTGCCATGAGGAAAACATGCCAGTGGTTCTAAAGAATAAGACATACTGTTAGCTTGGAATTAAGTTCAGTAGAGGCCAGCCTAGATGTATCAAACCCCAGTCAACCTGTAGATATATATGTGAGAATAAATAATTGTTGTAAGTTATTGAGTTAGGGCATTGTTTATTATGCAGCATTAGCTGACTGATACAAGCGAGGACATGACATAGCAACTGACAAAAAACAAACGGGGAATGAAAAAGACATGATCTCTGCCTTCATGGAGTTTACAGTCTAGAGGGAGCTGCTAAGCTGCTGAGTCGCTTCAGTCGTGTCTGACTCTGTGCGACCCCAGAGACGGCAGCCCACCAGGCTTCCCCGTCCCTGGGATTCTCCAGGCAAGAACACTGGAGTGGGTTGCCATTTCCTTCTCCAATGCATGAAAGTGAAAAGTGAAAGTGAAGTCGCTCAGTCGTTCCCAACTCTTAGCGACCCCATGGACTGCAGCCCACCAGGCTCCTCTGTCCATGGATTTTCCAGGCAAGAGTACTGGAGTGGGGTGCCATTGCCTTCTCTAGAGGGAGAGGCAGACATTAAACCAATTATTACAATAGCAATTTTTAAAATTATAAATGTGATGAATGTCATGAAGGAAGTATACTAGAATACATAGTGCTGGAAGAGTATGTGACAGGAACATTTAGCCAAGTATTTTTTTTCCCCTAGGGGTGAAGATAGTTCTAGAAAGAGTAACACTGAGGTTTCCTATCTGTAGCTAACTAATCATATTCTCAAATTCCTTCAGATAGGTAACACTGTTGCGTTTGTATGAACGCTGATGGCTCAGTTGGTAAAGAATCCACCTGCAACGCAGAAGACCCTGGTTCAATCCCTGGGTCGGGAAGATCCCCTGGAGAATGGAAAGGCTACCCACTCCAGTATTCTGGCCTGGAGAATTCCATGGACTACAGTCCATGGGGTTGCAAAGAGCTGGACACAACTGAGTGACTTTCACTTTCACTTTGTAAGCTACCTTAACCCTAAGAAATTGAACAACCAAAATACACAAATAGATACTGCTGATGCACACATGTCTATGGCAGAGCTCTGGAAATTTCTGGTGGTGTGGTATTTGATGTGCTCTCTAGCTACGGGAGGTAGGGGAAGCAATATGCAAGTTCACCAACCATATGTAGTGGCACACCGTCAATCTTGGAATGTCCCAGATAAACCTCAGTGGATGGGTGACCTGCACCTCACTTGTGTCCTGCATCTTTTCTTTCTTCTTTCTAACCTAGGAGAAAGCAGTATGTGTGTCCAAAGTTTTAAGAGTTGAGAGCCTCTTTAGGCAAAATTCCATGGGGATATGCCAATAAAATATTCACTAGATGCAGGTGGCCTTATGCAAGTTCGTATATCAAATTCAGTAATGCCTGCAGTACAAGATGAAATCATATCAGATCAGTCACTCAGTCGTGTCCGACTCTTTGCGACCCCATGAATCGCAGCATGCCAGGCCTCCCTGTCCATCACCAACTCCCGGAGTTCACTCAGACTCACGTCCATCGAGTCAGTGATGCCATCCAGCCATCTCATCCTCTGTCGTCCCCTTCTCCTCTTGCTCCCAATCCCTCTCAGCATCAGAGTCTTTTCCAATGAGTCAACTCTTCGCATGAGGTGGCCAAAGTACTGGACTTTCAGCTTTAGCATCATTCCTTCCAAAGAAATCCCAGGGCTGATCTTCTTCAGAATGGACTGGTTGGATCTCCTTGCGGTCCAAGGGACTCTCAAGAGTCTTCTCCAACACCACAGTTCAAAGGCATCAATTCTTCAGCGCTCAGCCTTCTTCACAGTCCAACTCTCATATCCATACATGACCACAGGAAAAACCATAGCCTTGACTAGACGGACCTTTGTTGGCAAAGTAATGTCTCTGCTTTTGAACATGCTATCTAGGTTGGTCATAACTTTTCTTCCAAGGAGTAAGTGTCTTTTAATTTCATGGGTGCATTCACCATTTGTAGTGATTTTGGAGCCCCCAAAATAAAGTCTGACACTGTTTCCACTGTTTCCCCATCTATTTCCCATGAAGTGGTGAGACCGGATGCCATGATCTTCGTTTTCTGAATGTTGAGCTTCAAGCCAACTTTTTCACTCTCCACTTTCACTTTCATCAAGAGGCTTTTGAGTTCCTCTTCACTTTCTGCCATAAGGGTGGTGTCATCCGCATATCTGAGGTTATTGATATTTCTCCCGGCAATCTTGTGTTTCTTCCAGTCCAGCGCTTCTCATGATGTACTCTGCATATAAGTTAAATAAACAGGGTGACAATATACAGCCTTGACAAACTCCTTTTCCTATTTGGAACCAGTCTGTTGTTCCATGTCCGGTTCTAAATATTGCTTCCTGACCTGCATACAAATTTCTCAAGAGGCAGATCAGGTGGTCTGGTATTCCCATCTCTTTCAGAATTTTCCACAGTTTATTGTGATCCACACAGTCAAAGGCTTGATAATGAAATAGTAGATGCCAAAAAGTCAACCAGGGCAGTGAAGAAAAGCAGATGTCAGTGCTGGACCAGGCTAAGTTGGAGGCCCACAAAGATCACTTAGTGATCTTAGAAAACTGCTGAGCCTCATTTTTCCTCCCTCTGGAAATAGGAATGACCATTATGGCAGAGGCTGCTAGAATTTACCAATATCTGCTTCTGCTCCTTCCTGAGCATACAACCTGGCTGTACTTGAAGTTAGATCTGGCCACACGATTGAGTTCTAGTCCTTAGAATATAAGTGCAGATGATGTGAGCCCTTCCAGGACTGGTTGATAAAACTGTTCCATGTGCAACCCCTGTTCTCCTTCCCCATCTTCCCGCTGAATAGAGAGAATCCTGATACTCAAAGGAGAGTCCAGCCATAAGGTGGAAGGATCCTGGGTCCGCAGATGACTGCACAGAGCAGAGCTCCCACTCTTAACCTGAATCACATAACCCTTTTCAGGTGAGCAAGACATAAACTTTCATCATGTTCAGCCACTGGAATTTTAGGGGTTGTCTTGTTATAGCCATTAACTTCTCCTGGTTAATCCAAACATCTACTTTACAGGATTTCTGTGAGAAAGCTTGTGAAATGCCTAGCTTAGGTATTCAATACATAATTAAGTCCTGTAAGAATGGGGCCAAGATCTGGGGCTTTGGGAAAGCATGGTGGTTTCCTGTCTGGCCCTCAATTCCTTGAGTGTGAGCTCTGCCAAGCTACTGAGATTATAAAAGTTTTAGAAGCTAGGAGACCTGGCCTTGGACTTTTCTGCTCCTGCCCTGAAGCCAGCAAGTGGTTGCTCAGTACAGGAGACAGAGGAAATGAGAACAACCTCAGAAATAGATGTAGTCAGAAAAAAAGTACTGCCATTGTTTCCAGAATACAACAAGCAGAGGGTTCCCATTCCCAGAAAGCTCTTCTTGGTTTTCCCTAATGATGATTGATGGCAAAAATGGGGAGCCTAGACATGCCTAAGCCACAAAGTGCCTTCTGAATCAACCCTGGAGCCAGCCTTAAATGTGTTGTAGGATGCTCTAATTCTGAGAGCCTGCCATCTTTGACTGACTATAAGTCTGGTATTTGTAAGTTCATTAACTAGCATGTTTTACTTAAACAGAATACAGTGTTCTCCATCCCCATGCTTACAAAGTTGGCAGTCCAACTTTTAAAAATTGACTAGTTGCCAACTCTTAAAAACTGGCTGATTTCACATAAATATTTATGTTTCTAGTGTCTCTCTAGTAATCAAATGAGCTGGTAATGCTGGGCCCATATTTCAAACTGGCAACAATTGGCTGCTACTGAATAGAAGCTACTCCCATTCAATGTGGCAGACACCACAGCACTGGCCAGTGTACTAGCTGTGCTGTGACTCTTTGTGACCCCACCAGGCCCCTCTGTCCATGGAATTCTCCAGGCAAGAATACTAGAGTGGGTTGCCATGCCCTCCTCCAGGAGATCTTCCCACCCCAGAGATCGAACCCAGGTCTCCTGCATTGCAGGTGGATTCTTTACTGTCTGAGCCACCAGGGATGCCCAAAAATACTGGAGTGGGTAACTTATCCCATTTCCAGGGGATCTTCCAGACCCAGGAAATCAACCAGAGTCTCTTGGATTGCAGGCGGATTTTTTACCAGCTGAGCTACCTGGGAAGCCCACAAAACATAGCCAGTATACTTCAGTTCAGTCGCTGAGTCGTGTCAGACTCTTTGTGACCCCATGAACCACAGCATGCCAGGCCTCCCTGTCCATCACCAACTCCCGGAGTCCACCCAAATCCATGTCCATTGAGTTGGTGATGCCATCCAACCATCTTATCCTCTGTCGTCCCCTTCTCCTCCTGCCTTCAATCTTTCCCAGCATCAGGGTCTTTTCAAATGAGTCAGCTCTTCGCATCAGGTGGCCAAAGTACTGGAGTTTCAGCTTCAGCATCAGTCCTTCTAATGAACACCCAGGACTGATCTCCTCTAGGATGGACTGGTTGGATCTCCTTGTAGTCCAAGGGACTCTCAAGAGTCTTCTCCAACACCACAGCTCAAAAGCATCAATTCTTAGGCACTCAGCTTTCTTTATAGTCCAACTCTCACATCCATACATGACCACTGGAAAAAAACATAGCCTTGACTAGACAGACATTTGTTGGCAAAGTAATGTCTCTGCTTTTAATACGCTGTCTAGGTTGGTCATGACTTTCCTTCCAAGGAGTAAGTGTCTTTTAATTTCATGGCTGCAGTCACCATCTGCAGTGATTTTGGAGCCCAGAAAAATAAAATCAGCCACTGTTTCCACTGTTTCCCCATCTATTTGCCATGAAGTGATGGGACCGGATGCCATGATCTTAGTTTTCTGAATGTTGAGTTTTTTTTTTTTTTTTGACTGCATGGATGTTTTTTATTTTTTATTTTATTTTTTTAATATAATTTAATTTTATTTTTAAACTTTACACTATTGTATTGGTTTTGCCAAATATCGAAATGAATCCACCACAGGTATACATGTGTTCCCCATCCTGAACCCTCCTCCCTCCTCCCTCCCCATACCATCCCTCTGGGTCATCTCAGTGCACCAGCCCCAAGCATACAGTATCGTGCATCGAACCTGGACTGGCGACTCATTCCATATATGATATTATACGTATTTCAATGCCATTCTCCCAAATCATCCCACCCTCTCCCTCTCCCACAGAGTCCAAAAGACTGTTCTATACATCAGTGTCTCTTTTGCTGTCTCGTATACAGGGTTATTGTTTCCGTCTTTCTAAATTCCATATATATGCATTAGTATACTGAATTGATGTTTTTCTTTCTGGCTTACTTCACTCTGTATAATAGGCTCCAGTTTCATCCACCTCATTAGAACTGATTGAAATGTATTCTTTTTAATGGCTGAGTAATACTCCATTGTGTATATGTACCACAGCTTTCTTATCCATTCATCTGCTGATGGACATCTAGGTTGCTTCCATGTCCTGACTATTATAAACAGTGCTGCGATGAACATTGGGGTACACATGTCGCTTTCAATTCTGGTTTCCTCAGTGTGTATGCCCAGCAGTGGGATTGCTGGATCATAGGGCAGTTCTATTTCCAGTTTCTTAAGGAATCTCCACACTGTTCTCCATAGTGGCTGTACTAGTTTGCATTCCCACCAACAGTGTAAGAGGGTTCCCTTTTCTCCACATCCTCTCCAGCATTTATTGCTTGTAGACTTTTGGATCGCAGCCATTCTGACTGGTGTGAAATGGTACCTCATAGTGGTTTTGATTTGCATTTCTCTGATAATGAGTGATGTTGAGCATCTTTTCATGTGTTTGTTAGCCATCTGTATGTCTTCTTTGGAGAAATGTCTGTTTAGTTCTTTGGCCCATTTTTTGATTGGGTCATTTATTTTTCTGGAATTGAGCTGTAGGAGTTGCTTGTATATTTTTGAGATTAGTTGTTTGTCAGTTGCTTCATTTGCTATTATTTTCTCCCATTCTGAAGGCTGTCTTTTCACCTTGCTTATAGTTTCCTTTGTTGTGCAGAAGCTTTTAATTTTAATTAGGTCCCATTTGTTTATTTTTGCTTTTATTTCCAATATTCTGGGAGGTGGGTCATAGAGGATCCTGCTGTGATGTATGTCAGAGAGTGTTTTGCCTATGTTCTCCTCTAGGAGTTTTATCTGAATGTTGAGTTTTAAGCCAACTTTTCACTTTCCTCTTTCACTTTCATCAAGAGACTCTTTGGTTCTTCTTCACATTCTGCCATAAGGGTGGTGTCATCTGCATATCTGAGGTTATTGATATTTTTTCCAGCAATCTTGATTCCAGCTTGTGCTTCATCCAGCCCAGCATTTCTCATAATGTACTCTGCATAGAAGTTAAATAAACAGGGTGACAATATACACCCTTGACGTACTCCTTTTCCTATTTGGAACCAGTCTGTTCCATGTCCAGTTCTAACTGTTGCTTCCTGTCCTGCATACAGGTTTCTCAAGAGGCAGGTGTACTTACCCAACCTTATTTTACCATTTGTACTACCTGCCTGGCCTTGATAGTCTCCTGAGTTTGCAATCCATAGGTTATTCTTATGATAAACATGACTTTAGTATATGGTATAATTGTTGGCGATTATGACTTATGGCTATCATCTTTGTGCCAATTGTATTTTTAATATTTAACAGTGTTTTATTTGTTCAAGAAATACTGATCAGACAGTTGTGATGTGCAATGCACTGTGCTGAGTACTGTGGTGATATGAAGATGCACTGTGTTCTCAAGAAGTCCTAGTCCAATATGGGAGATATAATATGAACAAAAACTATACTAAAAGCTACAAAAGTATCCATTTCCAGGGAAGGGGAAGGGAAAGATTGCTTTCTCCTGAGAAGATAAAATAAGGCTTCATGGAGAAGGAAGGATACTGGGCTTTGAAGATCTGATATGATTTAAGTGTGTAGAAATTGCAGGGATGGGCTGCTAGAAAGGAGGGACTGCACAAACAAAGGCACAGAGGTGTTCAAGTACTCAGTGTGCACAAGGAATGAAGAATGATTAAGTTTGATAGGAGCAGAGGACTCATGAATGAACGTATTTGGGAAATAAACTGGAAAGCTGGAGGAGACCAAAGCATGAAGGTCTTTGAGATAATCTAGAGACTTTAAACTATTTCTGTGGACACTGGGGAGCCACTGAGATATTTTCTGCAGGAGAAAGCCAGGCTCAGAACTGTGATTCAGAGAGGAGTCTGGAAATGATATGAAATGTAGATTAGTAGACAGACCAAGAGATTACTGCAACTTTCTTTTTAAAAAGTATCAAAATCCCAAGGTCATAGACATCAAAACAACAAGACAATGGAAGAGAGAGTTAATAAAGATGTAGCCGCTGGACTTTTATAAACAGTTGGTTTTTGGGGTCTAAGAAATGACTAATATCTAATGCTTCTGAGAGGTGGAGGCAAATGTGGAGAGTTAGAAAGAAGTGGGAAATGTGGGCAACTCTCTGAAGGAGTGTGGCAGGAAAGGAAGGCGGGTGAGCATGGCCCGGTGGAGAGATGGTTTTGAACAAGGGGCTTGAGCACATTTGGATGCAGGGAGAGGCAGGGCTTCAAGACACAAGAGGGAGGAATCAATGAGGCAGGGCCTTTGAAGAAGCAGGAGTGGGATCAGAGAGGAGGAGGAGGAACTACCCTCAACAGCTGCCTGACTGGTGAGAGTGACCCTCACCCAATCAACCACTGTTGGCCTCAGGACCATGTCTAACAGGCAGGACGCTTCAATCAATTGCCATCAATTTGCAATCAGATGCCATCCAACCATCTTATCCTCTGTCGTCCCCTTCTCCTCCTGCCTTCAGTCTTTCCCAACATCGGGGTCTTTCAATTATTTGGAGTTTACTCCACTGTGTGGAGCACCTCCTTGTGCTGTGTGGATGAGGCCAGCCTGGGAGGCCACATCCGGGCCTCTGATAACACTATCCTGACAGTTTCTTAGCTTCTGGCTCTCCTTTTCAATCCATCACCTGAAATGTGGTTTCCAACCAAAGCATGTTATGCCCCATGGAACATGTTATGTTCTTCTGTTATTCCCTAAAACAGATGCAACTGACTAACCAGAGCAGACCATCAACACAAGGCTCCATTAACGTTCTTGTATCTCTTCTCCAGGCCATGCTTTCCAAGCAGCTGCTTCCTTTTTCACTTTCATGAATACATTGGTGATTACAACTAAAAGTTGGAGAGAGTATTTAATATCTACAAAGTGTGTTTTTCTCATCTGATACTTATAACAGCCTATGGGGTGGGTATAATCATTAAATCCATCCTACAGATAAGGAAACCGAGCCTCAGAAAAGTGAAATATCTTGTGCATTCATTCAGTTCAGTTCAGTTCTGTCACTCAGTCGTGTCCGACTCATTGCGACCCCATGGAAGCACACCAGGCTTCCCTGTCCATCACCAACTCCCGGAGTTTACTCAAACTCATGCCCATTGAGTCGGCGATGCCATCCAACCATCTTATCCTCTGTCATCCCCTTCTCCTCCTGCCTTCAATCTTTCCCAACATCGGGGTCTTTTCAAATGAGTCCATTCTGCACATCAGGTGGCCAAAGTATTGGAGTTTCAGCTTCAGCATCAGTCTTTCCAATGAATATTCAGGACTGATTTCCTTTAGAATGGACTGGTTGGATCTCCTTGTAGTCCAAAGGACTCTCAAGAGTCTTCCCCAACACGACAGTTTGAAAGCATCAATTATTTGGTGCTCAGCTTTCTTTATAGTCCAACTCTCACATCCATATATGAGTACTGGGAAAACCAAAGCCTTGACTAGATGGACCTTTGTTGGCAAAGTAGTGTCTCTGCTTTTTAATATGCAGTCTAGGTTGGTCATAACTTTCCTTCCAAGGAGTAAGCATCTTTTAATTTCATGGCTGCAGTCACCATCTGCAGTGATTCTGGAGCCCCCCAAAAAATAAAGTCAGCCACTGTTTCCACTGTTTCTCCATCTATTTGACATGAAGTGATGGGACTGGATGCCATGATCTTAGTTTTCTGAATGTTGAGCTTTAAGCCAACTTTTTCACTCTCCTCTTTCACTTTCATCAAGAGGCTCTTCAGTTCTTCACTTTCTGCCATAAGGTTGGTGTCATCTGCATATCTGAGGTTATTGATATTTCTTCCAGCAATCTTGATTCCAGCTTGTGCTTCTTCCAGCCCAGCATTTCTCATGATGTACTCTGCATATAAGTTAAATAAGCAGGGTGACAATATACAGCCTTGATGTACTCCTTTTCCTATTTGGAACCAGTCTGTTGTTCCATGTTCAATTCTAACTGTTGCTTCCTGACCTGCATACAGATTTCTCAGGAGGCAGGTCTCAGATGGTTTGGTATTCCCATCTCTTTCAGAATTTTCCACAGTTTACTGTGATCCACACAGTCAAAAGCTTTGGCATAGTCAATAAAGCAGAAATAGATGTTTTTCTGGAACTCTCTTGCTTTTTTGATGATCCAGTGGATGTTGGCAATTTGATTTCTGGTTCTTCTGCCTTTTCTAAAACCAGCTTGAACATCTGGAAGTTCATGGTTCACGTATTGTTGAAGCCTGGCTTGGAGAATTTTGAGCATTACTTTGCTAGTGTGTGAGATGAGTGTAATTGTTCATTATTTTGAGCATTCTTTGACATTGCTTTTCTTTGGGATTGGAATGAAAACACCTTTTCCAGTCCTGTGGCTACTGCTGAGTTTTCCAAATTTGCTGGCATATTGAGTGCAGCACTTTCACAGCATCATCTTTTGAAATTAGAAATGGCTCAACTGGAATTCCATCCCCTCCACTAGCTTTGTTCGTAGTGATGCTTCCTAAGGCCCACTTGACTTCACATTCCAGGATGTCTGGCTCCAGGTGAGTGATCACACCATGGTGATTATCTCGGTCATGAAGATCTTTTTTATATAGTTCTGTGTATTCTTGCCACCTCTATTTAATATCTTCTGCTTCTGTTAGGTCCATACCATTTCTGTCCTTTATTGAGCCCATCTTTGCATGAAATGTTCCCTTGGTATCTCTAGTTTTCTTGAAGAGATCTCTAGTCTTTCCTGTTCTATTATTTTCCTCTATTTCTTTGCACTGATCACTGAAGAAGGCTTCACTACACTTCGCTGGACCAACTGTGTGGAGATACCCCATGTCCAAGGCCAGAGAAAAGATGGTAGGCGCTGGAGTGGCTGTGAGGAGATACCCCACGTCCAAGGGCAAAGGAGAAGCCCCAGTAAGATGGTAGGAGGGGCAAGTTCGTGTTTAGAATCAAACCGAATTCACTTTTAGAATCAAATCTGTTCAATCATTGACAGATAATAAATAGCAGAGCTGGGATATGAATCCAGGATACAAAGACTCCAGAGTTCATGTTGTAAAGAGTAAACCACGAGTCACCAGTCCAGGTTTGATGCACGATACTGGATGTTTGGGGCTGGTGCACTGGGACAACCCAGAGGGATGGTACAGGGAGGGAGGAGGGAGGAGAGTTCAGGATGGGGAACATGTGTATACCTGTGGCGGATTCATGCTGATATATGGCAAAACCAATACAATATTGTAAAGTTTAAAAATAAAACAAAAGAAAAAAAAAGAGTAAACCATCCAGACACTCCATCTGAACTATTGATTTCAAGGTTTCAGAAATTGAGATTTAAGCAATTTGAGTTTGAGGTATATATGAGTTATCTATTGCCACTGTAATGCTATGTAATATACAACCACAAAACCTCTATGACACGTGACAGTAAACATTTATTAGCTCAAAGTCTGCACAAAGTGTTCTGGGCTGGGCTTATCTTGGCTGGGCTCACTCACGTGCCTATGGTCAGTTGTGTTTTGCTTGGTCATCTCTCTTTCTGGTATGAGAATTGGCTGGCTGTTTAGCTGGTCTAGGAAGCCCTTGAATGAGATGCCTGGATTCCAAGTCTGGTCCGTGTCTTTCTCCCTCCAGCTAGACCGGATATGTTTGATGGTGATAGCCGAGGAAGGAGAAACATGCAAGTGCTTTTTCAAGTCTCTGCTTGCATCGCATTTGATAACTATCCTTTCAAAATAAGTCTTGTGTCCAGTCCGGATTCCAGGTGAATCTTTACCAAAAGGAAGTGAAGGTCACATGATAAAGCATATGGATATAGAGAAGGGTGAAGAATTAGGGATATTAATGCAATCAGCCTACCATGAGATGAATGTTCAAACTCAGACTTTTACATTTGTCTAGATTTACTGTACCATCAAAATACAGCTAGAAAGCAATGCATTTCAAGTTCGGTGGCTTCTCATGGCACTCAGAAAAACCAGCTCCTTCCAGTGACTACAAGGCCCTCCATTATCTGACTGACGACTTCTCCAAACTCAACTCTGACCACCTCCTCCATCTCTCCGTATGCTCCCAACCGCACTTAGTTCTTCCACCAGGCCCAGCTTCCCTGTCTCAGGGCTCAGCCATGCTGTTCCCTTAACCTTCCCTACCCCCATTCCTCACTCCTTGTTTGGCTGCTTCCTCATCATTCTTTAGGACTAGGCTTAAATATCACCTCCTCAGAGGGGCCACCCTGAACCTCCTGATTCAAAGTTTTAGTCCCTATCTCAGCTTCCTATTTGAACTCCAACTTAACCCTCATCACCCTTTGCAGCAATATTTTTTTATATGTATGCCCATCTTTTTGTCTGTCTTCCCCACTGCAGTGCAAGGTCTAGGAGAACAGGAACCAGATCTATCATGATCACCATTGCTTCCTCATGCCCAGCACAGCTCTTGACATGTAGCAGACACTCATTACACATTGGAATGAATGAATGAGTGGGTGGAGATCTTGAAAAGAATATTTTCTTGCTGATAAACTCCTGAAAACAGAGACCAAGCTCTCTGGACTTGGAATTCAAGGTCCTGCATCCTCAGAGACACCCCCATGACCTTAGAATTTCTAGACGCTTGGCTTATCATAGACAGCAACTTTGCAGAATGTCCTTCCTCTTGTGTGGTAAGGGTAGGTGGCAGGGACTAAGCAGGACCAGGGGAGCCATGAGTAGGAGGGAGAGCCACAGCGTCTGTGATGGAGGAGGGGTCAGTGCCACAGAGCACTAGAGATGGATTTAGAGGACAGGGACTCTAGCCCTGCTCTGCCACTGTCCTGCCATGTTTCCTTGGGCAAGTCCTTTGGAACGCACGTGCTTCAGTTTTCCCGTCTGTGAAAGGGGTTAAGAATCTCCAGCTTGCAGGATAGACTTGAGGGTGAAATGCATGTGGCATAGGCACCTCCCTCCAAGGATCAAGTTCAGGGCCAGTTCAGGAAGGATCAGGTCTCCACTATTTCTTTTTTCCCAAAAAGGTTTCAAGTGTTTCCCTCCCTTCTTACACCTTCTCTGGAGCACTCATCACCCTGGACCTGTTCCTAGGGGCACAAGGACAAACATTTTCACGTTGGATCAGGGAGCTGTGCCTGCTGCAGACTGTTGAAATCATTTCTGAGCAAGCGTAGGATGTTACTCAGCATCGTGCCTAAGCCCACGGACAGACTCAGGAAATGGTGTGAACATTGGCAGATACTGGCAAACAGGCCTTCAAAGTTGTCTGGCTGGTCCTTCTGTGTTCAACAACCGGGTTTGAGGAAGATAATTAAATGTATTGAGCCCCTACCAGGGATGCAACCCTCTGTTACACATGTTCACACATACTTCCTAGTACAAGTCTCAGAATAATCATATTAGTATCATCCCCATTTTACAGATCAAGAAACTGAGGCTCAGGGACATTAGGTATCTTTAGTCACTGCCCAACTTTTATAAAAAATGACCAGCTGAAAATGCATTAAGTGTCGTAAGGGATGAAGGAGGGGCTTCTCCCTAGTTGCAAAAACAGTGGAATCTCAAGTCACGCAGCATCTTTGATGATACGGCGCCCATACTTTGTACATGTTCTTCCATCTTGTTCTTTTCCTTCACCACTGGATGTGATTGGCCAGCTTATATTAGTATCAAGAGGTGGCTGAGAATCCACTGATTTGGCTGCTCTGTGTTCTTCCTCTTGGTTCTTAATACTGTGTTACATTCCTGAGAGCTACATTTCTTAGTACTAATATCAACATTATCAATTTTCTATTTTCCAGTCATTTTTGTAGAACAAAGAAGGCAAAGTGAAATAAAATAGCTAACATTCATTAAGCACCTTACTATTTTGTGTACTACCCATAAAAATGGTGTAGTGCATTCATAGTCACGAATGCCGCATGATCAAGTGTTTTCCTGAAAAGAGAGAAATTCTGCTTTGATTAGACATGGCTGAGAACCCAGTCCTCCACTTAGAAATTGACACGTCTGATGCCTAAAAGAATTTTCCACTGACAAGGTAATGCCTTCCTACATTTCAAGCCTGGTTCCTCCCCACTACCCACTTGCTTCCAGTGCCAGGTGCTATGGGACACTTTCTTGGCACTGTGTCATCTTTAGGCCTACACCTTCAGGTTACGATGATGGATGAGTGCCACAGTGGGTCATAGGAGTGCTCTGGAAGCTGTCCCCACACTAGGCAGCAGGCAATAGCCTAACCATACACATATACGACTGTGAGCTGCAAAAACATCCCCCTCGAACCAAACTAAAGGGTTCCTCCTAGGCCAGAACCCCAAAATGCCCATGACCATTTCAAGGCCTCCTGTATGAGAAGTAGGAGGGAGAGTGCTTGTGCTCAATTGCTCAGGCATGTCTAACTTTTGGTGACCCCATGGACTGTAGCCCACCTGGCTTCTCTGTCCATGGGATTCTCCAGGCAGGAACACTGGAGTGGGTTGCTATTTCCTCCTCCAGGAGGAGGGAGAGGAAGTACTGTTAAAGTATCTTTCTTATGAAAATCAAATATATCTATACTTATATCTGTATATGCTTACTATGCAATCACACTGCTAGGGCCCCACCTAGGGCCTTAGAAGAAGCCTGCATAAGTGCTCCAATGTTGCTGAAGTTTCAATAACTTCACAGTAATCCTCCTACACTGTCACAACTGAACTCTGTATGTCACCCGGAATGGGCATGGTTGTAGTAGTTGGTGGAAGCCACAGGAGAGCTAGTAGGAGAAACAAGTGAATGATTATGTAGTACAGAGGTCAGTAGACTAGATGGCCCACAAACCAGGTCAGACCCACTTCCTGTTTTTGCAAATAAAGTTTTATTGGAATACAGCCACATTAATTGTTGTGGAGGACTTTGTGCTGCAGTGGTAAAGTGGAGTTGTTACAACAGATACTTGTCCACCAAACTGAAAATATTTACCACCTGGCCTTTGATATAAACAGTTTAGGAAAAGTTGGGAAGGTCTTGAAGAAGAAGATGAGACAAGAAAAAGCTAGCGCTAGATTCAAACTGTTGATATTTGATTCTGGCTCCATCATTTCAAAACTGTGTGACTTCGGGCAAGTTATTCAACTTTTATGAACCTCAATTTCCTAATCTGTAAAAAAGGATAATAATTCTTCTGTCACAAATTTTCTATAAGGAGTAGGTGAAACCTTGTGTATAAAGTACTGGCATAGTGCCTGACATAAAGCTGAAGTTCAGTGTATTATTAGCTGACAGTTACCAAGATACCTGTATTTATTGTCAACCCAGGTAGAGGATTTTATGTGTGCCATTAAGGCCTGTGGTTCAATGCCAGTGCTTTTTCCCTGATGAGGTTCTCATTGCTGCTTCCAAGGTGATACAGTAGGGACAGCCTGAAGCAATTTTGTGATTTAAGTACCATCCTGTTGTCTCTTCACCGACTCACTGCTCTGTGTCACAACCAAAGTCTAGATCATTTCCCCAGAGGCAAGTAAATTCTCCAACTCAATCATTCATTTACCTCGTCTCAGAAGAATGTCTGGCTGTCCAAGGAAACATCAACTGTAAAGACTCAATTGCTCTGCTCTGCAGTTGCCACCTTGCCTCTCTTTAATCTTCTTATCCCAGATAGATCTTTATCTAATGCATAACAGAGAATGGGGTTGCCAGATGAAACCTTTTCAGAAATATGTCTGTATCATTTAAAACACTTTGGGCTGCAAAGTAAAGAAAGCCCAACTAAATGTGGCTTAAGGAATAAGGACATTTATTAGTTTGTTAGCTCTCTAAACCCTAAATCCAGAGATAGGTAGTTTCAGAGTTGGGAACTCAAGTAGCTTAGAAACAACAGCAATGGTGTGTTCCTTCCTTTATGTTCATTCTCTTGAGTTGGCCCCCTCCGTGGTCCCAGAATGGCTGCCCCAGCTCCAGTCATCATATGTTGATGGCAACATCAAGAGCAGAGGCAGCAGATTTCCATGAAGCTAATGAAACTTAAGCTTCAGGGTCCCTCACTTTCAAAGACCCCTTCACGGCTTAGAAACGTACTCAAATGGCCATATACTTTTGTGAAATTTTCCGAAATAAGTATATGTATTATTTTACAAAAAGAAGCTGCTTCAAATTAGGTAAGCTTTATGCCCTATAAAATCTAGACCCATCCCTGGTCCTAAGGCAGAAAAACAAAATCATCCTTCCTGGGTTTCTTTTCTAAGAACAAAGACAAGCTTCCTGGAAGCTCTCCCACCAACTTTCCTTTGCATTACATTGACCAAAATTGTATCACAAGCCCACTCTTTAATTGTGTTGGTCCAGGTTCTCTGAGAAGTGGATGCTGAGATAGGATTAAACATGCTAGAAATTTTTAGGGGAAATGTCTGTGAGAGAAAATGGGAAGGGAGCCAATAAGACTAAGAGAACCTTCAGATAGCGATGCAGGTTTGGCCCAGAGAAAAGAGCAGAGAGAAGCACTTTACCCCACAGTGCAGCCTCAGGCAAGTTCAGCAAAGCCTTTGGGGAGCACACAAGGTGGAGTGACCTGTTGATGAGTCCTGTGTCTCCCAGAAACAAGCCTGTTTTAGAATCCCTGCCACATACTATCATCAGCTGGGAGCAGCCCATGGGAACCAGAAGTGCCCAAACCAGTGACGGCTATGTGAGCACAGCAGGTGGGCTGATGTCCAGTTACACTTCCTGCATTAGAGGATCTAAGAGGTACATTCTCATGGCCACCACATTTACCAAGGAGAACAAGAACCCACAGCTGGCATAGACCAATAAAGAGTCATCCCCGGGGCAGGGAAGGGCCCAGTCTGCACAGGGACTTGGCCATTCAGAGCAGGGAGATCAAAGGTGAGGGTTCCTCTTAGTGGAAAAGGGTGGTGTGGTGATGAGGCCACAAGAGTGTTCAGCCATAGAGACCAGACTTGTTGCCAAGGGGGAGAAGGGATGGGAGAGGGATGGACTAGGAGTTTGGGGTTGGTAGATCCAAACTATTACATTTAGAACAGATAAACAACAAGGTCCTACTGTATAGCACAGGGAACTATATCCAGTGTCCTGGGGTAAACCATAATGGAAAAGAATGTTAAAAAAGAATGTGTGTGTGTGTGTGTGTGTGTATAACTGAATCACTTTTCTGTACAGCAGAAATTAACACAAGTATGTAAATCAAATATACTTCATTAAAAACAAAAAAAGAGTGTCTGCCAATCTCCACCCCTCAACAAACCTCCGGTACCCTTAGATGGTCATTGAGCATGTTCCTCTCAGCCAGACCTGATCAGATATGACTGCCCTTTATCAGGGGACTTTCCTGACTCCAGGGCCAGCTTATCATGTTCAGTAGAAGGGAGGGAAATAGCTTTCCATGTTAGCTATCCAAATCTCAATATCTGTGATGAACTCCTTCTATTGTCAACAAAAAGCCTTGGTTCTGGGTCTTCTGCAAATCGCCTGAGTTTGCAGCTGGCCTGTGCTGCTTTTGTTTTTGATTTTTGTAGGGGTTGTGAGCCTTGATGTCCTGTGTCTATTCTAATTTGGCTCCTGTGTGTTGCCTATTTAAAATCTCCCCCACTGTTTCAATTAGATAAAGACTTCCTGTTCTGCTTGGCAAGTCAGGGCTCAAAGCACTTGCATTTCTCCCCTTTGTTGGGGAGGTGGGTATCATTAATTAAGCATGAGGTAGGGTGAGTTGACTGGAGAAGGAAATGGCAACCCACTCCAGTATTCTTGCCTGGAGAATCCCAGGGACAGAGGAGCCTAATGGGCTGCTGTCTATGGGGTCACACAGAGTCGGACACGACTGAAGCGACTTAGCAGCAGCAGCAGCAGGGTGAGTTGAATAAATCATTTGAGTAACATTGTCATACTCTTGATGATGATTTGGAAACCAAGGAAATATTTTATGTGGTTATTGCAGTTGTCGCCTAACTGGCCTCCTGGCTTTCACTCTTACCCCTACTCTCTAATTTCTATTCTCTACTCAACACCCAGAAAGTGATCCTGGTAAGATGCAATTCAGATCTGTCACTCCTATGCTCAAATCTTTCCAATCACTAACAAATTACTTCTAGTAAAAGCCAAAGTCCTTGTACTGATCTACATGGTCCTGCCTTAGATCTGCAAACTCTGGCCCTCCAGCCAAATCCAGCCGCCTGCTTTTAGAAATTAAGTTTGGAATCACAGCCACACCTATTTGTTTATATAGTGTCTCAGAGGCTTCTTGTAGAGTTGAGCTGTCCCTACTGAGAACCCGCGTCTACAAAGGCTAAAATCAAGGACCCTTTACTGGAAAGGCTTGGCAACCTCTGCCCTATATGACTATCTTATCTGTACTCTCCAGTCAACTCAAAGACCCATGACCTCCCACCCTCCTTCTTGATCACTCTCTTCATCCATACACTTGGCTCTGTTTATTTCCATAACTCAGGATACCCCCTTCCACCTCAGCTGTGAAAGTCTGGTCCTTCTGCGGGGATAGTCTTCCTTTCAGTATCCTCATGACTTGCTCCCTAACTGCCCACAGGTCTTGATTCGATATGTCTTCTCACCAGAGACTTTGCTGGTCACCTCATTTAAATTGTAACCTTCCCTCCCTTGAAGCCTCTATCCTTCCATGGTTTACTTTTCTCCTCAGAACTGTGCACTAACATAAAACATAGTTCACTGCTTGTCTTGTTTACACCCTTAACCCTAAAAGTAAGCTCCTTGAAGATAAGTATTTTTGTCTTTTTTGTTCTGCCCTACCCCCAGGGCTTAGAATAGTGCCTGGCACATAGTAGGTGCTTATTAAATATTTGTCAAGCAGATAAATATACCATCAAAGACTCATCATTCTGCTGCCTCACAGAAGACCCAAACAGTAGTGGCTTATTCAGGTCATAGGGTCGTCTCGCAATGCCATCAGGGTATTTGGCTCCTCTAGCTCCCCTCCCCACCATCTTTGGTGGGTGACTTTCTTTTCCCCATGGTGTCCTCTTGAACACAGGTTGTTCACTCCACTCTGACCTCCCCTTCATGTTTCCAAGCTGGTTAAAGTAGGAAATGACCGGGAGGAGGAGGTAACACCTATGTCACGGAAGAAAGCTTTCCCAGAAATGCCTAGCATACTTCTGCTGATGTCTCGTAGGCGAGAGCTTCATGGCCACCCTAAGCTGTGGGAGAGTTAGGAAATGTATATTACAGCAGGACATGTGAATATCCTGAAGACCATATGGAAATGTTAAGAGTATGCGAAAGGAGAAATAGGTATTGAAGAAGTAACTTACAGCATCTGCCTCATCTGCCTTTTGCTTTTTTTTTTTTTTAAGCTGGTAGAAGTATTAATGGCACCCCACTCCATTACTCTTGCCTGGCAAATCCCATGGACGGAGGAGCCTGGTAGACTGTAGTCCACGGGGTCTCGAAGAGTCAGACACGACAGAGACTTCCCTTTCACTTTTCATTTTCATGCATTGGAGAAGGAAATGGCAACCCACTCCGGTGTTCTTGCCTGGAGAGTCCCAGGGATGGAGGAGCCTGGTTGGCTGCCGTCTATGGGGTCGCACAGAGTTGGACACGACTGAAGCGACTTAGCAGAAGTATTAGAGGGTGGAACTTGGGAGGATTTCCAGAACTTTGGAAAGTACAAAGGGCAAAATTGCTGATATTTGTAAGTGTTCATCCCAAACATTCCCTGTACTGAAGTCTCCTAGCTTGCTGAACTTCCCTTATCATCCCACTTCGCTTAAGGTTTATGTGATGCTCACTATATTGCTCCTTTCCTCAGCAATATGTGTTGCACATGGTAGGTACTCAGGAACTATTTCTACCTGCATTAACAAATGAACTGAAATAAATTCTGAGCAGTATGTACACATATAGGTACACATACATGGGTGTCTAAATGCCTATATTCTATTTATTGCATGCTTCCTGTATGCTGTCATATATATTCAATTCTGACAGCAATTCTGAGAAACCAAGAGCGGCATCTCCATTTTGTGATGAAGACTGTAGAAGTCTCTGTTTCAGACTCAGGAGCCGAAGAATTGGTGCTTTTGAAATGTGGTGCTGGAGAAAACTCTTGAGAGTTCCTTGGACAGCAAGGGGATCAAACCAGTCAATCCTAAAGGAATTCAGTTCTGAATATTCATTGGAAGGACTGATGCTGAAACTGAAACTCCAGTACTTTGGCACCTGACGTGAATAACTGACTCATTTGAAAAGATCCTGATGCTGAGAAAGATTGAAATCAAAAGGAGAAGAGGGCAGAAGAGGATGAGATAGTTAGATGCATCATCAACTCATTGGACATGAATGTGAGCAAACTTGGGGAGATAATGAAGGATAGAAAAGCCTGGCCTGTTGCAGCAAAGAGTCAGACTCAACTTAGCAACTGAACAACAACAACAAGCCAAAAGGTACCTGCAATGCAGCGCACAGCTAGTAAGTGGCAGAGGCAAGACTCAAACCCTAGTCACTGATTCTACAGCTTAGGTTCCCGTGATCACATTCATTCAGTGAATCATTCAACAGATAAATACTCAATGTTTCCTGTGTGCCATGCATGGTTGTAATAATATTTCCTGCATCAAGAAAATGTTACTCTAATTGAAAGATGAATTTTGCCAAGTAAAGCATAGTATAAAGAGATTAAAATACACACATCCTCTTTTCATCTGTATGTTTCTTCTGAACATTTCTAGGTAAAGTACCCACCCATTTAACTTCAGGTTCACATGGCTTATTTCAGATTTCTTAACTAGTTTCCTTTAGTTCTCAACTTGTTGCTTATTATTTGTTTAATGAGATTGTAGATTGCTTGAGATAAAGTAAGTGAAATAGCTCAGTCGTGTCCAACTCTTTGCGACCCCATGGACTACAGCCCACCAGGCTCCTCCGTCCATGGAATTTTCCAGGCAAGAATATTGTAGTGGGGTTGCCATGTCCTTCTCCAGGGGATCCTCCCAACTCAGGGATTGAACCCGGGTCTCCCACCATTGCAGGCAGATGCTTTACCATCTGAGCCACCAGGGAAGCCTTACTTGAGATAAGGTGTGTCTTATTCATTATTGAGTTCCAATCATAAGCTTGCCTGAAGTTAGGACAGTGATGGGCACTCTGGGCTTAATAGATTCCTATTGGATAAAACAGAATTTACTAGGCAGGGTTTGGGGCTGCAAGCAGTGGAAAACTGCCTTGAGTGATTTATGCAGGAAAGGGACTTATTAGAAGGATATAACTTACAGAACCAGCTTCATAATAAAGACAGGAAGGAAGTGAGGTTAGGTAGAAAAGATACAACCAAAATCATGGCTGATTACACTACCACCACTGGCGGCACCTCTGCTGGACACTCAATCTACCACTGCTGGACACTGAGTGCTGACATTTGCTGCTAGGACTACTATATCAGTGAGTTTATGCTACAGTAATAAACAGCCCCAACGTCTCAGTGGCCTAGGTGACAGTGGTTCATTTTTCACTCCCATTATATGTCTGCAGTGGTGGGCCCAAGCCAGTAGAGGCCTCATGCTTCCATGATCCCAGAATCTGGAAAAGGGAAAGGCTAGCCAATCTAATAGCTCTTACAGCTTCTATTTTAAATATAATATAGACCACTTTCTCTCACGTCTAACTGACAAAAGCCTAATCTTTTACAGGATGGGAAATTGCAATTCTACTAAGCACCCAAAATGAGAATTTTTATATTTGTGATCAGCTTTGATGACTCTGCCAGTTCCAATACAAGTTTTTCCATGAATGCTTGCCCACTAGTTCTGCATTTAATGTGACTAATTTAAAATTCAAAATCCTGAGGGTAACATCCCACTGGCCAAGGGTAGTTCATGTTTAGTGCTCCATTAAGAAGGTGCATGAGGGAGGACACAGGATAGTCAGTCAGAAAGTTACAACACGGCAGAATCCTAACCCATCTTTGTTGGTTGGAATCTGTATTGCTGATCAACAAAGTCTGCTTCTTCTAGGATGATGCATTCTCAGAGGACACTTCAGATTTAGCTAACTTCTGAGTTATTCAAGGAGGTAGTGTTGACAGTCAACACACACACACATATATTTTAAAAGAATAATCTTATGCCTTAGGACCAAGCACTCAGTTAGATTTGCATGTTTTCTGAAGTGTCCTCCTAAGTTAAAAACTATTACTTGAAAAAGGTTAGGAGGTTGAGTAAGTATGGAAAATGTTGGCTACTTTCAGTCATTCTTTGTGGTGGGCAGCCTCTAAGCTGGTCAATGACCACATCTCCCAACAGTCACACCCTTGTGTAAGCCTTTCCTCTTGGGTTGTAGGTAGGATTTATGTACTCACATCTAACAAACAGAAGTGATGGATGAAGTGATAGATGTTAATTCCAATGTTAGGTTATAAAAAGACTGTGGCTTCCATCCTGATATCTTCCCTTGATCTTTTGCTCAGAGAGAAGCCAGCTGTCATGTTGTGAGCAAAGAACTGAAGCCTCCAGCCAACAGCAAGTGAGGACCTGCAGGCTTCCGACAGCTACAACTAATCTTGAAATTGGGTCCTCCCCAAATGAGACTTGAGGTGACTGCAGCCCACTCAATGCCTTGATTGCAGCCTGGAAGACCCTGAGCTGAGGACCCATTCCAACTGTGCCTGGGTTCCTGACCCACAACTGTGAGATGATAACTCTTGTTTTAAACCACCAAGTTTGGGGGGTAATTCTTTATCAGCAGGAGACCAAGAGTTCAATAAATATCTTAGAGCAGTATGTGACACTCTTGGAACACATAAATGGGCACAACAGACCTGACTTCGGCCCTTATGGAGTTAAAATTAATTTAGATGTGTTTCTATTCTGAGGGGATAGATAGAGCCTTTAATATGCAAATGTGCACCACCAATCTCTAAGAGATGGAGTATGCGTCTCTAACTTTTAAACTCCTTTTTTTTTTTTTTCTCTGCGTTTCATAGAGCTAATGTTTTATGGAACACACATTGGAAAATTCTCTTAGTAGCTAAATGAGTAAATGAATTAAAGTTGCAATTTTAAAGGCTTAAGCTCCCCTGCAAAATTTTCGGAGTATGCCGCCCTTTGTTCATTATAGACTTAATAGCTACTCTTTTCCTGGACCCCATGTGCACTTTCGCTAATTTCCTTAGCAAACATTGACTGATTATCCACTGTGTTGCAAGGCACTGCAAGCACCAAACTGGTACTCGGGCAATGGGGCTGCTGTATTTCTCCTGAAGTGTATTTGGAAATTCACTAATTGTTTCATTTTGTGAGTAATGGTTTCAGCCACAATATTTGGACAAAGAGCAAAGGCGAGAAAGAATGGGACTGGCTAATGTTAAAATCAAAGCTTTGCTGAAAACCGTAATGCGTATTGAAGCAAAGCATTGTCCTCAAGAGGAGAGGAGACATAATCGGTATTGAAACAGTGCCTGAAACACTTCATCGGACTGTATTTAAAATGTTTAAAGAACTCTTGGAACAAATAAAGCCCTGAAAAGGTCTTTCAAATTGAAATGAATTCTTGGCATGCTTTCCCCTCAACTGCCACCGCTCTGCACACAATAGCCTGCCTCAGAAAAGCCTGTGGTAGCAGGACTTTTGTCTTAATTGCCTAACGTGTCAAGTGTTTCATATTTTAGGTGAAACGCAGGCCGGGCGGTGGGGGGCGGGAGTAAGGTACCTCATTTATGAAACATTGAAATGGCAACCCCATTTTGTCTTTGGTGCATTGCTCCTTGGGATTGCATGAGACATTTAATGAAGTAGGAGATGTCCAGGGACCAACCTCTCAGCAAACCATGTCCCATTTCTATCTCTGGTAGGCATTTGGGGTATGGTTTATAAATAAGGTGGTGCCGGTGTTGGCGAAGACATGGAGAAATGGGATGGATTGAAGATGTAAAATTGAAATGTGAAGGTATAAGATAGGATAATACTTATCCTCTTGAGAGGATGGGAGAGTTACCAATATTAAAAGAATTGACAGTCTTAACTATGAGAAAATTAAAACCTTATGTTAAACTAATAAATAAATAACTACAAAGGGGCAAAAGAGCAAGCCATGGAAAATTACCTGCAGTGTATATGACAGAGAAAAATTTAGTATTTTTACTCTATAAGTAGTTCCTAAAAGTCATTAGGAAAAAGACAAACATCTTAGGATGCCCCATTCCCCCCTCCAAAAAAAGGAAATGATATAAACAGAGAATTCTTGTGAGCAAAAGTGTAAAAGAAAAATAAGTGAAGAAAATCAACTTCTAGGGTGATTAAGTAAATGTTAGATCTATATTGAAAGGTAATAGCATAAAGTCAGTAACGGCACAGTCTCTGGATTCAGGCTGGCTGGGTTGCTGCCTCCCTTTTCTCATCTATAAAATGAAGGTAATAGGGTTATTGTAAGTGGGAGGCAAGTTCATATCATACAGTTGGAATAGTGCCTGGCACATCAGGAGTGGTACATAAATGCTAGTTGCTGTTATTTCTCTTATTAAATTGATAAATAATAAAAATGATAATAGCCAGTGGTGTCAAAGGACTGGAGACAGGCACTCTTGTACACTGCTAGGGGTATAAATTTGGCACAGTCTTCTTAGAGGGCAATTTAGCCTCATGCATTAAGGAATTAGAATGCTACATTGCCTTGGGCCAAAGTCCATGGTAGGAATTTTCCCCAAGGAAATAAGAAGTCAAATATATAAATAAAACAACTATAAAGACTTTTTTTCAGGGCTCTGTATAATTGTGCAATACTGAAAAGAACCTAAACGTCCAACAGTACATTCATTGAACACATTATTGGACATCCATTTAGTAGAATTCTATGTAGTCATCAAATGACATAAAGAACCACTAAAAGGGCATTTGGGAACAATTGAAATATGACTTAGATAATGTTATTGTGTCAGTGCTGTTTCTTGAGTGTGATAAAGTTCCTACAGTGCTTTGTAGGAAAATGTAGAATACATGCCAAAGTGAACTGATGTTTACAACTTACTTTCAAATGGTTCCGGAAAAAAGAACATAACACCACACACACACATCATATATATTTATAAATATCTCACAGAGAGAGAAAGCAACGGTGAATCTGGGTGAAGGGTAAATAGAATGGCTATTTTTATCTATTAACCTTTCTGTCTGTATGAAATTTTTCAAAATGAAAAGCTGGGAAAATGTAAAAAAATATATAAGGATAGGAAAATGATTTATTTTAAGGAAAAAAGTAGTTTACAAATCAGTATATACAATATGATCTCAATTTTTTTTGTTAAAAGATTAGTATTAGTTGGTATTTATGAGTTTGGGTAAACTCTGGGAGTTGGTGATGGACAGGAAGGCTTGGCGTGCTGAGGTTCATGAGGTCACAAAGAGTCGGACACGACTGAACTGAACTGAACTGACTGACTGGAGCCTCCTCACATGTCAGGCTGTGTTAAATGTGCATTGCCTTATGTTGCTAAAACCCTATGAAATTCTGAGGCATTATGATTTTGCTTACACAAAAAAAATAATAGAAATTCAGAGATGAAAAGGGGCTTCCAATGTGGCTTAATGGGTAAAGAATCTTCCTGTAAAGCAGGAGACTTGGGTTCCACCCGAGTCAGGAAGATCCCCTGGAGGAGGGAATGGCTACCCACTCCAATATCCTTGCCTATAGAATGCCATGGACAGAGGGGCCTGGCAGGCTAGAGTCCATAGGGTCACAAAGAGTTGGACACGACTGAAGCCACTGAGCACGCCACACACACACACACACACACACAGATGAAAAACTTACTAAAAGCCAGCCACTTATACTCAAACATGGGTCTTTATGACCACAAGTCCACACTTCTTTTTTATTGAATGAAAGATTCTTTAAATTCTTTAGTGCTTTACCATTTTCAACAGATCCATGCACATGATTTCATATAACTCCATAATAACCCTTTTATTTTCCCTACCCCTATCTTTGCCCTCCCCTGTTCCCTCTGCCCATTGGTAATCGCTAGCTTGTTCTCTATATCTGTGAGTCTACTTCTTTTTTGTTTTATTCACCAGAGTATTTTTCAGATTTCACATACCCTGCAGTATATGTCTTTGTCTAGCTTATTTCACTCAAGTCTACACTCTCAACTACTGTTGCAGAGAGAGAAGAGGCTGCTATAGCTGCTGACAGTGATGTTGAGATTAGCTAATAATTATTGATAAGGGCTGTAATGGAGTTACATAGGCAACTCTTTAAAGAAGCAAAAGCAAAGAAAGAGGCTTGTTTTATAGGACAGGAAGATAGGAAGAATGTTCTTACTAAGGTGGTGCCATTTGAGATGGGCTTTGAAGGATCCATAGGAGTACAGTAGGGGCTGGTGGAGCATTCACTACAGAGGGAAGAGCGTGAGTAAAGACAGTGTATTTAAGAAACCATAACTCGTTCTCTGGGAGTGAGGGGGGAGGTAATCAAGGAAGATGGCAGCTAATAAGACTGGACAGAGAGCAGCGCTCCTTCTTTCTGATGCTGATGGGAGCTGCTTCTGAAAAATGACCCAGGCAACAGAGTTTTCTGCATGAGAAACTGAGACTGTCACTGGGCAGACAAAGTGAGGGACTTTTGGGAGCAGTTTCAACAGGAGGTGATGAACAATTTTACCAGAGTAAGAATAGTGGGAAGGAAGAAGGGACAGAATCAAAGCTTCCGCCTCTAAAAGTCTGCAGTATTACTTAGGGACATACCATAGTAAATACACATCTTGAAATATCACCTTATCTTCCTGAGCTGGTCCTTGGCTTGTTTGTGCTTATACCCACCTATTTTGTATTGTAAGAACTACCTTCCCCAAATTCCCTTACCTTCCAGCTTCTTGATGGGTTTGGCCAATGGGATGCACTGGCAGAAGATGGAGGCAGGAGGAGGGGCAAGTCCAGGGTTTTTCTGCCCCTCTCTGCCTGCTATGGGTGGTGTTCCTGGCAGCAGCTATGTCTCATTCATGAGCCCAGATCCTGCTGGGCTGCCCCTCCCAACATGGAGCTACCTCTCCTGCTCGGCCTCCATTGTGGCTCTAGATCTTGCCACATGGCTTGGCTTCAGGTCTCTGATATCATCATCTTCTCTCTGTCCCTCCATCCTGGACATAGCACAGGCTTCTTGCTACTGCTACTTCCTCCCTTGTCTCCTTTCTGTTCCATTCAGTGCCTTAGCTCTCCCATCCCCTCTGGAACTTGCATTAGATTCCTTCAGATTGAAACTCCTACAGTATTTTTGTTTCCTGGCTAGACTCCCCACTTAAAGCAGAATTTCCTAATGGACAGGCACTGTATCTGTCCATTTTTAGAATTCCACAAGGAGGAAGATAGAATTACTCAGAAAATACTTGATTGATTCCGGGCCTTGGATCCCACTAGTAATCCTCATTAGCTCACTGATGTGGGATCTGAAAAGAGAAGACACAGAAGAAAGGGGAATGAATTTTAATTCCTTCTTCTACATGCTTAGCTTGAATTATAGTATAATTTCCACCCATTCATTCATTCAATCAACAAGCATGTATTGAGTGCCTAGCAAGTGCTGGGGATATAGCAGTGATCCTTTCCTTGGGGAGTTTACATTTTAGTAGAGGACTTTGATGATGCTAGAAAAGACCCTGATGCTGTGAAAGATTGAGGGCAGGAAGAGAATGGGGTGATAGAAGGTGAGATGGCTGGATGGCATCACCAATTCAATGGTCATGAGTTTGAGCAAACTCCAGGAGATGGTGAAGGACAGGGGAGCCTGGCATGCTGCAGTCCATGGGGTTGCAAAGAGTTGGACAAGACTTAAGAACTGAACAGCAACAATTAATGCACCAACAAGCCACTGAGGAGAAGGGGCTGGCTCATTTTTTTTCACTTCATTTTTTTCACAGAGTCACTGCCTGGTGATACCCTATCAGATAATCTGGTGAGGAGATGGAGACTTACAGGTGGAAAATAACAATAATGGTAGTATCATTTGAGGGGCAGATTCTGTGCTAAGACATCTATCCAACCAATCCAACAAGCATTTCTTGGGTACACTATGTGCTGGGTGATATGGTTTACAGAGCCAGCAAGACAAATAGGTCCACACACTCTTGGATCATATCGTCTAATTGGGATGAAAGACATTAAGCAAATTAAAATTAGGGTACATGCTCTGACAGAGACGTATATGTGGTATGAGAGCTGATAATAGGGGAACTTGACCTAGCCTAGGGGTACTGGTGGTCCCCTAAGTCTTCTCCAAGGAAGTCAAGTTTTGGCTAAGCCTTGAAAGTCCAGGGGGTTGGGTGGTAGAAAGTGTTCTGGAGAAGTTTTCATCTGTTATCTCATTTAAGCCGCACATCAGAGGGTCCAGAAACTCAAGCAACTGTTTTCTGTTCTCTACTGCTCTCTCAGTGCTTGTCACCAACATCCTCAGCTTTTAACTGACCAGACTGCTTGCAAATAATGAACTTGGAGAGAACAGCTCCTCCAGAGTCTATCAATCAAATAAATTGTCCTCCTATGGAATAACACTCCCAGAGGAGCAGAAGCTACATTCATGGTAGCCATTATGATTGTTTACAAATATTCCAGTTCCCTTTCTGAGTACATGTGAGATTATGCTTTGAAGTTCTTTTAAGTTAGATACAGTTGTATGAATGGCATTAGCCAGTGAAATATGAGTGTATAACTTCCAGGTGAAAACTTTAAAAGTCAGAGTGTTGTTCTTTTGTTCTCACTCCTTTTCCTGCCTCATAAATTTTGAAAGCATGTGCAGTGATGGTACTTCCAAGAGCCTGGGCCCCTAAGTGAACACTACAAGTAGTGTAGTTAACCTATCAACCCATGTTGCACATTGGACCTAAACAAGAAAGAAAGCATTGCTGTTTTAGGCTGTTGAAATTTGGGAATTGTTTGTTACTGAAGCATTATCTAGCATAACCTGACTGATACAAGATTGTTTGTGTATTTTCTTTTCCTCTTCTCAGTGATGAGTAACCAGTTGCTCTAAACTAGATAAGCCAAACACATTACATACCTGAAAATTTGACATAAGCATTATTTCCCAGTTTTGCAGCTAGAAGTCAAGAACAATCACAGATAGGGCTGCAACTGGGCTTTGTTCAGAGGACAGACTAACTATAATATGCAAACTTTACCCCACTCACCCAACAATGTCACCCGGCTCCTAAGGAACAACAGAGAGAGGTTTATGGAGCTGGGAAAAGGGAAGACCTTTGGCTTGGGAATGCCATTTACAGCTCTTTATAAAATCTCTGGGTTCTGATGGGGATAGGGCAAGTTGTTTCTGCATGATTGTGGCCCTTCTTTCCTTTTCATAGTTAATCTTATAGGCCTACTAATTTTTTTTATTTCAGGGAGGCAAGGCATATTGGACAACTATGGTCTTAAAATGTTTCAGAATTGAGCCTGACGCCGAGCGAGCTGAACGGCCTCAGCTGCTAGTGGAGCGGCAGCGGCGCCTTCCCTTCCCCGGAGACCACCAGATCACCTCTCCCCACGGCCTCGCCATGGCGACCTACGGACAGAACTGCGCGCGGCCAATGTGTATTCCTCCATCATATGCTGACCTTGGCAAAGCTGCCAGAGATATATTCAACAAAGGATTTGGTTTTGGGTTGGTGAAACTGGATGTGAAAACAAAGTCGTGCAGCGGCATGCAATTCTCAACATCTGGTTCATCTAATACAGACACTGGTAAAGTTACTGGGACCTTGGAGACCAAATATAAATGGTGTGAGTATGGTCTGACTTTCACAGAAAAGTGGAACACTGATAACACTCTGGGAACAGAAATCACTATTGAAGACCAGATTTGCCAAGGTTTGAAACTGACATTTGATACCACCTTTTCACCAAACACAGGAAAGGAAAGTGGTAAAATCAAGTCTTCTTACAAGAGGGAATGTATAAACCTTGGTTGTGATGTTGACTTTGATTTTGCTGGACCTGCAATCCATGGTTCGGCTGTCTTCGGTTATGAGGGCTGGCTTGCTGGGTACCAGATGACCTTTGACAGTGCCAAATCAAAGCTGACAAGGAATAACTTTGCAGTGGGCTACAGGACTGGGGACTTCCAGCTACACACTAATGTCAATGATGGTACAGAATTTGGAGGATCAATTTATCAGAAAGTATGTGAAGATCTTGACACTTCAGTAAACCTTGCTTGGACATCAGGAACCAACTGCACTCGCTTTGGAATTGCAGCTAAATATCAATTGGATCCCACTGCTTCCATTTCTGCAAAAGTCAACAACTCTAGTTTAATTGGAGTGGGCTATACTCAGACTCTGAGGCCTGGTGTGAAGCTTACACTGTCTGCCCTGGTAGACGGGAAGAGCATTAATGCTGGAGGCCACAAACTTGGGCTTGCCCTGGAATTGGAGGCTTAATTCAGTGAAAGAAACCTCTGGCAATGGGTATTAGAAGATTTGGCCTTAATATATTTCCAGTGTGACCAGCAGGCTTCCCCCACCCCACCCCCCGAAGGTGATCAAAACAAAGGATGATCTAAACAAGAGCTGTATTTTAAATATTTAGACAGTTACTTGTTAGCTGGTTTCTAGTTCAATTGGTTGTCTATCTAGTTACCAATACTGCAGTCATGCAGTCACCTATACATTATTTAAATGTATTTAACTGTTAAATGCACTACCCACCAATTCCCAAAACAATGAATTTCACCTTTTTCTCAAGCGCACGTGGAACCTTCTCCAGGATAGATCACATCCTGGGCCATAAACCTAGCCTTGGTAAATTCAAAAAAATAGAAATCATTCCAAGCATTTTTTCTGACCACAATGCAGTAAGATTAGATCTCAATTACAGGAGAAAAACTATTAAAAATTCCAACATATGGAGGCTGAACAACACGCTGCTGAATAACCAACAAATCACAGAAGAAATCAAAAAAGAAATCAAAATTTGCATAGAAACGAATGAAAATGAAAACACAACAACCCAAAACCTGTGGGACACGGTAAAAGCAGTCCTAAGGGGAAAGTTCATAGCAATACAGGCACACCTCAAGAAACAAGAAAAAGTCAAATAAATAACCTAACTCTACACCTAAAGCAACTAGAAATGGAAGAAATGAAGAACCCCAGGGTTAGTAGAAGGAAAGAAATCTTAAAAATTAGGGCAGAAATAAATGCAAAAGAAACAAAAGAGACCATAGCAAAAATCAACAAAACCAAAAGCTGGTTCTTTGAAAGGATAAATAAAATTGACAAACCATTAGCCAGACTCATCAAGAAACAAAGGGAGAAAAATCAAATCAACAAAATTAGAAACGAAAATGGAGAGATCACAACAGACAACACAGAAATACAAAGGATCATAAGAGACTACTATCAACAATTATATGCCAATAAAATGGACAACGTGGAAGAAATGGACAAATTCTTAGAAAAGTACAACTTTCCAAAACTGGACCAGGAAGAAATAGAAAATCTTAACAGACCCATCACAAGCACGGAAATTGAAACTGTAATCAAAAATCTTCCAGCAAACAAAAGCCCCAGTCCAGACGGCTTTCACAGCTGAATTCTACCAAAAATTTAGAGAAGAGCTAACACCTATCCTGCTCAAACTCTTCCAGAAAATTGCAGAGGAAGGTAAACTTCAAACTCATTCTATGAGGCCACCATCACCCTAATACCAAAACCTAACAAAGATCCCACAAAAAAAAAGAAAACTACAGGCCAATATCACTGATGAACATAGATGCAAAAATCCTTAACAAAATTCTAGCAATCAGAATCCAACAACACATTAAAAAGATCATACACCATGACCAAGTGGGCTTTATCCCAGGGATGCAAGGATTCTTCAATATCCGCAAATCAATCAATGTAATACACCACATTAACAAATTGAAAAATAAAACCATATGATTATCTCAATAGATGCAGAGAAAGCCTTTGACAAAATTCAACATCCATTTATGATAAAAACTCTCCAGAAAGCAGGAATAGAAGGAACATACCTCAACATAATAAAAGCTATATATGACAAACCCACAGCAAACATTATCCTCAATGGGGAAAAATTGAAAGCATTTCCTCTAAAGTCAGGAACAAGACAAGGGTGCCCACTTTCACCATTACTATTCAACATAGTTTTGGAAGTTTTGGCCACAGCAATCAGAGCAGAAAAAGAAATAAAAGGAATCCAAATTGGAAAAGAAGAAGTAAAACTCTCACTATTTGCAGATGACATGATCCTCTACATAGAAAACCCTAAAGATTCCACCAGAAAATTACTAGAAATAATCAATGAATATAGTAAAGTTGCAGGATATAAAATCAACACACAGAAATCCCTTGCATTCCTATACACTAATAATGAGAAAACAGAAAGAGAAATTAAGGAAACAATTCCATTCACCATTGCAACGGAAAGAATAAAATACTTAGGAATATATCTACCTAAAGAAACTAAAGACCTATATATAGAAAACTATAAAACACTGGTGAAAGAAATCAAAGAGGACACTAATAGATGGAGAAATATACCATGTTCATGGATTGGAAGAATCAATATAGTGAAAATGAGTATACTACCCAAAGCAATTTATAGATTCAATGCAATCCCTATCAAGCTACCAACAGTATTCTTCACAGAGCTAGAACAAATAATTTCACAATTTGTATGGAAATACAAAAAACCTCTAATAGCCAAAGCCATCTTGAAAAAGAAGAATGGAACTGGAGGAATCAACCTACCTGACTTCAGGCTCTACTACAAAGCCACAGTTATCAAGACAGTATGGTACTGGCACAAAGACAGAAATATTGATCAATGGAATAAAATAGAAAGCCCAGAGATAAATCCACGCACATATGGACACCTTATCTTTGGCAAAGGAGGCAAGAATATACAATGGATTAAAGACAATCTCTTTAACAAGTGGTGCTGGGAAATCTGGTCAACCACTTGTAAAAGAATGAAACTAGACCACTTTCTAACACCATACACAAAAATAAACTCAAAATGGATTAAAGATCTAAACATAAGACCAGAAACTATAAAACTCCTAGAGGAGAAAATAGGCAAAACACTCTCCGACATACATCACAGCAGGATCCTCTATGACCCACCTCCCAGAATATTGGAAATAAAAGCAAAAATAAACAAATGGGACCTAATTAACCTTAAAAGCTTCTGCTCAAAGGAAACTATTAGCAAGGTGAAAAGACAGCCTTCAGAATGGGAGAAAATAATAGCAAATGAAACAACCGACAAACAACTAATCTCAAAAATATACAAGCAACTCCTACAGCTCAACTCCAGAAAAATAAATGACCCAATCAAAAAATGGGCCAAAGAACTAAATAGACATTTCTCCAAAGAAGACATACAGATGGCTAACAAACACATGAAAAGATGCTCAACATCACTCATTATCAGAGAAATGCAAATCAAAACCACTATGAGGTACCATTTCACACCAGTCAGAATGGCTGCGATCCAAAAGTCTACAAATAATAAATGCTGGAGAGGGTGTGGAGAAAAGGGAACCCTCTTACACTGTTGGTGGGAATGCAAACTAGTACAGCCACTATGGAGAACAGTGTGGAGATTCCTTAAAAAAACTGGAAATAGAACTGCCTTATGATCCAGCAATCCCACTGCTGGGCATACACACTGAGGAAACCAGAAGGGAAAGAGACACGTGTACCCCAATGCTCATCGCAGCACTGTTTATAATAGCCAGGACATGGAAGCAACCTAGATGTCCATCAGCAGATGAATGGATAAGAAAGCTGTGGTACATATGCACAATGGAGTATTACTCAGCCATTAAAAAGAATACATTTGAATCAGTTCTAATGAGGTGGATGAAACTGGAGCCTATTATACAGAGTGAAGTAAGCCAGAAGGAAAAACATAAATACAGTATACTAACGCATATATATGGAATTTAGAAAGATGGTAACAATAACCCAGTGTACGAGACAGCAAAAGAGACACTGATGTATAGAACAGTCTTTTGGACTCTGTGGGAGAGGGAGAGGGTGGGAAGATTTGGGAGAATGGCATTGAAACATGTAAAATATCATGTAAGAAACGAGTTGCCAGTCCAGGTTCGATGCACGATACTGGATGCTTGAGGCTAGTGCACTGGGACGACCCAGAGAGATGGTATGGGGAGGGAGGAGGGAGGAGGGTTCAGGATGGGGAACACATGTATACCTGTGGCGGATTCATTTTGATATTTGGTAAAACTAATACAATTATGTAAAGTTTAAAAATAAAATAAAATTAGGAGTTAAAAAAAAAAATGTTTCAGAATTAAGTCCAAACTCCTCAAAATGCCCTCTGGGCCTTTATGCTGGTGGGTGCCTCCCTCCTCCACCTCATCTTACAAATTCCTTCCTCTACTTCTCAGCTAGGCAGCGATGACCTTCTGCCAGTTCCTCCAAACAACTCAGTTTTCTTTTGATCCCGTACCCTTGTATGTGGTGTTTCTGCTTTGGGGGGATATTTCCCCTATTTGGTAAGTTCCTACTCATCCTTGAAGTCTGACCATCCAAGTCTCTTCTTCCAGAAAGCCATCTCTGACCACCCACCTTGGGCTAGGGTCCCCTTCTTCAGGTCTCCCCTGGCACACACAGTCCTGTGGCACTGATTCAGAAAGTGGACTTTGGAGTTGAAATGTCTGGGTTAAAATTCTGTGTCCACATTTTACAGCCCTTCAACTTTGGGTAAATTGCTCAGCTTCTTTGCACCTCAGTTTTCTCATCAATAAAGTGGGGATGCTGACGGGGTAGGTACATGTAAAATGCTTAAAACAGTTGTCTGGCACAAAGTCCGTTCTCAGAAAGTGTTAGGGTTTGTAATGATTATCATATTAATGTACAATTCTGACAACTACATGTGGAATCTTTAGATCAGTGAACCCCAGATATAGTATATCAATTGAATATGAATAATGTTTATCCACATGCATGCAGCTCTACCCATTTGTCAAAGGCTGCATGACCCTAAGACATGAAGAATCAATGCTGAGAGGGCCATGATTGCCCTGGGATCTGCTCTCAGAGCTGCCTCATATTAACAGGTGCATCTACAGCTCTTGCTGAAAAGTTACTTCTTTAAAGTTCTTTGCATTATGTGACCTATTCCCACTCGACAAATGAGCAAGCCATTATGTTGACTGTGATTCTTTCTTTCAGGAGAAAGTTCAGAAGAAGTAGGCATATATGTCCGTTTCTGATGTGGAGCTTCTCTTGTGGCTCAGCTGCAAGGAATCCACCTGCAATGCGGGAGACCTGGGTTTGATCCCTGGGTTGAGAAGGTCCTCTGGAGAAGGGAAAGGCTACCCACTCCAGTATTCTGGCCTGGAGAATGCCATGGACTGTATAGTCCATGGGGTCGCAAAGAGTCAGACACGACTGAGCGACTTTCACTTCACACTGATGTGGAGCAGATTGAAATTGGGGTGGACTCATCAATAGTCTTCTACCTAATGACAGAGTCTTCCACTCACAAAGACACACACAGCAAAGGGATCATTGCTGAGCTTTATACACATTCACTATGTACCCAAGAAATAGCTGATGTTTGCCAGGGGCTCGCTCAGAAATAGTGCAGTGAAACATACACAGTCTGTTAATTCATGTGTGTAATTCTTGAACTTCCCTATCTGGAAACTCGCTGCACTTGCAGCTCTTATTAATGTCTCTGTTTCCACTAGAAGCTCAACAAGGGTAGTACTCAGAAGGAAAGCTGAGTCCTTATTGCCCCCAGTGACAAGCACTGTGCCTGACCCATAATAGAAGTAACCAACACTAGTTGAGCATTTACAGTGCGGGCCAGACAGTGTTCTAATGACCTCATTTAGTCCTCACAGTCAACCTATCGAGGTATTGTTATTATCCCCAATTAAAGACAAAGAATAGAGGCCTGGTGAGGCACAGAGAGGCTAAAGAACTTGTTCAAGATTACATGGGTAGAAAGCAATGAAGCCAGGCTTCCAAACCAAATGGCCTTGTTTGTTCCTACCCAGTAGATGCATAGAAAGCATGTGATAAAGCTCTCAACACGTGTGACCCCAGCTGAACGAGGCTGGTTCACATTATGGTTGTTGGGTTGGTTGCTATGCTTGCTGCTTGGTTTCCAGAATGCTGAAGAATGAAAGATTATATTAATACTTTGATTGACAGCTAGGCTTCAGAATAACGGGCAGAAAATTATTTAATTTTCTTTGGAAAACAGCTTTCTGGCTTTGGTAAAATGATACCTGTTTATTGTAAACACTTCAGAAGTATAAACAGAAACTTTTTTAAAAATCAAAAAACAAAAGAAGAAGGAAACACCAGGAATGGAACTAGAATCAATAAAACTCCTTTTAAAAAATCTTCAAAAATCCAATAAACTAGTTATAGCTATTATTTCCAACCTTTCAGGCAAGTTTACATATTTATATACATATTTAGCTCTATATAAAACATTTTACATAAATGGGATCATATTAAATATGCAATTCTAAGACCTATTTTCAAAAATTTCTTCACTCCCCAATATGCTATGGAAAGAAAGATCATTATTCTTCAAGACCTCTAAATATTTCCCTATCTGAATTAATATAATTATTTCATCAGGCCCTATTGAAAGACATTTAGGTTGTTTCCCCAAGTCCTCTGTTAAAACAGCATTACAAAGAACATCCTGTATATTTTTGGAAAATTCACAAGAATCACCTTAGATAATATCAGAAGATATGATTTCTGAGAAACCACAGGGAGTACACATTGACATTTTGATACATATCGACAGACTGCCCTCCCAAAATATCGCCCCAGTTTAGGTCCCATCACGACACCCATTCATCACGACTGACTTTAT